>NC_090941.1:262200598-262825598 GCF_040938575.1 Ambystoma mexicanum
CACAGAGGGGGTGGCATCCCGGACCTTCAAGACAGTGCACAAGTGCTGGGAGGACCTGAAATCCAGGACCCACAGCAAGGCCATGTGGTACATCCAGGCTGGTGCCACTCCGGAGGTGCACCTTGCGCGCAGGTGCCGGCTGTCCAATACCAACATCCGGATGCCGGAGAAGTTTTTTCCCAGCGCTACATTCCCTGGTCTGCGAGTTAAGTCATCGTCTGGAATCGACTGGTGAATATCCATGTGTTGCTATGCTCTACGGTGCATGTGCATGTTTCTGCATGTTGGCAGTGTGCCCATTGGGCTTGCTGCAAGTATGCCTCTGACACAGAGCCACAGACATTGCTCTCCATGGGCCTCATTACGACCCAGGCGGTAAGTTACCGCCTGGGCCGTCACTTTACCACCATGGCGTAAACTACGTTTACGCCATGGTGGTTGGCGGACTTACCGCCCCATTCCGACCTTGGCGGGGCGGTAAGTCCCCAATCCCCATTTACCCTTCCCCATTCCCATTTTTGCCCTATAGGGCATAATGGGAGTGGGGAAGGCGTTAATTACGCCACCGTAAATTACGGTGGCGTAATTAACTCCATGGTCCCTTAGCGCCATGGATTTTAACACCTGCTAAAAGCAGGTGTTAAATCCGCCATGGCGCTAAGGGACCTCGTACTCAGGCGGTAAGGGTCGGCGCTGTTTACGCTGCCGTAAACCCCTTACCGCCTGGGTCATAATGATGTGTGAATTGGACCATATGTATTTTTAATGAGATATAACTTGCATTGTGTGTTGTACTGCTGTCTTTCGGACCATTCACATGTTTTGTTACTTGCGTCTGAGATGTGCCTGTTTGACAAGTGTGACAGTTGAGAAAGCATTTCCTGCATCATGTGCATTCATGATGTTCGTGTGTATGTGCCAAAGATGGGAATGTGTGACTGGCCATCACTCATGTCTGGATGCAACATGTGCATTTGGATGTCTGGCATAGTCATGTAGAGTATTACAGTTAACGGGACTCTGATGTGAATGCTCATCACACTGCTTGTGGCCTCTCTGTTGATGCGTGTGCATGCCATATGTATGCGCACATGATGCATGTATGTGTGGCATACGCAATTGATTGGTCGTGAGAGCGGCACATAGCCTGATGTGAATGTCTAGGGTGATGAACACGCATGTATCTGCATGGATGTGGAGTGCATGTCCATGTGTGTGGGGCTGGAGGATGGCTGTTCCCTTAACTAGTCATGTTCATGTGGATGTTGATATTGCCATGCACACATTGGTGCAGTACACTGATGTTTCTGTTCTGTGTCTCCATTTTCCACAGTCACATCTGATGAAGAGGGAGGAAGCAGTGCTGTGGAGCCAGGCAGCAGGGATGCCTCCACCAGACAGAGGAGCAAGGTCCAGCCATGCCCCAATGAAATCACTTCTTCAGAGAGCGATATGGCTGTGGCAGCGCCGGTAGCATCAGGCAATGCAGCTATGGGTAAGTTCAAGAAGACGAAGGTGGGAGTGGACTCCTCAGCAGGGGGGGGCAGGTGATGTCATCCAGGTTGGTGGGGGGTGTGGGGGAGGAGGTGGCCATTGAAGCACAGCCCAGGGGGTCAGGTGGGGGTGTTGAGTTGGGCATGCCTACTGCAGTCCTGTCCCAGGGGCATGAGGCTGTGCAGGCCCCTGTTGAAGTACCTGTGCAAATTCTAGTCCCTGGGCCATCTGATGCAGCTGTATGCGCCTGCCGGGATGCCTCTACCCAGACCCACCCCATAGTGTTGGCTGTGTCCACCCAGACTGAGACCCCCGTACCATCTGTTGTTGCCACAATACTCAGGGCACAACATCCAAAGGGGGCTGGAGGAACATGGGGACCTGAGGGACAGGATGTCTTCCATGTTCCGGAGATATGGGCAGCAGATCGGAGCAGGCTCGGGAAGCGAGGATTGTGTTGGCCAGGGCTGGGATTGCGCTCCGTTGGGTGACGTGGCGGGCTGTCCTCCTGGAGGCCACTTGCAGAGAAGCCAAGGTGATACAGATACAGATGCTGAAGACCCTGAAAGCCCTCCATCAAGAACAGAGGCCCGCCTGAGGAGTTAGGACGTGGTGCTGGACTCAGCCCTGTAGAGAGCCTGAGTGAGATTGGCGAAGAGGAGTTGGTCTAGCCCGCTGCCTGTGTAAATAGTTATTTAGGTGTAGGTTTCCTTTCTTTCTTGATTATTTTACCCTGGCAGTATGCACATATTTTTGCACTCACCTGTCACATGTGTATGTTGCAGGATGATTAAGGCATGGAAGGATGTGTGAGCAGATGATCCACTCATGGATGGACCTCCGGTGATTCCAGTTTGGATTTGCAGGATACATGTTCATGTTGCAATTCATGGTGCTGTCACATCATGGAAGTTCAGGTGAGCAACAGACATGCATTGCAGTGGTAATGTGTCAGACTGTCAGGGTGCTGCCTGTGCAGGGTGTCACA
This sequence comes from Ambystoma mexicanum, assembly GCF_040938575.1. Classification (NCBI taxonomy): domain Eukaryota; kingdom Metazoa; phylum Chordata; class Amphibia; order Caudata; family Ambystomatidae; genus Ambystoma; species Ambystoma mexicanum. The sequence goes on from NC_090941.1 coordinate 262,203,081, forward strand.
GGGGAGAGCGGTTGGGGGGTGGTGTCCCATCTGGAGTGGGCTGCCTGTGGGGTGTGTCTCTTCTGGAGGTGGCTGCATGTGGGTGGTGTGATAGATGAGGGGGCAGGGGGGCGGTGCCCCATCTGGAGGGGACTGGCTGTGGGGGGTGTCCAGTCTGGAGGGGGCTGTCTGTGAGGTGTGTCACAGGTGGGAGGGCTGAGGGGTGGTGTCCCATCTGGAGAGGGCTGCTCGTGTGGCGTATCACAGGTGAGGGAGGTTGGGGGGTGTCCCGAGTAGAGGGGGCTGCCTGTGGGGGGTGTCCAGTCTGGAGTGGGCTGCCTGTGGGGGATGTCCAGTCTGGAGGGGGCTGCCTATGGGGGTGTCACAGGTGAAGTGGGTTGGGGGTGGTGTCCCATCTGAAGGGGGCTGCCTGTGGGGGTGTCCAAGGTGAGGGTGGCTGGGGGGTGGTGTCCAGTCTGGAGGGGGCTGCCTGTGGGGGGTGTCCCATCTGGAGGGAGCTGCCTGTGGGGGGTGTCACAGGTGAGGGTTCTGGGGGGTGGTGTCCAGTCTGGAGTGGGCTGCCTGTGGGGGGAGTCCAGTCTGGAGGGGGCTGTCTGTGAGGTGTGTCACAGGTGAGGGGGGCTGGGGGTGGTGTCCCATCTGCAGAGGGCTGACTGTGGGGGGTGTCCCATCTGGAGGGGGCTGCCTGTGTGGCATATCACAGGTAAGGGAGGTTGGAGGGTTTCCCGTATAGAGAGGGCTGCCTGTGGGGGGTGTCCCGTCTGGAGAGGGCTGCCTGTGGGGGGGTGTCACAGGGGAGAGCGGTTGGGGGTGGTGTCCCATCTGGAGTGGGCTGCCTTTGGGGCTGTACCCTCTGGAGGGGGCTGCCTGTGGGGTGTGTCCCTTCTGGAGGTGGCTGCCTGTGGGTGGTGTGACAGATGAGGGGGTAGGGGGGTGGTGCCCCATCTGGAGGGGACTGCCTGTGGGGGGGTGTCCAGTCTGGAGAGGGCTGTCTGTGAGGTGTGTCACAGGTGAGGGGGGCTGGGTGGGTGGTGTTCCATCTGGATGGGGCTGCCTGTGGGGGTGTCCAAGGTGAGGGTGGCTGGGGGGTGGTGTCCAGTCTGGAGGGAGCTGCCTGTGGGGGGTGTCCCATCTGGAGGGGCTGCCTGTGGGGGGTGTCACAGGTGAGGGTGCTGGGGGTGATGTCCATTCTGGAGAGGGCTGCCTGTGGGGGATGTCCTGTCTGGAGGGGGCTGCTTGTGGGGGTGTTCAGTCTGGAGGGTTGTGTTGGCCAGGGCTGGGATTGCAGTGCATCGGGCGAGGTGGTGGACTGTCCTCCTGGGGGCCACTTCCAAGGAAGCCAATGTGATAGAGATAAAGATGCGGGAGATCCTGTAAGCCCTCCAGCAAGAAGAAAGGCCCGCCTGAAGAGTGAGGACGTGGCGCTGAACTCAGCCCTGTAGAGAGCCTGAGAGAGATTGGTGAGGAGGAGTTGCCTGTGTAAATAGTTATTTAGGTGTAGGTTTCCTTTCTTTATTTATTATTTTACCCAAGCAGTATGCATGTATTTTTACACTCACTTGTCACATGTGTATGTAGGGGGATGATTAAGGCATGGCAGGGTGTGTGAGCAGATGATCCACTCATGGATGGACCTCCGGTGATTCCAATTGTTCGGATTTGCAGGAAACATGTTCATGTTGCAATTCATGGTGCTGTCACATCATGGAAGTTCAAGTGAGCAACAGACATGCATTACAGTTGTAATGCGTCAGACTGTCAGGGTGCTACCTGTTGGGGGTGTCACAGGGGAGTGGGGATGGGAGGTGGTGTCCCATCTGGAACGGGCTGCCTTTGGGGGGGTGTCCCATCTGGAAGGGGCTGCCTGTGGGTGGTGTGATAGATGAGGGGGCAGGGGGTGGTGCCCCATCTGGAGGGGACTGCCTGTGGGGGGTGTCCCATCTGGAGGGGGCTGCCTGTGTGGCGTATCACAAGTGAGGGAGGTTGGGGGGTGTCCCGTCTGGAGGGGGTTGCCTGTGGGGGATGTCCCATCTGGAGGGGGCTGCCTGTGGGGGATGTCTAGTCTGGAGGGGGCTGCCTGTGGGGGTGGCACAGGTGAAGTGGGTTGGGGGGGTGGTGTCCCATCTGGAGGGGGCTGCTGTGGGGGTGTCCAAGGTGAGGGTGACTGGGGGGTGGTGTCCAGTCTGGAGTGGGCTGCCTGTGGGGGGTGTCCCATTTGGGGGGTCTGCCTGTGGGGGTGTCACAGGTGAAGTGGGTTGGGGGGTGGTGTCCCATCTGGAGGGGGCTGCCTGTGGGGGTGTCCAAGGTGAGGGTGACTGGGGGGTGGTTTCCAGTCTGGAGGGGGCTGCCTGTGGGGGGTGTCCCATCTGGAGGGGGCTGCCTGTGGGGGGTGTCACAGGTGAGGGTGCTGGGGGGTGGTGTCCAGTCTGGAGGGGGCTGCCTGTGGGGGGTGTCATAGGTGAGGGGGGCTGAGGGGGGCTGAGGGGTGGTGTCACAGGTGAAGTGGGTTGGGGGTGGTGTCCCATCTGGAGGGGGCTGCCTGTGGGGGTGTCCAAGGTGAGGGTGACTGGGGGGTGGTGTCCAGTCTGGAGTGGGCTGCCTGTGGGGGGTGTCCCATTTGGGGGCTGCCTGTGGGGGTGTCACAGGTGAAGTGGGTTGGGGGGTGGTGTCCCATCTGGAGGGGGCTGCCTGTGGGGGTGTCCAAGGTGAGGGTGACTGGGGGGTGGTGTCCAGTCTGGAGGGGGCTGCCTGTGGGTGGTGTCCCATCTGGAGGGGGCTGCCTGTGGGAGGTGTCACAGGTGAGGGTGCTGGGGGGCGGTGTCCAGTCTGGAGGGGGCTGCCTGTGGGGGGTGTCCCATCTGGAGGGGGCTGCCTGTGGGGGTGTCCAAGGTGAGGGTGACTGGGGGGTGGTGTCCAGTCTGGAGTGGGCTGCCTGTGGGGGGTGTCCCATTTGGGGGGGCTGCCTGTGGGGGTGTCACAGGTGAAGTGGGTTCGGGGGTGGTGTCCCATCTGGAGGGGGCTGCCTGTGGGGGTGTCCAAGGTGAGGGTGACTGGGGGGTGGTGTCCAGTCTGGAGGGGGCTGCCTGTGGGTGGTGTCCCATCTGGAGAGGGCTGCCTGTGGGGGGTGTCAAAGGTGAGGGTGCTGGGGGTTGGTGTCCAGTCTGGAGGGGGCTGCCTGTGGGGGGTGTCATAGGTGAGGGGGGCTGAGGGGTGGTGTCATGCCTGGAGGGGGCTGCCTGTGGGGGATGTCCCATCTGGAGGGGGCTGCCTGTGGGGGGTGTTCAGTCTGGAGGGTTGTGTTGGCCAGATCTGGGTTTGCCGTGCATCGGGCGCGGTGGCGGCCTCTCCTCCAGAGGCCACTTCCAGGGAATCCGAGGTGATAGAGATAAAGATGCTGGAGACCCTGCAAGCCCTCCAGCAAGAACAGAGGCCTGCATGAGGATTGGGGACATGGCGCTAGACTTAGCCCTGAAGAGAGCCTAAGTGTGATTGGCAAGGAGGAGTTGGTCTAGCCCACTGCCTGTGTAAATAGTTATTTAGGTATAGGTTTCCTTTCTTTACTATTCTATCCTGACAGCATGCATGTACACATGCATGCCTACAGAGCCTGCAACATACAGCATCCTACCACAATATCAACATAACGCCCAGACATATATGAGCAACCCACTGTATCAATATATGACCTGAGGCCTCTCAGGATAACACTGTTCACCAGTAATATTATTTAAATCAGTTCAGACATTACACGAAATCTCACAGGAATGATGTTCCTTGAAAGTTTCTAAAGCAGTCATGATCCTGTGAAAAAATTCAATTTTCTAAGAAACAAATCAGCACAAATATTTAAATCATGCCATCACAACACTGCATGTTCTTTAATGTAGGTCTTCTGCCAAATAACATCATTGCCCAGCGCGGCGGTGTCCTGCAAGCAACAGCTCTGCCAATTAGCGGTCCTGTCCAGTAAACAACACTGCTGGGAAGTCTGCGTGAGACTGTTCTGTGATATTACTTGGAGATTTGTGATTTAAAGACTTAGGAACCTGTGATATAGACCATCTAATTCACAACATGTAACGAAGCGTGTGTGGAGAAGATGCATAGGCGAACTAGCCTAAGCCGTTCTTGGTAATTAATAGCTTTGATCTGTAAACAAAAAAAAGGTTGATGCTGTGAATGGGCCCTAAGCATGGGGCAAAGTACGTGCACAATCCAGCACTTGCAAAACCAATCGGGCCCAACCCCATTGAAAAACACTTTGTAAATTAGGCTCCGTGCTAATAGACTTCTCTTGCATGGAATAAGTAGATACAGGAGCAATAACAAACTGGCTTATTGTTTTTTAATTCTAAATCAGAGTATGGTGTTCTGCCTTCTAAACCTTTCCTCTTGCAATGCTGAACCTTTGGCCTGTGAACTTAGACCAGGGGGAGTTTGTTGATAACAGAGAAAACTGGGTCTATTGTATCCCGTGCAAACAACAGCCATGCGGCTTTACACCAATAAATACAGTGGGCCTGATTTATCGAAACGTGCAAAAATCAAGCAAAGCCCCTGTGCTGAAATCAACTTTGCGTGTGCCTGCGTGCAATGTTTTGTTTACGTGCCCCACGTATTCATGGGATTCGATGGGCAAAACATCCCAATGTGCAAAGAAATTCGATTTGCTCCTGGAACGCCCACAACATACCCCCACGCAAAGAAAATCCAGTCACATATTCCTACCTTTCCACAGTCTTCATCTGCAAAATCATGAACTCCATCAATACTTGGGCCCATCCCCTGCAACCAAGGCAGCACCCCAGCGATACTGCGTAGGGTTCCTAACTGAACCCCGACAATATGCCTACCATTTCCCATAAGTGAATCCAGGCCCTGGTAGATTCGCGTGTGAACCCCTGTAAATCAAGACTGCACACTGCTAACCTGCATAGGAACACCCCTAACTGCAGTTGGCACCCCAACTGCATGCAAGCACGACTATATTCCAAATCCCACTTTACCACTGTGCATTGCTTCCAGTGCGATTGGTACTTTGCAGGTTCTTTCATGTGGCAGTAAGATTGCAAGCATTACGTGCTACTTCACCCAACATGACGTCACGCAGCCAGATCCATGCGTACGCTTGTGTTTGCGCATTGCTGGACATACAATTACTTTGCATAGCCCGTCCCTCGATACGCTCACTTAAGTCCTCGTTCTTCCTCATTCTGCGTAGGGAATGGGGAATATGCATGTTCCGTCCCCTATTTATTTCCTTGCGTAGGCCCTTCCCACACTTTGCCAGGAGTGCTGCGCAGAGCGCCCGACTGCAGGCAAATAAGTGATGGACCTGCGCAAAGTTGCATCAGATGGCTTCATGAATCGATGTAAGGGTTTTTGCATGCGCAAATAATTCTATAAATCGCGCCTATTGAGTAGCATCTGGTTGAGGATATTTGGTTTGGAATAAAAACAAAAGGCAGACTATTTCGAAGAACAAATATGAGGTAAAAGTAGATAGGAACTCAAGTCACAAGTTCATGTTTGTCTGATCAGCGGCAAATAGTGGTTTTAGAATTTTACAATTTCATTTGTATTTGCTAATGGCCAAATATGTTTCGAAATTTGGTACAGGAATATTGTATGCATTTTGCAAAAGAAAGCACGTAATGCATGTTGTTAAAATAGAAACAATTGTTTCAAATAATATTTATAACTCACCCTGCCAATGGTGACTAGCTTTTAAAATACTATTTTAACTACATAGGAATAACATCATTTAATGTATACATTCTCTGACTTGAACAATGGTTATTAGTGGGCACACCTCATGCTCTTTGGGATTTTTGCAGAGGCAGGGACTGAAACAGTTTAGTTCATTTATTTATTTTAGCATTAACGCAAATGTTTATTTGTGTCTCTTTTCGGGTTTGTTCAGTCTAGTAATCTTCTTTATTACGTTTGCGTAAGGTGCTGTACACCCCTATTTGCCCCTTTAAGCACCACAAGTTGGCAATTGGTAAACATGTGAGAGAGTGAAGAGTGTCAAGCAAGCATACATTTCCAGTCGAGTTTAGGGTTGAGTTCTTTTCTTTTAAATAATGGGTGCACACAGTATTAATGGTCACTACACCTATCTGGATAAACAGAATGAAATGCCATATTTTAGGATTTCTAGATAGTTCTAGAGGGACACAGATGTAAATTATGTCAGTCTTAACAACGCCAGTAAGATCTTGTCCACACTTAAACATGCCATGACAGTTTCTTCTTTGTGCCATAAAATTAAGATTCCAGATGTAACTGAATCATGTAGGGGTGGTGTCTATAATGCTCCCAGAAAATTGTGATGCAAGACTTAACGGTGTCATGCCAGTGTTGACGTCCCATGAACATATCGTCATGTTAAATTCTATTTTACAAGAAAATGTGAGTGCATTGTTTTCATTGTCATGATAGTGTTGCCCCAAATGAAAACATCTGGATATTCTTTTCCTCTCTCTGTCTACCTCTCTTCATCCTCACATGCACATAACCTCTCCCCCTCCCTGTATCTATATTGTATCTTCCCCGTCATACAGTCACATGCCCGGTCTCTACTTCTATTCCAGACGTTAAGCATTACATTTTTGCTTCCTCCAAGTCAGGATCACACTCCAGAAACATCTAACTTTACCCAACAAAAATTCTTCCTGATATTTCCAAGGATCTTTGTGGTTCGAGCATTTGCTGATTGGCAGCAGAAATCAGCAGGGCGTGCTTAGTAGATGAAATTGTGACAGACCTCTACTTCCTGTTACTCCTTGTGTGCCATATGGCTCTCCTACTGGCTGCGGTAGCACACCCAAGACTATGTGCACTTGATTCAGTTGTCACTGCTTGCAGGACCTGCTGTGGACCGTGTGGGCTGCTGTCTCCACCCTTGGACAAGCAGGTGTCTGGCAGATTATGCAAATACGAGATCCACAGTGGACATGGCATGCACCAGCACCTGGCACGATGCAAACTGCTCCTGAGTTACAGTGTCCCACTGGATGTGCACCCCCCATTTCACACAACAGACTGCCATGTATTTCAGAATTACATTATTTCATTAAGACGATGGTTTAGCGCCACCTCTTTAAGGAAATAAAAAATAAGATAGCTCACAAGGACAGGAGAGGAGAGGCATGTGGGGTAGTGGACAAATTGGTAAGATCGCTCAGCCGGTTAAACGCTCATTGCTGTGCTCTGTTTTTGATCTACAGGTTGCAGGTTCAAATCCCAGCACACCTATATCAGCCTTTCCTCCTTCTGAGGTCAGTAAATCCATAACAGTTTCGATTGGATGATGTATATAAATACGTCCTACGTAAAGCGCTTTAGACTAAAGTGCTATTTCAAAAACAAATTATTATGTTAGGGGAAACCTGCGCAAATCATGAACGAGGCAGGTATCAGCTGGTAAGCTGAAACTTTCTTCTGAGTATCATTCCCTATATTAACAACGAGCAATGCAAGTGTTGCAAATAGAAAACCTTAAATGACATTGAAAAATCCATGATCAAACAGGTGTGCATTTTAAGTTAGAAGACAATGGTACAGATTTTCAGAACGTGTTGCCCAGCAGGAATGCACTTTGTGCCAAAAAAGAGCCCTTTGTGCCACGCAAAACGATATCCTCCGATTTACAGATCCGACTTTGCGCTGGTCCCCGGTACATTGCGCAATGTTCGCACACATTGCACGAGGTGTGAAGGAATGGCCAGTGCAAAGTAGAAGAAGAGGGCAGAATATGCAAATGTACTCATTAAAGTAGGGAAATGAGGAATAACAAGGGTCTGGGGAAGAAGGCACCGTGCAAATATACAAACGCGCCCCATGAAGTGCAAACAGACTCGTATTTACAGATTAACAGGGTAATTCATAGAATTTCGCAGAAAAGTGTCGCAAGCGGCTGGCGCAGAGTGTCCGCGTGCGATTGTCTGAGCCAGGCACGTGCGCTAAAACCGATTTCCGCGCACAGCGTATTCATGGATTTTAGGCTCCCAAACCAGCCGTGGCGCAGAGTATCACAGCGACCCTGCAGCAGCGCCAGTAACGCCCCCAAGAACGCCCTCGCACAAGGAAAAGCCATCAAAATCGCTAAATCATCGCAAAGGGCTGCGCTAACCCTGGACCAGTTTACAGGGCTGCCAAACAAGGAACGCAAAGCGGGTAACGTTCATATCAGCCAGAGTACGTGTATTACAGGGGTACGCGGGCAGTTTTACACGCGATTGCCCAGGGTACGTGTATTACAGGGGTACGCGGGAAGTTCAACACGCGAATGTCCAGGGCACGTGTAATACAGGGGTACGCGGGAATTATCACACGCGATTTGGCAGGGTACGTGAATTACAGGGTTGCGTGGGAATTATCACACGCCATTTTGCTGGGTACGTGTATTACAGGGGTGCGTGGGAATTATCACACGCGATTAGGCTGGGTGGGTCCTCACAGGTGTTCCCTGTACACCCTCCACGGCCCCTGCAGGCAGCCCACAAAAACAGGGGACTACCCTGCACACCTGCTCATGTCCCCCTGCACCCCCACCCCCCAGCCACCAAGGGCACCCACCACCAGGCCCCCACCCATGTCTCCTACCACCCCCACCCCCCAGCAGTGCAGGGGCAGCCTCCACCAGGCCCCCACTCATGTCTCCCACCACCCCCACCCCCAGCCACCAGGGGCAGCCTCCACCAGGCCCCCACTCATGCCCGACTCATGTCTCCCACCACCCCCACCCCCCAGCACTGTGGGGCACCTGCCAGCAGGCCCCAACCCATGTCACCCACCACCCCCACCCCCCAGCAGTGCAGGGGCATCCTCCACCAGGCCCACACTCATGTCCCCTATCACCCCCACCCCCCAGCAGTGCAGGGGCAGCCTCCACCAGGCCCCCACTCATGTCTCCCAGCGTGCTACGTGTATTCCAGGGGTGCGCGGGAAGTTCCACTCGCGAATAGCCTGGCCGCGTGTATTTCAGGGGTGCGCGGGAAGTTCCACACGCGAATAGCCTGGGCGCGTGTATTTCAGTGGTGCGCGGGAAGTTCCACACGCGAATAGCCTGGGCGCGTGTATTTCAGTGGTGCGCGGGAAGTTCCACACGCGAATAGCCTGGGCGCGTGTATTTCAGGGGTGCGCGGGAAGTTCCACACGCGAATAGCCTGGGCGCATGCATTTCAGGGGTGCGCGGGAAGTTTTACACGCGATTAGGCTGGGTGGGTCCTCACAGGTGTTCCCTGTACACCCTCCACGGCCCCTGCAGGCAGCCCACAAAACAGGGGACTACCCTGCACACCTGCTCATGTCTCCCACCACCCCCACCCCCCAGCAGTGCAGGGGCAGCCCCCACCAGGCCCCCACTCATGTCCCCTATCACCCCCACCCCCCCAGTCACCAGGGGCACCCTCCACCAGGCCCCCACTCATGTCTCCCACCACCCCCACCCCCCCAGTCACCAGGGGCACCCTCCACCAGGCCCCCACCCATGTCTCCCACCACCCCCACCCCCCCAGTCACCAGGGGCACCCTCCACCAGGCCCCCACTCATGTCTCCCACCACCCCCACACCCCAGCAGTGCAGGGGCAGCCCCCACCAGGCCCCCACTCATGTCCCCTATCACCCCCACCCCCCCAGTCACCAGGGGCACCCTCCACCAGGCCCCCACTCATGTCTCCCACCACCCCCACCCCCCCAGTCACCAGGGGCACCCTCCACCAGGCCCCCACCCATGTCTCCCACCACCCCCACCCCCCCAGTCACCAGGGGCACCCTCCACCAGGCCCCCACTCATGTCTCCCACCACCCCAACCCCCCCAGTCACCAGGGGCACCCTCCACCAGGCCCCCACTCATGTCTCCCACCACCCCCACCCCCCAGCAGTGCAGGGGCAGCCTCCACCAGGCACCCACCCATGTCACCCACCACCCCCACCCCCCAGCAGTGCAGGGGCAGCAGGCAGTCAGGCAGCAGCAGGTGGGAGCGTGCTCGGGCTCTGGGGGGCAGTAGTTTGGCCTTCCGGGCAGGAGCGTGGTATTCCGTGTGCATACGCGTGGCCAGCTTGGTACGGAGTGATTTGGCACGTGAAAATCCTGCACGTCAGCGTGAAAACTGAGGAAAGGCCCTCAGCGCGTAAGCGCGTCTGTGACGTGACCCGCACAGGTGTTTCCCACACAGCAAGTGATGACAGAGCACACGTGGAAAGACTTCACGTCAGAGTGTAATTGCGTGTGATTGGTGGAAATGGCCCTACACGCAGAAGTGACAAAGCATGTAATTGGTGGAAATGGCCCTAGTGCGTACACGCCGCGTAAGTGATGCTGGACGTGTGGGCCTGTATAAAAGGTCCGTGTAGAACACGTTTTCCTTGTACGTGCTTTTCGTGGAGAGCGAGTGGGTGAATTCTGTACTTCTTGTCGTTTCACACGCGATTTACTTCACGGCGTTTCAAGTTCGTATTCCCTGTTACCTCTGACAGCTTTTTCTCTTTTTTCTCTTTTACTGGTTTACCTGGGCCTGTTCCCTCAAACAGTGTTCCCTTCTACTGTTGTCCTGTCTCCTCAGACAGCGTACAAATCTTCTTTTGGCGGGGGTGTTGCCAACCAAACGTGCTCCTTTTACACGCTCGTTTACCAGGCAGACGGTGAGTCACGCACGTATCTAACATCTGTGCTTGCCCCGTGTGTAGCCTACCCCTTCAGAGGTCATTCTAGGCTGCGTGTGACACGCATACGTTCATTCTTGTGTTACTGGGTGCCACAGCGTAGTGCAGGTTTTTCTTTCTGCACACGTGGTCTAGGAGGGGTTGCGTGCACGTCATCTCCCTTTTTTGGGCCTCCTGTGCGTTGCGTGACCCGTCATCTTTCCCCAGGGGTTACAATCAGCCTTGCTAGAGCACTAGGGTATAATTACCATCTGGTACACAACCCCTTTGACCCCCAATTGCCCAGGACAATAGTCTACATCCACTCCCATACGCACATTAACATCAGTGCCATGGCTGGGAGGCAAGGATTCCGTAAGGGTGGCAAAGGTGGAAGAGCCACAAGTGGTGGCCGTGGTGGATCCGGTAGGGGATGTGGTCGTAACTTGCAGGGTGAGCCTGTCCCCCCATGTGTGGAGGACCAGTCACGGGCACCCATAATCCCCCCTCCCTCCCCCCCTCCCGTTGAGGCTGATGTGGCTGACACCATCCATGCTCAGCCCTTGTTGGACCAGCCCATTGTGGCACCAGACCTGGCTGACTCCATGGCTGACTTCCAGGTCAGCAGGGCTACGACACGTGCGCTGGTGCACGTTGATGCCATCATGCCACGTGGATCTGGGGCAGCAAGGTCATCTGCTGCACCAAGGAGGCAGGGCAGAGAGGCTGCAGGGGCAGCTGCGGCTCCATCCACCCCAGCCCTCACACACCCAGCCAGGACAGTGTCGGTCCTAGTCCATGCTGCTGACATTCCCCCTGACACCATCACACTAGAGCCAATGCCTGCACCAACTCCCATGCTGAGTGTGCAATCCCACACTCCTGATACAGAGTCCACCAGGGCTCCTGCCCCTAGTGTCCAGAGCGGCGCAGGACACTCAGGATCACCACCACCTTCCAAGCGGAAGAGGAAGAGTGCTCGTCCGGCACAGGCTGATGCCCCAGACACGGCTACACAGTGCGGCCCGTCCAGGAAGCCCAGCTTCACGGATGACGAACTGAATGCACTTGTCGAGTATGTGTCCGGACATGACAATGAGATGGTCATTGTTGCAGGATCCAAGACCACACCTGCACAATGCCAGGCACACTGGCAGACCATTGCGGACATCGTAAGTGCCCTTGGAATCGTGAGGCGCACAGCCAATGATTGCTATAAGCGCTGGAATGACCTAAAGCGCAGGGCAAAGAGTAAGCTGGCCTCAAGTCATGCCGCAACTCTAGTGACTGGAGGTGGGTCACCAGTAGTAGACATGGAACTCACTCCACATGAGTCAGTCGCTGGGACCTACGTCACGGAGGAACAGATCCAAGGCGTGGGAGATCTGGCTGATTACGAGGCATTGTCCGGTGAGTGCACATGCATGTGTGTGTCATCCATGTGCATGGTGTGTGTGTGAGGGCTTCTGTTTGTGTGCCAGGTGAGAGTGTGTGCGCCTGAGTCGTATGGGTCAGCCATGTGCTTCATGCAATACTTCCTGCGCAGCTGCATTTGGCCATAGCAGTATCCCTTCTGCCAACAGTAGACATCTAGCCCAACTGCACGCCAGTTGCCCTTGAAGTGTCACCTTGCCACAACATTGTTGCTTATTTTTCACTGTTCATTCAGTCAGATTGTTTGCATTCCCCCACTTTTACTAGCCATGTCGCTGTCCACTAGTCACATGTCTGACATGGCAATGGTGAAGTGGAGTGACTTTGTTACCTGGATATCATTTGTACACACATGTCCCTGTGCAATTGGACCATTTCAGACTGGCAGCTCCAGGTGAAAAATCTGACCTGTTAGAATTAGAAAAGCAATTACATGCGGGAACTGGACTGAATGAATAGGTGCTGCCCTCCTCTCCATCTTCACTCAATAGCAATGGTACATGCCATCTGTGTGATGGCATGTGTGTTTCACCTGGCAATCACAGGCCAATGTGTGATGCCACTGCCAGGCAGCATGCAGAAAATGTGTTCATTTTCCATCTTGGTGTCATCAGTGTGTGCCATTTGCCTGCACTTCATACGCAGTGAGGGTGCATGCATGGGAGGGTTTTAGTCATGTGGGACATGTGTCAATCAAGTACTGGTTCTCTTGCTTCTCAGCCCTCATTGTGTGCCATGGTGCTAATGCCTGTTTCCATTTCTTTGTTTTCATGTCTTTGCAGGGGAAGAAGCACCTGATACTGCTGGGGTTGTGGAGATGGTGCAGACCCAGGCGGGGTCCGAGGGCCGACCAACCACCAGTGAGGGACGTGGTGTGGTGGTGGGGGAGAACCCACAAGTGCTGCAGGTCGTGCTCTCAAGGGGTGTCTCTGGCTGCACCTCCCCCGAGCTGTACTCAGGTGTTGATTCGGATGAGACCTACGTGCCGTCGCAGGTGAGTGTTCCAGGGAGGGATTCTGTTCTGTCTCACCCACCTGCACCAGGGTCAGAACCCTCCATGGGGATGTCAGTGTTGGCAGCTACGCCTTTGGTGGTTACGGATGCAGGGTCACACTCCCCGACATCTGATCCTGTTCCTGGGCCAGCAGATCAGAGGGGGAATTCAGTCCTGCAGCCTCAGGCAGTGCCGGCACAGCAAGGCGCAGTTCGCCTTGCCCCAGACAGGTGTGGTGCCTGCCGACGTGGTGGCCGTACGCCACCCGGCAATACCGCATGGGAGCAATCCATTTACGGTATGGCAACCCAACAGGCTGCATCATCCGAGATGATGGCTCAGGCCATGGATAGGGTGGCCACTTCCATTGTCCCCCCAGAAAGGCTGATGGAGTGACTAGAGCAGGCAACCGACTCCATCTGCCAGTCACACAGGGAGGACATGTTGGGGTCCAACAGGGACAGGCGGGCGGCACTGGCGACTCTGCAGGAGGCCATCTCCATTGAGTCCCAGGGCCACAGGGAAGCCCTAAGGCAGGAGATCCTTCACCTCAGGACGACTCTTGTTGAGCTTGAGGCTTCAACACACCAAAGGACAGAACAGCAGCTGGAGCGTCTCACCCGTACGCTCTCAGCTGAGATGCAGGCAACGAGGGCGGAGGTCCGGGCATCCCGTGAGTTGTTGCATGGGGACCTCCGCACACTCATCCTCCAGAACCAGACCTACCACACCCGCATGCTTGCAGCCATGGAGGAGCAGACTAGGGCCTTGCGTGGGCTGCCTCCCATAGTGCAACCACCTCCGGAAGCAGCTGCACAGGGTGATAATAGCGACAGCAGTGATACTCCCACAACAGGGTAGCCGTGTGGGCCATGAGCCCATGGAGGTGTTTTATTTTCCCAGGATCCACGCAGGTGGGTTCTGGTGTGCATCCTGTCCTCGGACCTCCTGGGTGGCCTCCCCAACCCCCCCGGGCCCATCAATGGCCATTTTTTATTGTTTCTTATTTTCATTTTTATTGTTATTTCTTTTATTCCCTATTTTTTTGGGACAATTTGTTGGCTTCCGTGGTTCCTGTGGGCATACGCTGCATTGTGGCTGGGCACATGCAGGCTTGTAATGTATTTGGTTCAGATGCTTGGGTTTGAGTCACACACACCCCTCCTGCTTCCCGTTTCCATGGGCTTGCAAAGGGTGTGCCCAAGTGACAGTGAATTACACAGTGACGTTGGACTCCCATGAGCTGTGTGGGCAGTCTGTAGTCAATACTGTGTATACATTCCTAGTGCATATTGCTGTTGTGTTGTACACTGCATGTTGCATTGATGTGTAACTCATCTTCTGTGTCTACCTCCCAATTTGCAGGTCCCTTCCTCATGTCTACACAAGGACCTCTAGTCTGGAGATGGGGTCCATGTTGGCAGCAGTGCACCTACAACTCTACATGGCGCCAACACTGCACAGTTGGTAGTGGTGGGAGTGCAGGCATTTCCAGGTGGTGAGACTACTAATATGTAACATTTGTGATGTCATGTTAATGGTACTACGTGCTCAAGTATGTTGTTGGTCCGGCATTGCTGTGAGCATTTCAGGTGTTGCAGGTTTCTAATAGGGACACTGTACATAGTGAGACTAGTGTCATGTTGTGGGGATTACTTTGTTTACCTGCAATTAGCATGACATGGCACGGTGTGTCGTGTGGCGGTGCTGGGGTTTGGTTGGCTGACATGGCACTGTCCTCTTGTTGCATTTTGCAAGTGGGTAATCATTTTAGCTGCTTGAATGTGTAACTTCACAAAACTGCATTGGTGGTGTCTGTGTGGGTAGGGATGCACACATTGTGACACTTCCAGGTGAACAATCTCAGGCTGATATGGTATTCACGGTTCATTCTCCAGACATTCAGGATCAGTGTCAGGTTGAGTCATCATTGATTGTCAGATGGAATGTGCCAGGGCAGTGTGCACTCCACAGGGGTGTGATTTCTATGTGAAGTAATTAGCCACTAGCTGTGTACGGGCTGCCTCCCCCGTGCCCTTTCCCCTCCCATGCACAGCGGCTGTGCATGTGGTTGGGGATGTGGGGCCACCACCATGTCCACAGCCAGGCCCCGGCGTGTTGCAACGTTGTGCAGGACACATGCTGCCACTATGATCCTGCACACTACTGGGGGAGCGTATAACAGCTGCCCACCAGAACGGTCAAGGGAGCGAAAGCGTGACTTTAGCACTCCGAATGTGTGCTCCACTATGCCCCGGGTCGTAATGTGGGCTGTGTTATATCTTACCTCGGGTGGCGTGGTGGGGTTCCGAATTGGCGTCATCATGTGGGGGCTGAGAGGGTAGGCACTGTCCCCTGTGGAGGTGGTGATTGGTATCATTGGTGGGGTTGTGACCTTGCTCAGTATCCAACATGCATGCATGTGCAGTGGCATACATACTCACCAAGCAGCCATGTATCGCCATGCCGCCCAGCTTCTAGGTCCCGGCTTAGGGTGGACATTCGGTAAATTAAGCTGTCGTGGGTGGAGCCTGGATAGTTGGCATATACTGAGGTGATGATTCCCTTGGCATTACATGCTACCTGCACGTTGATGGAATGCCAGTGCTTGCGGTTCCTATAGATGTGCTCAGATGCCCTGGGGGGACGTAGAGCCACATGGGTGCAGTCGATGGCACCTAGCACTCTGGGGAATCGTGCCACACTGTAAAAATCCAGGGCGGCAGCATGCCTTTCTGCAGGTGTTCTGGGCAGGTATATGTGCCTGCGGACTGATGGGCGTGCAGTCATGATGTTCAAGACCTGGTGTAGGCAGCGTGACTGGGTGGCCTGTGATACCCCACCCACTATGGCACTTGTCCGCTGAAATGATCCAGTGGCTAAGAAGTGCAGTACATTGAGGACCTTCTCCAGGTGGCTGAGTGCTTGGGAGCACAGGGTGGGTGATGTGAGGTCATCCTCCCACTCACTCACCAGGTCCAGTATAATGTGTGGTGGAAACCTGTACCTCCCATACACCTGGTCATCAGGCATCCCGAAAAGGCTGGTTCTGGGTGTGAATATTCTGGCCCTGACTATCCTCCTCCTCCTCCTTTGGTAGCCCACTGCCACTGCTGCTAGGAACGGTATGTTCATCCTGGCGTCTGAGCTTGTTATTGTTAAAGTGCGCAAATGTATGCTTTGCGCGTGTTCTAGGCGAGCGTGTGACCCGCGCACCCCTGGAATCCAGTTCCCAGTCCAATAGCGTGTGGAAATTCACACGCACCACGGGATACAGCGTGTGACCCGCGCACCCCTGGAATCCAGTTCCCAGTCCAATAGCGTGTGGAAATTCACGCACCACGGGATACAGCCTGTGACCCGCGCACCCCTGGAATCCAGTTCCCAGTCCAATAGCGTGTGGAAATTCACACGCACCACGGGATACAGGTTCGCTGACGTACTTGTGTGTGTAAGTGCCCGAGCACCCATTAAATACACGTACATAGGCCAATCGCGTGTACGCGCACTTTTGTCCAATTACACGCGATGACACTCTGACGTGCAGTATTTCCACGTGTGCCCCGTCATCACGTGCTGAGTGGGGAACACCCGTGCGGGTCACGTCACAGACGCGCTTACGCGCTGAGGGACTCTGGTCCAATAGAATCGCGTATGCGTGCTGACGCGCTTACGCGCTAAGGGCCTTTCCTCGGATTTCACGCTGACGTGCAGGATTTTCACGTGCCAAATCACTCCGTATCAAGCTGGCCACGCGAAAACACACGGAAGACCACGCTCCTGCCCAGAAGGCCGAGTTACTGCCCCCCAGTGCCCCGAGCAGCCTCCCACGTGCCATCTGCTGCTGCCTGCCTGCCTGCCTGCCTGCTGCCACCGTGCCCTGCCATTTGGTGCCTGCACATCAGCCATCTGCAGGGGTCCAGTTGCTGTGTCCACCCCTGCTGGAACTGAAGACTCCCGACTGGGATTACATCGCTCCACAGCCCAGCCCCAGGACCCAGTTGCCCACCCACACCTGCCTCTGGGGTTGCCATGTCGGGCACTTCCACATCTGGCACCAGTGGCAACCCCAGGCCAGAGGGGCAGAGGGGCACCAGCTTCACTGTCACCGAAGTTGGTGTCCTGGTGGAGCATGTCCTGGGGCAGTATGATGCCCTCTTTGGATCGTCCCGCGCCAGCAAGGAAGGACAGCAGAGGATCTGGGCCGACTGTGTGGTTGCCATCAACGCGGAGGGGGTGGCAACCCGCGACGTCCTGAAGATCAAGAAGCGCTGGGAGGACTTGAGGTCCAGGACCCTTGTGAAGGCCCGGCGCCTCGTGGAGGGAGGCCGGGGCCGCATGAGTTCCATCCAGATGAGGGTCCTGGAACGCGTACGCCCAGCGCTCCATGCCCAGATCCTTGAGAGGGAGGCCCGTCTGGAGTTGAGCGGTAAGTGTCCAAGCATTACTGTGTGAGACAGGGCATGTTGCGGTGTGCTGGTTCTATGATACTTGCCTGTATGTGTGCCATAGGCCATGTATGCATGTATGTGTGCAGGGACATCATGGTAATGCATGTGCGACCAGTGATGTGTGATCCACATGGTTGTTGCATGTGTTGAAATGCCGCATGGGGAGCCCTATGCAGATTTTGATCATGAGAGCATGCCAGTCTCTGTACCTGGACATGGGTGGGGGTGAGGGATGGGTGCTGGTGCCAGGTACATATATGGTAGCCATGTCTGTGTGCCTGACCTGCGTGTCTGTGACTTGTGCATGCCATGGATGCATGACACATGTGTGTGACAATGCACAGATTCAGTGAAGCAGCCAAATTACCCTTGTATCCGCTGTGTTTGGTGTGTTTGGGGCCAGATGGATGTGACTGAGGTGAAGTGTGTGCATGTGATAGGCATGAGCCATGATGCATGCGAGTTACATATCATTGAATGTTTCAAGAGTCCATTGGACATGCATGGAAATGTCCATGGCATGCACCATGCCTGTTACTGTGTGTGTTTTGCCTGGACTGACCCATGTGTTGTGGAGGGACATGATGGAAGTGTACTTTGACAGTGGTGCTCATCTGCTATTGCTTCCTGTCTAGGGGACCATTGTACAGTGCCCTGATGCTTGTGTTCTTTGTCTCCCTCTACGCAGCGGCTAGTGAAGAAGAGGGCGGAGACGGCGCTGTGGAGCAAGGCGGCGGGGATGCCCCCACGGCTGCAGCGGAAGGGGTGGGTGAGCCCCCACAGGGGCCTGCTACGGTGGGAGACGGTGAGGAGCCATCCAGGTTGGTGGTTTGCACAGAGGAGGAGGAGGCCGCCACTGGGGCACACATGGGGCCTGGTGGGGGCATCCCTGCTGGTGCAAGTGGTGCAGTCCAGGGCCAAGGGCAGGAGGCAGCACAGGTCACCATGGAGGGGCCTGTGCATGTCGCTGTCCCTGACCCTGTGAGTGCACCACCATGCACCAGCAGGGATGCCCCGTCCCAGGCCCGTCCGCAGGTAGAGGGGATGTCCATGTCACCTGACTCCCCTCCACCTGCGGACGTGGGAACCCCTGGCCGTGCGGAGAAGGTCCTGATTGGGGTCGCGATGCGCACGGCTGTGATTCGTGATGCCGTGCATGCTTCCCGGGAGGAGCACGCACGTCATCACGAAGTGCACCGTGCCGACGTGGCCCAATTGGGATCGGCCATGTTCGGGGGTTTCCTGCATGTGTTGGCCAATGTGGCGGCCCTCTCCTCCTCTGTGCAGGCTATCCACCAGTCGTTCTCCTTGCCGTCTTCCAGCCCAGATGCTACCAGGGCCCCCTGTGGACCTGCCCCGACCAATGCAGCCAGCTCGGTGGGGATCCCATCCCTGCCACAGTTGGTAGTCGGAGGTCCAGCAGGGGTGGACAACACAGCAACTGGACCCCAGCAGATGGAAGATGTGACAGCATCATCAGGCAGGGCACGTGCACGACGGCGTCGGTGGTTTCCATCAGCCTGGATGCCGTCGTGCTGGCAGAGGCAGTGGCGTCGGAGGCAGCAGCGGGCTCCACGTGGGAGGCATCATGGCTCGGGGCCATCAAGATCAGAGGGGCAGGCATCGGCCGGAGGGCAGGGCAACCCTGGGATGGTGGTGTCTTCCGTGTGGGAGCAGTTGGTCCAGCGGATAGGTGCGGAGCGGCAGCGGGCGGAAGAGGAGCGGCTCGCCATGGTCAGGGCGGAGTTCTCCATGCGTCGGGCGTTGAGGCGGGCCGAGTGCCTCGAGGAAGCTCGCAGGGAGTTTGAGCTGAACATGGGGTTATCCCTGCGAGACCTCGGGGCCAGGACAGAGTCCCGCCTCCAGGACATCGACATGGAGTTCGATGATGCCCTGGCCAGCAACATCAACAAGTGAGCCGCAGGACTTGCCCGCTGCCTTTGTATATAGTTATATAGTTAGTTAGTGTTAGGTTTCCTTTATTTGTTTTTATTATTTTGGACCGCTCGGACAATGGCCACTTTTTTGTATATATTTTTTTCATTAGGTAGTAGTAGGTTTCCTTTATGGTGTTGGGCTCATGGACCCTGGTACATTCCTGTATTTAGTTTGTTTTTTGAAGGAACATTTTCTTTTTTTCATTATTGTGTTCACCATGTGGAAATGGTTTTTCATTCTTTTGCTTCTACTTGATATTGCTTTGGTCAACATTTGTTTTTGTATTCCTTTTTCGTTTTTTGATTTTTACTTTTGTTCTCCAACATTGACCATTTATTTTATTATCCACATAGTTGTATGTTTGATTTGTTTACTTATTTTTAATCTTTAATACATTTTTTATTTTTACTTCCACTTGTCTTATTTTGTCTTTGGTTTCATACATGTCATGATATGGGTTTTGACATTCACTTGCAGCCATTGTGTATGTGTGTGTGACGGACATGTGTTCATTTACATACTTGCCATTGGGGTTGTGTCATGTAATTGCATTCACTATGTGGGTGGATGCAATCCTTGCCTGGGTGTTTGTGCTGGGTATGCTGCCCATTACTGCCATGATTCTGTATCGTCAGGACCTGGGGGCAGGGGGACATGGGTGGGGGCCTGGTGGAGGGTGCCCCTGCACTGCTGGGGGGTGGGGGTGGTGGGAGACATGAGTGGGGGCCTGGTGGAGGGTGCCCCTGGTGCCTGGGGGGCGGGGGTGGTGGGAGACATGAGTGGGGGCCTGGTGGAGGGTGCCCCTGGTGACGGGGGGGTGGGGGTGATAGGGGACCTGGGTGGGGGCCTGGTGGAGGGTGCCCCTGCACTGCTGGGGGTGGGGGTGGTGGGAGACATGGGTGGGGGCCTGGTGGAGGGTGCCCCTGCACTGCTGGGGGGTGGGGGTGATAGGGGACATGGGTGGGGGCCTGGTGGAGGGTGCCCCTGCACTGCTGGGGGGTGGGGGTGATAGGGGACATGGGTGGGGGCCTGGTGGAGGGTGCCCCTGGTGACTGGGGGGGTGGGGGTGATAGGGGACATGAGTGGGTGCCTGGTGGAGGCTGCCCCTGCACTGCTGGGGGGTGGGGGTGGTGGGAGACATGGGTGGGGGCCTGGTTTAGGGTGCCCCTGGACTGCTGGGGGGTGGGGGTGATAGGGGACATGGGTGGGGGCCTGGTGGAGGGTGCCCCTGGTGACTGGGGGGGTGGGGGTGATAGGGGACATGAGTGGGGGCCTGGTGGAGGGTGCCCCTGCACTGCTGGGGGGTGGGGGTGGTGGGAGACATGGGTGGGGGCCTGGTGGAGGCTGCCCCTGCACTGCTGGGGGGTGGGGGTGGTGGGAGACATGAGTGGGGGCCTGGTGGAGGGTGCCCCTGGTGGCGGGGGGGTGGGGATGATAGGGGACATGAGTGGGTGCCTGGTGGAGGGTGCCCCTGGTGGCGGGGGGGTGGGGGTGATAGGGGACATGAGTGGGGGCCTGGTGGAGGCTGCCCCTGGTGGCGGGGGGGTGGAGGTGATAGGGGACATGAGTGGGGGCCTGGTGGAGGGTGCCCCTGGTGGCGGGGGGGTGGGGGTGATAGGGGACATGGGTGGGGGCCTGGTGGAGGGTGCCCCTGGTGGCGGGGGGGTGGGGGTGATAGGGGACATGGGTGGGGGCCTGGTGGAGGGTGCCCCTGCACTGCTGGGGGGTGGGGGTGATAGGGGACATGGGTGGGGGCCTGGTGGAGGGTGCCCCTGGTGCCCGGGGGACGGGGGTGGTGGGAGACATGAGTGGGGGCCTGGTGGAGGCTGCCCCTGGTGACTGGGGGGGTGGGGGTGGTGGGAGACATGAGTGGGGGCCTGGTGGAGGGTGCCCCTGGATGGTGGGGGGTGGGGGTGGTGGGAGACATGAGCAGGTGTGCAGGGTAGTCCCCTGTTTTGTGGGCTGCCTGCAGGGGCCGTGGAGGGTGTACAGGGAACACCTGTGAGGACCCACCCAGCCTAATCGCGTGTGTAACTTCCCACGCACCCCTGTAATACACGTACCAAGCCAAATCGCGTGTGATAATTCCCGCGCACCCCTGAAATACACGCGCCCTGGCTATTCGCGTGTGGAAATTCCCGCGCACCCCTGAAATACACGCGCCCAGGCTATTCACGCGTGGAACTTCCCGCGCACCCCTGAAATACACGCGCCCAGGCTATTCGCGTGTGGAAATTCCCGCGCACCCCTGAAATACACGCGCCCAGGCTATTCGCGTGTGGAACTTCCCGCGCACCCCTGAAATACACGCGCCCAGGCTATTCGCGTGTGGAACTTCCCGCGCACCCCTGAAATACACGTACCCTGCTGTAATCGCGTGTGGGACTTCCTGCGCACCCCTGAAATACACGTACCCTGATGGAATCGCGTGTGGAACTTCCCGCGCACCCCTGAAATACACCTACCCTGATGGAATCGCGTGTGGAACTTCCCGCGCACCCCTGAAATACACGCGCCCAGGCTATTCGCGTGTGGAACTTCCCGCGCACCCCTGAAATACACGCGCCCAGGCTATTCGCGTGTGGAACTTCCCGCACACCCCTGAAAAACAAGTACCCTGCTGTAATCGCGTGTGGGACTTCCCGCGCACCCCTGAAATACACGTACCCTGATGGAATCGCGTGTGGAACTTCCCGCGCACCCCTGAAATACACCTACCCTGATGGAATCGCGTGTGGAACTTCCCGCGCACCCCTGAAATACACGCGCCCAGTATATTCGCGTGTGGAACTTCCCGCGCACCCCTGAAATACACGTACCCTGGATAATCGCGTGAAAAACTTCACGCGAACCCCTGAAATACACGTAGCCCGCTCCCCCAGGCCCGATCGCGTGAAAAACTTCACGCGAACCCCTGAAATACACGTAGCCCGCTCCCCCAGGCCCGATCGCGTGAAAAACTTCACGCGAAGCCCTGAAATACACGTAGCCCGCTCCCCCAGGCCCGATCGCGTGAAAAACTTCACGTGAACCCCTGTAATACACGTAGCCCGCTCCCCCTGGCCCGATCGCGTGAATAACTTCACGCGAACCCCTGAAATACACGTAGCCCGCTCCCCCAGGCCCGATCGCGTGAAGTTGTACCCTGCTGAAATCGCGTGTGAGACTTTCCGCGCACCCCGGTATACACGCACACGTATTTTTTGTCAGCGGGTGTCCGTGTTTGTGGGTACCCCTTTGCACGTCATTTGTCCTGGAGGGCCACAGTATAGGACATTCATCATGGCAGTATATAGGTGCTATTTGTTGGCGCACCTTTTGGTGCACATTTCTTACAGCCGCAGAGACGCTACCGCCTGCTTTCTTGTGGCGGTCGTGTTTGAGCCTGTGCGCTGGTTTGAGCGTGCGCTTTTTTGCCCTATTCTATTCCATGAATACGTGTTGTAGGCGAGCGTGTGGGCGTTCCGCGCACTTGTGCCCTGTACTTCCCCGTGACGCCCACGTTTTTGCAAGTTGTTCCCCATTCCGAGTGTTACGTCCGTGTTCCGCCTACTTTTGTTGCGTGCACCTCGCTATGTGCGAATTTCGCTGTGGCCTGTGCGATTTTCGCTGTGACCTGGCGCACGCTGTTAGATGGCCTGTGCGCCAACGTGCGCGGCGCACTTTTTTATCGCACATCCGCTGGTTTTCTCGCGCACGGCCTTCCATGAATCGACGTGCGCTGCTTTTCGTGCGATTTTCGCACTTGCACTGCGATTTTCGCTGTTCCACTGCGATTCGCACGTTTTTGCCCACTTGCGCCGCGCTAATTATTCCATGAATCGGCCTGTAAATTGTGCATCCGTGCAGACTGTAAAGGACTCAGATTTTACTGTCACCAGGCACCAGCCACAAAGTAGGACTGCGCCATGTACTAAATTTAAAAAACGCCAGGCAATCCTAACTTTAAAAAGCACCATACAATCACAGAGAAACATTGCGACCATGCCCGTTCCTGCATTGCTGGTATACACACTGATTCATGGAAGGAGGAGGAGGCCCAGAATCTACCATACATGTACAATGATATTGGACAGGCCTGATGAGGAAGTAAATTGCACATACCACTTCCCCCCATGTCATTCTTGAATTGGTCAGGAATTGGGAGAATGACCTGCTGGCCCTAACCATGTGCTCACAGCCAATACAACCCTTGGCGAAAGTCCTAACTGCCCTTCACCTTCACTTCCTGGGGACTGGCACATTCCAACAGACCACAGTCATTGTCAGAGGTATTTCACAGCCTACACAATAATGCTACCTCAAAGCAGTCGTAAACTGCATCATAGCATATGTGCACAGCCACATAGAAATGCCATGCAACGTGCAGACAAGGCAAAGAGTGGCTCAAGAATTCTATGCAATTGCCTAGTTCCCACAGGTACTTGGGGCAATTGATTGTATGTGTTTGCAGTACAGCCCCACGAGCCACAGAACATATATAGCCAAACTGAAAAAATTGGCATTCGCTGAACGTGCAGGCCATTTGTGATGCCAAGGGTCACATCATACATGTGAAACCAAACTACCCTGGATGCACCCACAATAGCTACATATTACGCCATTCCCCCATCCACCAGGCACTGCCATCGGGAATGTTTGGCAACAAGTGGCTCATTGGTGAGTATCAGCCAGCACACACCCCAAAACACACTGATTGGGGGGTCACAGCCAATACAAACTACTATAACAATGTTTGATGATCGTCATTTAAATGGGACAGTGCTTACCCGCTATTACTATTCCTGATGAGGCCCATTACAATGAGCCCGCATTCCCACTATAGCGCACATTTGGAATGCTGAAATCACTGTTCCGCTGCCTGGACCATTCAGGTGGAATACTTTTGTATGCACCAACTGTGTCATGAAAAATCATATTGGCATGTTGAATCTTCCATAATATAACCACATGTTGCGGCATACCAATAAAGGTGCATGCAGGGTTGCAGCCACAGCCCCAGGCAGTACCCATACCATTAGCAGGTCAAAGGGTGAGGGGCCAGCAAATACGCAATCAGCTCATCCAGACATACTTCACATGAATAACATCCAGTGTGAACGTCAATCCATAGTCACATCCCTGATGGCCTTCGATGATGAAACATGGCAGGTCAAGTTGGGCCATAAACACCAACCTGAGAATGGCAGTCCAGATTGGACACGTGGTGTGTGCCTCATTGTCAATAAACACACATACCCTCCATCTACATCCTTCACATGAAAACCCAAAAACATGGGTAAAGTCCTTAGTTTTAGATTTTGCTTTTCCCAAGTCCCTTACCCAAGCATACAAATACAGATAACAGGGTCACTGGGCTACACAGATCAACTAATAAAGCAACATGGACATGACCCATTAAACAATCTCAAAGAGCATGGCACACCGTCCCATATTGAACCACATCCATTACCTGTTACCACTGCATGAACCCCCCAACAGGCACATTGTAATTGACTGTCTCCCTGATAATAACCATGTACCATTTCAATGCTACTGAAAACGGCCCCCATTCCATGGTGGAGGGGCCACAGGTTTGAGTGGTGCGAGAGGTGCCAGGGCGGTGAGAGAACTGGCAGTTGCAGGCAGCAGCCGCCCAAGACTGGCTGAGGGCAGCATGAAGGCTGCTCCAACACAACAATGCGTGTTCAGCTGGTGGTCTGGTGGGGGTGGCTCAGCTCCACATCATACTGGGTGGCCTCAAGGTTCATCAGCAGGGTCACGTGAGTCTGCTGCCCAAAGATCAGGACTCTGGCCTTGGTGCTGTGGTATTTTTCCCTCAAGTGAGGGCTGTGGTACCTGAGGACTAGAGCTGGGTTAGGGGTGAGCTGCCACCCAGCATCGTAGGATGGTGTCCACAGGGCTGGGTTCTTGTGGGGTGCAGACCCGGGACATCACTGCCTGCCTTCTGGAGCCCTGTCCAGGACCCAGGTCCAACCATGACTGCCTTCACCATGACTGTGCATCCAGCTGCTGGGCTTTGATGGGATTCACATTCCACTCTGGCCCTTTGGTACCATTTGGTGGATGCCCAGTAATCAGGGCTGAAAATCTAGTGTGTCCTGCTCCACCTCACTGAGCCCTGCCAGCTCTTCCGCTGGGAACCCTGCCAGAGCCCAGGTCCCACATGGCCCACAGTTTCTGGCCTTAAATCAGCCTTGCTGTGGGTTCAGGGCCATTGGACGATGTGTGCACTGGGGGCACCCATGCCACCTCGCGGGTGGTACAGGTGTAGAGGAGGTCCCAGATATGACCTGCACCCCTGCCCCCCATTGCGAGTTGCCAGTAAGGTACTCACTGAGGTACGTGACGTATGAGGAGCAAATGAACCAACAGAGAGCCGCACTGGGACTCTGCCCCGTGTACGTAAGGAGATCAATACCGGTTGAAGCAGCCATAACACAACAACCCTGGTCAGCACGGTACCCTATCAGACAGCCGTACCAGCCACTGATACAAAATGAGGACTGCCTACATTCGGTCCATGAAGAGACCCCAAAAGCCATAATGGAAGGCCAGTGGAGATGAGACAAGGACCAGAGCAGCTTCAAGAACCAACTGAAGGAATTACTGAAAGCAAGCATGCCAGTACTGGTAAATGCGAGAATAATTGTAATAGACACAGGGGAGAGACGCTGTTAAAATACAAGGGAATGGTGCCACGAGACGAGATGGAAGCAATCACCCTGTTGAACGTGTATAAATAAGCTTGAAATGCAAGATTCTAAGAAATCGATAATGCCTGCAATGATCAGTCGAAGAATAGAGCAGCAAACGCCAACCATATGTCTACCTCAACACAGCACAATGTACAAGTGCGACTCCATTTTGTAAAAGCAGAAGTACACTCAGGCGGCCAAGGCCTGACTGGCCAAGTTTCATATCCAGGCCCAAGCTGAGGAAAGGAGCGGGATTGAAACTTAACTAAGAGAGGCTCATGCCGGGGAAATCAAGATCAACCAGAGAAGGGGTGGTGAGCATGAGCTCACGAGGCTTCAACTTCAGAGCATACCAGCCGACCCGTGAAGGTCAAGATAAGAGAGGCCCTTGCAGGTGGCCAAGCGCACACAGAATTAAAGGCACACAAGGTTGGAAACTGAAGCAGATTCACGGTGGACCAGCACGTGACCAGACTGGCGCGAAGATGTACCACCGCCTGATGTCATCCAGAACCCGAGGGTGCCATAACTTTTCCTGATAAGAGACTACAGATCCAAGGCCATACCCAGCCAACTAATTGACACTTAGTTCTAAAATACTGATTGATGGAAGGGAGGAAGGGTGAATCTTGGGACACTAGGCACCTGGGTGTCTATTCTGCATGCTGCTAATTAAAATGGAGATTTATGTTTAGGGGTTTAACTTGCCCAATCATAAGGGACCATGTAATCTAGGGTCCTATAGAAACTGTAACCATTGAGACGTCGCACTTCTAGTGACGTCAATCACGTGTGTTGTAGCGGGATGAGCGTAGACGCCCACCCGATAAGAGTTATCCAATCCATTTGTGTTATTTCCATATACAGATATAGCACCTATACTTAAGTTACCTTTCCCAACCAATTATTTTGCATGAAGATTTTTTGTAGAATCAGATGGCAATGATGACGGATTTTGCCCATAAAAGAGGCTGTTTGACTAAAGTTCGGCGAAGTCGGGGTGAGGCAGGTGTTCGAGATGCTACTGATTTCCATCTGCTGATGTATGTACCATTAAACGGACTTCCCTTTGCCAATTTACTGAGTCCTGATTATTGAATCTTGCTGGAGTATGTGAATTCCTACACTATGTCCTCGCACGGAGCAGCTATCTTGCATCACTCGTTTTCGAGGGTGGGTACTGACCAATGAGTAATTTCCTCTCCTCGTCAACACAGGCACAGAGGGGGGGACGCTCAACAGCTTCACCACACAGGGGCTACATTAGGTGGACATTTCCCATCTTTTGTTATACCCCCACAGAGTGGGGGCCAAAGGTCACAGGCTAGAGGTAAATGCAGGTGTCAGCCATATGTCCTATAGTTTAATTTGAGGGTGATGTGTGGGTGCAGAGTCAAGAGGTTTTTGGGGGTGCTCCTTGTGGATGATTGTACTTGGTGGGGGATTTGTGGGTGCGGTGCTATGTGTGAGGGTGTAGCCTGGTGCCTGTACAGGGAGTCTGAATAGTGGGCATGGGTGCAATTTGCATTTTGGGGTGCAGATTGGTGGCTGTACAGTGAGTAGGAATAGTGGACGTAGGTGCAATTTGCATTGGGGGTGCAGATTGGTGGCTATATAGGGAGCAGGAATAGTGGGCGTAATTGCAATTTGCATTAGGCAGGCACGAATTTGTAACACTCCTGGGACTGTGAATAGTTGGAATAAGTGCAAGTAATGGTGATTATGTGTAAGTAAGAATCCTGCAATATTGGATTTTTTTTGCTGCATCTATTGACACTGTCCACTTTGCGCACAAAACAGTCTATTTTGGTGGGTCCTTGGTTTGCAATGGGGGCGTGTTGTGGGCGTGTCTGGTGCAAAACTGTTTTCTTTGCACTGTAGGTCCCTGCTTGCACTTATTTCTGTAAATTGCCTAGTCATGTGTTGCATTTGTCCCACGGAATCTTAGTGCACGGGCAAACACTTATGCGCAAAATGAGCACTTTTTTCTGTAAATGAGGCCCAATGGGTCAGATTTACAAAGCGTTTTTGAATGGGATTTTCCCATGAAAAAACGCCTTTTGTAAATCATGCCTATTAAATATACACTCTTTGCACGGTCACATTCTTCAAAGGATGTTGAACCTGTGGTTCTTTCGTTTTTCTGACCAGGAATTGCTCACACCGTGGCTGTTTCTGAATTTCTGTTTGGATCTTCACTCTGTCGAGCTACAGGAAGTTATGGCTGCTATGTGTAATTTGTTAAAAGCTTTCTGAAAACACTAATGAATTGTGTAACATGTGCTGCCATTATCAACCTTGTCAATGGACTCTTTAAACGAGTTGTGCCGATTAGTTATGCAAAGGCTGTCTCTGCGTCCTGGACGTCTACCAGTTTAATTCATTAGGATTTTCAAATGCAAAGCAGATAAGATGCACCGTGAGAAGTAAATTTGTGTATCCCATGCTTCTTGGTATGAAACTTTAATTAATGAAGCTTATACGCGATGCAGCAATATTTTCCCAATCTTGGTGGCTTGTCAGTGATGGTTTGCATTATATTATGCATGTCTCTTTTTATCTATGGTGTTGCCGAAAAGAGCACCGATGAAAATATAACGCAACAATAGTGTGAAAACATGTTTCTGTGGTTTTACTGCTAACATGAGACGTTTACTGCCTGGTGATAGGAAAGACTCATTTCCATAATGTGTGGCTGGTTGGTGATATTATCCTTTATGGGAGCATTTAATCACTCGGACATAAACTATAACCATAAAGAGAGCCAGCAGGAAAAAAAAAAAACAAGAATTTAAAAGAAAAAAAGTTACATTATGTTGGGCAAAGTACATAGAGGTGGAGCACTGTTCAACCTAGAGTATTATTAATATAATCACTATAACCCTGAGTAGATGCAATTGTAGCCAAGTCACACATGCTATTGAGCCACCTCGTAACCATTGCTCGAAGTTAACATCCAATTCAGAGCCACATCAGCAAAGGCATTGTGGGTATGCAAATTAGCCCAAATGCAAACATGGAGGATGCTGGGGGTGGGGGGAGGGCAGTGCACTTTGTCAGGCTACTGATGAGAGACAGATGAGGTGGGCCTGGGACCTGGAAGAATGGTGCAGACGCCACTGATGAACCAGATAAGAGGGAGGGTGGAATGTACAGACCACTCCATTACTAAGGTAAGGAAAGATGATAGAGAATAGGAGGAGCAGAGATGGTTCAATCAGAACAAGAGGAGGGTGATTTAAGGGGCAGGAAGAGAAGACTGGTTGTTCACTCTTATTTTTGGTTGCAGGAGGCAGACAGAGAAGAGGAGCAATCTGAAGGGTACACGTTGGCCTATTGAATGATGAGGAAGAATTAAGGCCCAACCCTTGTACCACACGCAGAGAGGAAACCTCCCAGGCCAGAAGAATCCTGATATATTGAGCTTTCATTCAGTTCCTATCAATGTGCATGCATACGTTCCTAGCACATACAAATGTAATGGCAACATAATTAGATATATGGGGATGCAGTGCTATGTACCACTGGACAATACTGTGTTCTTCATTGTGGATGCAAGTTCACCCCACCATGAAAAAGGTGGAGTTACAGGTAAAATGGTGAACATGTGTAGCACAATTGACTTAGTGCTGCCTCTGACAGATGAGTTTTTTTTTCTCGCAGAAAGACACTTCGATAATGGGAAATTCATATGGGTGCAGAAGGGAGAGGACATTTACAACCCAGACATCTGGTCTTCATAGAGACTGGATCTTTAATTACCTTAGTTGGGGTTTCCTTAATATCACACAAAAGCAAAATAAAAATATCAGACAGTGTACATGTACACTGCATTCAACAGTTTACAATCACTAGAATTGTCAAAAATGGCTAATCGAGAGTAGTATTATACATTTTAAAGGATATCTAAGAACACATCCGGTTAGTAGTACACTTCTTCACTCAAGCATATGAGACCAAATGGTTCATGATCTAGCGCTTCTTTTGCAAGGAACTAGTGTATCTGATATTCCCTGACTTGTATGTTTGGCTTTTCCCAGATGATCCATCATCTGAAGTTTTCGCTGAGCAAACATTCCCAATAAATCCAGTGTAATGTCCAAAACAGCAACAGCAGCAGTACCTGAAGAGTCAGATTGTAGTTCTTTATAGCTGTGGAGAAATGGACAGAAAAACCAACAGGAGTTTCCCCATCACAAGAAAACTGCCCCCAAGCACAGGTCTTTTTAAAACAGTAAGTTGTATTCAGTAAGCCACAATAAAACAATATACTCCAATACGGAACCTCAATTCAACCTTGGATAGCTTCATATCGCAACACCACGATTCCGTTGTGTTTTCCTATGTGACAGAGTTTCCTCCTGTGGTGGATTGCTCCATCATACACAACGAGCCACAGCATGCTGACAGACATCCATGTGACCTTAGTTTCCAGGCAAAAATGCTTCACCTTCATAAGTGGTGTGTCACTTTAGTATATGTTCCTCTGTGTGCTTATGTCCAGAACAGGGACATCATCGCTGCATAGCCTTCCGGCTATTTCCCAATCTCTGCCATCCAATCATGGCTTACTTGCCACCTTATACCAATATTCATGGCTGCGGTGTAGTTTTGCTCAGCATAGATGCACGGCCATTGGACATAAGAAAACATGAAATACTGTTGGTTTTGGCAGTTGTCGCCTTCTCATATTATGTTACTATTTATTTACTTCTATTACATTCAGTAAATTCACCTATCCCTGAATATCCCCAGGTCTTAAATGAGCTTTTATTTTACGTCCCTGACTGTAGAGATTATTTTACGAATTTGTGAGTATGCATTTTGAAGTATAGAGAGGAATGGATTCATGCGCTAGGATAAAAGCATGTCTCTCATTTTCGAATATCACCTGAATAACATATATGCCCTGATTCACAAAGCGTTTTCCTATGGGATCACACCATTATAAAGTGATTCTCTGAATCAGGCCCATTGTTTTGTTCTTCTCTTTTAAAATCTTAAGTCTTCAGCAAATGTGTCAACAATTCTAGCAAATTATCAAAGTTATACACCATTATGATTGACAAATCAAATTGCATTTCATATTTGAGATGTTTTTAGAGAGAAAAGATAGCATGACATAATAACTAGATGGTGAAGCTATTGCAATACCCTGCGCCATATTAATGAGCGAAGAGTTAAACAAAACGCGTCCGAATTTTACAATGATTTGAAATGTATTAACACCACTTACAAGATTCTCTTACAGACTTGACATATGACTGCAGGCCTTCAAACTGGAGACTAACAATAATAAAGTTTAAACCTGATTCAGTGAAAGCAAGATTCTGGGCATCCAAGATTCGATAGTTTCAAACACTTGGTTTATACAGATACGATCCTGTGCAGCATTCACAGATAATTCAATCTGAATGCCATCCACATAGTTTTGAAACAATACTTGTTGGTTAGCCAAGAGTTTGTATCAAGACTTCGGCCAGATTCATGGAATTATTTGCACGTAAAATTGGGAACTTGTACGTCAAACTGCATGCGAACCGCAGGCTATTCCAGGACTTGCGTGGAGTTCACGGAGGCTTGGCACGGCTCTGAGAGAGGCCGAGTGCCTTGCATGAGACTCCACTCAGGGGGTGGGCATAGGCTGCATGGGGCTGGAATAGGGGGTGGAACACGCAAAATGGGGAAGAACAAGCCAGAAAGTGGTGGTTACGCATACAGACCAGAGGCAGTCTACAGCAAACCCACAAATGCACAAGAAAAAGTGCATTCATGGATGTGACTGTGCAACGCTCTCGCCTGCAAAATGCCCATGCAGTGCCCTCGAAATCTTCACCACCCAGATGCAGGCGTACTGACTTGCGGATATTAATCGCAACTCTGGAGGTGAGTTTGCATGTCAGATTTAAGGGGTTTGTGCATGCAGACGTGGTTCTCGGAAACTGTACGCATGTCCTCAGGTTGCTGGTTACAGTTATGGGGGACCCCGCACAGTGGTGCTGAGGTGCAGGCTTGATTGGGGGGACCCCATGCACTGTTCATAGGATGCGTGTGTTCGCGCCCTGGGAGCCAGCATGTGTAATTGAATGTGGCTGTTTTGGCTTTGCACAGAGGCGTGTCAGGGGCGTTCCAGCAGCAACTTGCAAATACAGTTACTTAGCGCAGCAAATTCCATGAATACGTGGGGCATGCATTCTTTATTCTGCATGCAGGCTCACGCAGTGTCGATCTCGGTGCACGGGAATTGCAGGATAAATGCGCACTTTTCCATGAAATGGGCCCTTATACATTGAGCAACAATGAAGACAGACAAGATCCGTAAGGCACATTTCATTCAACAGGATTCTCAGCTGAATTCAAATATTCTAATTTAACATTAGTTGATCTGCCTGTCCAAAAAGGGAAAAGCCAACTGTTTTCTCTCGAGCATAGATTTGAGAGAGCAGATGGTTATGATCAAACGTGTCAAAGGCTGCTGAGAAATCTAACATTAATCAAAAAAATGAAACAAGGTCCCAGGAATGTACAGTCGAAAAACCAAACTAGAGACATTGGGCCGCATCACAAGTGTGCCGGTCCAGGATCTACGATACCTGTAAACTTGCTGGTACCGTAGTTCCCGGACCGGCAAACTACGAGTTGTGCTCGTGGGTGCCTTTATGGCCCGCCAGGTCTGACCTGGTGGGCAGTGCAGCACACGCGAGCACAGCATGTCGGATGCACCGGCACCATTCTGAATGGTGCCGGTGCATCCAACCTCCCCATTTCCATTGAGCCCTATGGGGCTCAAATGGGAATGGGGAGCATTCCATTCCGGCGCCCGCGAATGGGCAATTACCGGGTCCAGCAGGGCTGTAATGACCTGGTAATTGCTCATTCGCGGGTGCTGGAATTTTTCATAAGTTTGGTGGCAGCCTGCCGGTTTTACCGGCAAGGCTACCGCCAAACTTATAATGAGGTCCATTGAATGAAGAAAAAAATTGATATTGCTAAAAATAGACACATTTAATGTTAGATATGCTGCAATTATTCATCAAACATGGTACAAGCCACACTTTTGGTAAAGAGAAAATACACAATCAACTATGATAAATTCAGCAAGAAAAGAGGGTTGTAGATGTGTCATGCCCTTAAGGCCAGGAGGGCTAGAAAGAATACCCAACCACCATGTGAGCATGTGTTGGAAACAGAACATTTAAGAAGAAATTTGTGACCAAAAACAAAGGTAAAATGAGGACTATCAGAAGGTCCACCTGGAGCCACACTTGGGTGTTGGATCAGAGTACATTGGTGCTATTGCTTAAGAAGGACATCTCAGTACAAAATAAAAAACAACTGGGAATCAGTAAAGGAACTGCCAACTAGGGTTTCACTGCACCAGGTGAAGATGATTTCAAAAGTACCAGCCTTCATCTTTGGAACTTCTGAGACCAGCTTTCACGCCTGTGCCAGCTGCAATCATGCAACCCTCTCTACTAATCTGTGCCATTTAGCAGTACGATCTTAATGATCATGTTAGACCCGTGCTCTAGTCTTAATACAGCACAAATCATGTGTGACATCCTGCACCACAGTTGTGATGACCACACTCTGTCGAGTGCATTTTAATCTTTTTGATCACCTTCTGAACATCTTGTACTGTATTTATTCCAAAGCTGAATCGCCCCCATTCAGGAAAGACAGTGTCATCCCAGCACAGAGACCCACTTGTCTGGGTCATCACCACAAAAAAAGAAACCCCTTTCGGCAGTGGTACTGAAGTTCACGGTTCTTAGCAAACTATGTTGACTGAGCTCAAAACCATTAAGCAGATGTCTTTGCGTTGCCTTCAAGAAACCCTGGTGGCCCAGCAGAGAACTCTCACTGCATGGATAGTGTGTTTAATATTTGCTCATAGAGACATTCTAAATGAGAGTGTATTACATAAACTCTGAAACAATATCTTAACTTCCCTCTTTCATTCTAAAACATAGATTTAAAAAGTACCTCTATGAGGACATTTGTTTATTCAACGGAATGATGTTTTACCATTTCACTGTTGTCGGGACTGCCCCACTTTCGTTTTGTTCAATAGTCTCTATGTTACCATGTGCTGAAAAAACATCCACTCACACTCTTTGCTAATTACAGTACTTAATTATATGCATGAATAATTGAAAAATAAAAAAGAGTTAAACAAATACATGAGTCATGAGGATGCTAGCTAACTTCATTTTTTGTCCTTTCTGGGTTTTTTTTGCATTTTTAGTTTACAAGAAACCTTACACAACATAGTACGTTAGAAAAGAAATACATTATTAAGACACATTATACCTACAATCCACAATCCTATATATAAACCTTAAGACCCCAAAACATTCATTGTAGCTAAAAACAAAGTTTCATATATCCCATCAGTCAAGTACCTTAAAAAGGAAAAAAACATTACATAGCCAAATTCATGTTTTCCAGTTCCTCCATTGTCCCCTGCAGTCCTTTCTGTACTTTGGGTGAACCCACAGAGATAACATAACACACACAGCTTTGGCAAATGGGCCTGCAAAACTGGTTGACTGTGAAAAACGAGAACTCTAGCTGAGAAGGTCTTCCAGGGCCTTCCCAAGGTACATTGATTTACCTACAGTCAATATATAACATTTTGAGCAACTCCCTTTAAGGTATCCTGTGGTTTTGCCGACAACAACACTTCAAAGTAATTTACTTTAATGCTATTATTTCTAAATACGTCTAAATTATATATGTATTTTTGAGGTAAGGGGAAAAAGGGGTGTGTGTAGGAGTTTGGTGTGAGGGTGGGAATGGAGGGGAAGAGAGATATGCGGGACTCCCCCACCCCCCAAACTAAAATTGAACATTTTCGAAGTAAAATCATTGAAGGAAATAACTTCGAAGTGGAAGTGGTTTCAGTCAGCAAAATGACATGGATCCTCCTTTACTGTCTATGCATTTGAAGGTAAAAACACTTGGCACAGTTATAGGCTCCACAGGAGATTATTGGGCTGGGAAATGTCAGCACAGATACATCTTACTATATCCCATGATGTTATCAGTTTTCCATTGCAAACTGGTACATAAAAAGTCAACTAATGCGTGATTATCACTTTTGTTGCACAACACAGGAATATGCCTTTAAGTGAGCTGAGAGAACACAGGCTTTACCACTTGTCAACACGAAAAGCACCAACATGTGTGGTCTATTACATCTCCTTGAGCACAGCTAACGCTAGGTCAGACAAGGACATCTTAACAATTGCCTGTTTCCCTAGGCCTAGCAAGATGACCCTGAAACTTTCTAAAAACCTGGAAAATTCCTCTCAAAAGTGGCATCATTAACTACATCTGATTCCTGGCCTGTTACCAAAGAATCAGCAACTTTAGCTGTTAGTATTCTTTCAGTGGCATGATGTATATATAGCCTTTTGCAACACAACACCGCTTTAAATCATCTTTGGACTGCCTTATGGATCATGCCCATTATAGTGTTTCACGCATTACTGAATGTTTAACACCCATGATTTCAAAGACTATGTGCTATGTACCATCAACCACCTTTCTTTTTTCTTCATGATTAAAATGTAGAATTGACTAAGATATACAGATATATTTTACTTATATGTTGCAGCATTTTTGTATGCATTTTGTCTAGCAGTGTGTCAATCGTTTTGTGAGTTGCTGTCAAACCTTTAAAGAGTAAGGGTAATTGCACTACGCCAAGAAGAGCATTATTTTTTCCACACCTGCATTATGTTTAATGTGTAAGTGCAACCTCACGCCGTGCATTATTTGTTCCACACCTGCATTATGTTTAATGTGTAAGTGCTACGCTGCCTCACACAATATTTGTTGAACACCTGCATTATGTTTAATGTGTAAGTGCTATGCCACGCCATGCATTATTTCTTCCAAACCTGCATTGTGTTTAATGTGTAAATGCTACTGGCTCACCACAATTGTACTACTGATTAACCGCTCCCTAAGGTTTACTCTCCAACCGCATCTTAATTCTTGTGTAATTGCCTTTGGCACCCCGCAATGTATGCATGCTGAACTGAATTGCTCGCATAGGGAATACACCTCTACCCGCACCATAATTAATGTGCAAATGTTCCTGGCACACAACAGTGTATTATACTGACTGGCTCCA
Organism: Ambystoma mexicanum; assembly: GCF_040938575.1. NCBI lineage: Eukaryota > Metazoa > Chordata > Amphibia > Caudata > Ambystomatidae > Ambystoma > Ambystoma mexicanum. Next base: position 262,239,392 of record NC_090941.1, read on the forward strand.
CATAGTTGCTCAGTACCTTACCCAACCTCACCATTCTGGATGCCTTCATCAACGCGCCTTTGCTTTCTGCCCATCCACTTGACATTGTAGACATAATCACTCTACACAATCTAGATTTTCCTAACCATAACGGAATCCTGGCTCAACGAAGACCCACTCTGTCCCTTGCTGTCCCTGACAGTTATTCCATTTGCAGACGGCACAGACCCAATGGTAAAGGGGGAGGAGTGGCCATCATAGCTAAATCCTCCTTGAACATGAGAGAGGTACCTCCCACTCCACTTACCTCCTGTGAACTCCTTTCAGTGAAAATGTCTCTCTCAGCAACAGCAACACTAAACATCCACCTCATCGACCATCCCCCAGGGCCCACACACTCTTTTGAGAATGAGATCACACAGATCATCTCCTCTAATACAAAACCTAAACCATCATTTTAGGGCACTTCAACCTAGGCCTGAACGACCTACTCAACACCAATGCTCTATCCTTGGCTATCATTATGTCAGCACTTGGCTTTGCTCAAAAGATTCAGAATCCCACACATGTGAAAGGCAACACTCTGCACTGGCTTGCAGATATCAACTGCACTTCCACATCATATCTAACTCTCCATGCCCCACCTCATCACTTTCAATTTCAATACCAAGATCAGCCCTACCAACCTTCCCAATATAGTGCCACAGGCCCCATCAAGAAACAAAAAGAACTTCACAGACAACAACATGCTCCCACTATTGCAACCCGTCTTGGCTACACCCACAGATGACACTGCCGACCCCTCCACAATGACCAGACTCTACAATGACACAATTCTGGATGCCATAAACAAAATAGCTCCACTCGTATTACGCAAAGCCAAACAACCGGCCCATCTCAATGCCTGGTTCACCCCCGAGTTAAAAGATCTTAGAACAACTAAAAGAAAAGCAGAATCTCTCTGGAAAAAATCATCACCCACATCTACTAACAAAATCCACTTTGACACTCCCTCCAGGGAGTACAAACAAAAAGTTCTTCTTGCCAAAGGCAACGTTTATAATGAAAGAATATCCAAAGCCACTTTCAATACCAAGGAACTATTCCTAATCCTCATAGAGTTACAAACCCTGATCCCACCCCCAGAAAGCTGTAATAAAGATCCATATTGGTGTGAGAACATTCAAAAATGCTCTCCAAAACAAAATCAGTCACCTGCAATCCACTATTTAAGCTAAAAAGAATAGCCTAGGCAACCTACACAAAACTCCACCCCCTGCTACTTACAGCAACCTCAAGGAACTCCCCCAATTCAAATTCAGGAATGTCACAAGCCCAGAAGTTCTTAAGATCATCCTTAGCCTAAAGCCGTCAAGGTGACAAGGTGACCCATACCCTCCCACAGTCATCAAAGATTGCGCTCCCCAACTCTCCCCATTCATCAACAGTCTCATCAAAGCCTCCTTCAAAAACAACTGCATCCCATCGGACCTAAAAAAGCATGGGTACTACCCTTATGAAAAAAAACACCCTGGACTGCTTTTGAAAATTCTTGATAGAGTTGCATATGTGCAAATTCAGAAATGCTTGGAAACGAATAACATCCTAGGGCTCCAACAGTCTGGTTTCCTCCCGAGACACAGAACAGACCCAGCACTACTGGATCTTAAAATCCAAATGGATAACTTGAGGGACAATGGGAAACTAGCGATGCTCTTATCCTACACCTATCCACTGCATTCGATCTGGTAGATCACACTATTCTGTGTAGACACCTAACATCAGGAGCTAACTTCTCATCTAACGCCACTCTTTGGATAAAATCCTTCCGCAGCGACAGATCTATGAAAGTCTTTTCCCCTGAAGCCAAAGCACTCCCCACCCCAGTCGCCTGCGGAGTGCCATAAGGATCCTGTTTGGCACCCACTTTGTACAATATCTTTACAAAACCACTCTTTGATCGTCTCGACGACCTGGGTGCCTCCTTCACCAATTACACAGATGACACCCAGGTCCTCATACCCATCTCAGGAGACAATGACACCGACACAGCCACCCTCATTTCCATATACCAATCTATCCAAAATTGGATGGCACAGCACGGGCTATGTTTAAATGACGATAATACTGAGCTGCTTATCATCGACTCGCAAGACAGAATTGCCAAATTAAATCACCTCTTTAAGTCCTTCATTATAGATGGACACACCATTAAAATCTCGAATGAGGTAAAAATGTTTGGCTTCCACTTAGACACCTCACTCAACTTTAATAAACAAGCAAATACCACCACATCAGCCATTACATACACATGTAAACTCATTAGTTATTGCAGAAAATTCCTCTCACCAGACAGCTGTCTCACTCTAGCCAGAGCCCTAGTCATTAGGTGCCTTGAATACTGTAATGCACTGTATGCAGGACAAAAACCTAGAATATCTGGAAGTTACAGATCCTACAAAGCAATGCCCTCAGAGCTTCTCTAACATCCACAGATCAGCTCACATCTCAGCCACCAGACACCAACAACACTGGCACCCAGGACAGGAACTCATCATGTTCAAATCACTTACCTTAACCCACAAATGTTTTCACCAGATGGCCCCGCCTACCTGTCCAACAGTATCACTCTGACACAACTTTCCAGACCCACCCGCTCAGTCTATCAGCACTGTCTAGCCACTCCCAAGTTCCATCTCAAAAAGGCAGGTGGCAGTTGCTTCCCCATTTTTGCCAGCAAACTCTGGAACTCACTGCCACTCCCACTCAGAGATCAGGAATCCCAATGGATCTTCCGGAAACAACTCAAAATGTGCCTCTTCACCCAAATCTTAAAAAACAATCACTCCCTCTCATCTAACCCATCCTCCCCCCTGCTGTCTCTCCCTTATTATGCAAATCGCTGTATGTTATTTTGCTATTATGTTCTGTATGTTATTTTGTTCATCTATCTGCAATGTCATTTTCTCCACTATGTCTGCCTCTTACCTTCTTGTGCAACAACTGTAACTTCTACACTCTGTAAGAAAGAACCCAGATGCCTGTCGGCTTAGCACACTATATAAGCTTCAAAATAAATAAATAAATATTTGTATACTTAGTAACACTTGCATTATTAAACTGATTGGACAGGGCAGCCCTCCACAAATAATCATGCTGGCTCGAATGGTAAGTCCCAGGGTGTTTATTGGGACTTTACAATCTCTTTGGACATAGGGATTCTCAGGTAGTTCTCACGGCTAAGCGTGTTGTTGGAGAATTGATGCAAGGGCCGTACATATCTTTCTCGACTTTCCTGACCATTTCCTACCTCTCCAGACCAAGCGTCACTAAGGGATGGTAGTAGCTAGAACCAGGTGATCCCCTACTCTTGTTTCTTCTTTTTTGATAAAGTGTAGCTTCCCTAAGGTGTTGGCTACCTGACTCCATGGGAGTCTTCTAACACGCCCTCTCCCTGCCCCACTTAGTGTTCTAGGGGTATTATGGGATGGTGCCTCCTTCTACCCAGGTCCACCTGATCGTCTTGCACACAAAGTCTCATCCAACTCCTCTCTGCACAAAGTTCCAAGATGCTCTCCTACCACCATCCTAAATATCCCTCTGATCTCCCACTCTGCCTTTCCACCTCAAACCTTTGACCTTATTTCTCCATTTTCTTGTTACCTCCTTCACTTACAATTATTGCTATCTCCTGATTCCTCTGCCATTATCCTTTCCTCTTTTATTACTCCTATTCTACATCTTCGCCTCTCGCTATTCTCTTGTTGTAATCTTGATCCCACTCTAGGGAAATAGTTACTCCTATTCTCCAACTTACTGTTGCTCTTACTATTCCTTCTCTTCTACTAGCTCTCTCTACTGCATACTTAACTCTTGCTATCACCCTCTACTACGAACTACTGCTTTAATGCTTCTTCTCCTCACTTACACTCTCTACTACCTACGCCAATTCAAATGTTATCCCTTACACTCCCAAAACCACTACTACTTACTCCCTCTCCCTCACTCGCTATTCCACTACTCCCACTACCACTATCTCTGCTCCCCACTACTTCTACTGTCACGGTTCATTACGCAGTCACACTCAACTCAGGGAGTTCTTTTCCCCCCAATGAATGTAACACACAACAAATCACTATGGTTTTTACAGGTTCTATTTGGTAAGGCCTCCAACCCATCTCACACCCAACCACACCAAATACCTGATGCCACAATGGACTAGAAACCAGGCTGATGTGTATTCAGAATATATATATATATATATTTAAACCAGATTTTACAAACAGACTAACCAATGTTGTGGCAACACAAGAACAAAAATGACTTCCAAAAAGGCACCAAAACAGAAATAACATTGAGATACGCAGTCACAATTATTTGGTTTTAAATCACCCACCAATACAGAAAAAGAACAATTCAAGACAAACAGTGATTGCTGATTTGGTTATAATACTTTTCTCCCAGCAACCCCCACCCTCCAACCATCAATTAGTCTTGACCCCTCTGAATTGAAGGCCAGTGGCAGAGAGTGGGAACACAATGGGAAAATCATTTTTGGGATTCTAATCACAGATGCAATATGAGGGAAAGTAAAGCAATGGGAAATTCTCTGATTTCAATAGGGGAATTAATTGATTTACTTTAATTAAATATGGTAAGGATCTACACAAACAAACAGGATATTTTGCTATGGGGAAATAACTAGAACAACACTTGAAAAATGCAGGGCCTACACAATCTATGGCTTTGGGGATAGTTTTACTTACAGGAGAGGCCTTGGAATGGGCATCAGGGAACAGCATGGCACCACTGGGACAGCAAGGGGTCAATCATGGATTGTCTCCTCTGAATTCTCCAAGGGGTTCCGGTCAGCTTCTATGTCTCCTGGTTCCTGTCTCCACTGCAAGATTTAGGCCTCTCTGCTGGGATGTTTCTTGCAAGAGTTCAGCAGCAGGTTGCCTCCTGGAATAAGTGACACAAAGTCCAGTTGTAATATCAACTGGTTCACTTATAGGGCAAATGACATCCCAAACTTGTCATGATTCCTGTGAAAGCGATTGGTTGATTTTCTCTCCCCACCTCCCCCTGTGTGCTAATAGGACAAGGAGATGGGGGGAGTGAGTCAGGACAGCTGTAGGAGGAGAAAGCTTTATAATCCAAATTTGACAGTGGGCTCGGCATGTTTTAAAACTCACAAAAATCTAACAAAAGGGCAAGTGCCCTACATTTCCAAATATTTCTAAGGACTACATTTTAATGCAAAATCAGATGAGGCTAGTCTGATGTTGGCATGCCCTTCCAATGCAGAAATATGTTTTTTCTTAATTTACTCACAAGCTGTATCAGTGAGAAATATGGCCCTTCATAATTTTCGTGTAAGCGTTTTCCTTCACCCCCACACCAACTTTCAAATCTCTTGAAATCAAGGGAAGGCCCAAATACAATTTTCATTAATTACTTTAGTTATGTTTATCACACACAAATTGTGTTAGCATTGTTCAAAGGGGGCGACTGTCACATTTAATAAAAGTCTGGAATGACCGCTGGAGCATCTATGCTGCCCTTTTCAGGCAATACAATGTATTTTTCCATTCACGTAAACTCCAGCTTCACAGGCCTCACTCTAGCCCCCACCCTTGTTCCTCTAAGTTTCATTTATCCTTAAACATGTGACTAGGCATAGGCTGGCTCATGTTTATCTAAACCTATCCCTCTTCAAGGCCTGTGAGGCCCTGATAGCAACACGTATGAGAATTGTGACCTCAAGGTCACTTCTGCTGCAAGAACAGGCATTGCCTTATCTGTGTTTCACTGCGGTTTTGATCTAAGCAATGTATTTCTTCCTATATATTTGAGTAAGGGCTTTGATTGATAGTTGACACCCAGGCCCCTTTCTTCAGGGCAGCAGAGGAAAGGTCTTGGAGGTTAAGTTTCATGTTTGGAGAAATGTTGTTCATGTTAATGTTAAAGGTATTTGTACCGCTCACTGTCACCAATGGAATTGGTTCCCAGGTGCTCAGGCGGATCTGCAAAAAATAAGATGTGTGGGTTAGTAGGGTGAAGAGTGATAGGAAAGTGAGATAGGTGGTGTCCTGTTAGTAGCTTCAGTTCGGTTTTCTCTGTGTGCTGAGCTTGTGTGTGAATATCGGATCGTTGTGAGTCCTCGTGCGATGTTGGTGTGACATATGTGTTGTTTGTTTGTTGTTGCAGTGTGGTGAAGTATGCGCAGTTTGCTGTGTGGGTAATTGTGTGAGTTAGGTATGCAGAAAGTTGAGCACTTTGGTTAGTGGGTAATATGTCTCTTAGTCCTTGTAATTCTTGTTCTATGTATCTGATTGTCCTATGGGGTAGGCATATTCTCTCTCGTTTTCCTTCTTGTCTGTCTAATTGCTAGGAGCAGTAGTGTGTCAAGTTCTGAGCTGTGTTGCTTTCCACCTTAAAGCACCCATTTGGGGTGAGCATTGTCCCCCTACTCTTGTATTGGTGTTGTGCTTTAACAATCACTGCTCCCTTCCTGTATATTTCCCGTTGGTGGTCCATAGCTGCCTGTGTTTACTTATGTATGCCAAGGTGTTATTGATGGGTCATCTTACCCTTCCATCCCGATCGCTTTGTGATCGTTCTTTGGTATAATTCTAGCTTATCTATCTTTCAATTGGTAAATTGGTATGCCGTGGATTGTTCTTCCCTTACTTCTGTTGATGGGCGATATCTTAAGGGTTACATTCAGGGAGGCGATGAATACTTCAAAGTTTTTCCCAAAGTGTTATTTGAAACAATGTTTTTAACACACATGAACACTTATTGGGATCCACCTTTTCAGTGTGGAGGCTGATCCTTATTCTGGTACCATTTAATGGGTGACCTCAAAGGACAATTTTCACAGGAGATTCCTCGCAGTATATGGGGACTTCTGTCCTTAGGCGTGGGGTGCATGGGACTGCCGCCCATTTCGGAGTTAGTTGTGTTGTTTCAAAAGAACTTGGGGCCACATTTCAGAGAGGAACTGTTTTTTCTTTTATTGACCTTCATAGGAAGTGTGTGGTCCCCGAGTTATAGATCACTCGATGGTTATTCGAAAATCAAATGAAATGTTCAAAGAAGAAATTTTAAAAACAAGGAACTTCATCCATAGTACAAAGTTGTATGAGACCCACCATTGCTAGTTCCCAGATGCATCTTAATCCATGACAACGTTGACGGCTCTGTTACAATGCTAAAAGCTATGTTGTCTGAAGCGAAACCCAGTAGCTCAGTGTGTTCATTGCCAGTCACATTGTGGGGTGAAAATACTGAAATGTGTATGTTTCACTGCTCTTTGCTAGGAAATAAGAAATATTTACCATGTTCAATGTATTTTCACAGTTATGAAAAATTGCTTTATCTTTATTTCTATTACAATGTCTCATAGAAAGAGAGCGTGTCACATATGCACAATTCTTTGTGAACCAATTTTGTTAACTACTCAGTAATTTACTTGTGTTTTATTCACAAAATCGGAACACAAAGTTCACTAGGTGGGATAACCTCCCAATATATATTTTTCTGAGTCAACAATATGATTTTTGAGCAGACATTATGTATTATCTACATGAATGTATATACATCATAAATATGATCCCTTTTGGATAACAAAATCCATGTTTATTCCATCATTAATTGACACGCTCATAAAAACGTCATGAAATGTGCACAGAAATCATTCATTGTCATACACTCTAATAACAAGACAAATATCAGTACAGTAAATATACAAAATGGAATACCCAAGAAGAAATCAACATTTTTTTATTTTATTATCCCATGTATAATTTCTCACAGAGTAGTAGGCCTTTAGTTTGTCAGTTAAGATTTGCTTTATGGCACACACATCATTAAATGCTAAAGTGCCGAAGAGTACTTCTGATTGAACGAAAGTGCCAAAGTGCTAAGTGCTTCTGATTGAATGAAAGTGCCGAAGTGCTAAAATGCCTGTGCCATGATGCATTCAGCAGAAACAATGCACACTGATAAAGTGCCAAATTGCCAAATAGCATATATTAATGTATGCCACTGATTTTCCTAAAACCAGTCTTCTGGGTCATTTGGCATGGGTGGCAGCTAGTTTGGGTTCCATGAGCCTCTGGCCTCATCTTCCTCGGTGCTCAATTGATGTAAACGGCACTTCTGTGGAAAACTAAAGCAAACGCCATTTTAATAAATTGACCACACAATCCTCTGTTCAAATTCATGTGGATGTGGATTAACATCACGTATCTATTCATTTATGTGAATGGCATGGGGACGAGAACATGCGAATGGATGCAACAACATCAATGTTTACGGAACTCAAACTAGGTACTACAATGCTAAAGAATATATTCTATTCCTTTAATCAATACAAGGTCAATAAATGGAAGAATAATTATTTATTTACCTGTGACTTCTTCAATCTTATGTTAGTAATTCTTTGGAGGAAAGGAAAGCAATAATTCACTCTCCGTCGCAACCCACGGTTCCAGACAGTTGCATAACACGTATCTGTAATATAACAAACATTACGTTAATATTATGCTCCAAATGACCGAGGATGCACATTGTGCTCCTCTACACAGAATCATTCTTACCATGTAGCAACCCCACTTTAAATCAGCCGTATTTTCATGCGCTAAACATTCTCGTATCTCGCCATCTCACTAGTGCCGTGCACCATTCGTAAAGCTCACCCTGATAACGGAATCAGGGTCGGACTGGAACAAGAAATAGGCCCGGACAACAAAAAAAAAGTGGCCCACCCCTCGCCTCAAAAAAGTGGCCCACCCCTCGCCTCCAAAAAAGAGGCCCTCAAACCATCATCCGTGAATCGCATCAATTCATGACTTTTACAGAAAATGCTACATATTGAGGGCTCATGTGTCTGCTACATTACAACACAACTCATAAAATAACATTACTTTGCATACAGTTCTGTGACAGGGTCCGTCCACAGCTCCGAGGCGCAGGAGTGGCATGAACCAACCACCCCCACTGCGGTTTTGGGACCTGCTGCAAGTCAATGCTTATACAGGGCTCCGCAACCCCAGCAGGGAAGGAGGGTTAGGGTGACGATGGTTGGATAGGAGGGGAGGGGGGTAGGGAAACCGGAATGAGGTTTAGGGAGAGGTCAGAAAATGCTATGTATGGAGGGGTCATGTGTCTGTTACATTACAACACAACTCATAAAATAACATTACTTTGCATACAGTTCTGTGACAGGGTCCGTCCACAGCTCCGAGGCGCAGGAGTGGCATGAACCAACCACCCCCACTGCGGTTTTGGGACCTGCTGAAAGTCAATGCTTATACAGGGCTCCGCAACCCCAGCAGGGAAGGAGGGTTAGGGTAGGGTGACAATGGTTGGATAGGAGCCGGGGTAGGGAAACCGGAATGAGGTTTAGGGAGAGGTAACTTATGGATAGGTTGGGGATGTGAGGGTAAGGTTTTGAACACTGCGCATGCTTCCAGCTAGCTGTTACACTCATAGAAACACACGTCTCTGCTTCTGACTCTACACACATATACAATATCACTATAGCAGTATACAAAGGCACAACAACATAATAAACACACATGAGGTAGTGTAGCACTTAGCTTAGGTTAGTTGTCACCAGGGTGTCCCTTGTTGTCTCTTGCAATTTCATTGTGCCAGGATGTGTCGTAGTAGCTGTTCAAATGCTGCAATAAAGTGCTGCAATTAGTGCACATATCAAACACTGCCACATGTTGCTGTTCACATGCTTGTACACATGCAAGAGATTTCGAGAGGCGCCGTACGCACGTGGCTACTAAACATGCACAGTAGGGCCGCATGTGGCTCTGGTAAGTGGTGGTAAAGTTTTAGTGCATGCAGGAGTAAGCAGTAATAGTAACGCCTTAAGAAGGTGTTCTGAAATTGTGTTCACACACCTAGCAAGCCGGCCCGCTATCCAATGATTTATGGTGCTGCGCATGGCTGGGAAGCGCTGATTAGTGTTGTGCTCTGTTACGTGGCATGCAGTGTTTTACTGGTACAGTTACCTTTGCAGGAAGCAGGCGCCAGTTGTCTCTGTCTGGTGGGGCTGGCTGGGCCCCCCTGCGTGACCCCACTGCTCCCCGTGGTTATGCAGAGCGTTGCAGCACTTATCTGTGTCAGGCGAGGGGCCAGGATGTTGATCCGGTGGGGCGTGGCCCCTCGCAATGATATGAAGCCGGAGTTGCTCTGAGGCATGTCTTCTCAGCAAGAGGACTTGAGCACAAGCCCTGTGCCTTTGCTCCTGGGCACGAACGATGACGTGCCACTCCCAACGTGGCCTTCCTGTAGTTCTGGGGCCAGTTGCTCGTGCTGCTGGGAAACAGTTTGCTGGGTGGTTGCCATACAAAAAGGGCAGAGAGAAGTCTTTTAAAAGTCTGGATTGTCCATTTGGGGTGCATTTTAGTTGTTGCTGTGTCTTTGGCACTATTACAATGTCTTTGGACTGACTATATATTGCTTGCTTGACTTTCTTGCTTTTTGGGTGGCGCCTCATCTTGGCCCCCAGCCCTATCATCTGTGGAAAGTATTTTTCTGTTGAAAGTCATGTAGCTGGCCTGGACTCCAAATCTGATGATACACTAAGATGTAAAGCTGAATGATTCATATATTGTCCTCACTGATGTTAACACTGTCTTGATGAATGGTACCGTCTTCACAGACACTTTATGATTCTAAGTACTGTGTCACCCTTCCCACTTTGGTCTTTGATTGGACACATCATCATGGTTTCAGAGTACATGATGTATTGCACATTTCAACTGAACTAAGTCAAGGTCCTAGTGATTGAAGTGATGATGGTCAAATGCGAATCCTGAAGGTGCTATACAGTAAGTTTTTAAGATGTTAGTTGGTGACTTATCCAAACTTAAATGTTTTGTTTTACTTTAAAAGACGATATTAGGCTGTTTGCCTTCAAGAACATTGTTGCATGCATTGACAAGCTGGCTCTAAAGTCTTCGTGGAAATCCTGAAAAATCACTCAATCAAGAGTCCCTTCAACAATGCACTTTTTTGTGCAATCAGGTCGATTATGTCTGAATTTTGCAATTGGACAAGCAAATTCCGCTCCACAGACATGAGCATAAAGGATTCGAGGTTGTCCTGGCTGAGGTGGTTTCTTAGGCGGGTTTTAATATTCTTCAATTTCGAAAAACTTCTTTCACACGCTACCTGTCAAGATGAACTTGTATGCCAAATACAATTGCCGGTAAGCACTACTAAAAAGTTCCTACTTTTTTAGAATTGCGCAGCAACATACTGCACAGTTACGGCATGTATTGCATTTCTGTACTAAAGGTTTAGGTAGCTCTCCATATTCTTCTTGTAGTGCTGGATCTTCACCATGTAGGACGTCAAAGGCATACTCTTCTGGTAGTGTCCTCTTCATTTTAGTCCACTTGCTTGCAAAGTCTGAGAGTTCTTCCCTTAACCCCTGTAGCGTTATGGAGTCATCCAGTCTTTCAAGCAAGGAGCACATATTTGTAAGAGCATTGTCGGGTAGAATTTCATTGAAATTTTTGGGATCCAGGCATGCTATATCTGCGGCAAGAGATGAGTGGGGTTTAAACCGACTAGTTAGGCTTTGAAGAATGTTGTCCATAATGGCATTATGTACAGTAACTCTAAACCGGTCTTTAGCCAAGGTGATTGGCTCATCCCTTGCACTCATTCCAGGCATCCTCTTTTTGTGGGACACTCTCCCCTCTGGAAGTGCAGTTTCCACTCCTTTATCATAGCCTCTCTCATCCAATCCCACATTGGCCCATTCTGCAAATGTTTCTGCTGCACAGTACACAGAATCAAAATTTCTTGACTGTGCAGCAAGCGTTTTTGTAGTGTCCGAGACCATTCTTTGTGCCTGGAGGATGTCCATTCCACTTGTCTGGAGGTACTTAGATAATGGGGTTGTCGAATTAAATACTCGGAGATATAACTGGGCTGTGAGCACGGTTTGGAATTTGCACAGAGCCTCAGAAAGACATAAAGCTTGGTAACGGATGTTTGTATTGAATTTATCTGTATTTGAGCAAATATTATTGAGTGCTACAACCACATCGATGAACATTGCTTTGTTTGGGTTATTAAAGGAGCCAAAAACCTTCCGTAGTGCTGCATCCTTTGCCCACCACCTTGTTTCTCCTATTATTTGGATTGTGCGGCCTTCCACAGACAGCGCACGCCATACATCCATCCTTTTGTAGGACTCCCGGAAAAAAACGGCACAGGAGTTTAACAGGCCAAACAAAGACGTGGATTCATTTGATACTTGTGTCCCTTCTACAAGTACAAGATTTAATACATGTGCATAGCACCAGACATGTATTTGACCAGGGGATTCCTTACTGAGCCAGGATGTGAGACCATTGTACTGGCCCTGCATATTGGATGCACCATCGGTTGAATTTCCAATGCACTTGCGTAGGTCAAGACCATTATCTTTGATAACACTCTGCACCAACTCAAACAGCCCCTTTCCAGTAGACAAAGTGCAGTTGGTTACTGCTAGCAGGCGTTCATGTACAGTGTCTGTAACATATCTAATAATTATAGAGCACTGGTCGGTAACACTCACATCTTGGGTTGAGTCTATCTGAATGGAAAATAGTCCTGCTTCCTTTATTTCTTGACTGATTGCCAATTTAATCAGTTTGGAAATGGCTTCAATCACATACCCAACTGTAGTCTTTGACATGAAGGTCACAAAAGCACCCCGTCCTTGCCCGGTTTTCTTTTTGGACTTGGTTTGAATGGCCTCAATATGTTCATTTATAGGTCTGTCAAATTTACTTAGGAGCAGAAGCATTTCAAGAAAGTTGCCATGATCCAGGTCTTCGTTATCCAGCTCAAACGTGGACTCTGATTTCCCACGAAAACTGAGCCCTCTTTTCCCAATGACTTTTACAACTTCAATGACGCGCTCCAATACTTCTCTCCTTTTTCTGATTTTCTCACTTCGAGCTAATTTCTGTTGGTGAAAGAGTAGACCGCCTATGTCGACCCCTGAAAAGGTCATCATATATGAATCCGTGCACCTCCGATGACCTTGGCCTGCAACATGTTCTGCAATGCGCTGGTAAATACGCCTCCAGTTTTTCATTCCGTTGATGAAAAGACCCCTCTCTCCACGTTTAGTAAAGGCTAAACAAACTGTGCAAAAAAGGGCATTTTGTATTTCAGAGTAACTTAACCAATGCGTTTACTCCCATCTTTTCTCCAAAATGCTAACTCTACTTTAATGCGTCTATGTTTGGGAGGTTGAATTGGATGGTGCCGAAAGAAATGGGAAAGTTGATCGGGTTTTGGACGTTGAAACAAATAGTCTGCCACCTGTGAATCATCTTTCTGTGCTCTTTGCTGCACACCCCAGTTCCCTGAGTCTTCAGTATGTGGTAAAGAAGATAACGATTCTTCTGAATTACTAGAACCTGCCACTTCCTCTGGGGGGGTGATGTCTTCCCCAATTATTTCAGGCACACTGGTTTCCAACACTTCCTCCTTGGGGGAATCTTCAATTGTTTGTGACAGACTGGTACCACCACTGGCTGCCACACCCTCAAGACGGACATCCTCAATTATTTCAGGCACACTGGTTTCCAACACTTCCTCATTGGGGGAATCTTCAATTTTTTGTGACAGACTGGTACCACCACTGGCTGCCACACCCTCAAGACGGACATCCTCAATTATTTCTGGCACACTGGTTTCCAACACTTCCTCTCGGGGGGCACCTTCAAAGATTGCGGACATTGTAGTTGCTGCTGCATCTGCCTCTGTTACGTCACCAATAACTGCAGAGACACCGGCTTCTGTCACTTCCTCTGTTCTCACATCTTGAGCTCTTGATGGCTCCAGTGAAGAACCAGGTTTAACACTTGTACCTGAATATGATGCCTGGTCACCCTCCTCCACTTTTCTCCCAGCAATACCATGTGACATTTTGATAGTCTGACCTGTAAACATATCTTCAATTTTTTGGTTTTGCCGGATTTCCTCTTCAATTCGCTTTTTCTTCTTTTCTCTTAGTTTTTCTGCTCCTCCCTTTCTTTTTTTTGAATCCATTTCTCTCCTAAAAAATAAAATTACCTTATATGGGCATCAAATTCCTGCCTTTATCACAGTAGGTCTAAGTAACCTGGCTGCCAACATCCAAAATAGCATTTCATTAAGAGGAAACACGTACTTTCTATTAGATCAATGTCAGCATTTTCAGATTTGACTGTTCCCCAGCCCCACCATAACCTCCCTCCCCAAAAAAGAGAACAATATCCAGCTGAGTCCAACAGTAATCCAGTCCCATGGCATGGTAAATGAACTGGAGGCATTCATTTTATTTATCCTGGCCAGCAGTGGCCTGGACATTGTATTATGGTCTGACGTCTCCGGAAAAAATAGTAGCTAAAAAGGAAAACTACATTGTAATTAACTTATGAAACACACCAATGATGTATGCAGCAATACATACTTACAGCAAGTGAATTCCTGCTGAGTGCACACAAATGCACACCTTCGTGTAATCATCCTACCCTCCACTCGTGTTTGTGAGAGGTATAATCCAGGTTTTCCTTTTGCCCTAGCACACATTAGGTCTGGAATTTGCAAATTCACAATAACAAAACTTGATTGAAAGAGGAGAGCGCCTGATTTTCTAACTCTAATTTGTGTGCAGAAGAATAGGATAGGAGTCCTGCCTGGTCACTGCTGATTATAGGCTGCACTGGAGCCTAGGGAGGCTGTGCTCCTGGGGGGGAGACAAAAGGTGTGCATAATGAAGGTCGCCCAAGTGGTCTGAGTGTGCCAAACAGGACCACCTTACACTACACTGCGTTAAAGATATACAGTCACAAGTGGTTACTTACCCACAGGGATGAGCTCGCCTGGCTGGCTGTTGGTACCTCTGCTAAGGCTTAACTAGAGTGGATACTTGAACAGCGACCTGCCTGCAACAAGAAACAAAGTTAAGACGATGAAAACCCAATAAACACAGTTTATTTCATATAAATACTAATAGCATATTGCTAAAGGTAGGCATGCGGAACGCCTGTGTCAGGTGTCTTGCAATAGGGAGACTGGTAGTATGGAACTGACCATATGGGAGGTTCTGAAAACAATATGAAACCTTACCCTTCCCATCCCCTTCCAGCGCAGGATCGAAGGATTTCTCCCTTCTCTGGCAGCTTTGGTTTAAGTTTCTGTCTGAAATAGCCCATACGCCTCTCTCTCTTATGCATTGTACACAGTAGAGGTGCCAGGACTTTGTCTCCAGTAGCCCCCAGTAAGTTAGTAACTCCCCTCATCTCCCTAGGTGCAGCGTTTGGGGGATCTGGAAGCATGTACCTGTTTACATACAACAAGAACACCAACCCCGGCACCATTTTTAGTTTGCGCTATTGGGCAGAGGTGTTGCTAGGGGGGGACTGGAAAAGATCCAGGGGCAGGCTGTGATAATGTCGGGACTGGCGGGATTCTGGGCTAGCTACGATTTTGGTTGTAGGCAGCCCTGCCCCCTGAGCTTCTTTCCAGGGATGCTAACTTTCAGGACCACACAGGTCTCTTCCTCGTGTGGCCTGAGTATTCAAGCAGCTAAGCCCGCCACACAGAAACCCCACCCAAAGGAAAGCGAGGGGGGTCGAACCCATCCCCAGGTAGAACCAACACATTGTACAGAACATTTTGCAGCAGGAATTGGAAAACAGCCATGGGATTCATAGTCGGTTCTAAACATATAACATCTCAGCAACATTCGCTTAACCTGCTGAGCTGTCTTTACATCATTCTGCTTTAGGATGGCATAATTTTCCCACACCCAAGGCCATACTACTTTGGGTTGTTCACCTGTCCTCATCTTATCCGCTCCCCTCCCTGATCGTCCTCTCTAAATCAAGGGTCAGGTAGTCATTGTTGATTCAGTTGCAGGGTTTGCTAATCGTGCAAGATACATGCTAACACTTCACCAAGCCTGAGCCCAGGAGGCGAGGAGTCAGAACCCCTGTAATGCACATGGATGTAGAACAGCACGCCACGCAATAGGATTGTTTTTGTTTTCTTTTTTGGTCACGCCATACAAATATTTGCAGAATCTCCACAAATGGGCAAAATGACACTCCTTACTCAGTTGTTGAAGTAGAACTGGGGCAATTGCCCCCTTTACCCTCCCCCCCATATACTCAGTGTTTATGCGTGCAGCAATACCTTCTAGCCAATCCCACCCAGTTTCCAGTTTCAATTTTGCTGTCATGCTGTCATTCTCTGGAGCGCCACATGACGCATTCTGGCGCAGCATGCATAACATATGCCTATGTGTTGACATAATAATCTATAGTAACCTGACTGCCACTGCTTCATCCAGGGCAGAGGATGCCAGGAACAAAATATGCAATTATGCATTCCCAGACAAGCATACACAAGAGCAACTGGCGCTAGGTGCTTTACAAATACCATTAACGTGATATGACAGATTGGTCAATGCAGTTCTTTGCCTCTCAAGTGGCCACATCCCAGCCTTGTTAACCGGCAGCTGCACCAATCAACTTTGCAGTTTTAAAACCAACAGAACAGTTTAGAAATTAATAGCATGTGTAACATCGCCTCTCTTCCACTAAAACATGGTCACAAAATCCAGAAGAGAATGATAAAAATGCATAAAACCAAAGGCGTCTAAAAAGTCTATAGAACAATTCCTATTTTTCTGACAGACCCACAGGAAAGTAATCATTTTCCTAAAGTGCTGCAGGCACTTTCATTATCACTTGTAAAAGTGCCCCGACCCACAAAGGTACCCTATGAGCATCAAACATCCAACACGTGCAACGGGCCTTATTAACCCCACAATCCATGCATATATCAGATAGAAAGTTCAAAAGCTGACATATGATTGACTACTTATGATCAATGACAATGATACTTTCAAGACAATCATGCATATATGTGAAAAATATGATGTATATTTCGGGGACAATCACATCTATTTTGCTCCAAAGCCATTACTCAATTACTCACTCTGGATACCTCCTTATGTCCACTTACAACAATCTCCCTTCCTCCCCGATTGCGGGAGCATAGCTCAGGGGCAAGTTGGCAACATGCTCACCTTGGAAGCAACAGACACAGAGCAACACAGGTTTGTCCCCGGCCCGCACTTAGAAACCGCTGGGTATTAAGCGCGTTATAAATAACCTATCATATCAGCAATCAATGAGTGCCAAGAGCCACGTAAGCGGTCTGCGTTTGTGGTGCGCTCGGTGGGATTTTCATTGTGTGCTGACCGGGGGAAATAGAAGGTGCAATAATTCGGGTGGCCTTGGCTTCCATGCCTTTTTACACCTCATCCAGTAAACACACGGCTGAGCTGCCGACCGTTCACGTGCACGGAGGAGGCCGGCATTATATAAAGCCCCACGGCTTCTGTGACCGTGTTGGAAAGCAGGCGCTATCCACTGCATCAAACCTACACGTGGGCCACGTCGCTGGCAATGGGGAGCACTGGGAGCAGATGTTTTTGATATGGGTCAGGTTGACACAAAAGAGTCCACCCACAGCAGGTCTATTGATGAAACACACCCCTTTCCCCCAAACTAACAACATTTTCGGCTCTCCGATAGTGGAGTTAATAACGTGTGCCACACATCTGCTAGGGACAGTTTGCCAAATAAAGCGCCGGAGTTCAATTTTGAGATCACTGACAGAAAGGTTGATTGGCGTCCTACCAGCACGCTGCGTGGGAGCAAATTAAGAAGTGCATCACAGTAAGTGTGGGAGAAATCCCATCGCTGGACAGGGAAGAAGGACAAGCCTCACTATCAAACACAAAATGCAAACTATGTTTGCCTCGCAGAGGGACTTCCAGACATTATGAATGTATAAGAAAAAAAACCATAAGGCACGTTCAGAGGATAGTGAAAGGGGCCTGCCCTTTGTGTGCTTGTGCAGAAGGCGCTCAGGCCGTAAGGCAGGGTGAGAAAGGGCTGCATGCTTCACATAGCTGTGGTCCAACATGTCAACGCCATCTTCGCCACACAAATGACACAATCCACGTTCCAAAACCATGTGTCGCCTTTTGTCTAAACCAAGATCTGCCCAATCGCTATTGACTTATTTTTACAACTTCATAATGCAGGCATTTATTGATTTTCAATTATTAATAATTGGGAAGGTTGTGCATATAAAATATCGCCACATGTTATAGGTAATTAAATGAAACCATGGCATAAATTACATTTTCTGGCGGATGCGAATGCTCCGACTATCTTGAAGTGTCCGTACAATATAGTCCTGCATATAACACACGCGGCCTGATTTACAGAAGCTTTTTTTGCAATGGCGCCATCCCATTGAAAAAACGCCTTGTAAATCAGGCCCGCAGTGATGATCCTAAATGAGAAAAGGTCCAAATGCTCGGCAGTAATTTCCATGATTTTAATTTATAATGAGCGGTATTTATGTAAACCCTGGTACAATTTTACATTGCACCCGTTGGATAGGCGAGGTAAACGATATATGAGGCGCTTTTCAAAAGCCTTCCCTATATAATAAATAAATAAATAAATAAATAATCTTCGGTCTATAAATAATGTCACCCCCCCTCGTCCTTCCTTGCTGCCACACCATGCTCACGTTATGCCTGTAGAGCCGAGCCAGGGATGATGCCTGGTCACATGTGGTGAAGAAAACTTCACAAGTCTAATGGATTTCTGAAAGACTTATGTTTTACGATTTATTTTTATTTTTACTTGGCCCTTCAGAAAAAAGAAAAAAAGATGTTTAAACATCAAAGTGGGAAATACGGGCTCTGGTTTGGCAGACCTCTCTGAGAAGTAGCAGGGCATTTTTCCTGTTTTAAGTCACTGGTAGAGGATCAATGAATTCACTACTTTTACCCATTGTGCAGTATAACGCGTTTGCAGCGACAGGGCACGATTTCTGTAAGGCAGGCAGTCCCTGTGTATATGAACACATCTGCGGCAAGGCAGTGCAGAATCTGGCCTGCTTTACTGTCTTCACTACCCTTTACTGTTTATCTGCCTCAACCCACTGACTTGTTCAAATAAACCCACCTGAGAGTCACTGAGTGAAGAGGGCTTCTGATGCTGGAGCCCCCCTCGCATGTCTTGGGCTGTCACCGGCAGCATCTCCAGTGTATATTGCAAGTGTGTCATTGTTTGCTTTAATGAATCACTCTGCAAGGATCGTGTTTTATATAAAACAGGTGAACTTTTTTTTTGCTAATGGAGTGAACATGTTGACAGGAGGTGGGGCGGTTAATGGTTACACTATGGCCCCTCTGCAGTCTGCTCCATCTCGAAAATCCCATTAAAATGATCCGGAACGTAAAAAAACAGGCTTACCTCACTTCTCCTGTTCTTTCAGTTCCAGGCCTTTTAGAATCTCAATTAAAAAGAGCCAGTTAGCCGCTTCACTGGGGAGAGGCTCGAGATGTAACCAGCCATGTCCTCAGCCGGTCTTCCTCACTCAACCTAAAAGGGCATTTTAAACCATGCCTTCAGTGCCTCAATCCACCCTATTTCATTACGTGGGGAAACAGGACAAGGACGCAGGGACTGATTTACAAAGCGTTTCCCTTTGAAAAACACTTTTTACATCAGGCCCATGATAGAGTCTTGACTCGTAAGGACTCACTCGCCTGCTGCCTGGTGGTCCTCCTCTGCGGTGGTCCTCTGCTCTGCGGCTGGGCACTGGGCTGGCAGCGGCGGGCCGGCGGCCTCCAAGTTGTCTCAGGTCCACAGTGGTGAGTGGTGGCGGTGTGCTTCTAGGGCTCAGAGCTCAGCTGGTGCCTGGTGGTGGTGGCTCTCTCCTCTCTGCCTCTCTCATCTCAGTAGTAGTCTCACTCTCTCTGCCCGAGTCAGTGCTGCCTCAGCTGCGCGCTGTGTCGGTGTGACTGCGCAGTGCGGCGTGCGTGCCCAAATAAATCATGCCAGCAGCCCAGGTGGTCAGAGGCCCAAGGGCAGGCAATTAAAGCCCAAAGAAATGCAATTGGCGGCACTGGGCGGGCAGGGGGCAGCCTGCCCGCCCAGCCGAATTTTCATTGTCTTGTTGTTCCAGTGCCGGCAGCCCTGGGTCCCAGCCCCCAGGCACAAGGCAGCAGTGCTTGCAAAGTAAAGCAACTAGTCAAGTAGACTACTAATGTGATAAATGTCACTGAAGTGCCACAGCCCCAGCTCAGCCTCAGGCCCTCGGCCCGGCTGCAGGCAGGCTGCCTGCCCTGCCCCCCCATTCCCCCCAGGGTCAGGACTCGGAGGGAGGGAGGCAGGTGTTACAATTTTGCTTTAGTGTCAATTGCTTCAGCCTGCCTCCCTCCCAGATCAAAGTAACATTCTGGCTGCTGCGGCGCCGGCCAGAACCGAGCGCGAGCCAGCCGAGCACACAAGGCACCGGCCCCTTCTGTGGCGACCCGGTGGGCCACATGGCCCCACGTCCGTGATGAATTATTTATGCACATGCATCTGCATCTGCATGCATCATAAATTATGATGCATGCATGATGCAGATGCAATCATCAAAGCAAGGTAACATCTAGTGTACCTTGCATGAAGATTGTGTGCAGACCGCAGTCTGCAGACAGTGCTGCGCGCCGGCGCGTGGCGCCCCCCTCCTGGCTCCCTCTGCCCTGCCCTGCTGCAGACCAGCCCAGAGGGCCCAGCCCTCCCCCTCCCCTTGACTTCCCGGCCACGGGCGGCCGCAGCTCGCGTGAGTCACACACACAGTACTCGCGAGCTGTGCCTGCTGCTGCTCCGCACGGCGTGGCTCAGTCACACACAATAAAAAAATCACATAATTGAGAAATAAAAACCGGCCCAGAGGTGGCTGCCGGAAAACCGGCCCCAGGGACCCCCAGAGTCGTTCGGCCACGGGCCGAAAGACCGAAAGGGCCAGTCCAACCCTGGAATCATCTAAATCATGTGTGTAACGTGATGGCATATTATGGCGTGCTGACCTCTCATGTAATGCCTAGAACACTCACCTGAAGTCTGTTTTCTAAGGGCGTATAAGTAAAGGGGAACAGAGTAATTTGTAGGCCAACCTCTGCTGCATAAAAATGAATTTACATGGATTCAGATCTTATTGAGGCTCATATTTGGAACTTGTGGAATATTATTTTTCCGAACTAATATGACTTCCACTACTATAGAATGCGACACATCTAATGCAGCTGCTTAATAACATGTTGAAAATACTCAAACTTGCACGTTCAGCAGCTCTCTGTTAGGAAATAGGTAGTATTTACCAGTTTACTGGTTTATCCTCTTTTCCATTACAATGTTTCAGAGAATGTGAGCAGCACCCTTTTTTATCGCAACTAGCATTACCTGTTGCCAGATGCATCTTCATTCATTATTCCTTTGGTCGCCATGTCATAAAGAAAAAAAGATAGATGTTCTGAAATGCAAACCAGTAGTTCAGACGTTGGAGTATGGGTTTGGGAAGTTGCTGGTAGCATTTCTCATGTTTTTTTTTTGATTGGTATAACATGATTGTGTTATCTTTATTTTCGTTAGGAGAGAGAGAACGAGAGAGAGAGAGAAAGGGAGTGTGAGAGAGACCTATGATATCCCAACCAACATTGCTAGTTCTCAGATACATCATCATCCATTACACCTCCAACTGCCATGTCATATTGCAAAAACAATGCTTTCTCAGACATATATAGTACCTCAGATGTTAGACTCTGGGATGATCGAGGGCAAAGTTGCAAGTTTAAATCCTCTAATTTGTTCGAAAATACACAAACTGGTATGTTAAGCTGTCCTATGGGAAGACACAGGTAACACTTTTAATGCTTTTTTACACTTAGAAACATATTGGTTTATCTTTATTTCCCTTAAAATTTGCTTAGAGGAAGAGATCTGAACCTATGTGTATCCCAACTGACATTGTTAAATGTTTTCTCCATTAGCATTTAACACATTTACATTGGAGAAGCATCATTGGAGCGTAATATGAGATACACTGTCTTCTTGGCATCAAGTAGGGTGTGAGGGATATGCAATTTGACCTATGACCTTACAATGAACATTTGCAAACTGTAATTTCTCAGCAACCATTGATTTGATTTACATAAGTGGGGTGTCAACGGGTCCACCTACAAGAAAAACTGGCAGATATTTTGCCTTCATTGGCCCCTCTGCGTGGCAGGTTTAAAGCAAAATCTCTGCAGCTTTTTCTTGCAGGTGGACCTGGGCATCGACCCCTTTATGTGCAACATCACAGACGAGGGGCTCGCCACTACTAGACCTATGCTGTTTGCATCTATCTAACCTGCCCATCAGGCACTTCGATGGGTGGATTAGATATAGGCAAGCTGCAGGCACTATTAGACCCCCCCACCCACTTACACTAAGTCTGTTTTCAGTTGTCATCCTTTCAGGCATTCGAAGGCTAACAGTTAAAATATTGCAAACACACAGTGGCAGGAGCTCTCGCATTTCACAAATCTTCTCTTCTCCCCAAACAACTGACTGACCTCAAAATCTCACATCACCTTCCACTCAACAACTCCACCTAGCTCTTGGTCATTGTATGGCTTCCAATACCTGATTAAACTTGGCACAGCTGACATCTTTTGATTCGTCGTGTACCAGAGCAGCCAACCCAGACACACAGGGTTATAATTTATCACAAATGGCATTCCTCTTTAAATAAAACACATAACTGATTGCCACAGCAAATCCACATAACACCATGCTCGTACTGATGACTCTGGTATTTCTAGCCTGCCTTTATAAAACCTCAGGATTTGCACCTGCCTCTCCCTCTTTCCCACTAAAACCCTGATCTGTGCTTTTATCTTGCATTGCCATGTACAGAGATTACCACGCCTAATTGTTCATATAAAGGGTATTGTGTGACTGTTATACTATGTGGTCCTTTTTTGTTCTTTGTTGGCGCTGGCATCACTCACCACTCACTCCTGCAGACACACACTGGGCCCACACAGTTGCATCAGACACCCATTTAACCCCAATAGGAAGAGCCATTCACCTGCACCAGACACAAGCTGTCAGGCTGTATCTGTGGCCAAATTTTAGATAAGGGGAAGTAGTAACTGCACATGCATGTTTCTGGATGTGATTAGGACGGCCCCCAGGGAGGGGCTTTCGCCCTACAAGAATTCTAGACAATCTGACCTGTATGTGGGAGTCTATCATCAGCGAAACAGCTGGTCAAAAGCACAATATGTGGTATTGGCTGAAGGACATAAAGGAGCGAAGAAGGAAGAAGTGACGGGAGCAGTGACAGAAGGAGAGAAGGGGTGAGAAGATAGGTGGCAGAAGCAGTAAAAATAGAGGAGGAGGAAGGAGTGTGAATAGCAGTGGGGGCAAGATTAATGAGGGAAGAGGAACACGGCCAGAGAAAGGAAGCCAACGAAAGAAGGTGATGACCCTTATATGAAGTGTGAGAGAAACTGTAGAGGAAGATGGGGATATCTCCAATAGAGGAAGAAGGAGGGCCGGGGGTATAACTGATTACGAGAGTAGCTAAGAAAGAAGAGCATCCTATACTAAAGTGCAACTCGGATAAGCAAAGATCATGGAGGCACAAACTTGTTTCAAATTGTCAAGAATACAATGGATGAGAGAGGGTGGACAATGCGGTGCAGGCAAGGTTCTTTTGAGTAATTATTTCTGATAAACCCTTGTTTATTCATAATAGAGTAAAAAAGAGGATTTGTATAGGACCACAATGCAGGGTTATACATTCAGACTGCATAAGCAGGAGCTAAAAGTAACTCTTTGGTATCCAGCATTACCCAGTGACCAGGAGCTACCACTGTGGTTCGAGGAGCCAGTACATAGCATTCTTCAAATTAAACCACCACATAAGATGCTGACACATAATTGTGTTCCTTATGAATGACCTCTAATGCTTATAATGTTGCATAGATGTGTCATATTGTTTATTTATAGATTGTCCCAAATGCAGAGAGTTAAATTCGTCTAGGTGTGTTGTTTGGCGTCAGTTGGTCTGGGAGCCAAAATTTGCTCCTGCCAGTTATTGGTATCAAGGTAACGAACATCCTCTAAACTACTAGCAGGAACTAAATGGCTCACATCCCCTCCCCAATTTCAAAACCCTGACAGTGTTGTCCATGGGCAACGCTGGAATATTAGCATTCAACTGTTTGGTACCACAGTGCACATTTGGCTGTCTAATTTCCTCTTCTGAATATCACTTTATGTTTTTCATTGGGAAGTGCTTTGACAACTGCTTTCTGGGGCTGGTATATTGTTTCCTAGCACCAGAGGTGTTGTTATATGCAATATTTGCTGCTGAGGTGCTGCAATCTGTGGAACCTGTGGCAGTCTCTCTATTCTTTCTACAACGGCAAAAGGAGGAACAAGTGCTTAAAAGCACCTTCATACCATGGAGCGGCCACAGAGTTGCTGCTGAGATGCTGTAGTCCGTGGCAGTCCGTGGCTGCCTGCGTCCCATGACAGAACCCCTATTATACGATGTCACTTCGCCTTTGAGATGAAGAGGGTCACTGGCTGAGAAGCCAGCGTACCAGGAGCGAGGACAGTGGTTTGGTGCACCGGAGCCCACTGAAATCCACCACGCGCAAAAATAACTCAGGGGTGTGGCTTGTCAGCAAAGCCCATCAGGAGAACCCTCCACCCCTGGTCGCTAAGAATATGGAATCAACCTTGATGCCACTTAACAATTCAAGAGCCTCTTCTAAAGATTTCTGTTGCAAGACTCAAACGCCCCCGAACAACCATCACACAGAGACTGAAGACTCGCCAGCGACTGTGGCGCCGGTGACAGCGCGGGGGGCTCAGTCCTGGTGGGGTCTCAGACCCCCGTCAGTCCCTCACCTGGTTCCCCAGGATGCGATCTCCTCCTTTGGTGCATCTGAGGACTAGGCGCACCCGGCCAATGGACTGATGTCACCTCTGGTGCCCTGGAGGTCTCGGATCCACAACGTCGGCCCCCTCACCCGAGAAGGCCGCCTGAGGGAGACCTGAGCCTTCAACTTTGCCAACGAGTGAGGATCTGGAGGTGGAGGGGGCTGTCCGGACCCAGTGATCATGCAGGGTGGGGAGGACCGAGCACTGCCTCCAGCCGTGGACGAGACACCAACTTCCTGTATCGCAGAGCTCAGAGAGGAAGCAAGTCCAGAAGCAAGAAGAAATTTGGGTACCAGAATGCACCCTCATGACAGAAAAGTCGATTTCGACAATCCATCCTCATGACGAAGCAAGCAAGGCTTTCCACACAATTACTGCACCAAAAAACATGATCAATATAGCCATAGAAATCCACCCGGTAACTTCCAGAGAGGATCTGAAGAGTCCAGCCAACTTTCATGAGGAACCTGTTGATCATGAAATAGTAAACGACCAATCATATGTTTCAACAGATGACTCACTAACTTCTATGGAACCTTCACTGACTACTCAGAAGTTGCAAGTATCCGTATTGAAGAATGACAACAAGCTGGTGAAGGCATAACACCTCTACGCCAGAAAACTAAAAGAATATATTCCACCAAAAGGTCTTTGACGAGGGAAAAAAATAGGGCGTATAGCTCAAATCACCCAGGATCTCGGCAAAGTTTGGGGGCAGTTAACCACGTCAAAAAACACTACTCTTGCACGATTGGTCCCCACAAAAAAGACCAGCCCACGCGTCATGTAGAGAAACACAACAACATTTCAAGAATTCAAACACCAATCTAGTGCTACACTTCCAAAGAGGGAGGCTCAATAACTTCTTTCCCACAAAATCGAGCACTGGAGGAAACTCAAGAAGCAAAATCTCTGATGCAGAGCTGTTAGAGAGTACTCTGGAAGAGCTGCCAACTCCCTATCTAGCCTTAGAGCCAAACCAATCTACTCCTGAAAAGGTCCCAAACTATGGCAACTACTTCAAAGATGGCACTTTAAGTCGGCTCCGATTCTAAACATGCCAAGGTGCATACCTTCTTCTGGCCAGATGACCACACCCAAAACAATGACTACTAACACGCCCTCTTATACGGACACTGGCGAAGGACAAACAAATGGCATGGCCTGCCTCAGAAACATCAACTTGGCGCTGAGACCTGACATAGTTGAGCAGGAATGGTGTTTAGCAGAAAATAAAACCCAGCCACCTCCCGATCTCAGCTACCCCTGGGATAATGCCTTGGAAAAACAACTAAAGGACTTGCCCGAGGATATCCACGATGAGCCCCCGATGGGGAAATATGATACCCACTCCACCAAAGACAACCAACAAAGTGATGACCAGAGCTCCATCCCCTGAAGTCTTCTACAATCACTCAGTCAAAACCTCAAAAGAACACGACTAAGCCTAGCCAGGAAACTCAAACACAATCTTCACTTATAAAATCATCGAGAAGACGCCAGAGACTTAGCAACCTGTTGGGAGCCAATGATTGTGATACTCCAAACAAAAAGCTGGACTTGTTCTCCATCATGTCCTCTCTAACCATTGCTTTGGCTCCCTTTACAAAACTATATGAGCGTTACAGTCATCTGGTGTCTGCAGAGGCATTGGGGCACAGTTGCAGCCCCCCAGGAATTAGATCACCCCCATCAGGCCTCTCTCTCTGCAGATAAGCCGCGAGCGGCGGCAATTGGTGACTCTGCTACTGCGTGGATATGAGAGAAGGTGAGTGTGCTGATCTTTGACTTTTGTACCTCTCAAACTCTTCTCCACAAGGTGTGGTTTCTGTCGCCATGTACCGGCCAAAAGGCTCACCTGTTAATTATTGATGATAAGATCTCTGTCCTGCTACTTCTGGCAGGGGCGCTTGTTGATGGGACCTAGTTCATTCACTGATCCCAGGTAAGTAATAGTCCAGTCCAGCTGCGACTATGCTTTTCCTGGTTGGTAGTAAGTGTCTCTCAATGTCTCTTTTCTCTTTCCCTTTCTGTTTGCTCTTTGCCTCTTCTCGTTTTAATGTCTTGGTATTATTGCTCCCAACATTGTTGTCAATTCTTGAATAATGTTCTCTTCTGTCTTCTCCCCAATAGGTGAAAACGTGGCCCAAAAGCAGAAGTGGGGTGCGGGACGCGGCATGGTGTAAGATGGATGAATCCGCAATGTCCCGCAGCAGGTAAAAGATGGTTTAAGGAAAAGAGCGAGGTTCAGTGGTAGCGCAACCTTAAACTGAATGTCTTTTAAGTGTCTAACCTTGTCTTTCCAGAAGATTTGAAGATGAGCTGCAGTGCCAAGATGAAGATGTCACCGTTTCGCAAGATTCGAAGATGAATGCCAGGATCAACGAAGACGCATAGAGGTGAGAACAGATTTCCCCAGGTGGTAAGTATGATGGCAGGAAGCAGGATTTCCAAAGGTAAGTCTGATCAGAGGCGGCGGTGAACGTTACGCTGCATGGAAGTGCAGAATAATGCAGTTTATATAGCCATGATCGTGGGCACGTCCACTAGGCCTGGCTTGCCTGCCACACTCTGCCTCTCCTAGAGAGTCAACACATGCAAGGCAACCCAATAGCAGCAGCCACACCCAAGAGTACATGTGGTGCTGCTTTAGTTCCCATGTTAAATGCACTTTGCACCCAAAATGAGATGCTATGTCCATAATAAAGCATTCTTGTCCCAAAGAAATGTTCTTAGTTTAGTTTAGTTTATTATTTGATAATGTGCTCAAAACCCTGGGGTAGCCGGGCGCAGTGGTAACAAGAATACTTAAGCTTGGTTACATATAGTGAATGCATTACATGTTGTTACAGTATTTATAGTATAAATATACGAGCTGTCAGTACATCACAACACACTAGTCTATAGTACAGATTTCAAGGTAGCACAGGTTTCAAGGTGTTTACATGCAATAATACCACCAAACCAGGACCGGGAGGAGGACAACCCTTGCATACTGTTATTCATGAGCCTGGTGCCAAAGGCACCAGGACTGTGTCCATCCGGGCCCCCTGTGTATATGGCCCTTTAATGTTTGCGTTCTCGGCCCAATGACCATGACTGCACTCCTCCTCAAAGCCCCTCTCAAAGGTGGTCCTCCTCCCGGTCCTGGTTTGGTGGTATTATTGCAATGGAATTGCCTGATTAAATGTGGAGCATGGACGTGTTCACTGGGTTCCCATGTTCAATTTTGAGATCTGTAACCTTTGCAGTCTATAAGGTGATACAATCTGAACCGAACCACTTTGGAGTCCAGGATGGATTTGACTTCCTACTCCGGCTCCCCATCTAGTAATTTGAGCTCTGGTCGAGGGCTAATCCATGTATTAGGTGTCATTGGTTTGAGAAGAGAGACATGAAATACTGGGTGAATCTTCATGTGAGATGGTAACTCCAATTTCATGGCGGCAGGATTGATTATTGCCTTGATAGCAAAGGGGCGCAAGTATCTGGGGCGGAAGGCCCTTGGCCCTTTCAGCGGTATGTATCTGGATGCTAACCAAGCTTTATCTCCAATCTGGTAATCGGGAGCTTCTTTTTGGTGCCGATAAGCAAACAGTTTTTGTCTCTCTTTGGCCTTAGTCAGATGTTCTGTTGCTTCTTCAAGAACCTGAGTGATAGTTTTATGCAAAGTTTTTATTGCTGCCATTTCCAAATTATCGAGTGGATCAAACACTGATGTCCGTGGATGTCTTCCATGCACAGTATAGAATGGAGTTTGTCCAGTACTCGTGTGAACAGAGTTGTATGCATACTCGGCTACCCAGAGTATGCTTTTCCAGTAGTCCTCGGATTGCTGTAACATACACCTTAAATATTGCTCTAACATCTGATTAGTTCGTTCAGTTTGCCCATCAGTCTGAGGGTGATGGCTTGTGGACAAACGGAGATCGATTTTGGCAATTGTACCTTCTCCAAAAGGCAGAAACAAATTGAGTTCCACAATCAGATATTATTATTGATGGGAATCCATGCAACCAAACAATTTGTTCTAGAAACAAAGTAGCGAGAGTGGACGCAGTTGGGAGTCCCTTCAGAGGGATGAAATGGGCCATTTTAGAGAATAAATCCACAATGACCAAGATGGTGTTGTATCCATTGCAGGGAGGAAGATCCGTGATAAAGTCCATTGACAGAGTATGCCAAGGTGCTGGCGGTACCATCAAGGGATGTAGTAAGCCAGCAGGGTTTTGCTTCTGAGACTTCTGTAGTGCGCAGGCACCACAGGTTGCATTTAACTGGGCAATATCTTTTCTCCAAGTTGGCCACCAGTAGTTTTGCTTGGCTATTCCTGGATGTCCTTCCACTAATGAATCATGGTAGTTCGTGATGATTTGATTTTGAAGTTTCTTGTCCTGAATATATAAGTTTCCTTGAAAATATGGTAGGTTGTTTTTGATGGTGTACCGGTCTCCCTTTAAAAGCCATTCCTGTTGTGTTGACTGATCATCTGGGATTGCAAACTGGTTTTTAAGACAGCTACACAGGTGGTGGTGGCGATCTTGGTTTGAATTCATTTTTTAGGAATGATGGCCACAGGATCGGATATTGTAAAAGTCTCTTTTTCTTCACTCGTGCGTGATAGTGTGTCTGCCTTTCCATTCCCTTCCGTACTCCTGGTCTATAGGTGATAATAAAGGCATATTCTGCAAAAAAGAGAGCCCAACAAAGTTAATGCGAGGATTGTGCTTTGGTGGTCTTCAAGTATTCTACGGTGGTCCATGATGACAGTGACCGTATTTCTTGCCCCAAGAAGATAATGTCTCCATTCCTTGAATACTGCTTTAATCACCAGTAATTCCTTATCCGTTATCGCCTAGTTCAATTCGGAGGCATAACATTTGCGGGACAATACCGCTCCCATTGCTGCATTTGAAGCATCTGTTTCAACCAAGTATGGCAGGTCTGGTCGAGGTGTCAAAGAACTGGTGCTGCGGTAAATGGGTAAATGCTAGTTTCAGCTTCCGAAAGGCTTCTTCAGCTTCTGTAGATCAATGGAATTTCTTGTTCTTTCTCAGCAGGGAGGTAATTAGGTGTACGATTTGTGAGAACGCAGGTATAAATCGACGATAGAAATTGGCGAATCCGAGCACACTTTGTACTCCTATCGTGGATGTTGGTGAGGGCCATTGGAGGATTGCGTCCACCTTTGGTGTGTCCATATGTACGCCTTGTGGCGTGAGCATGAAACCGAGAAATTCGACCTTGGTCACATGGAAGAAACATTTTTCCAGCTTGATATAAAACTGGTGTTGTCGAAGCTTCTCTAAGACTGCCCGGACATGACCGACATGTTCTTCCTTGGAATTTGAGTAGAGGAGAATGTCATCTATGTAGACAAGTGTGCAAACGTCCAACAATTCACGGAGCACGTCATTCATAAAGAATTGGAATGCCGCGGGGGCATTACATAACTCGAAGGACATGTCCTGGTATTCAAAGAGGCCATACTTCGTGTGGAAGGCCGTCTTCCACTTTTCTCCTTTTTTGACTCTGACAAGATGGTAGGCCCCTTGTAAATCCAGCTTTGTGTACATCTGAGCGTGTTTCACCTGATCTAGGAGCTCTAGTATAAGTGGTAAGGGATATTGTTTTTTACTGTGATCTAATTGATTGCTCTGTTGTCTATACAGGTTCTTAAATCCCACTCCTTCTGAGGCATGATGAAGAGGGGAGAGGAAGCAGGGGACTTGGATGGACGGATGAAACCATTTGCCAGCATACTGATCCAGGTAAATTCTAAGATGTTGGTTTTCCGGCTCTGTTAGAGCATAAATCCAGCTGCATGGGATTTGGGCTCTGGGGACAAAACGTTAGCTTGCTCTTTTTGGAAAACATCCAGGTAATCCAGGTATTCAAGTGGCAAAGAGTCAGCGAGATCCAGCACGATTCCTTTCTTGGGTTTCAGGTTCACAACGTCTTTGTTGTAACAGGTGTTAGGCAGAATCACCTGCAGTACCCTTTGGGAACACTACAGGCAATTAGGACTACAAGTGTAAGCACCATTTCAGCTTTGGTACAAGCCTGTACTACACAGTAAAGTGGTAGCGATGGCTGAGCAGCCAGACTTATCTCAAGAGTTTAAGTGAGCAGTAGAACACGTTACACAAAACCAACCAATACAGTGATTCAAGTAAGTACTTA
This sequence comes from Ambystoma mexicanum, assembly GCF_040938575.1. NCBI lineage: Eukaryota > Metazoa > Chordata > Amphibia > Caudata > Ambystomatidae > Ambystoma > Ambystoma mexicanum. Next base: position 262,270,444 of record NC_090941.1, read on the forward strand.
TTCAAGGTTTCTCAATAAAAGAATATACATTTATTTACGCAATCATTTATAAAACATTACACTAGCACAAGCAGCTCAATATCACACACTAATACACCACAACAATCCAACCAGTAAGTAACTAAACAAGTTTAGCTCAAAATGAAGTGTGTGCAAAATAGCACTTTAGATACCTAGAAAGGGAGGGAAAAGACAAGGTTAGAATAGACACCCAAATACAATCATAGGCAGGGCAAAGCGTTCAAGTTAAATACAACCAGCAATTCTTCTCAATAGGCCTGGACCAAAGTCTGGTATGTAACGGTTAAGTCTTTGCCACATGTTTTTAAAGGATTTGGCTAGGTGAAAAGTTTGACGAATGTTTATGGAAGGACAAGCCTTCGTAGTTGAGGAAAGTTTCACGCACTTTCTCGATGGCCGAAAAGATTTCCGGACCGCGTTTGCACAGTACCTTTTAAGTAAAGAAAGCTGTAGCTGAGACAGTTGTTCTCGGCATTTCGAGCAGATCTCGCTGTTCCTGAGTTTCAGTTATGGGTCAAGAAGTAGGACGTCGGGAGGTTCCTGCACTGCCCAGGGAAGAGGCCTAAAGCTGTAGCAAGACATCGGTTTAAAGTGCGAGTGCCTTAAATTCCCCCTGGTTTCCTTCCCTCTGGCTATGCGGTTTGCAACAGCACTCTGGGGAAAATACGACCAGAATAGGACGGTGTCCAGGTGGCTTGCGAATTGGTTGTTCCCACCAAACTCAAGGGAAGAAGTTAACCTTTAGGGGCTTCTTAGTCGTCAGAGTTTCAGGAAATTAGGACCTGCAGCAGGGCTTCACCAATCGTCCAATCGTCCAGGAGTTGCAGCAGTCCTCTTCCTTCCTCTCCTCTTCAGTTCTTTTGTTCCAGTGGTCAACTCTGCTTTCCAAGTCCCAGAGAACTGCTTGAAACCATTTTGCCCCATTCATTCAGCCTGGCTGTCACTCACATAGCAGGGTGGCTGTCCTTGCTGGACAGCCAGCTGGCCAATCACACCAGAATGCATTCAGGTCTCCTAGGAGACTAAGCACAGGGAGTTTCGGGCACCTCCCTCACATCCTGTCCACCCCAGACACTATGGCACCAGAGGAGGGCTTCAGCACAGTAGCCTGCAAAAGGTCACACACAAAGGGACCAAACCTGGTTTGGCATGCAGAGAAAAACACAAGAAGGACTTTTCCTAAAAGAACTGGCGTAAAAAGATGACCAGAGTCTATTTTCACAGATAGGTCTGGGGCGCCATATTAACAAAACATGGCTACCCCTGATTTTGAGCTACTGTTGTTAGCGGTCACAAAAAATCACGGTAGTTGATCTAAACCACTGCCACCAGCCATTTGAAATAGGAAAAGGTAACATTTTACTGTTACATTAGTGTTTTGACTCAGGGGAAGCTCAGCAACCCCTCCAGAACTCTATAGTAAGATAGGGTACGCTGGGCCAGTACATTTAAAGAGACTAGTATAGTCAATTTAACTTTACTTGTTATGAGAGACAGTAGTCAGTCCGAGGAAAGGTATTTAAGCCTTGGGGAGTCCGAAAGACACCCCTGTGCCACTTCACTGAAGGTGCTGTGTGACACACAGAAAAAGATGATGCCATGGAGGTTGTTTTAAAAACAACATAACCAAAGAACACAAAAGTAAAACACACACAAAATACGTGGAAGAGTGGAAAAAAAGGCTCACACTCTTCCCAGGAAAAAATCAAATCATAGAAATCCAGCAAAGTTGCTGGGTGTCTCAAAAGGCAAGGGAAATTAGCACATTTGGAGAATTTTCCCTAACAGGTATCGGGACAGGCTTGACGAAAGGTCAGAACTCGTTTTCGCCAGTCGATCCTAGGATTATGGGTCTCCAGCCAAGGCATTCCCAATATCATCTGGAACTGAAGAGCACCGATGAGATCGAAGGTAATGTTCTCTTGATGCCCATCCTGACACAGAAACTTGACTTTCTCAGTGTGTTGTGTCACCGGGCCGGATGATAGCTGAGAACCATCAACTGCAGTGACATTTTCCGATTTCTGCTTTTGTTGGAGACGAAGGCCTATTCGGATAGCCAGATCTTGGTCAATATAGTTTCCCACAGCTTCACTGTCAATGTATGCCTCCAAGGCATGTATCTTTTATGGTTGCTTGTGATTCACCAAAAGTACCGGAAGGATTAGATGTGAAGTCTGTACGGATTCCTTTTTCTTGCTCGACAAGTGGACACCTACGCTTGCCAAGCATTGGAATTCCCGAGTCCTGTACTTCTTCTTCGTCGTTTTTGTCCTTTGCTCCAACTATTTTCTCTGGTGGTTTTACCGGGCATTCACGGAGGAATTGACCTGCTTTAGCACAATATAAGCAGGGCTGTTGCTGTCTTCTTTTCTCGCTTTCCGCCTTGGTAAGGGGACTCCGTAATCCACCGATTTGCATTGGTTCCGACTGTTCATGTGGTTTGGTCTGTTCTCACGGGGTCACACATAAACTGACTGTCCCTCTGTTGTGGCTTGATCCATTTTCCTATTCTGCAACCTATGATCGAGTTGCACTGTCAGGTCTATGTACTCTGCACACCACTCAATGGGTTCACAACTTGAGCCAATACATCCTTAAGTTCTCCACATAACCCTCGATAAAAGAGCATAAATCTCTTTTCTTTTGGCCAGTTGGTCAGGGCTATGAGATGATTGAAGGTTGCAATGTAGGTTAATAGATCTTGATTCCCCTGTCTGAGTGACAACAATTTGTTGTCCAGAGCTTGTCCTTGAGTATGTTGGGCAAACAATTTCTCCATCTCATGCTGAAAATCCACAAAGTTCCAAAGCAAAGGATCATCTTGAGTTACCAATGGTATTGACCAGTATGGTATGTTGCCTCCTAGATATGAGAGTACAAATGTGACTTTGGCTTGATCATTAGGAAAGGCTCCTGGTCTGCATAAGAAGTGAAGGCGACATTGGTTAATGAATATGGCAAACTTGTTTGGATCGCTGATGAAACATTTGGGCGGGGCTAGGGGCACCACCCCCTGGAAGAACCACCTGAACCGGTGTTGATTGCCATGGTGTGGAAGAATGGGCCATCCCAGGCAATGGAACCTGTCCTGCTTGTGCCTGTCTTGCCAAGTCGTCAGTTCTTTCTCGAGTTGCAATAAGATCCTTCCTTAATATACTCCTTTCCTGTCTTGAAGCATGTACTTCAGCCCGTAATTCTCCCAGTAATTGGGCTAATTAGTCTGTTTCTGAAGTTTCCCTAAAGCCCAGGCAGAGAGTCGTAGAGGCTGTGCGTTCTGCTATGCTCACCTGGTCTCTGCGGAGGCGTTGGGGCATGGTTGCAGCCCTCCCAGGCGATTAGATCACCCCCATCAGGCCTCTCCCTCTGCAGATAAGCCATGAGCAGCGGCAATTGGTGATACTACTCCTGTGTGGATATGAGAGAAGGTGAGTGCACTGATCTGTGACTATTGTACCTCTCAAACTCTTCTCCCCAAGGTGTGCTTTCTGTGGGCATGTACCGGCCCATAAGGCTCACCTGTTAATTATTGACGAACAGCTCTCCATCCTGCTACTTCTGGCAGGGGCACTTGTCGATGGGCCCTAGTTCCTTCACTGATCCCCGGTAAGTAATAGTCCAGTCCAGCTGCGACTATGCTTCTCCTGGTTGGTACTAAGTGTCTCTCAATGTCTCTTATCTCTTTCCCTTTCTGTTTTCTCTTTGTCTCTTCTCATTTTAATGTCTTTGTATTATTGATCCCAATATTGTTCTCTTCTGTCTTCTTCCCAATAGGTGAAAACGTGGCCCAAAAGCAGCTGTGGGGCGCGGGACGCGGGCGGGTGGAAGATGGATGAATTTGCAATGTCCGACAGCAGGTAAGTGATGGTTTAAAGAAAAGAGCAAGGTTCGGTGGTAGCGCAACCTTAAACTGAATGTCTTTTAACTGTCTAACCTTGTCATTTGTTTTTCCTTACAGGTGCTACTGTCGCGGACGGAGCGCGTCGTGCTGCGGGGCCAAGATGAAGATGTGAGCATTCCGGAAGATTTGAAGATGAGCTGTGGTGCCAAGGTGAAGATGTCAACGTTCTTGAAGATTTGAAGATGAGCTGTGGTGCCAAGATGAAGATGTCAGGGTTCCGGAAGATTTGAAGATGAATGCCAGGATCAACGAAGACGAGTACATGTAAGAGCAGATTTCCCCAGGTGGTATGGTAAGTATGATGGTAGGAAGCAGGATTTTTAATGTTAAGTCTGATCCCAGGCGGTGGTGAGCGTTACGCTGTTGAAAGTGCAGAATAATACGAAGCGTCTGCCTCGGGGAACGGAGCAGCTTATATAGCCGCGATCATGGGCACGCCCACTAGGTCTGGCTTGCCTGCCATACCCTGCCACTCCTAGATAGTCAGCATGTGCAAGGCAACCCAATAGCAGCAGCGATACCCAAGAGTACACATGGGGCTGCTTTAGTGAATGGAAGTTCCCATGTTAAATGCACTTTGCACCCAAAATGAGGTGCTATGTCCATAATAAAGCACTCTTGTCCCAAATAAATGTTCTTGCTTACTGTTATTCATGAGCCTGGTGCCAAAGGCGCCAGGATTGTGTCCATCCGGGCCCCCTGTGTATGTGGTCCTTTAATGTTTGCATTCTTGGCCCAGTGACTATGACAATGAGTCACTAAATGACACTTTAAAGGACCAACCGACAATGGTCGCTTACATTCAAACCAGATTAGCTGTTGTTGAAGGATACATTACTGCAATGGATGAAAAAAAGTAATTAACAAAAGATTCAATGACCCAAATGCAAGCGTGGAGGTCCTTTGCCCAAGTAACTGCCTACACTCAAACAGACTTTCCAATACCAAAACCATATATTTTTACAGCTCTCTCAACCCGAGAAAAAACAAATGATGTCCGAGAAGTCCAATCTCCACAAGTACCATTGACTCTCCCGACAAAGCCCTCGAAAGTGCAACCAAAATCTCAGCAACAACTCCTGATCATTTCTCCTAAGAGTGTGGAAAGCGACAACCTCTATACTGGCTCGCTGTCTAAAGAGAGTTAACCAGCACCAGAACCCAACACCACACAAAGATGCTTGAGAAATGATAGCTGTATGCTGCCGGAGCAGGATATAACCAAACAACCAATAGCTGAGAACCCCAAAAAAATTAAATGGACAGATCAACTAACTGCACTCCCCTCAGCGACGAGAGCCAAACCTCAAAAATTAAGAAAAGCAAAACAATCAGTGCTTTCCTTCAAAAAAAGAACTGTGTTAAAAGTTCACAGACAATTGCGACATGCACCACCTGGATCACCTACACGTATCCAACCCGATATAACGCCAACTTCACCAACAGAAAGTGATTTGATGGAAGCAGCACTGGACTTACATGCCTGCTCCCTACAATCTGAGGAAAAAGAGCTGGTTAAGAGTCAACATGGCAAAATGAAAGCGGTTTCGCCTCCTCCAAGCCCCTCGCTGTCGACATCCGACCTGGAGAACTCTGCTAGAGCTCCAGGAAGAGCAAGTGGCTGTTTTTCAGAAGAAAAAAAAACACTAGGCTGAGAACACACAAGGCTCTACCCCCAGCGGTAAACACGCTATCAGAGACTTTACACCGATAAAGAAGCTGGGCTCTGCAAGCCCGAAAACTGTGTACTCACAAAAGGAGGATGAGGCCCGTGAGCGTTGACTTACTACTGGACAGGCCACCAACGTCAGTTGTAGATGGAAATCGAAGGTCCACAATACTAGGAGATCAAACTCTATCCTGAAGATCAGAATGAGACATGACCATAAAACCACCAACCCTAATGAGACAAGGGAGGGGATAAGACGCAGATCTGCTAGACCAACGAGATCAAGAACGCCACCACAAACAAAGCCATCAACAAGTCGCCCATCTGGCTCCTTGGTTAGAGGTAGGGACTTTTCCAACACAAGGACCGACAAATTATTGATGAGAAAAGGAAAAAGTTAACGGGATCAGCAAGATCTACGAAAACACGTTAATTCATCCTTGAGCGTCTGCTTGATGATGGGGAACGCAATATATTAAATAGGAGGACGATAGTGGCTCTTTTTCACCACATCCCCTCACTGAAATCATTGGTGTCAGAGGACATCGACATTATTGAATTACCCAATGACAAGGATGTGGACAGAGTATACCTTCACATAGAAGCCACAGTGGTTAAAAAACAACTTCTAGAAGCCATAAAGAAATTAAGAACACTGGGATACGACCTCAAGGAAATAAACCATCGGTCTAAGGACAAGAAATCACCCTTAAGAGACTCAACAAAGCGTCATCAGGCCAAACAACTATCGCCCGCTACTAGAAACGTGAAAACTCCAGTCACCTCCAACCTTAAGGCAAAGGATGGTGTAAACCCCTTTCATAAGAATTCTGGGCCTCACGCGACAAGATGGAAGAAAGCCAAAGCCAGCATGGAAATAGCAAAGACAAGACAAACAAAACTTAGTTTCCATAGCCCACAAAGACAAGCAAAAGAAGAGAAGGTTGGGGGTATCGATCAATCAGTTCTACCCCAGACGAACAAGCCACGTGCCACAACGGCACCGCGAGGGGAGCAATGGGAAGTGCGACAAAAGTTTCCCTCCTATCGCAGCTCGCCCAGTGGAGACAAAGACCACGTACACCTAATGAAAGCCTCCAAAATTGACTTTGACAAGTCCTTTGAAAATGATCGGGTCCCCAGCAGTCCCCAAAAAAAACTGGAATATTACAATAATTCAAGACAAACCAATCACTATGAATAGAGATACAGTGACAAGAACTGTTGGCTCTAAATGGGACAGGTTGCCAGAAGTCCTAAATAGAACAAAGCAATCCTAGCAACCAAATCTCCAGTCAAATGACATCCCTTTTGCACCATTGAAGCTCAACCCAACCCTTCCGCCCTCTCAATTAACGATAGGATCATGGAATACGCGAGGCGTCACGCACTTAACAAGCATCTCCAACGTTAACTTGGGCAGCTTTGATGTTCTTTGCCTCCAAGACATAGTCTCCAAAGGAACTGACTATTGACGGATATGATGTGGTCTTTTCTCCAGCAATTAGATCATCCCTTTCAAGACCAAGGGCAGGCCTGATCACAGCCATCTGCATTGGTAGTGCTCTGCACCTTGAGAAAACTCTTATACGCGAACCACATACATTGGCCATCATCATCTCATGGACGTCGACCCAGTTCCTTAAAAATTCCAAAAAGATGGAAAAGTTTTTGTTGATTAACCTCTATAGGAATCTGAAAGATCCATCTTCCAACTTCATTATTCCAAAAATCGACGCCCTAATGGTCAACTTTAGAGACGAGTGTCAAGCAGACCACATCATAATATGTGGTGACCTGAATGCCTCTATATATGTAAATTTGATCACTGGACCTTCCACCGTTACCTCAGAAGCAAGAGGCAAATCTTGGACTGTTTACATGGATGCCAACGGCATGCACAACCGACATTGCCTCTCGAAGCCAGGACCTCACCTAATCGCAACATGGGAAAGCCATTGCCACAAAGCAATGATGAACCATATCTATGTCTCTCATGAACTCCTGTCAAGAGTTAAGGCCTTTGAGATTATACATACTCGGAATAGTGAACATAACATCCTGAAGGCAAGCTGGACCCAAGGGAACATGGAAAACCAACACATGTCGGCCAGCTAAGATACCAACAAAGGAGGAATCCGACCACAATTAAAGACATGGACAATCGATGTCATTACAAAAGAATACCTGCAAGCAAGATCAACGACGCCACAAAGATGGCTAACCTCGACTATTGTCCCCTCCTTGTACCTTATACGGTTACAGCAAAAGGGGGCCAAAGGAATACTTGCCATCAACACTCCAATACCCAAATCTTGAAAATACAAAGAAGAGAACTTCGTAAGCATGTGAGGAAAGCCAAAAACTTTCCAATCAGGTGTAACATCGCAGAAGCTAGCAAAACTAAAAGGACGTAGAAAAACTGGCTGAAAGGTTATAGAATAGCCTAGTATCAAGAAGATTCAGAAAGTATGCTACGAACACTAAGTGGTAAAAAATCAAAAGCGTTCTGGTCATTAATATCTGCGGGGGGTCGAGCAACCCAAACCTCTCTCTTAACCAGCATGAACGAGAAGTCATGGACATCACACTTCTCAAAGTTATTTGGTCAATTACCAACAAACCCTAAGAGTGAAAAAGATACCGCAGGTAGATGGTACATCGAGCTAGACAAAACTATGATTGTAGATAAAATCGGCAAACTAAAATCATCTTGAGCCCCAGGACCAGATGGGCTTTCAAATGTCGACCTCAAGACAAACGTGGAGGCCTGGGTCACGCCGATATCAAAAATCATCAAAACCTGTGCCATCTCTAGAACGATCCCCCCCTCATGGAAGACAGCCAATATCGTTCCGATATTCAAAAAGGGAGACAAAGGGGACTCATGTAATTATCGGCCGACAGCTCTTCTGGACAGCATCAGGAAAATCGTTGGCTCATTCCTTTTAGACAGATTCAAACTCTGGGTGCCATCTTTAACCGCCTTCAACAATTTCCAAACCCGTTTTACTAAAAACATAGAAACTACAGCGAATATCATGAAGCTCAGCATACTAAAAGCCAAACTGGTTGAAGGCACCCCAAGCATAGCGCTTGCTTTCATCGATCTCTCCCAAGCCTTCGACAGAGTCAACAGGGACAAACTGTGCGAGAAACTCCATAACTGGAATTGTCCAGGATCCATTCTAGCTCCCATTAAATAACTTTACTCAGAGACCTCGATGAAAGTTCGGCTCAGTGGCTTAGGCATCCTTTCAGAGAACATCTCTACATACAGAGGAGTCAAAGAAGGTTGCCCACTGGCGCTTTACAATGCATATATGGGTGATTACCAAGATGCAGAAACATCTATCAGAACATTTCTACCAACAGTGGGGAAGGAAAAAATAAGTAGGCTATTATACGCCGACAACATCATCCTGATAGATCAGACGGCGGTGGGACTACAAAGAAATTTGGACAACCTTGTAGTATATTTACAATCTAACGACCTCGAGATTAACGTCAAAAAAATGAATGTGATGACTCTAGAAAAATCAGCTAAAAGGAGGGACACGAAGACCTGGCACCTAGGAGGAACTGCAATTGTTCCGGTACTTGAGGTCATGTTTAGCAAAAACAATCTCGAAGTTCCAATGTAAGATTTCATGCAGACGAAGACCAACAGCTTGATCAATCAAACGATCAATCAAACGAAAAAGCTCGACAAGAAAGTTGGTCGTTTTTCCATCCAAGCGGCTTTGCATTTCTATAAAGCAAAAGCAATTCCTGAGATTGTTTACGGAGCGGAGGCCATGCCAGGGATACCCACCAACATCTGGAGAAAAAGGGAAGCTTCCTTTTGGAGGGTGGTGTTAGGTCCTCCCCCTTTAACACCAGTAGCATTAGTCAGGAGGGAACTAGGACTAACTTCTCTGGAATACTCATTGGACTTCAACAGTCTAATAAGGAATGTCCTTAGTTCAAAAGAATGAATTTATGAAATCATTCATGAAGAACTAACAAAAGGCACTAACAAAATGCTTGCCAACTGGTCTCTCAAAAGCTTGACACGTTTCGAAGAAACTGGAAGTTCACCAAACAAACTAATCAACAACTCTACAAAAACATTGAGAAGACTAAAAGAACAAGACTGGTGTAATACTCAGGACGTCGCCTTAAGATATAAATCGACAAGTCACTTACCAGTCAATATTCAAAAACTCAACGAACCAGTAAGTTATCTGTTGAAATTCCCGAAATGAAAAATGTGTTCGACCTACATGCGAGCCCGAATAAACATCTTAAAAACAAATGAAATAATTGCGACCAGAGACAAAACTAGAGCAAGTGGATGCAGATTCTGTGACCGGAGGAACGTGTGTGAAACATTGAGACACTTGCTCCTTCAATGCAAGGACCTATCGCCGAAGCGCAAGGTCCATCTTGGCAATCTGTTCACAGATTACTTTAGCATGAATGAGGAAAAATGATGGACACACCTAATGAATGGGACCAACAGAAAAGCTGTCATAGCAGTGGGGAACTTCATTGAGAGCCTAGACTTGGACCAACAAAAGAAAAAACAAGGGGCGACGGGGTAAAGAAGACTGAAAAGGGACCAAACAATAATAAATAAAACAAAGAAAAAGGCTGTTGCAGGGGAAATAACCGAAAAAACAAACTCAAGCCAATCTTGTAAAAACTGTTAAAACACAGTTAAATCAAGCAAAAAAAAACAAAACAAAGAAATTGACCTCAGACACTCCCATACCTCAGACATCAAAACAACTCCTATCCCAAAAGATATCTACAAGCTAACTACCAGACACTTTAGGACAAATCAATTAATGAGAGAGGAGGTGGATGGAGTAAGAAGAGTCATCTTGATACAGGTTGCAAAGCAAGAACCATCTTAAGTGATTTCACGGCTTAGGAACAGTCCCCCCCTCCCTCAAGACCCAACAAACACAGACAATTTAGCCTCTTCCAATTCACCACAGTCAACCCTAGGCATGCTATCTAGTGATCAACATAAGAATGAGAATTCCCAGAAGGTCCTTTTTATCCCCGACTTAATTTTATAAAAGAAACAATCGCCATTTCAAAGATGATAAAAGAAGTGCATATCAACATGTCTCATGATCACCCATAAGTACAGAGCATATTTTTTAAAAAGGAGGGTACAATGAAAGTATATAAACTGCAGCATAGATGCAGGGCACAGAGAAATAGACATATGAAAATAATTAACAGAGTGGATTCAGCTTGGTTGGAGTTCACATTTTAAAATATTGTCAATTTACAATCATGATAATCTGACACAATACTCTTTTGATTGAGCATTCACCATGATGAGATCATATAGTACCTTTATCACTCTGTTCTAAAATTGACACCTATCCAGAGAAGGTATTTGAGTACTCTAGTTATGACTTTACACCTGTTTGTCAAAGAATACAACATACATAATATAGGGAGACATTTCTGAAATCAATTTATCAACATATGGCAGACAACTTACTGTTATTATAACAAATCAAATGTTAGGCCTTGACCATGCAAAATAGTGAAGGCTATGGTAAGTAGCCTGCAAGGGTCAACATTGATAAAATACACTTTCATGTTGTGAGGACACATAGTAATTAGAACCATAATTGCTAATTCACTGGATAGTCAAATGTTGGGCCTCATTACAAGTCAGGCGGAATGGGTTAACGGGTTCTGCTAATGGATGCGGACCCGTTAACACCATTCCACCTGATTACGAGGTCCCCTCGCGGGACCCGGTAAGGACGCCCGGTGAAACCAGGCGTCTTTTTCTGGGTCCCGCGAGGGTAAGAGGGATCTAACAACGGGAATGGGGAAGGTCCGGGCCCAGGTTCTCTGAGGGAGGAATTACCAGGCCCTCCAAACTTGGAATGTCCCAGTAATTCCCCATTCAGGGAACCCGGTAAAGGAGCCCGGTTTGGTGGCAGCCATGGAGCTAATAGCTCCATGGCTACCACCAAACTCGTAATGAGGTCCGTTGTCATTGTTTAAGTGCTGAAGTTTGAAGCTGGCATTCCACTACACATTTTGGACAATGTCTCCCATTTATCCTCACTAGCGCCTATGCTAGATAGTGGGAGTTGTAATATAAACCTTGGGAGATCCAAAGCTTGCAGACTTCTCTTATATTGCCTCTAAATTGTTAAATGCTCTGTGCAAGAGCACCTTTCTGTAGTTCCTCAACCAGACATGTCACACCTGTTGACATACATGATGTCATATGTGAAGTCATGAGGCTGCTTAAGGGCAATGCAACGGGGCATCATAGTTAAGGTGGCCCTACCTTCTAGCACCTGCCAAATTTATGGGGTTTTGGAGCATTAAATCGGCACCGTAATGACATTTCAACAAAAATCAAAATCACAGAATTTCAAGGGTTGACATGCTGGATGGATATGGATGAAAATATTTATCCAAAAAGAAATTGCTCCCCCCACCCCACTGGACAATTTGGGAACAATGTGTCATAGGATGAAAAAAATATTAGGAAAAGGAAAGAATTATGTTTTCCTCCTAATCCCATTTATTTTCCCATAGAGAAAAAGTGCACCTGGAGCGCGAAAACCCCTGGACATATTTCTACCAAATAAGAATTAACTTGGTCACAAAGCTTCCCAGACATTTCCTTCGCTGGTTTGATGTAAATTCATCCAGTAGTTTTTAAAATAAAAAATATGCAACGTATAAGGGGATCCACGCTGCTTCCAAAAACATGTATATATACATCCCATGGTGCCATGCTGCAGAGAGACTCAGAGGCTTTTCAGTAATGAAACACCACATTTCTATTTTCCTCGATGCAAGAGATTCTTGCAGGAATTTTAAGGGAAACCAAAAATGAACAGCACTAAACATTCTTTTTAGGGGAGTGAAAGAAATGCATTGACACCAGGCTAGATATTTGGAGAGGAAAAGAGGAGAACATGTGAAGTCGGGTATTTGGCGGTGGGCTGGGGTGCCAGTTATGGGTTGACTATTTTTGGCTTATTTTAGGAATCCTGTGGGAATTACATGAGATTACAGTAGTATCGCAAGACGTGCTTAGAAAAGAAACTGTGTCAAACGAACTGAAGAGTGAAAGGGGTAATTGTTGAGGGTTGTGGAGGGAAAAGGCAATTGTGGGGAGTGGGGTACCAAGGAAAGAGGAGAAGGTGCCTGGTGAGTGCCTGTGAGGACTGGGATGACTTTCAAATTTTCCAGAGATTTTTCCATTGCACACAACTACACTACTACAGGAATTGACATAATCGAAAATGGTTACCCAGAAATTATCGCAAGAAAAGGAAGCAGAAAAGACATTATTTTTCACCAGCAGTGATCACATCTCCAAGGCAGGGGGCAATGGTTCTTTTGAATAATTGATGCAACATGTGCACTGAACACAGCTGTGACCAAAGGACACTAACCCCCATCAGCTACATTTTTTATCTGTGGGAGAATATGGCTACTCAGTGCTTCTAAAGGTTATGGCGAGGGGACCCCAAGTTCTATGTCAAAAACGTGTAGTAAAATGGACATTGACCAGGACTGAAGACTTTGGCTAGGTGGGCACTGAAAATGGCTGAAGGGCAGTGGACCCTGCGGTTGCTAAGGGTGTATGGGTCTCAACCAGTAGGCATGGGTCATTAACCATGGCTGAAGGTCAGGTCTTGTGGCCTTCCCTCTTTTTTAAATATTGGTGTAACATGTACAGTCCCCACTGCCTTCGTCCATGGCTAGTGGGCCACTGGAAATGGCCAGTAGCCAGTGGGCCCTGAGGTCGCCAGGGAGTTATGGCCTCTAATTGCAGGCCGTGGCCACAGGCCATGGTCGTATGCCATGGTTAGTGGGCATTGAAGAAAATATAGCAGAACAAAACCCTTGAAATTCACTGAACAAACGTTAGTTAAGCGACAGTTAAGGTGAGCCGATTCATCAAAAGAAAACCCTTGAAATTAATTATGTGTGAGAAGTAATGAGCATCTTAACTCAGTGTCCTCCCTGTTGTAAAGCCTGTTCGCACATACACAATTTCACAGAAAAGATTCACAATGACTTAATGGAGAACATCTACAGGGGCACACACAGTTAAGAGGGTCATTAGTTCCCACACTCAATGAATTTCAATGGTTTTGTTGGGTCGCCACGCTATAGTTAAGTTGAGTATCGAGATACATAGGAAACCAGAAAAATAAATTGCTAATAACTTTTGCCTTGCAGGCCAGATTTGTGTGACATTGACACAGCACCCTCTAAAGACTGGAGGGTATATATGTACTACTGCCCCCTATATGGTGGGTTAAAGGCACAGAACAACCCCAGTAAGGCTCTCAATTTGGTAGCTATGGACCTGCACGCAGGCTTAAGCATTCAGGAGGTGATGCTTTTTCTCTACGGTGCTTTGCAGAAGAGAGGCTTTTCAGAAATAAAAAAGCAGCCATTGTTTTTTTATGCGAGGGATGTTTGTGAACATTTTAAAAATATTCGAGAATATTTGAAAATGAAAAGTTGAAAAAATGTCTTTTGGAGAAGGAATAAAGATGAAATAGCCTCAAGCTAGAGAGGGAGAAAGAGGACACAATGCAAACTTGGGGTTTTGGGGTACACTGGCTATTTGGCCCAAAATACATGTATATTGGCCACAACCAAAGGCTTCGGTCACTTAGTAGGTCCAAAAGAAACATATTGGGGGAACACATGGCTTGTGGCTCTGTCGGGATTTAAACTATACAGTAGACAGGGCCGAAGCCCATGCTCATCGGCCCGGACCAAAGACCCTGTCTAGTGGGCCTAAAAGACATGTATAGTGGCCACAGCCTTCAGCCGTGGCCACCTAGTGGGTCCAAAAAATAAATATTGGGGGAACATGCGCTGTGGTAATGGGCAAAGGCCATGGCTAATGGCCTATAAAAAAAACGATTGCATAACAAAACCCTTGAAATACACAGAAAAATCCTTCGTTAAGGTGCAGTGAAGTTGTGCAAATGTAACACAACAAAACCCTTGAAATTCACTGGATGTGGGATGTCATAACCAGCTTAACTCAGTGCAATCCTGTTGGAAATCCCATGAGCACATATATAATAGAAGGGATTCACAATGGCATACACATTGGCATTATGGGAGACATCAATGGGAAAGCGATAGTTTAAGCTGGTCATGACTTCCTGCATTCGCTGAATTTCAAGGGTTTTGTTGGATTAAATCTGCACAGATGAATGGCACCTTAACTATGTTTTTTTCAGTGAATATATATATAGATATATTCAGTGAAAAAACTTTGTTAAAGGGACGTTATGGTTCCAAGTAAAACCAAAAAACCCTTGAAATTCGCCAGTTATGGTAAGTTAAGCAACCATAACTCGCGCCACCACCGTGCACTGCTAAAACTAACACCCAGGACATCAAAGATGACATCACAAATGGCCATGCACCCAAGACTCTATGCCCTGGCAACAACCACCGCAGCATATCACATCCATAGAGTCAAACATTTCAACTATGATCTATGGGAAACTTTTAATGTCCGCGAACAATGTGACTGTTCTTGGAAAACTTTGAACTTGCCAGCGAACAATACGGACACTGTTTTCAGGACACCCACTACGAACATTTCAGAACAACGCGATAGTTCTTAGAGCACTTTCAACTTAACAACGAACAATACGGACAGCGTCCTCAGGACACCCCCTACGAACACTATCCGGACACCGGGAGTGTTCTTAGAAGCGTCTTCAGAACACCCCCATTTTGTTTATTTGCGAACATTTCAGGACACCGCGAGTGTTCTAAGGACACATTCAACTTGACAGAGAACAATACAGATGGCGTCCTCAGGACACCCCCTACGAACACTCCCCGGACACCGCGAGTGTTCTTAGAAGCGTCTTCAGAACACCACCTTCTTGTTTATTTGCGAACATTTCAGTACACCGTGAGTGTTCTTAGGACACATTCAACTTGACAGAGAACAATACGGACAGCGTCCTCAGGACACCCCCTACGAACACTCCCCGGACACCGCGAGTGTTCTTAGAAGCGTCTTCAGAACACCCCCATTTTGTTTATTTGCGAAACATTTCAGGACACTGCGAGTGTTCTTAGGACACATTCAACTTGACAGAGAACAATACGGACAGCGTCCTCAGGACACCCCCTACGAACACTCCACGGACACCGCGAGTGTTCTTAGAAGCGTCTTCAGAACACCCCCATTTTGTTTATTTGCGAACATTTCAGGACACCGCGCGTGTTCTTAGAACACATTCAACTTGACAGAGAACAATATGGACAGCGTCCTCAGGACACCCCCTACGAACACTCCCCGGCCACCGTGAGTGTTCTTAGAACAGTTTCACTTTGCTTGCGAACAAAACTGACACATATTGACTCCTTAGAACACCCCCTAGTCAGTTTATTTAGAACATTTCAGAAAACCCGTGATGGCCGCAAACAATTCAAACACAAAAAGAACGTCTAACACATAAAAAACACAACTTTCATCCTATCTCATACACTCCCACCCTCCCTAAACACTCCTACACACCAACACACTCTACAAAATACACATTTTGAACAAAGTTTCACCGCGCTGTCTGGGGACGTCCGCGAATCCAAGATGGCGGGCGCTACCGAAAAATCTGATGCGCTTCACGCTCCACGCCGTCCAATCAGCGAACACTTTGCATGTCCGCGAACATCACGCAAGACGATTGGCCAATCAGGACACTTTCCGCGGAGCGAACAGGGAAGTGTGTCCGCAAACCCAACACAGATATCACTCATTTTTTTTGTACCTACTTTTTGGTCATTTTAAAAAAAACTACTGGACGGATTTTCACCAAATTTGCAAAAGCACACTTTCGGGACCAAGCCGCTGCTCCTGGTCCAAATTTGGTGGAAATCCGGCCAGCGGTTTGGGCTGTAGGCACAAGCAAAATTTTTTTCCCATTCACTATATGGAGAGTGATTATAATGTGTACACATATGAGCATATAGAGGGATGGTAGAGTAATAAAAATGAAACTATGAGAAAGTTTTTGGTCATTTTAAAAAAAACTACTGGACGGATTTTCACCAAATTTGCAAAAGCACACTTTCGGGACCAAGCCGCTGGTCCTGGTCCAAATTTGGTGGAAATCCGTCCAGCTGTTTGTGCTGTAGGCGCGAGCAAAATTTTTTTCCCATTCACTATATGGAGAGTGATTATAATGTATACACATATTAGCATATAGAGGGATGGTAGAGTAATAAAAATGAAACTATGAGAAAGTGCTGATAACCATAATGATTATCTTCATGCACAGAAAGGATTGCTCTCTTTCAAGCCTGTATCTTCCGCTATGTATATGTTTCATATGCTGTGACTGGACCCTAAGTCTACAAATAGAGTACCTTTTCAATTTTTACTTCCTGACTGTTACTGAAGAAAACTATGTGGCTTCAATATGTCAGTAAAGGATAAAAAGGGAGAGCCAGCCATGTGATGTCATCAGTGATGTCATCAATGACATTTGTGATGTCATCTTTGATGTCCTGGGTGTTAGTGTTAGCAGTGCACCGTGGCGCGAGTTATGGTTGCTTATGTTACCATAACTGCCGAATTTCAGGGGTTTTTCGGTTTTACTTTGAGCCATAATGTCCCTTTAACAAAGTTTTTTCACTGAATTTCATAGGCTTTTAGTAGTGCAACTTAACCATAACGTCCCTTTAACAAAGTTTTTTCACTGAATTTCATAGGTTTTTAGTGCACAACTTAACCATAATATACCTGACTTCATATACATGTAACATAGAACATACTAACCCCCTCGTAGTGATTTTCATGTCCGCGGACTACCGCCATGTCCGCAGACACATCGAAAATCTGAGCGTGGTGAATGTAAATTTAAATAGTGTGACCCATTTCCCCTTTGAAGTTGGCTCTGAAAAGAGACGTTTTTTTTTTACAGATGCTTGACAAACACCTGTTATTTTGTATTTTTTTTCTTGTTTTTTTTCTTACTTTACTCCTAAAATCTTCACATAACCTTCTCCAAAGCAACCCTTACATTCCAAAATAGAAAGGCATTTCCTGTAAAAGATAAAGAAATGCATTCTTCTTTAAAATTAACAGCATTACTGGCATCAATATTCTCATTGTTACAGAAGAACATACCAGCTCTAAGCATGAAGGCACACATGCCTCGTTTGATGACACACCTAGCAATATTTTGCTGAGGACAAAAAACTGAACTATTGTCCCATATTGCCCTAGGTAGTAATCCAGAAAAAATTACTTTTCCATTTGGAAGGATCTTCATTACTGCTTGAACCAAGCGTTCCAAATCAGCCAACAAAGTAGGGGCACTGACGTTGCCCAAATGGAAAGCACCATAGTGCAAAACTACCACATGCGGACTGTTCATCGTGGCCATATCCTCACAAACTTGTACAATTCCCTGTACATTGCAATCAGGCACACTGCTCCACACCACCTCCACTCCTTTCACATCAAAGTTCTTTGCAACATGCCTGCATTCAGCGTACTGCTGTAAACCATGCACAAACATATCTCCGAGCACCAACACCCTGACTTTCTCCACTTCTGCCATCTTCACCACACACAGTCTATTTCAACACAAATCCACAACCTCGACATCTGATTGGCTGATCCGTACAGTCTTCTTTCCATGTTGGATTTCCTGGAAAAACCTGGATGTAGCACGCCCTGTCCACGAACAGCCGCGGTGTCCGCGGACGGCGTCCACTTTACTCTCTGTGCCATTCCCTCCTTGCATACAGCTAAGCAATCACACAATACGAATAACGTCCTCAGAACAACCCCATTTTGTGAATTTCGAACATTTCAGGACAATTATTATTTCATTATTCAATTTATTAACATTACAAATATTATACTTTCATCTTGTACTCTGCACGCAATGCTATGTTTCTCTATTAGTAGCTCAGTATACTAGAAAGAATCCCATAATACAATGCTATTTATATCAATGCATCGTTCAAAGCACTAATAACGGTATGATATTTATTGCAATATCCTTGACACTTTTTTCGCAACATTATAATAAAAATCCCTAGTACACAAATTCCATGAAAAGTACATACAGACGTGATGTCATCAGTGATTTCATCAATGACATTTGCGATGTCATCTTTAATGTCCTGGGTTAGTCTTAGCAGTGCACAGTGGTGGTGCCAGTTATTTTTCAAAGCTTACCATAACTTGCGATTTTCAGGGGTCTTTCGGCTGTACTTAGAACCATAACGTCCTTTAAACAAACTTTTTTTAATATCACGCAAACAATATACAAACATGGCGTGCAAAAACCAACTTCTACAGATGGCTTTACACAGAATGTTCCAAAGTAAGAATTTATGCTCGTTCACAGTGAAGGTCAGCTGCTTCCATTTTTTTCTCGGGCCCCGGAGAGGCTCACGAAGCGGACTATAAGGTTGTATTGTGTTTTGACCTTGACAGACAGAGATTGTGATGAAAGACTTCTCTTGAAGGAGTGTTGCTAAAACGTAAGAGAAGATAAAGGTGAAATTTCTGAAACGAAACCACTTTTCTATATTATATCACTATGCAAAAGATCGTTGGCACACGCAGAGTCGTATTTTGGGACTGCAACACTCGTAGACAATGGAAATTGCAATTGTACTGTAAGTTACCCTTTAGATTACTTTATACCAAATATAATTACAATAGCGTAGCATTAAAGACTGCTCAAGTTGAACTTGTTAGTTGAAAGTGGCATAATGTTTTCTACCGCGCACTATCACCGCTGAATTGATCCCCTGTCGTTTAGAGGGCTCTGAAAAAGGCAGACGACACAGGGTGGGTTAATAGAAATAATTTAACCGGTCTATAGGCGGTCAAGCGCTCTACTCGCTGTGCCACTTCACTGTAGCCTGTCAAGTGGCACAGCGAGTACAGCGCTCGCTTTGACATCCGTGCACAGCTTGCTAACGCAAGTTTGAATCCCGGCAAGGCCAAACTCAGCCTTTCATCCTTCCGTGGTCGATAAATGAGCACCACACACCGTGGTTAATAATAAGCACCGCTTAGATACCTCACGGTTCTTAGCGCTAAATGAATGGGAAAATATTATTATTTTATTATTAACATACTCTGTTGCACTATCTTCGATAGCAAATATTTTCACGCCCTAATAAATAAAATGATGATTTTTAATGAAGATCAGCTGGTGATACTAATTTATGTTTTTTAAAACAGGCATGTGGCTCCATTTTGCCTATGTCACGATTTACAGACTCCAGCGGATGGGGTCTTCAACTGCCAGGTGCAGGTCCAAATATGCAACTTCATGACCCTCACCATTTTATGGGACAATCGCCAAGGATAAATATGCCCTTACGCAGTACTTGCGGCTACAAACAACATACCAACCAATAGGGTGGTCTAATGGCTCGTTGTTGGAGCAACCTTCCGATTATCAGAGCGACCATTTACTGCTTTTATCATAAACCAACAGCCTATCTGCCGCAAAGGAACAACGCGTGGCTCCAAATAAACTTTTGCTG
The DNA here is from genome assembly GCF_040938575.1 of Ambystoma mexicanum. Classification (NCBI taxonomy): domain Eukaryota; kingdom Metazoa; phylum Chordata; class Amphibia; order Caudata; family Ambystomatidae; genus Ambystoma; species Ambystoma mexicanum. The sequence continues at coordinate 262,290,594 of NC_090941.1, forward strand.
ATCGACAGCAGAGACAATAGCAAATCGCTGAATATTCACTAAACATTTCATGTGAAATAAATGTACTTTACCAAATGTACAATCCTGCTGTTTACTTTTAAACCACACAACAAAGACAAATGCAAATTGCTGAATATTCTCTAAACATTTGATGTCAAATAAATGTACTTTACAACATTTACAATCTTGCTGTTTGCTTTTAAATCACAGTTTCATATTCCGAATTGTGGCGCGCTGTGTTGTGACATGATGTGTGTTGTCTTCCGGGTTCTGTGTAAAGTCGCGTAGTACTGGAGACGACTGGGCGCGTTTGATTACGCACCCTGTAACGTCACGGAGAGAGGCGGGGAATATGAATGCTTTGATAATATCAGGCTTAGGGGCGGGCGATATGATTTAGTGTTGCAAAAGCAAGTCAGCCAGGTCAATAGCGCCAGTCATAGGATTATCGCATAATGTCGGTGCACACCAGCCGGATTTATCGTTTCTTTAGTGGACAAAAAGTCGGTTGACGCCCCTAGGAAATTGTACTATTAGCGGACAAAAGGAGTGCTCTTAAAACACTTTCACCCTGACAACGAACAATACAAACAACGTTCTCAGAACACCCCCATTTTGTGTAATTGCAACCATTTCGGGACACTGCGAGTGTTCTTAGAACACATTCAACTAGACAGATTACAATACGGACAGCGTCCTGAGGACACCCCCAGTTTGTGTATTTACGAACAATTAAGTACACCGCGAGTGTTCATAGCTCATTTTTACCTTCCTCGCGAACAAAAATGACACATACTCTGTCCTCTAAACACCCCACCATTTAGTTTATTTACAAAATGTCAGAACAGCCGTGTTCTCCGTGGACAAATCGAACGCAACAAAAACATCTAGCACATAAAAAAACAAAACATTGAACCTATCTCATACTCCCCCACCCTCCCCAAACACTCTTACACACCAACACACGGCACTAAATACAATTTTTTATCCACGTTTCACTGCGCTGTACGCGGTCGACTGCGAATACAAGATGGCGGGCGCCACAGAAAATCTGACGCGCTCCACGCCCCTCGCCGTCCAATCAGCGAACACGTTGCATGTCCGCGGACATGACGCAAGGCCATGGGCCAATCGGGGTGCTGTCCGCGGAGCGAACAGGGAAGTCCGTCCGCGAAGCGAACACAGATATCACTCATTTTTTTGCCTTACATTTTGGTCATTTTTAAAAAAACTACTGGACAGATTTACACCAAATTTACAAAAGCACGCTTTTGGGACCAGGCCGCCGCTCCTGCCGCACGTTTGGTGGAAATCCGCCCAGCAGTTTGAGCTGTAGGCATGAGCAAAGTTTTTTCCATTATGTCTATGGAAATAAATGAAAGTTATAAGCCACCAAAAAGTGCTCTTCCTATGGGATTAGCAACTTAACCATAACTAAACAGCCACTACCGTGGGCTGTGTAATTACATGGCCTGTGGTAGCGGCCATGTAGTTATGGTTAAGTTAAGTTGCATCTCAATGGAAGAGCACTTTTTGGGAACCAGGGGTGCTAATGGCCTTTATCCCCCATTTCAGGGTCTGCAATGGACGATAATGATCCGTAGCTCTCCTTATTTATGTATTTATTTATTTATTTATAACAAACTAATGCCCGCAGACATCAGGCTGTGTGGTTACAGTATTTGTTGAGGAAGATGAGGTGGAGGAAGATAGCCTTAGTACTTGCTGAGAAAGGAACAACCTTTCTGAGAGCATTGCGGGCATTGGATTTGGTGTGGCGGCACATGGAGGTGGTCCTGTAGGAGTACTGTCCAGGTAGTCTGCGACTGAGTGCACTCAGTGCATTTCACTTTGGTAGCTTTAGTCTTTGGTACACTCCCAGCAGTGGTAAAGAGCTGGCACTCCCATGATTCGATCTTGGTGCTTGAAGTAGGCACTTCCTCTACCTCATCTTCTTGGTCCTCTTCATTGTCTTTGAAAGTACTGCGCTTTTTTTGTTGTGAAGATCCTCCAGCTGGTGGTGATGGTGGCTCTTGGGGAGGAGGGATGGCAATAACTGATGCTATTTTTAAGATAAATAGCAGTTTTGATAACATTCTTCCAAGTATGTACTGTGTACTAGATTGGTAATGGGTAATGAGTATGAACAGACGTAGGAGGTATGCAAGGAAAATTTTGAAGTTGAAATTTCCTAGATCAGTAGAAAATGCAGTTCTGAACTGTCTGCGAAGGACGGATCTTATCGTGAGGTACAGACGGGTTCTCCGACACGTTATCAAGCCGCGCGCCAGTGCATGGTCATGTGGCGCTGTCCAGAAGGTCCGCAATGAAGTCAGATGTTCGTAGACGTCTAGGGATGCAGAACTAGTTGAAATAGTTGCAAAAAGTGTATAGAAGTGTTAAAAATGATTCTAGAAGGTGGGAAATGGCAGTGTTTTAAGGTGACACTTTGTAAATTGGACACAAATATTGTTATATTTGGTAAGTATGATAATAGTAAGTTGTAGGAACATTGCATACTCTGGTAAAACACATGAAATTCACTGAAAAAATGTTGTTAAAGGGACGTTATGGTTAAGTTGCACTAATAAAAACCTATGAAATTCAATGAAAAAACTTTGTTAAGGGGAGGTTATGGTTAAGTTGCACTAAGAAAAACCTATGAAATTCACTGAAAAACTTTGTTAATGGGACGTTATTTTTAAGTTGCACTAGTAAAAACCTAGGAAATTCAGTAAAAAAACGTTGTTAAAAGGACGTTATGGTTACAAGTAAAATCGAACAACCCCTGAAATTTGCCAGTTATGGTATTCTAAGCAACCATTACTTGTGCCACCACTGTGCACTGCTAAGACTAGTTAGAAAAACTTGCAAACTAAAGATCCAGCTCTTACAGCATCTTAGAGATATAAAAACTTCACATCCATTTTATCTGATGGCAAAGCATTTTAAGGAGTTTCATGACGATAATGCACAGCGGCTAACTTATTTTGGGAGTTGCACACATAGCTATTAATCCTCGAGGGGGAGACACAACCCTAAGACTATGCCAATTGAAGAATAAGCTAATTCTGGACTTTGACACGAAAGTGCTGCATTTCCATTGATGACAAATTATAAACTTGCATTGGATTTAATTACATCTTTTGTATTTTGTTTTGACTTTTCCTTTTTTTAAGATGTTGCAGCCCCTTATTTTGTAATTGATTGTTGGTCTTTTTTTTTTTTTGCTGCACACTTTTGAGTTGCTTCATTATTCCTTAGGTGATATCTTTTTTCACTTATTGTATTTTGAGGGTGCATGTCATTATGTTTGGCTAATGAGGTTTTTTATGCATGTATAGCAATTGTGTGTGTTGAATGAGGATCATGTCATTCATACTGAGTGTCTATGTTACATTCTTTATGCTGCCTTTCAATTATTATTTTGGTAAATCTTTTGTTAATTTTCAGTAACATGTTTTGTGACAAGTTTCCTTCTAGTCTTGCTGACTTGCTACTATGAGAACATGTTTGGCCCTTGCACTTTATTCTTAGGCAGCTATGAGCATTTGCACTTTATTTCTACTTAGGCAGCTATCAGCATTTGCACGTTATCATGTCTATTTGGATAATGATTTTTATGCATTGTTCATGTATGAGGTATCTTGTGTGTTTTCCCTTCTTGAATATTGTTATTGTGCATATTTCCTGATAATATTTTGATGTTATCCTAGCTTCAGTCTTGGCTATAGACCTATGTTTCCCATCCTGGTGGTAAGTCAGTCCATATTGAGTGCCAAATTACACAGCATTTGAATGGTATTTATTGCATTAGTACTTTAACTTCTGCATTTTACCATGCTGATTGCCGTTGGATAATTGCCACTACTTTTAGTCTTTGTACTTGAGGATAAAACATCATTTTCCCCTTTTCCAGTGAGGCAGTACATCAGTTAGTTTACCCACTTTGGTTGTTTAAATGTAACTTACATCATTGTTGTATGAATTTCCAATTAATTCCCAAAGCATCATAATCTTGGATCTGGTTTTACACACAATTCTGTTATTATATGTAATTTGGCTTTGTACATTCAGTCAGATGCCTATTCCAATATGTCTGCCTGCAATGCATATTCCACATTCATTGATATGTGTGTTGCAAACAATAAAGAGGGACTATTAAGTGTTAAATGGTCCCTTGGATCACATGAACCTTGTGTGAACAAGCACTCAGGAAGTGCAAAATGCGTCATTTCCCCCTTTTTCCATTTGTATCCTGCTATTGTCAGCTAACTATTTTATACATTTAACTTCTGTTTTATACTTTAGTCTTTGGAATGCGAACCAGCTGCTCCGCTGCTTTTTTCCTTTTTGTTTGTATATATATTAGACAGCCTGCATTATCGAACGTGTAGTTATGGTGAAGTTGCTCAACCCATAGGAAGAGCACTTTTTGGCCGGCTTATAACTCCCACCCCCCGGACGGATGCATACTTACAAAAAAAAGTATATAGCCCTGTCAGATTGATTCTGTCAAAGTTTGATGAGGTTTCATGCTGGGGTTGTGGGGGGGGGGGGGGTCAAAGTTAATGGGCTTGTCCCAAAATGTGTGTTTTTTTTCCATAGACGCAATGGAAAAGAAATGTTGCTCACGCCTGCAGCCCAAACCAATGGACAGATTTTCAACAAATCTGTTTCAGGGGATGGGGCTTGGTCCCAAATGTGTTCTTTTGTGAATTTGGTGTAAATCCATCAAGTCGTTTTTTTAAAACGACCAACAAGTAGGCAAAAATAAATTGGTTATATCTGGGTTCAGTCTGCAGACTCACTTCCCTGTTGGTTCTGCAGACGGGCATTTGATTGGCCCAAAGGGCAAAGTGATGTCTGCAGACATCCAACGCATCTACTGATTGGATGGTGAAAAGTGTGAGGTGCGTTGCATTTTTGTAAACGCCCGCCATGTTCTATCCACAGACAGCCTGAAAGATGATATGGGGCTATTTTTGTAGGTGGAAAAACGTCTGGCAGGTGTGGACATCGCAGTATTTTGTGGACAGCACCATGCAAGGACAGCTTAGGAAATACATTTAGAGTTATTTGGTGGATGAAATAGGGGTTGCAAAGAGTATGGGATTGGAATAAAGGTGATATGGAGCTGTTTCTGTAGGTGGAAAAAAGGGTCTGCAGATGCTGCTGAGTTTGCGTGAATGTTGGTGTCTGCGGACATAATTTCGATTGCAAGGTGGTCAGTTTGAATTTTATTAGTTGACGGTGTATGATACATACTTGTTATATAGTTCATTGCATTCTGGTGATTGTGGACATGCCCCCCACCCCGAATCTGGTCACTGATCATGGCAACCACAGTACTAATGTGTGTATAGTAATTGTAGGTAATGTAGTGGGAGTACAACGTGTTTGTAATATGGAGGAATGATGTAATTGAACTGTATATGGTACTTAGGATTCTAGCACAATTGAGGATAGTGTTCATAGAATATTCATTTGATTATATTTGCTATAGTTACTCTGATTCATATGTGTGTATTAATTATAGGTAATGTAGTAGGAGTATGGCCAGAATGAGCACAGTGTAATATGTGTATAGTAATTGTAGGTAATGTAGTGGTAGTACAATGTGTTTTTAATATGGAGGAATGATGTAATTGAACTGTATATGGTACTTATGAATGTAGTACAATTTAGGATATTGCTCATAGAATATGTATTTGATTGTACTTACTATGGTTACTTAGTTTCATAGCGTTATGGTGGTGGAATCTCTGGTTTATTTTCAGGGTGAAAAAAAAACAGTACAATGTATTAAGCAGGATTGTTTTAAAGCTTTAGTTGTATACCATTTTACATATACGTGATTTTAGACCTGCATAAACAGTACATTCTATGTACTATGTTTGGTACAACATTAGTGCATGACACACTGCTATTGTCTTCACATTAAATAATCATTGGGTCATTGGGGAAAAAAATCCATGCTTGATTAAAAAAAAAAAACAATTACAATTATGTGAGTGTAAGTGTGATAGTATGTCTGTTTGAAGTATGTTGTGATTAAGGGAATCCTTAAAGTAGTTAGATACATGTCGGCGTATTCTAACTACATTAGAGTTTAGAAGATGTTTTGTCATATAAAATTTGAGATGACGTATTTGAAGTGTTTTGGAATGAAGGATATTTTTTAAGTAGTTATATACCTGTTGGTGTATTCTAACTAGATTGACTTTGAAAACTACTATTGTAGTATTCTGGATGTAGTTAGATACCTGTTGGTATATTCTAACTGTTAATTGTGCTACAGTTTAATTATTACATTTGGGTTGAATGAATATTAAGTAGGCATTTGTTGAGGGTTCCTACTGGAAGTGCATCCTGAGGCTAAGCCCCTCTAATACAGTTGGCTATCTCTGTTTGGAGTTGGGGCTGGTTTCCCTAAGGGCCAGATACTGATCAGACACAAACATTTGCATTTGAAAATCCATACCAAGCCAAAATGTTGGTTACTCTCATTGCTGGGGTCTGGCCAAAGCCCTTGTCATAGGCACACAGAAGAAACATTCAACAAATTAATTGCTAAGTTACACAAGAGTATTGGATGGTGTCCTGACTTCAATAGAGGAGCTAGTTATGTCATTTTAAAACAACTGTTTACATGTAAATTGAAGCAGTGGGATTGGATTAACAACTATGCTCATTTGGCTAACCTAAATTCATATACCTACGTTTCAGGAGTGGTGCACCGATTTCTCAAACCACAAATATATTTGTGACAGTGCCCTGGCTCAGCAGTGCAGAGTTTTAGACTGCGGCTTTGCATAAACTTGTTGCCATTCTTTACCTTGTGTGGTGCCCAACTTGGGCTCTCAGTCCAGGACAGGGGCTGCCATATATGTAAATTGTCTGGCACATTGGTGACGGCAAAGCACCTTTTTACTGATTGTGCAGCACTGGGTAATGCATACATGCCCATCTTGGGTAGCATGGTACACAACTATCAGTCAATAAGGCAGGAAGCATTTTGGAACTAGTGCCTCAATACTGAGACTGAACGCTTTCACATTGCTTTGTACAGGTTATGGTGTATCATCCATAAATGCCCGCCTAACTCAAACAGATTTGATTTAAAGTGGTTGTCTATGTTATGGCACTTTTATGTCCACTTGAGTATTTAAAGTTTTATATTCACAATCTATGTACATGTACATTAAGCACCTATAGTATGGAATGTATATTTAAGAAGACTGATTTTAGTTGGCTTGCAGATACATGAGCTGCAAGATTGTATATGTGATATTTTATATGTTATATTATGAATTGAATAGTAGTAGCTAAATAAGAGGTAATGGAATACAATAACCTGTGTGTAGCATGAGAATGACTTGATGGATTGGTTATTAGGTACTTTGGAACTGAATACAAATAACATTAAAATAAAAAAATTTAAAAAAACAGTGCTAAATTTGCCGGTAACCTATGTTTTGGAGTAACAGAGGTATTATTACAGTCAAACCAACCACTTATTTTTTTGACATATGCAGTGTAGTAAAAGTGGTTGTAGCACCATTGTGGTATACTATACCTACTGTTATGAAGGTTTACTTTCCAAGAGATACTTGGCCATGTGTGAAGTCTGTAAGCTTACAGTTATTTGTGGTACAATCTGCATTGTACCTTAGAAGCATTACTATGACATATTGGCTATGTGCGTTTATTTGTATGGTGGAACGATTGTCTGATTTGCAAAAAGGGCACAATATGCCATGATTGTCAATCTGCAGAAGCTGGTGAAATGCAATGGATTCAGAATTTGGTATGGATACATATACAAATCATTCATTAGGGATGTGGTCTTGTGAAACATAGTTGGAGAGAGTGCATGTATGTTTCCATGTGTATGAAATCTGGACGATTTCATTCATAGGGATGTTTTTGGCTTCCAGTACTTGTACTAAGTACGTTAGGAATTATTGTGGATCTTCCTGTGTGTTTATGGTACATTGACCATTCCTGCACAGTAGTCCAAGTTGTGCCTTATACCTGAGACACTGTAAGTGTTGTCAGGATTATTGTGGCATTTCCATTAAGGACAAGCATTTGCACACACAATGGGTACGAGACGTTTAAGTAAATGTTGTGAATAATCGGTGGCAATTGAAAGATTCATTGTTACATTAGCATACCAATTTACTCCAGTTGTGTTGCTGAATATAAATGGACCAGAGAGTTCTTCTTGTCTAACATTTGATGGGCCTGCAGATGTTTTTGGAGAAGAGACATTTGTATCTTTGTTTTCTGGCAGACGTGCAGTTGACTTTGTACTAGGCAGTTTTGTGCGTGCATTGTTTGATGCAGAAGGAGTTGGTAATTGTTTCTTTAGCCGTATTGTTGCAAGATCTGTAATAGATTCTGTTTGTATTACTTGTCTTTTTAAAGTTCTGTTTTATGAGGTACAGGGTGCGTATCTAGATGGGGGGTGTGTAGTGCCTGTAGTCTGTTCTATTTGAGGATGCAAGGAATGTCAGCATTGTCATTAACTAGGAATAGACCATTGAGTATACGCAGACATCAAAGTGCTACGTAATTCATTCCTTCTTTAAAGACTGTGCAGCCAATGTAAATCAATGGTTGATCTAGGGTTAGACCTTGTGATTTGGTAATAGTGGCAGCATATGCACGAGATAGAGAAAATTGCTCTCTGCGTACATACATGTCTTTAAAAAGAAGGAAATGTGCTATTGTCAGGCCAATTTTTATTAACTTCTGCAACTTTGTCAAAGTGGATGTTGACAAATTGAGTGTTGTTAATTCCTATAGGACAGAAGCACTCCTTTGTGTAGGTTAATCTTTGTTTTGTTGTTAAGACGGGTATTGGGGCGCAGGGGAGAAAAACAAACCTGACACTAGGTTATAATACTAATATGAAAAACAAACTTGTGTCCACAAACTTGTGGAATACTACCATGCCCCGCAAGCCAAAATGTATTGTAATAAAATCAATATTCTGAACCATAAAGGTGGTCAAAAGTGTTTTTAAGTTCACAATTAAATAAAACAATTTTACTCTGAGATTTTTATATACATCCACTCTCTTCATTATTTCCAAGTAATTTTGTTATCATAATATATTTTACACAATTGTATTTCAAACATAAATAATTTTCAACAATATAATAACTTCAGTTTCTCAAATCAGCAATCCATAAAATCCTGTGTTCTATTCCCTTCATCCGGAGCTGTTCTTCAATATTTCTTGCCGCTGGTGATTGCTGCTATATTGAACCAAAAGGATAAAGAGTATCTCTATTTAATAAAGATGTTCTAATAATTAACATTTAACAACAATAGCTATCATGTGATTTTATCCTTCATATTCACTGGGTGTCGGTTTGGTAATCACAGTCCAGACTGCATATCATTTCCACAAAGCCCTCTTGGTTGAGTCTTTCCAATTCAACTCTGCATGGTAAGGTGTAATGAAAAAATGTATCAATCCCCTAGGTTTCATTTAATGTATTATCACTTTGCCTGTCTATTAATTATTCTGTTCTCACCTTCTATGGGAGATAGGGCTTTGAATTGTATCCCAATGCCTTTCACTAAGGCGATATTTCCCTCTATGGATATCCAGATGGGCTGTGCGGTCTGTATAATGATGACACGTTGAATTGGCTTTTGGAAAGATGTTTTGAGGATATGTTAGCTTCTAATTACCAAACAATTAAACAAACAGAACAATTAGTAGTTAACATATCCCCAAAACATCTGTCCAAAAGCCAATGTAAAGTGTTAAATGTGGGACTATCATTCATTCCCACACAGAATTGCAATTTACTGGAAGAAAACATTAATCTCTTTGGACTAGTCCATAAAATGAGGCTTAAAGTTTTCCTCAACTTGCAATCACCAAGAGAGGAATTGTCAGAGACATTCGATTATCTAGAAATAAGACCAAAGAGTTATTTTGACCCACAGGTCAATAACATGGCCATTAAACTGTTTGAAGAACAAATGCTGAATGATCTATGCAAAGTAGATTTTAAGAAATCTACTCAACAGAACATCAGGAGACATTAAAGGCAGTTTATTAAGCAATTGACGGATGATTTGGATGTTTGCACAGTGGCACTTAAACTGGCAGATAAAGGTGACGCCATAGTCATAATGGACACAAGTTTCTATGATGAACAATGTATGTTATTATTGAATGACAAATAATACTTACATTAAAATTGACCAAGACACTACCGAATCCATTGCTATAATAATACAGGACACCTTGGAGAAAGCTTTGGAGAATTACCAGATTAATGAGAAAACAAAGAGATTCCTGACTAAATGCCATCCCATTACATCAGTATTTTACGGTTTATCTAAGATACACAAGAATGCCAAATGTCCTTTGCTTAGACAAATCGTACCAGGAACAGAAAGTAATTTTGATCTCTTGACAATCTATGTCGACAGAGTAGTTCAACCAATAGTACAAAGTAAAGAAACATACTTGAGGGACACTACTGATGTCCTTAATACCCTGAAAAAAATATAAGGTCTTCAGGAATGGAATATATTGGTATCCTTTGAGGTGCAAAGTTTGTTCACATCCATCCCCCACCATGATGGGTGAGGAACACCGAGATGGGCATTATTGAGGGAGAACTGCAAAGCTCATAAGAGCTTCACATTAGAACTGACTAAAATCAGATTGAGAGCAACTCTTTCCGTTACAAAACACAATCCTACTCATAGTCATCGGTTACACTGTCTCGTGTCACCCATGGCCTCAGCCTATGAAAATCTGTTTGTGTATAACTTGGAATTCTTATCATGTACTTGGTCTTTAATATTGGGCAACTGAATTAAGAACTTGGAAACAATACACAGAAACATTTTTGTCATCTGGAGGGGAAATAAGATAGAACTAGATGAGTCTCTAACTTACTTGAATACAATACATGACTGCATCCAGTTTACCATAGAAGTCGGTATTCCTAGACTGCACTTCCTGGATGTAGAATTGGAATTAAAGGATGGTGTTCTCATACCTAACATATTCCATAATCCAATAGATGTAAACAATTCTTTACACTATCACAGTCACCATTCTTTATAGCTCAGAAATAACCTCCCCTATGGTCATTTCCTAAGATTGAAACGCATTGTGTCGGAAGAAGAAACCTTACTCATTGAGAATGCTAAAATGACAGAAAAATACATCAGGAGAGCCTACCCAGACAACATTCTGAAGACAGCCCAGAACAAAGCTAGTCAAGGTAGAAGAGAAGATCTACTTGCTCCGAAATTGAAGGCAAAGGAGACACCATTTCTACATGCTTTAAGGTATTGAAGTCAGAGCTATCACGTGATAGGATTGATAAAAAGAAATTGCAGACTAATACAACTAGACTCCATGCTGCAGTCTCTATTTCCAAAGCCTCTAATCATTGCATACAAGAGAGGACGTAACTTTCAAGATCAACTAGTGAAGGCAGAAAGACCCAGAGCTAACAAGGAACAGACATTACATAAGAAAAAGACTGGCATGTTTCCCTGTCTCAACTGCAATAACTGTAATAATATGTTATGTTATGTTATGTTATGTTACTTGGCATTTATATAGCGCCTTATGTATCATTGGTATGATATCAAAGCACTATTAGGTTGAACGCCCTCGGGAACCGCAGTTCAAGTCAATATAGAGAGAGAGAAATTCCTATGGTGCGTGGGCGCACCAGATATGTGTGCAGCTGGTGTGGTTATTGCATGGTAGCTGCTTCTTAGCGGTAGGTGTGGCATTGAGGAATTCAGTTGGATGTGTTCAGTCTGGAGGGTGGACTCTCAGACTGAGTTCTGGCTGCACTAGGCCTGAGGAGACACCTAAGTCAGTCGGAATGTGCTCAGCTAGCTGTGTTTTATTAGGATAATGAGGTGTTCATGGGGTCATGTGAGTTTGAGAACAGCTAGGCAGAATGTGTCATAGCATAGTTGTGTTCTAGTTGAATGATGGTGTGTATGGTGGTTATGAGCAAAGCGCCTGCGACCAAGCACGAGAGCAGGACAGGGGTCATACATAGTGGCACACGTATATGAAGCGACAGGATGGATAGGGTAAACATGTGATAAAGATAACATGGGGATACAGGTACATAGCATATGTATAGCATAAATATGAGCTACAGAGATGTACAGAGATATATCCACTCCATCCAATCCATCTACTCTGTTCTTTCCATCCACTCCATGCACTCTATCCTTTTCATCTGCTCCATCCTGCTTTTCCATCTGTTCCATCCATTCCATCCTTTCATCCATTCCATCCTTTCCATCTACCCCATCTGTTCCATCCGCTCTGACCACTCCATCCACTCCATCCTTTCTATCCACTCCATCAGTTCCCTTCACTCCATCCGATCCGTCTGATCCATCCATTCCATACGCTCTAACCGCTCCATCCGCTCTAACCACTCCATCCGCTCCATCCTTTCCATCCACTCCATCCTTTCCAAGCACTCTCTCTTTTCCATACACTCCATCCATTCTGTTTTCATTCTATCTGTTCCATCCATCCACTCCATTTTACCCTTTCCATTCTTTCTATCCTTTCCCTTCTTTTTCCATCTACTTCATCCACTCCATCCATTGCATCCATTCTATCCTTCAATCGACTCTATCTTTTCCATCCACTCCATCCATTGCTATCTGTTCCATTCATCCACTCCATCTGTTTCATCCACTTCATCCGTTCCATCCACTACATCCGTCCATCCATTTCATCCATTCCATCACTTCAACTACTCCATCAGCTCTATCCACTCCGCCCGTTCCATCCACTCCGTCCATTCCATCCGTTCCATCCATTCCATCCACTGCGTCCATTCCATCTGCTCCGTCCGTTCCATCAGCTCCGTCCATTCCATCCACTCTATCCGTTCCATCTGCTCTATCCATTCCATCCGCTCAAATCTGCTCTATCCGTTCAATCCATGCTGTCCGTTCCATCCATGCTGTCCGTTCCATCTACTCTACCGGTTCCATCCCCTCTGTCAGTTCTATCCTTCTCTATCATGAAGGGTAGACACGTTAGACACAACTGCACAGTAACAAAAATGAAACTTAAGGACTTTTCAACTTGTGACACACACTCAATCATTTATGGATTTATCTGCGCATGTGGGATCTTCTATGTAGGACAAACAATGAGAAAAGCACAAGAACGCTGGAACAAGTACAAGAGTAATATCAGAACAAAAATGTCCATTTGCTGGTGGCAAGACAATTTGCAGAGAAAAGACACACAGTGGCACAACCAAAAGTCATCAAATTCGAAGTAGTGCAAAAATCTCAGAGAGGAGGACATCTCAGTAGAAAACTAGATCAGATGGAACTAATGTGGATTAAAAAACTAGAGAGTATGGCGCCAGATGGAATAAATGAGGATTTCTATCTGGGGGCTTTCTGTGATAAATGTGTCGGGGCAAACATGTTGACATGTTGAAATATTGGGAATGCACATTAGTAGTGGCATTGGCAACAAAAGTGAAGCATTTTTTTTTTAAAGTAAGATATCCCACAATTGACTGACAATTAGTGGATATAATGAATGTGATCATGTTTGAAATGTATGGGTAGAATTGTAAAATTACTTATGGTGATTAGAATTACAGACTGACAGATGGAATACATATCCTAATTGTGATTAGCATGTACTACAATTATGAAGCATTTGAAATGATGGTTTTAAAGGTATTGAACACCTATTCCCATGTGGAGATTGACAACAATGGTCTTTCCAGAATTTAGAGGAGCGTTCTATAACAGTACAAGATGATATTTATAATCACAAAAGAATATAATATGTATATGGAATAATGTCAAAAGGAGTGCATTGAGGATGCATTGGATACAAACTATATAATATATACATTTCACACTGAGTACAGGAGAAGCATAATCGAGAGTGTACTAGATTGGAAGCATAGATTTTATCCATTAGCTGTAAAACTGGAGAACTCTTCCTAAACTTGATAAACCCCATTCACATTCATTGGGAAGCAGGATACTGTGAAATACTCAGAATCTGAAGAGGTATGTTTTAGAATCATGGTCCGCACAAGGTGTCCCTCAGCCAAGGGCTATTGACCCGAAAATTAGCAATATTATACATTAAAACATTTGGCACACTTCCCAATATGTTCTCCAGAAGGGGTGTTTTGTACTGTTCTGAAGGATGATGGGTAACGATTACGTACTTTCAACTATAAAATCGATTTGCCCCATAATTGATCAAAATGTTGAAATATAGAATATATTCATTCACAATCACCGAATAAGGGTGTTACTACCTGGCATCTAGAAATTTTCCAGGCTATGATTATATATCCAACGTATCCTGTATATTTTACGGTGATATAACCATGACGTCATCCCGTTACAAACTGGATGACGTGCCTATATAAACAACAGCCATTGTAGAAACAGGGTGTTTTTGGTGGTTTGGCACCCGCTAAGTATACAAGGATATTTCGTTATTTTCGGTTCATTCGGGCCGGTTAAGGATATAAAAGACTGTGCTCCCGGATTGGGCAAGTCATAATTTTAGAGTATATTTTGAGAAAGAAGCCAAACACTTCAATAGTCTGGCATCATACTAAGCACTATCTGTTTTTACTTAAAGGCTCATGCAACATTTTTTACTACTCCCCAATATTTCACACATTTAAAGTTAGGGCTGCCTAAGATTGATCCATACCTGCACTGTTAGGGAGAATTCTCAAGAATGTGCTAATTTCCCTTACCTTTTGATACTCCCAGCAACTTTGCTGGATTTCTGGGATTTTAATTTTTACCTGGAAAGAGTGTGAACCATTTTTCCCACTCTTTCATGTATTTTGATGTGTGTTTTACTTTTGTGTTCTTTGGATATGGAGTTTTAAAACAACTCCATAGGCATCTTCTTTTTTTGTGTGTCACACAGCACCTTCAGTGCAGTGATACAGGGAGGGTTTTCAGACTTCCCCAGGTTTAAATACCATCTCTGGGACTGACTACTGTCTCCCAGAGCATGCAAAGTTAAATTGACTTTACTAGTCTTTTTAAATTTACTGACCCAGCAAACACTATCTGCCTTCAGAGTGCTGGAGAGGTTGCCTAGCATCCCCTGAGTCTAATCACTCATGTAACAGTCAAATGTTACCCTTTTCTATTGGAAATGGCTGGTGGCAGTGGTTTAGAACAAACTACCATGATTTTTCCCAACCGCGAACAATAGTAGCTAAAAATCGGGTCAGCCATGTTTTCCAATTAAAACAGACTCCGGTCGACTTTGTTCGCCGTTTCTTTTAGGAAATGTCCTTCTTGTGTTTAACTCTGCGCACCAAACCAGTTTTGGCCCTTTTGTTTGTAGGCCTTTGGCAGGCTTCAGTGCTGAAGCCCTCCTCTGGCACATGAGTGTCTGGGGTGGACAGGATGTGAGGGAGGTGCCCGAAACTCCCTGTGCTTAGTCTTCTAGGAGACCTGAATGCACTCTGATGTGATTGGCCGGCTGTCTGTCCGGCAAGGACAGCCACCCTGCTGGGCGAATGACAGCCAGGCTGGAATGAATGGGGGAAAACTGTTTAAAAGCAGACCTCTGGGACTTGGAAAGCAGAGTCGACCACTGGAACAAAAGAACCGAAGACGAGCTGAAGAAAGATGACTGCTGCAACTCCTGGTTCACTGGTGAAGGCCTGCTGCAGGTCTGAATTGCCTGAAACTCCATCTACAGACAAGCCCTTCAAGATTAATTTCTTCCCTTGCGTTTGGTGGGAACAACCAACTCGCAAGTCACCTGGCTGCTATACTGGTCCAATTTTCTTCAGAGTGCTGTTAAAAACTGCATAGCCAGTGAGAAGGATACCAGTTTGTGGTCCATAAGGCACTCCCACCTTAAACCAACGTTTTGCCAAGCTTACGGCTCTGACCTCTTCCCTGGGCAGTGCAGGAACCTCCTGACGTCCTCATTCTTGTCCCCATGATTGAAGCGCACAGACAGTGAGATCTGCAGGGACTGCCAGGAACAACTGCATCAGCTACAGCTCTTCTTCAATTAAAAGGCACTGTACAAGTGCGGTCCAGAACTCTGTTCGGCCGCGGTGAAAGTTTGTGAAACTTTCCCAACTTTGAAGGTTTGTCCTTCCCTAAACCAACATATAAGTTTTTGTCTGACCAACAACTTCCAAAGGCCGTGGCAAAGACTTAACTGTTTACTACCAGAACTGTCCTATCCTATCCAAGACTCTGAACCATTGACTTTGGTCCAGGCCTATTGAATTGAATTGCTGGTTGTAGTGAAATTAAACTTTTTGCCCTACCTCTGAAAGTATTTGTCCTTTAATTGTTCTTAACCTTGTCTTTTTACCCCTTTTTAAACTAACTGAATTGCCATTTTGCGTCCACTTCAGAGGAGCTGAACTTGTTCAGAAAATGATATGTTGTGCATTGTATTATATTAGATTGTGATATTGAGCTGCTCTTACTAGTGGAATGTTTTCCAACTCGTTGTGTAAATAAATGTATATTCTTTTACCAAAAAACCTTGAGTAAGTGTTTGTTTGTACCACTGTGATTGCTGTCCCTTTGTGTAACCTCTTGTACTGCTCTCTTCACTCTTGAGATAAGTCTGGCTGCTCAGCCACTGCTACCACATACTGTGCTGTGCAGGCTTGTGCCAAAGCTGAAATTGTACTTACACTTGTAGTGTTAATTGTGTGTAGTGTTCCCAGAGGGTACTGCGTGTGATTCTGCCTAACAGTGGTGATGATAAAGTATAGTTGTTACATTGAGAGTGCTGCTCTTACCTTTGTTCAAATTACCCTCACAAGGCTAAGCACCACTAGAGAAGCAATTGTTTTATCATGCCTGATGTGGGTAGCTATAGACAGGAGATGCTAGTCACTTTAACAGTTGATCAATTGAGAGAAATGTGTAAAACTAGGAACCTCACTGTAAAAGGCAAAAAGGTTGAAATGATAGAAAAGTTGTTGGAACATCCAAGTCTGAGGAGTGGGTCTGAAATACCTACCCATGCAGCAAATGTAGAAAATTATGATGAGGATGATAATGTTTCAGAGTCCAACTCAAATGTTATTGATGAGTTAGATGAGGCAGAAGAGTCTCAAAATGTAGGCCCTGTTTTACCTCTACCTGCTCATAGGCCTCAACCTTTGGCCACAGGGACCCCATCAGGTCCAACAATAAGTTCAGAATGTGTCTCTCTTGAAAAAATGAGACTTGAATTGGAATTCAAAAGAATCCAAGCCCAAACTGAATGTAAAAATCAAGAACTTAATCTCAGAGAAATGGAGTTGAATCATGCACTTGAAATGAAAAAGTTGTCTCTTCAGAATGGTTCTCTCCCAGATTCTTCTAGGTCTTCCAGTCCTAAGAGGCCTCGCATGTCCAAAGATGCAGTAAGTATGTATGAGGTTAAGCTTGATATTTTGGATTGGCTGGCAACTTTCGAATATAACCATGGGATTCAGAACATTACAGGGAGTCAGCTGATTCCTTGGCTCTTTTCTAGGCTAACCCCAGTTGCATCTGATGTTGTAATGGCGATGGGAGAAGTAAACAGAATGGAGTATGAAAGTGTGAAACTAGCTTTGATAGCTAGGTTTGGGAAGACCCCTTTTCAGTATCTTAAGAGGTTTAGAACCCTCAAAAGGCATGATGGTACCTCTTGGGCTACCTGAGTGTGTGAATTTTGGAAAAACTTAGATGGTTGGGTTATGGGTTACAGAGTTAACACTTATGAAGGTATGAGAAATCTGTTTAGGTTGGAATCTATTTATGATGCCTGCTCTCCTGAGCTGAGCCAGCACTTGGCCTACTCTAAGGAAATTGATCCAAAGACGTTAGCAAGGGCTGCTATCTTGTGGGTTGCCAGCAGGGCTACTCACAAGGATTCTGGGGCAACTCAGAAGAAGGAGGAGGGAAAGCAGCACAAGAAAGATAACAAGGAGAATTATAATACCACCAATCCAAAAGAGGGCCCCAAACATAACAAGGGTAAGCCACAGGGGAAACCAAATCAGGCTAGTGTACCTCCTGGTGCTAAACCAGAAGGAGGTCAGACCAAGCCCCCATTCATAAAGACATTTGGAAAATGTTATGCTTGTGGGACCATGTGAAAGGGGATCCCAGATGTAAGGATACACCTTCAGGGTACCACACTGTCTCCTTAGCCTTCTCACCAGAGGAAGAAGTACCAATGGCAAGTGGAAACTTTCACTTACTGGCTGAGTCTCAGCCAGTGTTTCTTTAGTGTCCCTGGGTCTGTGGGAACAGCAGAACTTACATGTCTACAATTCCATTCCAGACAATACTAAAGAGTATTACAAAGACAGTGTTGTTGTGAATGGTCAGGAGAAACCTGCGATCAGAGACACTGGAGCCAGCATTACTGTAGTTGATGAATCTTTTTTCAAGGTAGAGGATGTTGCTAAGGCACGCAAATACCTCACTAAGTTTAGTTTATTCATTTATGGAGTGCTCCGATCCCTTAGGCAGCTGGGTGCTAAACTTCATAACTAAACTAAGCTTACTGGAGGCCCTGTCCAAATGCATCCACCGTTACCAGCTCTCATCCAGTGCAATGACATGACTGTCAAGATACCTGTTAGTGTACAGAGTGAAGTACCTGGGAGAGTCCTGTTGGGAAATGGAATGACTTAAAAACTCTTGGAGTTGTATCAAGCACCCCCAGGCCTCCCAGCAAAAGGAAACAGGAGCAGACTACGAAGGCCAGAGAGAGTACCTTAAGGGGCTCTCCAGGGGAACTTATAGAGGAAACTATATCCCCCAGTGCACAGGATTTACTGACTGCAATTTCTAAGAAGAGGAAAAAGTGAAACCTAATGCCTCCAGGAAGAAACCAGCCAGCACTCCTGTGCAACCAACAAGGACATTCAAGAGAGGACTGTCCAAAGTCACACCTGTGACTCCTCCACCAGCAGAGACTGAGTGTGAGGAACAACCTAGTGTGGATGAATCAGATCCTGAGGAATCAAAGCTGGAAGAGGACATTGCCCCTGTTGGAGATCTGGATACTGCAGACAATCCTGAACTGCAGTCTTTACTGGCAGAAGGTGGACCCTGTACAGCAGACTTTAGCAGAGTTCAAAGAGAGTGTCCTACTCTTGAAAGTCTTCGCCAACAGGCAGCATCCCAGCTGGATGGGCAGGAGCCAGGGAAGCATAGGTTGTACTGGGAAGATGGCCTCCTCTACAGTGAACTGACTGAGCCTATCCCAGGGGACTACAGAAGATGTGTAGTGCCCCTAGAAAGCAGACTCCAGTTCCTACAGTTAGCCCATGGGATACCTATAGCTGGTCACTTGAGTTTCAAGAAAACCAAAGAAATTCTCTCTCTGTATTTCTACTGGCCTAAGTTGGGGTCTGATGTAGATAAATAATGTAGGAGCTGTCACGCTTGCCAAACCTCTGGCAAGAGTGGAGCCAAGAATGTTGCTTCCTTGGTGCCTCTCCCAGTGGTGGGAGACCCTTTAGAGAGGGTAGGAATCAACATTGTCGGTCCCTTAGACTCTCCAACCTCTTCAAGAAACAGGTTTATCCTGGCTGTAATAGACCATGCTACTAGGTATCCTGAAGCTATACCTATGAGGACTCTTAAAGCTCAGGCTGCGGCTAAGGCCCTACTTGGTATTTTTACCAGGGTAGGTTTTCCCAAGGAAGTTATCTCTGACAGGGGATCCAATTCTATGTCCCACTACATTCAGGCCATGTGGAAGAACTGTGGAGTAACTTACAAGTTCTCAACTGCCTACCATCCACAGACAAATGGATTGGTATAGAGGTTTAACCGTACAAAGAAGAGCATGGTAAGTGCTTTAGAGGAACCCCTTAGAAGAAAGTGGGACCTTCTACTGCCATGCCTTCTGTTTGCTTATAGAGAAGTCCCTCAGGAGGGAGTTGGATTTAGTCCCTTTGAGCTTCTCTATGGCCATCCAGTTAGAGGCCCCTTGGCCCTGATTAAGGAGGGGTTGGAGGGTGCTCCTTCCCCAAGCCAGTGAGAGTAACTGACTATGTGATAGGTCTCTGGAGGAGAATGTCACACATGATGGCAGAAGCATCAGATAACTTGAAAGCAGGTCAGGCTCTGGTGAAGCATTATCATGACCAGAAGGCCAACATGGTTGAATTTACTCAAGACCAGAACGTTTTAGTTATGGTTCTTACAAGGCACAGGGCCTTACAGGACAAGTGGATAGGACCCTTCGAGGTTGTGGGCAAACTTGGAGAGGTCAACTATCTGGTGGACTAAGGAAGCTCCCACAGTCTTTCACACCAACCGTCTAAAGGTTTATGTCGCAAGACCAGAAGTAGGAGCTTTGCTTCTAGCTTCAGCTCAAGAGGAGGAGGAGAGTGAACCTCTAACTGACCTACTCAGAGGACAGCCTTTAGATGAGAAGATAGAAGGAGTCAATCTTGCTTCTAATGTGACACCTGAACAACAGGAGGAGTGCAAGTTTCTGTTAAATCAGTGTGCCTCCCTGTTTTCACTATCACCAGGCTTGACCCATTGGGGCCAGCATGATATTCTCACTGGTGACTGTTTACCTGTTAAAAACAGAGGTGACAGGATGTCAGATCATGTAAGAACCCACATAAAGGAAGAGGTCAACAAGATGCTTGATCTCGGGGTAGTAAAACCCTCTACAAGTCCATGGTCTAGTCCAGTTGTACTAGTGCCAAAGGCAGGATCCAATGAGTTGAGATTCTGTGTGGACTATAGAGCTCTTAATGCAGTCACTAGGACTGATGCCCATCCTTTACCAAGGACAGATGAACTGGTGGACAACCTTGATTCAGCCAAGTACCTCAGTACATTTGATCTCACTTCAAGCTATTGTCAAAATGCACGGACAGACCATGCCAAGGAGAAAACTGCATTCTCAACCCCAGCAGGTCTCTACCAGTTGAAGGTAATGCATTTTGGACTAAAGAATGCACCTGCAACATTCCAAAGGATGGTTAACCAAGTTCTGAATGGGATGGAGGACTTCTGCATGGCATACTTGGATGACATTACAGTGTTCAGCTCTACTTGGAAAGAACAAATTGACCACTTAGGATATGTAACCCAAGAGGCAGGCGTGCGCATTGGTGGTTGCGGGGTGAAGTGGTGTGATGGTAAGGGGACATGTTGTGCTGCAGCACGTTGTTTGGTTTGGATTCTCATTAATTTTTAAGAAGTGCACCCAAGCGCGAGCCGCACTGTTGGATTTCAGACCTCATGTCTGTGTGCGATGCTTCCTGACGGAGGACACATTTGTCTATGTCATTTTGCTGTGCATGGCATCTCCCTGTCAACGGGAAGATGCATAGCCCGTTGCTGCTCCCCTGCAAGGAGGTGGCAAGGAGTGCCTGTCAGTATTTGTAAGGAGTGCATTGATGTCAAGGAGGATATAAACCATTGTTTTGTTGTATAAAAACATTATTTTGCACATGTATGGATGTTGGTTTTGTGTGCCGGTATATATGTCTTGTGTGAGTGGAGTTGTGTGAATTGATGTAATTTTCTGATTAATTTCATTTGATCAATTAGACACATGTGAACGTCACAATTTACAGTGTGTCCAAATATTTCCTTTGTGACTCTAATAAATTGTATCTTACTTTTTAAATAAAAATGTATTTACTTTTTACTTAAGTGTTGCATAGGATCTTAATTTTGTGTGTTTTTGGATTCCCCTGACCCTATGTATAAAACATGTGTGTTGGTTGACCTCAGGTATGTGATAGTGATGGCAAGGTGTGCCCTTTGGAACTTTTAAGGCAAGTTGTGAGCACTGTGGATTGGTGAAAATTGCAGTGAAACATAATGGCCCTCATTATAACACTGGCGCTAAACCATGGCGCTATTAGCACCATGGTTGGTGCCGGTGTTGTAACGGGTCCGCCATGGTTCAATGGGGAATTACCACCCTATTCCAAGGTTGGCGGGGTGGTAATTCCCCATTGAACCATGGCCCTTCCCCATTCCCATTTTCGCCCCATAGGGCTCTATGGAAATGGGGAAGGCACTAAGTACGGTACCGCAAATTGCGGTACCGTATTTAGCACCAAGGTCCCTTTGCGGGTCCCTACTGTAACGGCTGGTGTAGACCAGCCGTTAAGGTTGGGTCCCGCAAAGGGACCTCGTAGTAAGGCGCTAAGTGTTTAACGGCACCGCAGCCTTTTACGGCGCCGTTAAACACTTAGCGCCAGGGTCGTAATGAGGCCCATTGCGTTCATTGTACTAGCTGCACACATGATAGAGCAGAGAAAGAAACATTTGAAAAAAAGTCTGGGCACCGAGAGAGGTGGCGCTAGAGGACAGGTGAAAAGTCCCCACGGCAGATATTCTAGGTCCGGATCTATTCTTGCCTCAGGGTGGTTTGCCGGTGGTAAGATGGAAGGATTGGAAGGAGGGCTTCCTCAAATTTGTGCTGGCTGTCTATGACCATAATTACTAGGTGGAACAGAAAGATGCTATTCTATACCTCTGATTGGGACAAGGGGGAGGGGGCAGGAGATATTGAAAAGACTCCCTGGACTCACAATTGAAGATGGAGTTGCTTTGGACTCCTTTGACACTAGCTTAGTCAAGTTAGAAAGACACTTTGAAGTCAAGGAAAATAAGTTCCTTGCCCATTATCGAGTTGCCACTAGAGAGCAGAGGAAAGGTGAGAGCATCGAAGAGTTCATGACAGTCCTGAGGTGTTTGGCGGTAAAATTCCTGTTTAAACCATGTTGCCAAGTGGAACACTTTAAAGACCAGTGATGTTTAAGTGTTGGAGGGAAAAAAAAACTAATCTTGTTTGAGGCATAGAAAAAGTGAAACAGGTAGAACATACCACTTTATGCATAACTAATTGTGTAGAGAAGGTGCAAAAGGTGCAGAGGCACCTCCAGAGACCAACCTGGTACACAGGGAAAAGTTATCTTTCAAGAGAGCAGCCAAGAGCGATGGTGTTGCAGACAGAGGCATGGAATGGAGAACCAGAGATAAAGGGCGTGGAAGCACTTTCTCTCAAAAAGAAGGAACTGGCAATCACCAATCAAACGTCAATTCATGCATTATTATAGATGTGATAGCACCCATCAGCAAGGAGAGCACCGCTTTTTTGTGGAGTGTAGGCTGTGTGGTAGAAAGGGTAATTTAGTGAAATTTTGCAGGTTGAGAAGTAGTCGCTCTGGTGTCATCAGTGTGTATGTTGGCGATTACAATGATCAGCAAGTACATTTACAATGGTTTGGATGTTGTACAAGTAGTGAATGCAATTTGTGAGGTAAGAATTAAGAAACCCAAAAAATTATTAAAGTTAAAGTTGTTGGGGTAGAAGTGCTGCTGGACAGCGGAGCAGACTATACATTGGGCCTCATTATGACCCCGGCGCTAATGGGTTAACGGCGCCGTAAAAGGCTGCGGCGCCATTAACCCATTAGCGCCTGATTACGAGGTCCCTTTGCGGGACCCGACCTTACACCAGCCGTTAAAGTAGGGACCCGCAAAGGGACCTTGGTGCTAAGTACGGTACCGCAATTTGCGGTACCGTACTTAGCGCCTTCCCCATTCCCATAGAGCCCTATGGGGCGAAAATGGGAATGGGGAAGGGCCATGGTTCAATGGGGAATTGCCGCCCCGCCAACCTTGGAATGGGGTGGTAATTCTCCATTGAACCATGGCGGACCCGTTACAACACCGGCACCAACCATGGCGCTATTAGCGTAGACCAGACTATTGGTGTAGCCAGCCGTTAAGGTCGGGACCTCGTAATCAGGTGCTAATGGGTTAACGGCGCTGCAGCCTTTTACGGCGCCGTTAACCCATTGGCGCCAGGGTCGTAATGAGGCCCAATGAACTGTCCAAATATAGATTGAAGGAAGCTAATGTTAAGGCACACATATTTGGTTAGAATCCAACCATGGTCATTGGTGAGTTGGAGGCCAAGTTAATGTTCAAGGATGAGAGCTTGGTCAGTCGAGTGTTTGTAACAAATATAGGTGGCAAACTCCTGTCATGGAGCTGGCAAGATGCGTTGGACATGAAATTGAATGCACTTGCCCCAGAGCAGGTGCAAAATGAGAGTAGTTATGAGGTTTCAGGGGTTTAAGATCTCAATGAGCGTGATGTTGCCAAATGGTCCTGAATAAATGCAAGTTTGGCAAGTGCAAAGTGGATTATTTAGGGTAGAATCTGTCTGAGAATGGTGTGTGTCCCAGGTTCACTGCGTTCCAGGCCCTTACAGAGATGGAATCATCCAAGAATAAAGTTGAGGTGTCCACGTTTTTAGGGATGATTATTACTCTACATTTGTTAAGGTGTTAGCGATCAACACCGTGGCATTGAGGAAACTCACCAGAAAGGGTGTCAGGTTTGTGAGGATGAATTTGTGTGGGTTAAACATGACCTCACGCATGCTCCTGTGTTGCATGTTTTCAGAGATGGGGCCGGCTCATTCTTTATACTGATGCATCAGAGTTTGGCATGGGTGCTGTTCTCACACAAGAGGATAGTTCAGGTAAACACACCATTGCATACGCGTCTAGGACGGTCAAGGAGGTGGAACATTGGTACTCTGTCATTAAACAGGAGATGCTGGTAGTCATGGGCGCCATCATACAATTTCATATGTACTTGTATGGGAGTCCATTTTTGGTAAGGTCTGACCACAAACCCTTTACAGCTATTTTCAACAAGAAAGGGTTGGATGGTGTTTCGAGGAGGATCTCAAAGTGGATTATGAAGCTCTGAGGATTAGACTTTGTGGTGGACCATGTATATCTTAAGGACAACATTGTTGTGGATGCCCTCTCGAGAAAATCTGTAAATAAGGATGAGGAAGCAGACATGATTGTGAAGGATGATGTGTGGGACATATTTTCGGTAGAAGATTGTCTTCAGGTGAGTGAGTGGATGGCAGCATGCCAAGAAAGTCCTTTATCAAGAAGTCAGATGACTAGTCGAGGAGAAATGGAGGACAGGTGATCGCGTATTGAGTGAGGGAATCAGTGAACACAAGAGAATGAAGGATGAGTTGAGCATGGAGTGAAATTTCATTAGTAAGGGATATAGATTGGTGGTTCTACTTGGCATGCGGGAGACAGTTTTTGAATTAGGTCATATTTTATTTATTTATTTTATTTATTCGGATTTATTTAAAGCGCACGTCAGCCCGGGGGCATCGTGGCGCTGTTACATGAATACATACATAGTCTGGTTACAATGGAAGGAAGATGGTTACAAAGCAATTTTCATTACAGGAAGCATTTCGTGTCGAACACTTTTCGTATCAGATGTGTGCGAGCTGAAGTGGGTGAAGGGAAGGTGGAGTTAGTTGAATAGCGTGGTTTTGAGGGATTTGCGAAAGAGATACAGAGATGGTTCTGCTCTGAGCGAGTTGGGGAGGGCATTCCAGAGCTTAGGTGCTATGTGAGGGAAGCCAATGCCGCCGGCTTTGGCTCTTTTTACAGTGGGTACTTGGAGTTGGTTGGCGTGATGACTTCTTCTGGGGCGGATGGAGGAGTTCTTGGTTATAGTTTCAGATAGGTAGGGGGGTGCTGTGTGGTTGATGCATTTGTGTGTGAGGGTGAGGATTTTAAAGTTGATCCTTTCCTTGACTGGGAGCCAGTGGACGCGTCTTCTGGCCTGTGAGATATGGTCAATTTTGGGAATGTGTAGTGCAGCACGGAGGGCATTGTTTTGCACTATTTGGAGCCTGTTTAGGTTTTTTGACGAGGTGCCTGCCAGGAGGGCATTACAGTAGTCCAATCTGGCTCCTATAGTAGCTCTGGCTATGGAGAGGCAGTTGGGCGTGGTGAGGTAGGGTTTTATGGCGTAGATGAGTTTGGTAGTCAGAGCAGAAGCTGAGGCAATGGCGCTGGTTTGTCTTGTCATTGAGAGTGTCGCGTCAATGTAGACTCCTAAGGTCTTGACGGCAGAGGAGACAGGAATGCTAATACTGTCGATGATCATGTGCGAATAATCGGGGCTGAGTTTGGTTAGAGTTTCGTTACGGGCTAGGATGATGATTTCGGTTTTGTCTCCATTTAGGCAGAGACCATTGATAGCCATCCATGTTTGGATAGTCGAGTAGATTTTGAGGAGGGCTTCTGAGTCAAGGTCGTAGTCTCCAGAGAGGGGGAGGAGGACCTGCGTGTCATCAGCGTAGTTGGAGTACGCTATGTTGAGGGAGTCCAGTAAGTCAAAGAGGGGTTTGGTGAATAGGTTGTAGAGGGTCGGTGTGGTGCAGGACCCTTGTGGGACTCCACAATTGATAGTGGTGGGGGGGGCGCTATCCTGGTCAGAGTACACTTTCATGGCCCTGCCTTCAAGGAAGGATGTGATCCACGTGGTAGCCTTGTGAGAGAAGTGTGCAGCATTGGAGAGGTGCGATGTGAGAATGCTGTGGTCGACCAGATCGAATGCTGCAGAAAGGTCGAGTAGGAGGAGGAGGGCAGGTTTGCCTGTGTCCATTATTTTAGTAATTTGATTTTTTAAATCTAGAAGAGCAGATTCAGTCCCATGGCCTTTGCGGAAACCTGACTGTCTTTTGCCTATGATGGTGTTGGTTTCCAGGTAGTGTTGGATTTGATTGTGTGCGGCTTTGTCTAGGATTTTAAGGAGAAAGGGGACGGTGGTGATGGGGCGATAGTTGTTACGGGAGGAAGGATCGAGAGAGGGTTTTTTTAGGAGCGGGCAGACCCAGGCTTCTTTTAGGCATTGTGGTACACTTCCAGATGCGAAAGAGGCATTGATAAAAGCCGTGATGATGGGGGTGAGGTATTCTGCGCACTCTTTGATTACGGAGGGTGGGCAGATATCCCCTTTGCATGTGGAGGGTTTGATTTTTTTAAGGAGGTCCTTGACTTCCATCTCTGAGACTTCTCTGAAGGCAAAAAGGGGTGTTTGTGAAGGAGAGTTGTAGGTGAGAGGTATGGGCAGGCAGGTGGGGGTGTTGAGAGCTTTGCGTTGGGAGGCTATTTTGTCTTGGAGTAATTTAACTTTGTTGAGGAGAGCAGCCTGGATGCCTGTACACCATGCTTCATCCTTGATGATTTCGTCTGGGCTGGAGGCTGGTGTGGTGAGTTCTTTGAATATGGAGAAAATTTCTCTTGATTTGGAACTGGCATTAGTGATTCTCTGGTTGTAGGATTCGGATTTAGCAAGGAATATGGCTTTTTTGTAGGTCAGAGAGATCTCTTTAAAGTCATTAAGCGAGGATTGGTTAGGCGCTGCTTGCCACCTGAATAGGGCTTTGCGTTTCTTAGTGCGTAGGATGGATAGTTCTTCAGTGAACCAGGAATTGCAGTGTATTGATTTTTTCCCTTTTTTTTCTTCTAGCGGGGCAATGAAATCGATGGCTTGAGTGAGTGTGCTGGAGTAGATGTTGGCTAGAGATGTAGGGTCAAGGGGGAATGAATGCTTGAGTTGCGGGGTATCAAGGAGAGGGGCGAGGTTGGCAGCAGTGAGTTTTTTGGAGCTTCTTAATTTAGCGGGTGGGGCATGAGTTAAGGTTTTATGTGTGGGCGTGGTAGGAATGGTGAATTGGATGAGGTGATGGTCCGTCCATGGAAGGGCTGAGATGGAGGTAATTGCAGATGAGCAGTTGTGATCAGCTAGCCAGTCAATGGATCTGCCTTTGCTGTGAGTGGGTGCAGTAATGTTGTGTTCGAACCCCATGTTAGATAATTCTTTGGCTAAATTTGCGGCTGCTTTGTCCTTCGGGTCAGCTAAGCCAAGATTAATGTCCCCTAGAAGGATGCTTTTAGTGGTGCTTTTGAGGTTGTTGCCTATGTTTTGGAGGAGTTGCTTTTGGTAGTCAAGGGGAGATCCTGGTGGTCTGTAGGTGATAAAGAAGTTTATGGTGCAATTAGGTGAAAGGGCTAGTTTGGCAGTGAGGAGATCGGCGTTATTGTCCCATTGTTGATTACACATTCTTATGGAGAGGGTGTCCTTAAAGATGAGGGCGACGCCGCCACCAATTTTTAAGTTTTTACGGTCCTGTCTAAGGATGGTATAGTTTTCAGGGAGAGCGAGGTGAATGGAAGGACTGGAGGCTTCATGGAGCCAGGTTTCGGAAATGGCAAGTATGTCGAGATTGTGGGTGGTGATAAGGTCATTGATTTCCATGGCATGGGCATGGACAGAGCGCGCGTTGATGGGAGCGCATCTTAAGTTTGGATGTAGAGTGTGTGTGTTGGTGGTGCTGGGGGTGGGCGGTGTGAATTTGGGTGTGTGAGGCTTGGGCGTGGCACATGCAGTGTGATGCGAGCTAAGGTAGTGAGCGTGGTCAGGGAAGGAAGTCTGGGCGGCTGAAGTATGGGTGCGAGAGCTGAGTCTGTAGTTCCTAAGGAGTGTGGAGTGTGGAGTACTGCGGAGAGTAAGGAGGTGTTTGGTGCGAGTTCTTATTCTACAGAGCCTGAGGTGGAGTGGGTGGTGTCCGACCGGATCGGTAAGGAGGTTGAATGTGGGCTGGAGTGCATATGACAGTGTGTTGTGTATGAGATCAGATGGTGGGTTAGGGCAAAGGTGGGCATGTTGGTCTGGGTGCGCATGCAGCATGTTGCAGGTGGCCAGAAAGGAGAGGGATGTGAGAAAGATGGAAAGTGGAAGGGAGGTATGTATGCGCTTTGGGGTGTGGGCCACATGGGTATTTGCAGGGCAAAGTCACTAATTCTGTTAGATTACTTGTGGCCACAAATGGACAACTTTAATGAGGTGTGCATTAAAGAGTGTGAAGAGTGCCGCAGCAGTGACAAAGTGCTGGAAATCAGGGTGCCCCCCATGTTCATTCCATAAGTGCCCAAGATGCCATGGGGAAATATTGCGTTAGATTTACTAGGACCATTGCATTTTTCTATGGCTAAAGATAGTTACGTGATTGTCACTATGGATCTACTTTGTAAGTACAAGTCAGATGACTAGTTGAGGAGAAATGGAGGACAAGTGATCTGGTATTAAGTGAGGGAATCAGTGATCACAAGAGAAAGAAGGACGAGTTGAACATGGAGCAACATTTCATTAGTAAGAGATAGAGATGGTGCTTCTACTTGGCATGAGGGAGACAGTTGTTGAATTAAGTCATATGGGCCACATGGGTATTTGCAGGGCAAAGTCACTAATTCTGTTAGATTTCTTGTGGCCACACAAGGACAACTTTATTGAGGTTACATTAAAGAGTGTGAGGGGTGCCACGACAGTGACAAAGTGCTGGAAACCAGGATGCCCCGATGGTCATTCCACAAGTGCCCAGGGTGCCATGGAGAACTGCTGCCATAAATTTACTGACTGGGACCATTGCATTTTTCTGGGGGCCAAAGATAGTTATGTGATTGTCACTATGGATCTACTCTGTAATTGGCCCGTGGTAAGGGCACTCAAGAATGCTACCTCAAAGAATATGATTGAATTCTTAGAAAATTTGTTCTGGAGGGAATGTTGGCTGACACAACTTGTGAGTGATAATTGCCCTCACATGTGTCAAGGGAATTCCAGTTGAGGTTGAAAGAGAAAGGGTTGTCCAAAAGAGAACTGCTTTATACCATCCCCAGAGTAGTGGGTTTGTGGAGCATGTCAACCGTACTATGGTGGACTGTGTTAGATTGTCAGTTCTAAACAATAAGGATTGGCAGAGACCTGATCTGGAGGGTGTTTTAGGGGTTTCAGTACACGGTGACTGCTCATCTTACTATGGGAGTCACTCCGTTTGAGCTCATGAGGGTCACAAACCTAAGACTTAATTGATGCCAGGGTGGTTGAATAGGTCTAAGATGGTTGACTTTGATGTTAGTCGGGTTGGAGATAGGATGAGAGAGTGTGGTGAGGCATCCAATTCCTGGTATGATGTCAAGCATGGGTGTTGTCTGCTGGCAATCAAGTCAAAGGAAGCCTAAAAATAGGTGAATCCAAATTATCTGGACCCAGAACTGTTGAGAGTGTTTCTGGAAGTGTGGTGTGTCTAGCAGGATGAAGTGTTTGGAATAAGAGGAGGGTAGTAAAGGCAGGTTCAGTGAGACCAGTGAGAGTTTTATATGAAATCAGTGGGAGTATGATACATTTGAAATTTGGTTCAGTGATAGTTGTATGCATTTTCTGGTTTGTTAAATGTCCTTGTTTGTGCTTTTTCCTCCACTTATCCTTCCAACCCTCCCTGAGTCCTGATCCATCCCCCCCACTCCCTGTTTCCTAAACTTAACATTTTTTTTCAGTCTAAAGAAGAGGAAGTGTGTTGTATAGTGAAAGGTTCAATAAATGTTGGTGCAGCTCACTTCCAAGCTGCATTCAGAAGGTCTACAGTTGAACTAGAATGTCCGGGGGACGCTCTAGAAAGATTGAGCCAGTTGATGTTTGGCAGCGAGAAAAGATGGATGTTATTGTTGTCTTTAGGCATTATGCTAAATGCTTAATTTAATAAACAGTTTCATTCATTGCTGAAGGATCCACTGGCTTTATTTTGGTAGTGATAGACAGTACACCAGACGGAAGTACCCAATTGGATCTTTTTGAATTGATTGTATCGTACATCTGGCCGAATTCGGCCAGTACCATTCGATTGATTAAAACAATCAAATGGGGTAATCACTACCAAACATGAGGGAGCAAGGGTTGCAGGGGTGTCCCCGGCTCCCCATGATTGTAGTGGTGGCCTTTGGCTATAGCGGCGGTGTCCCCCACTTTCAGAGGTTTGGAGGCGGGGTACAAAAAAAGAAGAGGAAAGGGGACCTTGCAGCGTCAGACCCAAGCCGTGTAGGAGGGACGGAACTGACTCCGCAGGGTCAGAAGAAAACGGGACGTGAAAAGGTAAGTGGGGGTGGGTGTGGGAGATGTATTGGGAGATGAGGGTGGTTAAAGTTTGGCTGTATTTGGCTGCAGCTAAATTGTCTTTGCGGCTATATTGACCACAGTCAATTGGCCGCAAAGAATTCTGCCCTCAGCCAAATCGTATAAATCCCACCAGGCAGGTCATGCAGCTAGTGTGGGCAAATTAGTATGCATATTCTAAGTTGTGCTGCCAGCGACATATCCTTTGCATCGGCAGTATTGCTTTGGTCAGTGTGGCTTGGGATTACTTTCACACAAGCTGACTGCGGTAAACATGTCTGAAGGCTGCTGACTTTGATGCACTGAGCTACCACTCCACTCTGCTCCACTCCACACATGTGGCAAACGTTCTCCCTTTGAAACCAACCTCATGCCAATTAATAACCTCTGCAGTCTCTGCCTCCAGGAGTTTCAATATGATGGAACCAAAATCTGCCCCGACAGTAGCACCTGACCAAGCTTCTGCAGTTGTGTTTGGTGTACCTTCATTTTAAGCTATTTAACATATGATTACAGGAGCAGCACCACTGGAAACTATGATGCCATCCAAGAAAGTTGGGTTGTGACAAACAGTCAGTGAGTGACATCAGGGACATACCCAGAAAGAGAGACTATTTCAGACAAGGTTTTTGTCCAGCTTTCTACATTGTGCCAGGGAAAGAGCTAGCAGTTAACCACATGGAAACTTACTAATTCCATCACATCTTTTTTTGTGAGACAGAAAGATCACCAATTTTCCTGGGTTACTGGCGCAACCTATGATGTCAGAACTAAATCCCACCCAGGTACGGGAACCTGTAAGTGGTACTTTCCTTTTGTTAAACCGCCAACCTATTCGAGACTTAAATAATCACACCATAGAAGGTAGGTAGGAAGGCCTCTCCATGTATTGATAAATTGTTCCCTTTTTTTCTAACCCTTGGCATTAGCCCTTTACCACATCAAAACCCTTTTGTTGAGAAATCCCAAATAAAGACACAAGTTCAAAAATAATATTTGCCTTGTTGTTTTCTCCATGGCTTTTTGATGCCAGGCATGCACGCTTGAAGAGTCAGACAGGCTTTGTGCTGGCCTTCCATATAAAAGAATGTGGTTTTAGTCCAATCTGGAAACAGATGTAGAGTGTTTCTGTCACTACTGATTCTTAAAAGGCTGTTGGAGCTATGTGATCTGGAACTCATCACATATATGTTTATTGGGAGTAGTAGATTTACTGTGCTCCTAGCCTGACAATTGTGCTGCTGATTTAGGTGGCAATAATGCTCCTGACGTTGGCAACGATACGCTATTCAAAATCATAGACGTGTAGGTATCAGACATGGAATGTTCTTCCTAATTGCATTGGCCCTGACAGTGCGGTTGGAGCTCATCACAGTAAATAGTACCATCAGCAAAGCATTATTGAGTATTTGGTTGTTCCTTGGTTGTCATCGCATTCCATGTAATCCAAAACATGCTTTCATGTAAGATAAATGTACATTTTTTTATGACCAGCCATAATCCAAACGGACATGAGGTTACAATATCAAGTAGGGGTCAAAATCCATGCTATCCAAATTTCTCACATATGTTTTAATCTTATAATGAGAAACACTGAAAATTAATATCCAAAACCAGCACCCGGCAGAACACCTGCCAACAAGATGGTGTTCTAGATTTAATGAAAATGTGGCATACACAGAGGACATACTGGCCACAGAAGCCGACAGCTTCTGATGCAAAAAAAGAAAGAAAAGAAATCCTAAAGATATAAATATCCCATTCAAAAGAAAGAGGCTGTTTATGCCATTCTTCTGGAAGGGCTAACAGACGGTGAGTATGGTTTAAAAAGGACTCTTGAAATTATGGCATGTAGCATAGACATTGTGGATTTTCTATTTTGAGTCAGCAAAACAGCTTTCAGAATTCAGCATGCAGAATTCAGGGGGTACGATGTCAGTAGGCATATGGGCGCACTAGGAGAAAAGCTGAGAGACTGCAGATGGCCCTCAAGATGTGCAATGATAATTATAGCAGTGGGCACAGACAAAAGGTAAGCGTGTGTGTGGGGGGGTGACAGGGGGAGGATAGGAGATGGGAGGTATTCGGCGTGGTCAGGTGAGGTTGTCTGAGGGGAGCAAAAAAGAAAGGTGCCAGTGGTATTACTAAAAACAAAAAGACCAAGATGGCGGCCCCAGTGGCAGAGAGACCCACAATAGCTTTGCCACAAGGGCAATGAGAGCAGCATTTATTCGGACGATTTAATGTTGTTTTCATTGAGGACTGCTGGGATAATTCTTCTGCCATTGGGCCATATATCCTGGTTTCCAGTTCAAAACTGAGGCGTGTGCACTTAGCTATACACTGCTTAAGACACGTGGTTTATTTTGGGAGGTAAGCAGAGTTGAGACTTGAGAGTGCATACTTAACACGTTAAACTGGATCTGGCCATAGTTTTAAGTACTACGTGAAAACACTTAAAAAACGTACATATCCTGTATAAATGATACTCTGGGATTTGTTCCTTCGTTAGTTCTCTTTTAATTACTGGGCTTTTATTCGGACGATTTGTTTCAACACCGTTGAAATAATCAGATCATACGTGGGGCCACAAAGTGATTGCATTCAGAGGGTGACTTACAGACCAACTATAATTAACCTAATTAAACAGAAATAAAGTAGCAACATGTCTAAACCTTATCGGCACTGGCACTAACTCACTTTCTGTGGTGTGGAGTTTGTATTCTTAGCCACAGCCCAAACAAAATCATTTGAACGAACGTTTGTCTTACCACTACACACACTACGCACAACATACACGCGAATTCTATTCCCAGAACATCAATTTGTGATCGGGTTTTAATTAGACATATCATCATGACTGCACTTCCATCTTTTAAGCAGCAACCTAATCCCTCCAGATCAGGATAATTATTCTCATTGTATTTAAGCAGTGTCAGCACTTGAAATGTTCCAAACAGCAGGATCTGTCCGTTGACTTGAGAGTTAATTAAATAGAAAAGGGGCCGCCGGGTTGTCGTCAGAATATGTCAGGGTTTTCAGTGGATCACCGCGTGTCAGTGTGCATTCACCCGGTTCATTAACATCGTTTATGAGAATCATTCATTATGATGAAGGCCTGCTGTTAATGGATGCTTGAGTTTGTCCTTGTTCTGCATCGGCACGAAGACGACAAGGCATGCCACAGTGCAACTTGGAGCTGCCGACCTTGTTTTGCTTCTGCTCTGGGGACTGCAGGAGCGTTCCCTTGTAATGCCTGTCATAATCATGTGCTCGTTTGCGTTTACAAAGACCATTCACTCACTGCCTTATGTACAGAGCGCGTTTCAATGCCTGCGGCCTGCAGGCGCACTATAAATAAATAAATAAATAAATAAATAAATAGGATTGTGTCAGTAATGTAAAAAGTTACAGCACGTTTGATTTTATAAACTCTGTCAGGGTTTGGTGTACATCCACTCTGTAATAATACATTTACTTTTTATGAAAGAAGTGCTTCATTTGAGGAAGTGCTATGGTTCCTCAGCCCTGTGACTTATTATAACCCAATCTTGAGCACAACGGTGCTGACAGTGTTGTTTGACGTTTCGGTTCTGCTTCTTGCAATGATGATTCTGCCCTTGTAGGAAAAGCCACCAATTCATATCAGGAGAGTGCATTTCTGTATTCGGGTCAGCTGATCACCCAATTGCGTGATTATTAATTTCCAAATGTATACACTGAATGTATCAACCTCAGAAGGACGAAGGATCATGCAGTGGTATTTTTGTGAGGAGAAGACAGCTTCCTCAATCTGGTCATAACTGATCAAAAAAGTGTGAGCTGGTTTAAGCGGCAATGTCTTTAAACCTGGACGATTTTGTTACTTTTCCGCTCAGGGTGTGGCTCTGCTCAGACAGTGTAGAAGACCCCCAGGTGTCACAGCTGGGCACTGTAAACTGAAGGGCAGCACAAAAACAACTGCACATACTTTGTTCTGAAGAGTAACTCCTACACACCTACACAGTTAAACCTACAGAATGTGGCTCTTCATTTTATTTTTGCATCAAGTTGAGGGGAGCCTCCGACCTGAAAACGGTCATAATATTTTTCATTTAAAAATGTCCAGAGAAACTGGTGGGCAAAACAACGATATGATTAGAGAGAGAGTTTGAAATGGATGAGGTATTCTGCCGCTCCTTTCACTCCCCACTGCCGTTAACTACGTCAAATCGTTTAAGCAGCTTCTAAAGCCAAATAATATTTTTCCAGCCAGGTTTGTGCTCTATGAATATGTACATACATACGTCCACTCGTGCATGTGTATATAAAAACATACAGTGTCAATTAGCTCACAGAAGTGACAGTAATTCGGGACAGAAAGGGGCCAATTCATGGAATTATTGGCACAGAAATTAGGGTACGTGCGCGCGCAACTGCGCACAAATCCCCCTTTGTTGATTCATGGAATCAAACACGCTGTACTTTTCTTGGACTTGCATGGAGTTCGTGCTGGCTCGGCACATCTGTGTGAGCCATCAAGGGCCTTGCGCGAGACTCCAAGCAGAGCGTGGGTGTGGCTTGCGCAGAGAGCTTGGAATGGGGAGGAACACCAAAAATGGGAAAGAACTTGCGAAAAAGTGGCCTTTCAGAGGGACCATTTGCAGACAGTCCCTCGCACGCCCACAATAGTGCGGCATGAGCCATATTCATGGATTCGATCGTGCAACATCCCGGCTGGCAAATGGCCACACAAGTCCATCATACGATCCGCCATCTGAAGGCAGCCGTAAGTACACTTGCACATAGGATTTCAGCATGCAGGTGGGCTTGCATGTTGGATTTCGGGGTGTGTGCACTCAATCAGGTTTCCGATGTAATTTAGGTGTGTGCATAAGCAGTGTTGTGGGATGCAGGAACGTTTTATGTACGCTCGCACCAGATTTCCAGAGTTATTGCTGAGTTACAATTTCATATACGCATGTTATCGGGGTGCCGGAACAGTTATGGGGGACCCCGCGCAGGGTCCCTGAATCTCAGGCCTGCTTATGAGGGACCACACGCACTGTTTGAATGGTACGTATATTCTCACCCGGGGCAGCACGCAAAGGTAGCTGTTCTGGCTGTTCATGTTTTCCATGTGGGCATGTCGGGGGCATTCTGGATGTGACTTACAAATACGGTTGCTTTGCGTGGTCAATTCATGAATACTTGTGGCGTGCATTTTCCTTTCTGTGAGC
Organism: Ambystoma mexicanum; assembly: GCF_040938575.1. Lineage (NCBI taxonomy): Eukaryota > Metazoa > Chordata > Amphibia > Caudata > Ambystomatidae > Ambystoma > Ambystoma mexicanum. The sequence continues at coordinate 262,326,674 of NC_090941.1, forward strand.
AGGCTCGTTCAGTGTCCTTCTCTGCACGCAACGCTTGTGGGATTTCTGCACACATTTCCATGAATCGCCCCCTATATCTGCAGCAACACCAAGTGAAAATAAGTGGGTAATATGTTCTGGATGTGTGACCAAGGAGCAATGTAGCAGAGCTGAATGTCCTGAGTAAACAGAAAATAGCAGAGTAGGTTAATGCAGCTTCTGCAAACAAATGTGTGTAGCCTGTAATTAAGAGGTCTTAGTAGAAGGAGAAACTCCCCTATTTACCCTTCCAAGAGCAATACAATGAGTTCCATGATACTGGGTGTTTCTAATCCATGCTAGGTAGCCATTTGTAAAGTATCTATAATTATTATCACCTTTATTAATTAATGTCATTGATATTCTGAATTATTGTTCATTCATAAAACAATAACCCTGCTTATCTTCCCATATCATTCCCTTCCCCAACCAATCATGTGGTTGAATCAGGACTTGAATCTTCATTCAGATGCATGCAATGCTCTATCAATCATAACTGATCATATCACTGGTACTTCAAACATATATATGTTAAAAATAATGATAATACATGTCTTCCTTCTCTGCATCCAGTCCACCTGTCCACCTGGAGCTCCTTGCACAGTCACCAGAAGTACCTCCATCAGACTAGAGCTGCTCAACATGAGTAGTGCTAGAGAGTGTAATTATGTCTGTGTGTGAGGCACAGGGGGACCCAAGGGACAGGCAGGCATAGTGTTTTTACTGTGCTAGTATAGATGCTCAGTAACAAATGCCCTGCCTGTCCCCTCCCCCACCATGCACGCACACTTAATCGCATTCATTATGATTTTGTTTTACTGGACTCTGATAGTTGCCCAGTAAAAAAGTGCCATGCCATATCTGCCCCTTGGGCCACCCAGCACCTTGCACACAAACATGAGGACATTCATTATGAAATTAATGAAAGCAAGCATGAGGTTGAAAACCATGCTTACTTCATTTATCAGGAGTACTTTCATTTGTTTCAGAAATCTGAGTACTTCTGTAGCAGTTTCTGCTGATTACTTGTTGTATTCTAATTTGTTTTGGTGTTACACGGGGAGGAGTAGTAGTCTGTGTAAAGTTACACCACCTGTATTGTACGCAGCTAAGCCTGTGGGGTCTGTTACTACAGCTGAAAGGTTGTTGTTTGTTAAGATTTGTAGACATTTGCTGATTATTTTCATTAAGAATGTTTTACCAGAACCAGGTTCAACATTTACATACAGGAAGAAAGGTTTATATTTTTTACAACTACAGGTTTTAGTTTCATGTTTAAAACCATGTTCAATTTCTTGAGTGACTGCTAGATAAATTGGTGACTTGTTAATCATTGAGCTGTGATTCCAGCACTTCCCCGGGCTGTTTATATTGATACATGGTATTTTCTACCTCAGTCAGGGCTATTTCTGCTTAATTTGGAAGGCGTAGTTCTCCAAGTGGTTCTTGCCTTCCTTTAAGGGAAGGTTGACTGCCCTCAGGAGTGTCTTTGTATAGTTGAGCTTCAATTTCTTCCTCTTGTAGGCGTTCATTATCCAACATTTGTTTGTTTTGTTAGAAATTGTCATTTGTTATATTGCTTTCATTTGCTTCAAATGAGTCATAGTCAAGTAATATTTTTTTTTTCTTTTCTCCAAGATTTAAAAATTTGGAGTAGGGCCATGTAATACAGTTCTCTATGTTGTGGAGATTTAAATCTTAATTGTATATGATTAATTAGACTGGATTTGGTGAGTTTCACTAGGCTTCCTTCATAAATTGAGACTGAATATTTGCCAGTCATCTCATTTGGTATGACATTGTTTTTGTGGGTGTAGTTTTGGGCAATGTCATACAGACACATGTTTTCCAAAGCAATAATTCTGTTTGGTAAGTATGTGTCAATTAAAACGTGTTTTAAAATGTCCTGGCTCTTAGGATCATTTGTGGCTATGTTTTCTATCTCTTAGTAGGATTGTAGTACTCTTTTTCGGGATGAAGCTGGTGCAAGGTTCAGCCAGATAATTGTTCAGATTTTCCATATAAGGCTGTACCTGTGAAATAGTCTGCAGCTTCGTAGCACCTCAATTCTCTATGGGAGAGCATTTTATATTGAAGCTGTACCATTTTTGTGATAGTGTTTTGTCAGATTATGTCATATTGGAGTTCTTTTATCTCTGTTTTCTCGGTTTTGGTGAGATAAGCTGTGAAATATTTTGCAACTGCAGTGGAATTCTCTGCAATGTAGTGTATGGCTATGTTTGCCTTCCACAAAAGGGCAATGATTACATTGTAATCATTGATGTACTGGGATGCTTTATCCATTTTAATGTTACATGTATTTTTAGGGGATTTGCCTGTTACGCTGTTTCTAACAGAAGACATCAAGCTATTTACTTGTCCTTTTAAAAAACTGGTTCAGGGAAGCCAAAGCAACATTTGGTATAGTATTTGCCTTTGTTTTTATATCTACTTTGGCAGTATTTGCCACATTTATGTTTTTGGAAGCATAAAACCGTGTGTATATAGGTCACTATCTGTGGTTTCTGAACGGATGTCGCAGGTAATGTATTTTTCAATAAACTGTAAAACAGCAGCGACATTAACATGGCCAAATTTAGAAGCAACATTTATCCACAAAAGCATGTGGCTGTCTGGTGCTCGTCTGGATTAATATTCTTTTCTCCAAAAGAATTGTTTCACTTCTCCGAGCATAGGGATAGTTTTATTGTGGATAAAATTCACCATGGCAATGAAGCAATGGTGAAAGTACCTTGATACATTGACAGGGTCAAGAGAACAGAGTTTTCCTGGTGTTTTTACATCTATTCCATCTTTATTTTGGTTTTAATTGTTTGAGAAGTCGTGCAAACCATCCCATGCATACTTTGCACAACTTAAAGTAACAAAACCATGTGGGTGGGCTTAGGTTCCTTAGCATACAACATACATCAGCGTGACATCAGAAGCAGTATTCTTTTGTACCACACATGTTTGCCAAGAGATGTGTGATACTTGACTGCAAAACGGAATGTTTGTCTTTTATTTTTTTAAGCAGTTGGGTAGCGGATATGATTAAAAATGTAGAGCCTGTTTTTAAGGTGTGTGCAACTCCATAACATAGAGTTGCAAGATCACTTTCGAAAAGGAGGTGGAAAATGTATTCAACATTTTGTCTGAATCTGGGGTCTTCAGAATACATTCTTAAAGAGTGATATTCTGATGCACTCATTTGTATGGACCTTTCATCATATCTTCCTCCTTTTCCTGTAGGAAAGAGTAGAGGAAAAGAATGTGCTTCTCCACCTTTGGCTTGATGTATTTGATATGTGTCTAATGCATCGTCAATTATGTTGTTGAAGTGTAGTGGGTGAACTGTATACATGATCTACATGATCAAATTGAGCAGTTGCTGGTGAGTCTTGAACAATTTGGGTGGTTTCTCTTATGTTTTGTCTTTGTTTATATCTTTGTAGTATTCATTGTTGCTTTATAGATATGGAAGGGCTTGTCTAACTTTGTTTAAGCCGACTAGTTGTTGACGCTTATTTTGTCTTCTGTTGGCACACAATTAACTAGTACAATGAAAGATTGATCTTTGGCCATTGTACTCCTAGAGTTTGTACATTTTCTTTTAGATCTAATGGTAAAACTACTACTTTGCCACAGATGCCCATTAGTAACTCGGATGGAGGTAAATTGGCAGATTTCAGTTGAAGGGGTATTATAGCTTGAAATGGGTGCACTGTTTGGATTATAATTCTCTTGTACAAGTTAAGCTCTAGGAGAGCTTTCGGAAATGTGAATATTTCTAAGTTATTAAGGATAGCACGTGATGGCATTTGGTTATTGTCAAGATTTGTGTTGCAGTACGTGCAAACTGTTGAGGGGTCAGTTATTTTGTATTAAGTTTCTGCTGTTAGATATTAAGCTAATTGGAACCATTGGGATTCTTAATTGTCTTCTACTTTGTAGGCTAGATCTACTATTGTTGTGCTCTTTTTATAAAATGTTCTGCAACAACAGGCACATATTTTGTCTGATATTTCAGCAGATGCTTTTTGAAACTTAGCTATTTCTTTTTTGTATGTCATTTTTTTAGGATGTGGGTGTTTATGAGGTTTTCAATAATGTTTTCTAAAGGTACAGAATTTTCTAACTCACCTTCAGTTCCAAAGTATTTACGTTGAATGCGTTATATTTCTGGGAGCACTTCTTTAGATATTCCATGTAGGAGAATGTGATTTAAATGTTTCAGTTCTAGAGCAAAACCTTTTGCATAGTATAGTCGATGCACAAGATTCCATATAGTAAAATGGTGTGTCGCTACCATTTTGATGTGGTGGAAAGTGATTTTGCAAGCCGTTCCTAAAATGCAGGCTAATGAACGTACTTGCAGACCAGTGTGGCTGCTCACTGGACAGGAGTCTATGGTTTGTAAAGTTTTCAATTTACTTTTGTCTTTTAGTTTCACATAGTGATTGAGGAATTGCCGTAAAGATGTAAAGGATTGTTGGCGTACATTACGCTTTGAGCTGCATGTCCATTTGTTCACTGGAGCATTTCTTTGGGTGAAAGGAACATTTGGTTCAAAGTTTGTTGTGGACTCTTTTTCTATAAGGGTTTCTTTTGCCATAATGGTGTATTCCACCATTTCATACCCTCGACCATTATTGTCTATGGCAATTGTTTTTTGTTGTTATTGTTTATAAGCTTCTTCATTGAAGTATGGTTATGTGCTGATTGTGTGAATGCATTCACCATCACAGAAGTTTGAAAAGATCTCTGTATTAACACTGTGCATGTTTAGAAGTACTTTTTATAATATATTGATTCATTCAGTTAGTGGTTTCATTCTGTTTAAAATCAATATAAACAGTTTTCTCATTAGTAGAAAAGAGCTGTCAATTTGTGCTTGCAGAATTAGTCTCCAGCAGTCGTTTTTAACGGTAGATTGTGACTTTTCAGATGTTTTTATAAGATTGTGAAGAACTTTACGCTAATAAGGGAGTGGTGCTGTGATAGAATCTGTAGGGTAATTGTGCTGTTTTGAGCTACAGAGTGGGTGTTGCAATGGTGGTATTTCCATGGGAATAGTAAGAGTGTGAATGGTGGAACATAAATGGCTGGAGTGAAAGAAATGTTGGTTTGAAAAGAGGAGCCTGGGGTAATATATAGAGGAACTGTGCTGCTGTAATTACATACACATACATGGTACATTAATGTACTTAATTTGTTGGATGCAAAGGGTATTCATTTTTTGGGTGTTTTCTTCATAATGTGCATCTTTCCTGTCATTGTAAAAGTATGTTAGTGGGGATATGTGGAAATGGCTAAGTACTTTTAGTAAGCAAGGTTCATATTTATGAAGGAAGGAGGAGTGGTGGGGAAAACAGTTAATATAATTGGTGGACGGTTAAAAATTGTTGTTTTTAGGAGTATTTTCATGAAAATTACGAATTGCGTATGTGTATTTGTAGAAGCTCTGTAATGTTCTGTAAAAGAGAAGAACATTTGTTGGAAAAGATTTGTGGTATACTTTAAATGTCAGTTGGTGTGTGGAAGTTTAATATGTTAGGAGTATATGCAAACTTGCAAACATGATGCATTCTAATCTGCAGGTGTTTATGTAGTCCTTGATGTTTTGTTTGCGTTCTGGGGCTTGTATTTCCACTTTTTCTACTGTGAAAGTTGAAGTACAAGTCACAGAATGAAGAGAAAAAAATATGACTGCAAAAGCAGCTGATGATTGGAATGGGTTATGTTTGGAAGTATACATGTACTGTCAATATATTAACCTGGCACACACTGAGTGCCAAATACAAATGGTCTACACATCTAATGTATCTGCTTTTTACTTTATTTTATGTAAAAGTGCCACAGTGCTGCTGTAAAAGCAGATATGCATTTTTGAACTTTCTCCAAAATGTTTCCCAAAAACATATGTTGAAAAGCTTATCATTTTATATGTTTAATGGGAAAAAGTTGATTTGAAGTGACAGGACAGTCGTGGTGTCTGCGGACATTGGGGGATCAGCCAATCAGGTTTCCTGGCTGTGTTGTACAGGATGACAGGGTTGCAGGAGTTTTGTTAGTAGGAGTGGTGAGAGGATTGAAAATGGCCATTGGAATGTATTTCAGCAGGCAGAGTGTTTGGATTTTGGGGGACTCTTGGGTCCATTTGTTGAAGGTGTATGCCAAGCATTGTGGAATAGCCAAAAATCTTGTATTCCTTGAATTGGAAGTGTTCTGGTATGGAGTGCGAGGCATGAAGTGGGTAGCTTTGCTCCCATTCTGTGCAAATATTGTTCAATTTAAACATCCCGACATTATTTATTTATTGATTAGATATACATATAGCCAATTGGCTTTGTATAACACAAAGCCAAAACAACATAAATACACATAATCTAAAAACATATTACATTTTCACATGTGCTATACAATACAGTTTAAAATTGCCACAATTTTCAAATAGAATACCACCATAAAATATATCAAGTTAATATCATTGCCTCGCATAAAATTCATCCATTGCTCAGAGATCTCAGTCATCACTGTGTCATTGTTATAAGATTTAAAACATGTAGTTCGCAGATCATTTAGACTTTCACAGCACATGATTAGATGATGAAGGGACTCAACTACATTTACTCCACATAGGCGACAATACTTCAACATATGTGTGGAACCAATGTTCGCACAATTTGTTTCTAGTGCATCAGTCACATTAAATTTCATCATTAGGTAGGTGCGAATTATGCCAGCATTGGGATAAGCAAGAATATAAGAGGGAGACAACACTCTACTCATATATTCATCAAGAAACCTGCCACTATGCTTTTTAGATGCTAAGTTTACAATATTTTGTTCATGGCAATAGTCCTGCACCTTGACCTTAAGTCTCATTTTTAAAGATAGTAGAGAAAGAGTACCTGGATCAGACCCATTAGTCCATGTACAGTGTAGTCTTTGAATGATACCAATGGTACCAATCAACACATTACCTTCCAGACTAAGATATGCTTTTACAAATGGCACAAAGATAGTTTCAGTGCGGAGTGTTACAGCTTTCTCATAGGATAGAACACATTGGCAGATATATGCATACAAATAAATTTTGATGTTGAATTCCAAATACAGATATTCCACACTCACTCTCGGAGGGAGACGTAGTAATTTTCTTAAGAGAATAGACTCAAAAACCACACTACGTTTGACAAACTTATGCCCCCAGATTTCCACAGCATAGAGCAGCATTGATCTTATTTTTGCAAGGTAAATGTTGAGAACTGCAATGACCGAATAACAGCAATTGCGACCAATAAAAACACTTAAAGCGTTTGCAGCCACAGTACATCTGCTCTTGATAGATGACCACTGTTCCTCCCAATTCAACTTTTCATCAATAACAACTCCCAGATATTTATATGATTTGACCTGTTCCACTTTTTTTGCTTTCCAAGCTCCATGAGTATTTCTTCGGTCTGCATTTATTAGAGAAGACCATTATCTTGCTCTTATCGATGTTATTGGTTAAACCATTCTCAGTAGAGTAGATGGCCAAAGAGTCAAGCATATGCTGAAGGCCCGCCGGGGTATAATCTAACAATAGCAGGTCGTCAGCATAGGCAAGCCATCCAATAGTTACTCCATTAACTCTCACGGGGTTAGCTTCTGGGATAGAGGATGCATTCATCATATCTGATAGATACAGATTAAAAAGGATGGCAGCAATCATACAGCCTTGCTTAACACCGCAGCTAGTGGCCATAAATTTCGAAAGTTTACCAGCTGCATTGAGTCTGATGCGTACTGATGTATCAGAGTGTAACAGCATTAACATCTTTAACAGACCTTGGGGAATCCCCCATGTACTTAGTTTATTCCAGAGTCGGTTTCGAAGTATGGTGTCAAATGCCGCAGAAAAATCAATATATGCGCAATAAACATTTAGATTGCGTTTTTTCCAGGCATGTTCTATCGAAGATGTAAACATCATCAAGTTATGTACAGTACTAGATTTGTCACGGAAACCTATTTGGTTGGGAGGTAAGATATTATTTTCACTAACCCAATCATTAAGTTCCTTGAGCAATACTTTGGTAAATATCTTAGAGGACACATCTAACATTGCCAACATTCGAAAGTTAGCCGGGTTATCCCATGGCCCTTTTTTATGAACAGTAAGGATGTGGCTTGTCTTCCACGATAAGGGTATTTCACCTAGCGTCCCTATTTGTTTGAACAAGAGTACAAGAGCAGCACCCCACAGTTCAGGCTGCTTTTTTATGACCAGATTACAGACCCCATCTGGCCCTGCGGCCCGTGAGTTCTTAAGGTTTTCAATGATCTTAATGATATCAAGTTCGGAGGATTTACAGACCCAAGTAACTTCGGGAGAAAGAGTAAGCATTGTACCTAGTTCAACTTTGCCCAGTGTGCCGTTGATATAATGGGCCCACGTGTCTTCAGGGATACAATTTATTGTTAAATCGCGTTTTTTATGTTTGCTAAAGAGATGCCAAATCCCTTGTTGATTGTTGGACAAGGCAGCTAGAGCAATTTTTTTCCATATTTTGGTTTCACTTTCTCGTTTATGGATTTTTAGCCACACTTTATAATTTTTTTTGAGTTTTTTAATTAGACATGCTACCTCAAGTTCTGACGACAGGGAGTCATTGTTTCTGAGAACAATGCAAATTTCATTACGCAAATTCTTTTTAGCCAAATTGATCTTTTTGTCATTCCCAGGCCTTCGTGGGATAGCGATATTAGAACGTTCCCCAGTTGATTTGTATGTACGACGTTCACCCACTTGTTTCTGAATATTTTGCATACCTTTGTCTGTGACAGCAAATAACAGAGACAGGGGTAGATGATCACTCTCATCTCTCTCAACTACACCCATATCTATGACAAAATGGAACCCAATTTGATTGGTGAAAATGTAGTCAAGGGTAGCTGCAGATCTACCCTCAACCCTAGTGAAGTTCATAGGCACATCGCTAGGTGTAGAACCATTAAGTTTAATAAAACTATGGGTCTGCATAACTTTCATCCACTTTTTGCCTTGTCTATTAGACACAGAGTGGATATTAGATTTGAGCGAGGTACCCAGCTGCACAACAGTCAGACAATAATCGCCAATTTCCACATTCAGATCACCCAAAAGAAATATAGGGTAGCGATGATTGAACAATTTCAACACATTTTCAACAGTCTCAATATTAGTTGCTGTTTTAGCCAGATTAGGAGGATCGTAGATATTAATCACAATTACGATGGTCGACATCAATGTTAATTTGGCCACTAATATATGTTCATTCGATAACGAGAGTTTGTTAATGGACCATGGTGATTGAACAGAGATCAACAGGCCACCTTTCGGGCGACCAAGAGGGCCCTTTGTGGCAATTTGATGGACAGTACATCTATCGTCAATCTGTATTTCCGCTGTTAGCCATGTTTCCTGGAGTGCAATAATATTAAAGAGAGCCATACATACAATCAAACCATCATCCTGAAACAGATGCGAGTGCCCACGAGTATTCCAAGAATAGAGCAACTGCATCGAGTTTGGTCATTGACGAGTGTCAGCAAAGTGGGACTTAAAACTCAATGGCAACCATTGCCAATAACCTTCAGGAATGGCATCGTTATTATTTGCTACAGTATTAGTGTCATGGTTAGGCAACTGATTCACAGGTGCGGTATTAGATTTGGTGGGCAGATTAGAGCCACTAGTATTAGTGTTACTAAGCCTCTGAGCTTTAGGACTTTGGCGTGATTTTACAGACGGTATTGACACTTTATGAATGGCATAACCAAGACGTAATAGCTCAACTTCATATCCCATAACGTAGTTAAGCGTAGCTTCAGCCTCAAAACACACATTGGTAATATATTTGTTATGAAGCTCAAGCTGGTCAACTAAACGAATATCACTAGATGTAATTACCCTCAATGGAACAATAGTTTTAAATATGCTCAATACAGCAGCACGATTTAAAGGGGGAGAGCACTTTTCCATGTGGACTTGCAGTATTTGTAACTCTGATAGCATTCCAATGCAATTCCCACCACTGCTAGTTTTAGCATTAGAGGAGGTGGTATTGGCAATATTATTGAGGACCCAGGAATCTGGCAGTGTTGATTGAGTAGGTGCCGCTGACATATTAGAAATGCCTGCTGGCTTTGTAGTATTTGTTGATGACTCAATCGCAACAATTGAAGACATTAACAGGGTAATTCATAGAATTTCGCAGAAAAGGGTCGCAAGCGGCTGGCGCAGAGTGTCTGCGTGCGATTGTCTGTGCCAGGCACGTGCGCCAAAACCGATTTCCGCGCACAGCGTATTCATGGATTTTAGGCTCCCAAACCAGCCGTGGCGCAGAGTATCGCAGCGACCCTGCAGCAGCGCCAGTAACGCCCCCAAGAACGCCCTTGCGCAAGGAAAAGCCATCAAAATCGCTAAATCATCGCAAAGGGCTGCGCTAACCCTGGACCAGTTTACAGGGCTGCCAAACAAGGAACGCAAAGCGGGTAACGTGCATATCAGGGGTACGCGTGAAGTTATACACGCGATTAGCCAGGGTACGTGTATTACAGGGGTACGCGGGAAGTTGAACACGCGATTGGCCAGGGTACGTGTATTACAGGGGTAAGCGTGAAGTTTTACACGCGATTAGCCAGGGCACGTGTATCACAGGGGTACGCGGGAATTATCACACGCGATTTGGCTGGGTACGTGTATTACAGGGGTACACGGGAAGTTTTACACGCGATTCGGCTGGGTACGTGTATTACAGGGGTGCGCGGGAATTCTCACATGCGAATTGGCCAGGTACGTGTATTACAGGGGTGCGCGGGAATTATCACACGCGAATTGGCTTGGTACATGTATTACAGGGGTGCGTGGGAAGTTACACACGCGATTAGGCTGGGTGGGTCCTCACAGGTGTTCCCTGTACACCCTCCACGGCCCCTGCAGGCAGCCCACAAAACAGGGGACTACCCTGCACACCTGCTCATGTCCCCCTGCACCCCCACTCCCCAGCAGTGCAGGGGCACCCTCCACCAGGCCCCCACTCATGTCTCCCACCACCCCCACCCCCCAGCCACCAGGGGCACCCTCCACCAGGCCCCCACTCATGTCTACCACCACCCCCACCCCCAGCCACCAGGGGCACCCGCCACCAGGCCCCCACCCATGTATCCCACCACCCCCACCCCCCAGCCACCAGGGGCACCCTCCACCAGGCCCCCACCCATGTCTCCCACCACCCCCACCCCCCAGCCACCAGGGGCACCCTCCACCAGGCCCCCACTCATGTCTCCCACCACCCCCACCCCCCAGCAGTGCAGGGGCAGCCTCCACTAGGCCCCCACCCATGTCTCCCACCACCCCCACCCCCCCAGTCACCAGGGGCACCCTCCACTAGGCCCCCACTCATGTCTCCCAGCGTGCTACGTGTATTTCAGGGGTTCGCGTGAAGTTCCTCACGCGATCGGGCCTGGGGGAGCGGGCTACGTGTATTCCAGGGGTGCGTGAGAAGTTCCACACGCGATTGGCCTGGGCGCGTGTATTTCAGGGGTGCGCGGGAAGTTCCACACGCGAATAGCCTGGGTACGTGTATTTCAGGGGTGCGCGGGAAGTTCCACACGCGAATAGCCTGGGCGCGTGTATTTCAGGGGTGCGCGGGAAGTTCCACACGCGAATAGCCTGGGCGCGTGTATTTCAGGGGTGCGCGGGAAGTTCCACACGCGAATAGCCTGGGCGCGTGTATTTCAGGGGTGCGTGGGAAGTTTTACACGCGATTTCAGCAGGGTACGTGTATTTCAGGGGTGCGCGGGAAGTTCCACACGCGAATAGCCTGGGCGCGTGTATTTCAGGGGTGCGCGGGAAGTTCCACACGCGAATAGCCTGGGCGCGTGTTTTTCAGGGGTGCGCGGGAAGTTCCACACGCGAATAGCCTGGGCGCGTGTATTTCAGGGGTGCGCGGGAAGTTTCACACGCGAATAGCCTGGGCGCGTGTATTTCAGGGGTGCGCGGGAAGTTCCACACACGAATAGCCTGGGCGCGTGTATTTCAGGGGTGCGCGGGAAGTTTTACACGCAATTTCAGCAGGGTACGTGTATTTCAGGGGTGCGCGGGAAGTTTTACACGCGATTTCAGCAGGGTGCGTGTATTTCAGGGGTGCCGGGGAGTCCTACATGTGATTTGACAGTGTGGGTCCTCCCAGGTGTTCCCTGTACACCCTCCACGGCCCCTGCAGGCAGCCCACACCACAGGGGACTACCCTGCATCCCTGGTCATGTCCCGCAGGCAGCCCACCCAACATGGGCATGCCCCCCAGCAAAGGCACATGTCTCCTTGAACTAATGAACACCAACTCATGTCCCCCACCACCCCCACTCCCCAGCACTGTGGGGCACCTGCCAGCAGGCCCCCACCCATGTCCAACTCATGTCCCCCAACACCCCCACCCCCCAGCACTGTGGGGCACCTGCCAGCAGGCCCCCACCCATGTCCAACTCATGTCCCCCACCACCCCCACCCCCCAGCACTGTGGGGCACCTGCCAGCAGGCCCCCACCCATGTCCAACTCATGTCCCCCACCACCCCCACCCCCCAGCACTGTGGGGCACCTGCCAGCAGGCCCCCACCCATGTCCCATCCATGCCCCCCCCTGAACCTGGGTCCCAACAATCCCCAATCATGACCGTAATGGCCAGCCTCCCCTGCCAAAAGGCCCAACCAACTATCACATCCACCCACACATCAGAGGCAATTACATGTGACACACCCAATGTAAATAACGCAAATGAACATATGTCTGTCACACACAATCGTTGCAAGTGAATGTTGAAACACCCCACATGTCATGCATGAAAGCAATGAGATGATACTACACATTGAAGGATGAAATGAAAATGTATTAAAAATCAACTAGAATGGAAAAGAAATAGAAAAAACCACAAAGCAAAACAACCAAAAGAAGAGGAATGATGATGAAAAAAAATTCGAAACACAAAGCACAATCCTAAAAAATGGTGTCCAAAGTCACAGTCACAAAAGAAATCCAAGTGTAAATGAAATATAAAACACATTGCTCCATGTGTCCAAAAAAAAATCCTAAAAAATCCATCATCCATCCAAGAACTATATACAAGATGATCCTGGGTCCATGAGCCCAACCAAATTAAACCTAACTATGTCAACTAACTAAAAACTGAACTATATACAAGAAAGTGGCGCATTGTCCAATCGCAACCAAAAAAGAAAAAAGAAAAATTTAAAGGAAACCTACCACTAACTATATAACTATATACAATGGCAGCGGGCAAGTCCTGCGGCTCACTCTGTGATGTTGCCGGCCAGGGCATCATCGAACTCCATGTCGATGTCCTGGAGGCGGGACTCTGTCCTGGCCTCAAGGTCTCGCAGGGATAACCCCATGTTCACCTCAAACTCCCTGCGAGCTTCCTCGAGGCACTCAGCCCGCCTCAACGCCCGACGCATGGAGAACTCCGCCCTGACCATGGTGAGCCGCTCCTCTTCCGCCCGCTGCCGCTCCGCACCTATCCGCTGGACCAGTTGCTCCCACACGGAAGACACTACCATCCCAGGGTTCTCCTGCCCTCCGGCCGATGCCTGCCCCTCTGATCTTAATGGCCCCGAGCCATGATGCCTCCCACGTCGAGCCTGCTGCTGCCTCCGACGCCACTGCCTCTGCCAGCACGACGGCATCCAGGATGATGGAAACCACCGACGCCGTCGTGCACGTGCCCTGCCCGATGATGCCGTCACATCCTCCATCTGCTGGGGTCCAGTTGCTGTGTTGTCCACCCCTGCTGGACCTCTGACTCCCGACTGTGGCAGGGATGGGATCCCCACCGAGCTGGCTGCATTGGTCAGGGCAGGTCCACAGGGGGCCCTGGTGGCATCTGGGCCGGAAGACGGCAAGGAGAACGACTGGCGTATAGTCTCCACAGAGGAGGAGAGGGCCGCCAGATTGGCCGACACATGCAGGAAACCCCCGAACATGGCCGATCCCAATTGGGCCACGTCGGCACGGTGCTCTTCGTGATGACGTGCGTGCTCCTCCTGGGAAGCACGCACGGCATCACGAATCACAGCCGTGCGCATCGCGACCCCAATCAGGACCTTCTCCACACGGCCAGGGGTCCCCTCGTCCGCAGGTGGAGGGGAGTCAGATGACATGGACATCCCCTCTACCTGCGGACGGGCCTGGGACGGGGTATCCCTGCTGGTGCAAGGTGGTGCACCCACAGGTTCAGGGACAGCGACATGCACAGGCCCCTCCACGGTGACCTGTGCTGCCTCCTGCCCCTGCCCCTGGACTGCACCACTTGCACCAGCAGGGATGCCCCACCAGGCCCCATGTGGGCCTCAGTGGCGGCCTCCTCCTCCTCTGTGGAAACCACCAACCTGGATGGCTCCTCGCCGTCTACCGCCGTAGCAGGCCCCTGTGGGGGCTCACCCACCCCTTCCGCTGCAGCCGTGGGGGCATCCCCGCCGCCTTGCTCCACAGCGCTGTCTCCGCCCTCTCCTTCACTAGCCGCTGCGTAGAGGGAGACATAGAACACAAGCATCAGGGTACTGTACAATGGTCCCCTAGACAGGAAGCAATAGCAGATGAGTGCCACTGTCAAAGTACACTTCCATCATGTCACACCACAACACATGTGTCAGTCCAGGCAAAACACACACAGTGACAGTCATGGTGCGTGCCATGGACATTTCAATGCATGTCCAATGGACTCTCGAATCATACAATGTAATGGGACTCACATGCATCATGGGTCATGCCTATCATATGCACACACTTCACCTCAGTCACATCCATCTGGCCCCGTACACCCCAATCACAGTGCATACAAGGATGACTAGGCTGCATCAGTGAATCTGTACATTGTCACACACATGTGTCATGCATCCATGGCACTCACAAGTCACAGACACGCAGGTCAGGCACACAGACATGGATACCACATATGTATCTGGCATCAGCACCCATCCCTCGCCCCCACCCATGTCCAGGAACAGAGACTGCCATGCTCTCATGTGTGCAATCTGCACAGGGCTCCCCATGTCGCATTCAAACACATGCAACAACCGTGCGGTTCACACATTACAGGTCGCACATGCATTCCCATGATGACCTGCACACATACATGCGTACATGGCCTATGTCACACATGCAAGCAAGTATCAGACAACCAGCACACTGCAACATGCCCTGACTCACACAGCAATGCTTGGCCACTTACTGCTCAACTCCAGACGGGTCTCCCTCTCAAGGACCTGGGTGTGGAGCGCTGGGTGTGCGCGTTCCAGGACCCTCAACTGGATGGAACTCATGCGGCCCCGGCCCCCCTCCATGAGGCGCCGGGCCTTCATGAGGGTCCTGGACCTCAAGTCTTCCCAGCGCTTCTTGACCTTCTGGATGGTGCGGGTTGCAACCCCCTCCGCGTTGATGGCAACCACACAGTCGGCCCAGATCCTGTCCCGCCCTTCCTTGTTGGCGCGGGACGATCCGAAGAGGGCATCATACTGCCCCAGGACTTGCTCCACCAGGACACCAACTTCGGTGGCAGTGAAGCTGGTGCCCCTCTGCCCCTCTGGCTGGGGGTTGCCACTGGTGCCAGATGTTGATGTGCACGACATGGCAACCCCAGGGGCAGGAGTGGGTGGGCAACTGGGTCCTGGGGCTGGGCTGTGGAGCGATGTTATCCGAGTCGGGAGTCTTCAGTTCCAGCAGGGGTGGACACAGCAACTGGACACCTGCAGATGGCTGATGTGCAGGCACCAAATGGCAGGGCATGGTGGCAGCAGGCAGGCAGGCAGGCAGCAGCAGATGGCACGTGGGAGGCTGCTCGGGGCACTGGGGGGCAGTAATTCGGCCTTCTGGGCAGGAGCGTGGTCTTCCGTGTGTTTTCGCGTGGCCAGCTTGATACGGAGTGATTTGGCACGTGAAAATCCTGCACGTCAGCGTGAAAATCAAGGAAAGGCCCTTTCATTGGACCAAAGGCCCTTACAGCGTAAGCGCGTCTGTGACGTTTTGCGCACGGGCGTTGCCCTGCCAGGGCTTGGTGATCCCGCGTACCTTTATGATCTGTACGTGCTTTTCGTGCGGTGCGTGTGTTTTCCATCCGTTGGGGTTCACACGCTATTACTTCACAGCGGGTGTTGGCTACGCGTTCTTCTACACGCAAGGCAGACGGTGAGTGGTACCCCGCTCCCCCAGGCCCGATCGCGTGAGAAACTTCACACGTAGCACGCTCCCCCAGGCCCGATCGCGTGAATAACTTCACGCGAACCCCTGTGATACACGTAGCCCGCTCCCCCAGGCCCGATCGCGTGAAAAACTTCGAACCCCTGAAATACACGTAGCACGCTCCCCCAGGCCCGATCGCGTGAGAAACTTCACGCGAACCCCTGAAATACGCGTAGCACGCTCCCCCAGGCCCGATCGCGTGAGAAACTTCACGCGAACCCCTGAGATACGCGTAGCACGCTCCCCCAGGCCCGATCGCGTGAGAAACTTCACGCGAACCCCTGAGATACACGTAGCCCGCTCCCCCAGGCCCGATCGCGTGAATAACTTCACGGGAACCCCTGTGATACACGTAGCCCGCTCCCCCAGGCCCGATCGCGTGAGAAACTTCACGCGAACCCCTGAAATACACGTAGCACGCTCCCCCAGGCCCGATCGCGTGAGAAACTTCACGCGAACCACTGAAATACACGTAGCACGCTCCCCCAGGCCCGATCGCGTGAGAAACTTCACGCGAACCCCTGAAATACACGTAGCCCGCTCCCCCAGGCCCGATCGCGTGAGAAACTTCACGCGAACCCCTGAAATACACGTAGCCCGCTCCCCCAGGCCCGATCGCGTGAAAAACTTCACGCGAACCCCTGAAATACACGTAGCCCGCTCCCCCAGGCCCGATCGCGTGAGAAACTTCACGCGAACCCCTGAAATACACGTAGCCCGCTCCCCCAGGCCCGATCGCGTGAGAAACTTCACGCGAACCCCTGAGATACACGTAGCCCGCTCCCCCAGGCCCGATCGCGTGAGAAACTTCACGCGAACCCCTGAGATACACGTAGCATGCTCCCCCAGGCCCGATCGCATGAGAAACTTCACGCGAACCCCTGAGATACACGTAGCCCGCTCCCCCAGGCCCGATCGCGTGAGAAACTTCACGCGAACCCCTGTGATACACATAGCCCGTTCCCCCAGGCCCGATCGCGTGAAAAACTTCACGCGAACCCCTGTGATACACGTACCCTGCTGAAATCGCGTGTGTGACTTCCCGCGCACCCCGGTATACACGCACACGTATTTTTTGTCAGCGGGTGTCTGTGTTTGTGGGTACCCCTTTGCACGTCATTTTTCCTGGAGGGCCACAGTATAGGACATTCATCATGGCAGTATATAGGTGCTATTTGTTGGCGCACCTTTTGGCGCACATTTCTTACAGCCGCAGAGACGCTACCGCCTGCTTTCTTGTGGCGGTCGTGTTTGTGCCTGTGCGCTGGTTTGAGCGTGCGCTTTTTTCCCCTATTCTATTCCATGAATACGTGTTGTAGGCAAGCGTGTGGGCGTTCCGCGCACTTGTGCCCTGTACTTCCCCTGTGACGCGTTTTGGCAAGTTGTTCCCCATTCTGAGTGTTACGCCCGTGTTCCGCCTACTTTTGTTGCGTGCGCCGCGCTATGTGCGAATTTCGCTGTGGCCTGTGCGATTTTCGCTGTGACCTGGCGCACGCTGTTAGATGGCCTGTGCGCCAACGTGCGCCGCGTACTTTTTTATCGCACATCCGCTGGTTTTCTCGCGCACGGACTTCCATGAATCGACGTGCGCTGCTTTTCGTGCGATTTTCGCACTTGCACTGCGATTTTGGCTATTCCACTGCGATTCACACGTTTTTGTCCACTTGCGCCGCGCTAATTATTCCATGAATCGGCCTGAATGGATTCTACCATCAAACAATTGGATTGAGGGCCAGTCAGAATATTATTAGAGATCAACTCATTAGATCGAGAAGGAGTGATCACTAAATCACTAGCATTAGCGACTACAGCATCAGCGGATACCTCTGACTCAACCACAGGAATGGCACTCACAGAGGCAGCATCCAGTTCTGGGACTGGATTTTTCTGTTTTTTTGTGGTCCGCTTACTATACATAATCGCCTGGTGGGCAATATTCGATTTCTTATTGACAGAGTTTTCTTCTTCACAACAGACTCACCCTTACCTTTTAGATTTGTCTTAGGGATGACTGCAGGCAGGGGAATAGTGGGAGAAGTATTACGCTTATTTGCGCACACATTACAATGGTAGTCTTTCAGAGACGTATGGATTAATAATGACTGGACATCAATTTTAGTCTCTAGATGTGCACACTTCTCAAGTAACATAGTCAACAAATTTTCTAGGGCATTAAACATATCATCAGAATTCATACTAGAGTCTACATCATCGTTAGTACGTGAGCCCTCACCATAATCAGTAATTACGTTTTGAGAGGGACATACATGCTCCTGGGTTGGTTTAATCATATTGAAACAAAATATAGATGGAATACCAACATCAAAACCACTCTCATTCTTCAAAACAGGTTTACAGTTAGGGACAATAGACGTATCGGGTCCCAGTGGCAGTGTCATCTTAGTAGGAGGAGTGAAGAATAATGGGGTGGGAGCAATCTCAGTCAAAGATATTTCAGGATCAATTCCCATGTACTCAATTTCTAGTTCATCCAATTCAGAAATTGATATGTCAATAGAGCTTTTTCCATGGTTGTTTTTCTCCTTGTGGACCATGGCGTTAGTACTACCATTAACTAATAGTCCACTGGTACATGTGGTCACAGACATAGGAGTTGGTAAAGGAACTATGTTTGGGGTGACTGGCACAAAGTAAGCCACTTTAGGATCAAGTTGACTTAGGGAAACACTCGGCATGACATTTTCATGAGACCCCTTGGCCACAGAAGGTTCTATATGATGCATTTTAGGATTGTCACACAAAACCTCAGACAATAGTTTACCACTTACACAACCAAGATCATTTGTTAAATCTAAGACCAGATCCTCAGATGCAATAAGACGAAGATCCTTATCAATAGGCAAATGGGAAGCCGTTAAAATAGGTATGGAGGTCTTTGAGAAATAATCTGTGATAGGATTACTAGGATTACCGAGCACAGCACCCTTTTTAGGATGAGTGATTATCTTAGGAACGCTAACGCGCCTATTGCGCAAATTTCTATGCGTGGCACTTCCTTGTCAAAGTCGTCCATACCTTTGCGACAGTAATACACACAACACAAGCTAGCAAGCTAGTTAAATCCTAGGATAGGGCACTTGAGCACACACCAATAAGAAAGCGTAACAGAATCGGTGCGCAATGGACCCGCAATAAAAAACAACTACACAATGTGATGCAGTCACAGTGGTTACAGAGTATAGCCCCTCATATGTTGTAGACACAGTGGTTTCAGAGTATAGCCCCTCATATGGCTTATCATAGACACAAAGTAGGAGGCACGAAAGCCAGAGAGGATATTGCCGTGTACACGACACAATATAAACACAGCTGAGGGAGCAGCAATAGCAAGAGAAACAGTTAAAAAAATATTTTAAAACTACTTGTATTAAAACTTTCAGCTAAAAATAGAACTGGCAATAATACAATAAAGCAATCAGTATAACATGTAAAAAGCCAGGACATTTTTTCAAACAAGCTGTAGACTCACCCCAAGACTACTACAGCAAGTGATAAGCAGATCATATCATATCTACCATTCCTTCCAATGCAGTCATGACATTAATAACACTAGTGTCACGAGGAAAGAGTAAAGCAGCAATTGACTAGGCAACGTTGCGCTTGCACTTGCAAAGCAGCCAAACAGCCTAACAGCCACTTGCAGAGCCACTTCAGGAGTGCGCGCAGGAGCGCGCGGCGGCTCGTATTTATGATGAAGTGGGCGTGTCCTAGAAAAAATATATAAAATATACGTGATTAGGTCCTATAATTATACAGTAACACGTATAATTAAATTAGGAATTATATAAATGTCCACAAGTGATGGTAGTCAGGTAATCAGGGATATCCTTGTAGAATAAGACTGGAATACCGGCAACAATGTATCCAGCGACGTGACGGAGAGTTTTCCACAGCCTAACAGCCACTTGCAGAGCCACTTCAGGAGCGCGCGCGCAGGAGCGCGCGGCGGCTCGTATTTATGACTAAGTGGGCGTGTCCTAGAAAAAATATATAAAATATACGTGATTAGGTCCTATAATTATACAGTAACACGTATAATTAAATTAGAAATTATATAAATGTCCACAAGTGATGGTAGTCAGGTAATCAGGGATATCCTTGTAGAATAAGCGTGGAATAGCGGCAACAATGTATCCAGCGACGTGACGGAGAGTTTTCCACAGCCTAACAGCCACTTGCAGAGCCACTTCAGGAGCGCGCACGCAGGAGCGCGCAGCGGCTCGTATTTATGATGAAGTGGGCGTGTCCGGCAACAATGTATCCAGCGACGTGACGGAGAGTTTTCCACAGCCTATCAGCCACTTGCAGAGCCACTTCAGGAGCGCGCCGACATTATCATCACTCATTATGGTGGGAACAGTTTGGGGAACGTGACTGGAATTTCATTGCAGTGTGCAATGAAAGACACATAGGAAAAGTTGAAGGAAACGTTCCCTAACTCAAAAATAATCTGTTCACACATTGCACAGAGACAGATGTGGAAGTTTTCCAGTTTGTTTGGTCCACAAATGGAAAAGGCGAGGTGCTACGTCAATAAAGCTGTGTGTGCTTTTGTTTGAGATGTTAGCATGACATCATTTCATAATGAGAACATTAAATTTGATAGGCCTAACATTTTTCATCTAACTGATGTGGGTAATCAGATTTTTGTGGAAAACATTCAAAATGCTTTGAAGCAGTTTTTGTGAAAGTGAGAAGAAATAATGAAATTCAGTGAAATATTAATTTAAAAAAATATAAAAGCCAAAAACACAAAAAGGTTCTTTTAAGACTGACCCTTTTTGAATGCAAAACAATTAAAATGATTTCAATTGTCCCACGCCTTGAATTTTTTAGATGTCCGCGGACTACCGGGCTGTCTATGGACTATGGAGGTTGCACAGGGACCTGTGACTTTTTTCTCACTTCTATCTTTTAACTGTGAAAGGTGGCTCCTAAAGGAACCTTTTTTATGTGTTTTTTGCCATTTTGTATTTTTGTTGGCATTTTTTTCAGGAGCGGTAGGGTATGGGAGGGAATGGAGGGAATGGGCACAAACTACAGGGACGAAGGAGCAGGTGGAGAGAGGAAGACATAGGGTGTGCCTTAATCAGATAGGTGCCTTCAGTCTATTTACATGGAACACTTTTGGAGCATGACCAGCCCTTCCAAGGTCCACTAAATAGTTGACCTCACCCAGTGACTCCACCACTGTGTAAGGGCCTGACCACTTGTCTTGTAAAGCTCTAGACCTTATAGGATTCATGATTAGGACTTGCTGACCAGGTGTGAAATTGATGAGGGAAGCGTTCTGGTCATACCAATGTTTCACCAGAGCTTGCCCTGCCTTTAACTTTTCACTAGCCAGACCCATCAGGAGTACCATCCTTTTTCTGAGCCCTAGCACATAGTCCACTACGTTGGTAGTAATGGGGGGAGTGGGCATCTCCCATCCCTCCTTGACTATGGCTAAGGGTCTCCTTACAGGGTGATCAAACAGAAGTTCAAAGGGGCTGAAGCCAACACCCTCTTGTGGTACTTCTCTGTAGGCAAACAGTAAGCATGGTAACAGAAGATCGCATTTTCTTCTTTGAGATTCTTCCAGAGCCCCAATCATGCTTTTCAAGGTCCTGTTAAACCTTTCAACCAGACCATTGGTCTGTGGTTGGTATGCGGACGAAAATGTAAAGGTGACACCACATTCCTTCCACATGGCCTGCATATACCTGGACATAAAGTTGCTGCCTCTGTCAGAAACAACTTCTTTAGGGAAGCCAACCCTAGTAAATATGCCAAGCAAAGCTTTTGCAACTGACTTGGCAGAAACAGTTTTCATTGGGATGGCCTCAGGATACCTGGTGGCATGGTCGACCAGCACCAGGATAAACCTATTGCCTGAGGATGTATGGGGTTGAAGGGGAACAAAAACGTCGATCCCTACCCTCTCGAATGTTACCCCCACAACTGGGAGTGGTACCAATGGAGTTTGGATTATTGAGACACTCTTACCAGATAGCTGGCAGGGGGCACAACTCCTGCAGTGACTTTCTACTTGCACCCCCTTCTTGGGCCAGTAGAAGTGCATGGATAACCTTTGCTTGGTTCTCTTGATTCCAAGATGACCAGCAAGGGGCAATTCATGCGCCAGATGCAGGAGGAAGGGTCTTAGAGTAAGGGGGAACCACCAACGTCCTATGGTCTCCTTCTGTAGACTCTACAGAAGCCCACCTTCCCAAAAAATCCTGTGCTTCTCAGGAGGTTCACCCTCAAAACTGTGACCAGTCCTGTCTCATTAGGCCTTCCAGAGATGGGCACTCATGTTGGCCCTAACTAAATTCTTCCCTGTCAGGATCGCCTTCGACTAACAAGCCTTTTTGTTCAGGATGGTCATTAGAGTCAAATACTTCAGGCATCACCACCTCCTCGTCAGGTCCTGGTGATTGACCAACTACCTCCACCACAGTGGTAGGTGAGTTAGGGGGAAGGTTTTCTTCCCCTCTTTTGGATTTTCTTACTCCTTTAGCCTTGTTCCGCTTTGGCTGGGGCAGGGCAGTGGTCTTGGTCAGTGCTGCCCTTGTTTGAGACCTTGTGCAGGGTCTTTCAGCTGTAGTTCCCACAAGCCCTAAAGCTTTGAGATAATTTCCCAGAAAGACCTTTCCCGGGACACTCCTCTGTATGCTCACTGGAATTCTGACTGCTGTACCATTGATAGTAACAGTTACAGGTATTACTGGGAACATGAGCGGTCGGCCATCAGCCAATTTAGTGGGTAACAGAGGAGCTCTGGCAACTTCCTCTGGGTCTAACAAGGTAGAATCCATGACAGTTCGACTACACCCACTATCTCTAAGAGCTGGAGAATCTACTCCATTGATCAGCACACTGTCTTTAAAGTAGTGCTTGGTATTATCTGGAATCCTCACATAAGCCTCTGAGACTTGAGGCTCCCAGGAACCCAGGGAAATTAAAACTACCTCAGCTTCTATCCCACTCGGGAAGGAGTCTGAGGAGAAGGATACCCCTGTAATCTGTTCTTCCTCATAGGAGGAGAAGGCAAGATTAGCAGAGTGGACCCCCAAGGTTTTGACCTTACATCTGAGATCACCTTCACATGGTCAGTTTCTCCACAAGCAAAACAAGATCCACTTACATAGAGAGGCTTACTATAACCAGAGTTCTGTTTTTGAGGCTGACCTCCACTACCCTGTGAGTTCTCCTGTGTCTTACCCTTATTTTTCCTTTGGTGGCCCTTATGGGAGGAAGTTCTGTCAGATTCCCCACCCTCCTTATCTTTGGACTTTTTCCCCTCCTCCTGCTTACCAGGATGAGTCTTGTCCTTATGGGACACTCTATGTGACACCCACAAAGCTGCTGCTATGGCAAGTTTCTTAGGATCTATCTCCTTTGAATCTGCCAAGTGCTGCTTAGGCTCAGGGGAAGAAGATGCAAAAATATGTTTCAGCATGACAAGACATATCATACCTTCAAAGGTAGAGACTTTATAACCTTCAACCCAGCCAGCCAAGTTCTTTAAGGATTCAGTTACATAAGATACCCAAATAGCACTTTCTTTCTTTTTGTACTCTCTGAATCTCTTTAAGCACTGAGCAGGAGTCTTTCCAAATGTTAAGATAAGAGTCTGCTTCAACATTGCAAAATCTGCTCTGTCAGCTATTGACATTTCCATAATGGCACTACAGCCAGAATGGGGCAATCTGCTAAGTAACCAGGCAATTTTATCAGCATCGTCAACTTGTTGAACTTCACATGCATACTCAAATGTATTCAGCCAGTCCATAATGTCATTCTTTTCCTCATACACACTGAGCAGATCCTTAGGAAATCTTGGATGAGAGGAGGACCCATATCCATGTGAGAACCCTTGGATCCATTGGCAACCTGGAGCTTGGCCAATTCCAACTGGTGATCCATGTCTTTCTCTTTTTCTGCCTGCTGTATCTTCAGTTTGATCATGTTAAATTCAAGCTCCTTCAGCCTGAACAGCAGTTCCTGCTTCTTGAATTCAAGCATGGCCTCATCTTCAGCACTGGCAAAAAAAAAAATTAGACATTACATCTTCCAAATCCTCATGATCTCTATGGATCAGTGCAGCGGCAAAACTACCAGTTCTGCCAGTGGGAGCAGCCCCACCTCCTTCTGCACTGTGCTCAGAAGCTATGGCACTAAACCGAGCTCCTTGCCAGTCCATGATTCTTTGGATCATTTCCATTTTTGTACCTTCACCACAGACACCTCTCTCAACACACATCTTTCTCAATGTTTCAGATTTAGAAGCATTTAAAGTTAACAAGGTACTTATTTCCATATTGATAGATAGGACTATGGCCTTTTTCAGTTATACTACAATAATTCACTATGTGTCCTGGTAGAAATAACTTGAACTGCCTTCACTAGTCCAACACTGGATACCTTCAGTTCTATCCCACCGCTAGACACCAATTCGTTAAGGAGGATTTCTGAACTCTGACCTGGAGGGGCAGAGTTTCAGAAGGCCAACTTAGTTTCTTGGAACAGGGTAACCTTTGGACAAGCCAGACCAATCAGGGTACCTATGGCAGGTGGTCAAGGCTAGGTTTCAGGAGGGGTGAGGGTGACTGAAGGACCTCAATGAGCACACAGAACAAGGACACTTACAAATTACTCCCGACAGGTGTTATATCAAAAATATGGACACATTTATTAGAAGGCCGTTGTAACATAGACTATACAAAGGAATCACAGTATCAATCAGTAATCCAATACATAACACTCAATACAATATATATGCAAGACCATGGGGGTCCAAAGGGGTGACTGCTTGAAATATGTCGACAACCTAGATGGAATGGAAACAGGCAGTGCAGTAAATCTTTAGGCCCAGCTCAACATCAATAATTCACCTAACTAAGAGGCAGTCCAAGCCCTACGAAGAGAGGAGCCTTGTGCTCAATATTATATGCATGCGCTTGTGCCAATGGGAGGAATAGGGTCTCTTCAACGGTCTCTAGCAACTCAGGGAGGTGGATGAGGCGATGCCGAACAAATTCCCACTATTCAAGAAGGACCTCCAGTTGGAGGCAGAGGCAGTTCAAGAGTGAGGGATGGAGTCACTATTTCACAATAGCTGTGGAAAGGAGAGGGGCCCCCCAGGGGCCACTTGTGCCTAAAATGGGCTCTTGCGCTAGGGGCCACCGGTTGGGGTAAGGAGTACTCACTGGTCCCGACTCAAGCAGACCCAAACTTCACTGCAGCAGGCTTCTGGGGCAACAGGGTCACAAATGCAGCGAACATGCACAGGGCAACATGGTAACCGCACTCACTTCGGTCCTGGCGCACTCATCTCACTTCAGACCTGGGAACGCCAAGTGTACGAAATTCGGTGTGAGGATGCCGTGGACACACAGCTAGCAGTATAACAAGTTTTGAGGGCCTCCTCAAAACAGTGACGGTGACGGAGCAAAGCAACTGGGTAAGCTGGTCAGTCCACTTGCAGGGATTGATGAAGGTGCCGAGAATAGTTGGCCGCACTATTCCAATGGGTTGAAGCATCTTAGCAGACCTTCTAGGATGACCAGATGCAGAGGGGTCCCGCGGGATGACAGCAGGCTCAGGGTGCCAAACCTTCCAGCAGGTCAACAGCGGTTCCTCGACTGAGCTTCATAGTTGCAGGATACTTGGATACTATCCTATGTTCAGGGACAACTCAGGAGATCGACATGGTAGTGGTGTTTTCAGAATCCTCTTATCCATAGTTCCATTTGCGCCAAAACGGAGAGGACCCAATGGGAGATCTGCTCGCAAACACACACTCCATACGTGGACCAATCTTGGACCACGGTGGTTCTAGGCATTCATGGCACTCCAGACTCTGTGGCACCCAGGATGTGTATTGGAATCAGACATCCAGCCCACATCCTGGAGGCACACACACAAGGCATGCAGAAGCCTGCAAAAACATTGGGGATTTGCGGGAAAGTGCATGACCAAATAAGGACTGACCCGGGTCGACTTGACCTGGGGAAGGTGAAGGGGCAAGATGGCCAAAGGACAGGTCAAATAACCTCATGGCATGGCCATTTGCGAGCCAGGCGACCTATTCGTGCCAAACGCGGTTAAAATGGCAGGAAAGGGTTAAAAAGAATGCAAAAAGATAGCTTCCACCAGTCCTGTCCATGATACATCTGCACAGTTCATAACAAGTCCAGCAAGAGTATCTAGGACCTTTGGAAATGACTATAGACCCAAGTGTGCTGTGTGGTAATATACATTGCACACTTGTTACATGTTGCACAAAAGTTGCAACATGAGGAAAGTACTAAGGGAAACAAAGTCTCCCAGTGCTGACTGTCTTAAGGGCATGTCAGTTTCCCCATAAACAGTGAGTGAAAGCCCAGAGGGGTGCATCTGGAGGCTGTGCTTCTCTGGCAAATTCAATGGTGTCTAAACAGCAGCAAAAAGTTTGGGGGTTGACACATGGAGGGAACAATTGCATACATCTATGAAATCTTTCCTAATGGCCACAACCATCACAGCATAATACAACCATGCACCCAAGAATTTGGCCAATGTCCACAACCCACACATATAAGCCAGCTGCCAAATGGCCTGTCCACATACTACAAAACTACTTACAGCCATTGCGCAGACGCTTGGGTGCAGTGGCTGGCAACAACCACCACAGCATAATACAGCCATGCAAAGTCTAAGAGCAGACCACAACCATCACAGCATAACACAGCCATTCACCCAAGAATCTGGCCAGTGCCCTCAACCCACACACATACTCCAGCTGCCAAAGGCCCTGTCCACTTCTTTACACATATTATTACTCTGATTGCAGCCAGTGCACAAACTCTTGGGTCCATGGCCTTCAGCCATGCACGCAAATGTCTAGGAGCACACCACAACCATCACAGCATACTACAGCCATGCACCGAAGAATCTGCCCAATACCCACAACCCACACACATAAGCCAGCCACCAAAGGCCCTGTCCGCTTCTGTACACATACTATCACACTACTTGCAGCCAGTGCACAGACTCTTGAGACCATGGCATCCGCCCATGCACCTAAAAGCCCAGTGGCTGTCCACAACCTCCGCAGGCCCAGTCCACTTCTGTACACATACTATTACACTACTTGCAACCAGTATGCAGACACTTGGCTCCCTGGCTTCCGGCCATGCACCCAGACGTTTAGGAGCAGGCCACAACCATCACAGCATAATAAAGCCATGCACCCAAGAATCTGGCCAGTACCCCCAAACAACACACATAAGCCATACATCAAAGGGTCTGTCCACTTCTGTACACATAATAGTACACTACTTGCTGCCATTGTATAGACTCTTAGGTCCATGGTCTCTGCCCATTCACCTAAAGGTGTAGTGGCTGGCTGCAATGACTGCAGACCCTGTCCACTTCTATACACATACTATTATAATACTTGCAGCCAATGTGCAGACTCTTGAGTTCATGGCCCCTGCCCATGCACCCACAAGTCTAGTGGCTGTCCACATCCACCAGAGGCCCTGTCCACTTATGTACACATACTATTACAATACTTGCAGCCAGTGCATAAACTCTTGGGTCATGGCCTCCAGCCATACACCCAAAAGTCTAGGAGCAGGCCACGACTATCACAGCAGAATATAGCCATGCACTCAAGAATCTGGCCAGTTCCCACAATCTATACACCTAAGCCAGCCACTGAAGGCCCTGTCCACTTCTGTACACATACTATTACACTAATTGCAGGGAGTGCGTAGACACTTAGGTCCAAGGCCTCCACCCATTCACCCAAAAGTCTAGTGGCTGGCCACAACGACTGAAGGCCCTGTCCACTTCTGTACACATACTATTACACTATGTGCAGCCAGTGCACACGCTCTTGGGTTCATGGCCTCCAGCCTTGCACCTAAAAGTCTAGGAGCAGGCCACAACCATCACAAAATAATACCACCACGCACCGAAGAATCTGACCAGTGCCCACAACACACACATAACTAGCCACCAAAGACCCTGTCCAGTTATGTATATATGTAATTACACTACTTGCAGCCAGTGCACAGACTCTTAGGTCCATGGCCTCTGCTCATTCACCCAAAGTCTAGTGGCTGTCCACAACCACCATAGGCACTGTTCACTTCTGTACACATGCTATTGCACTACTTGCAGCCAGTGCACAAACTCTACGGTCCATGCCTTCCGGCCATGCACTCAAAAGTGTAGGAGCAGGTCACAACCATCACAGCAAAATACAGCCATGCACCCATTACTGTACTTACAACGAGTGCACAGACTCTTGGGTCCATGGCATCCTGCCATTCACCCAAAAACCCTAGGAGCAGACGCCAACCATCGTAGCATAATACAGGCATGCACCTAATAATCTGGCCAGTACCAAGAACCCACACACATAGGCTACCCATGAAAGGCCTTTTCCACTTCTGAAAACATATTATTACACTACTTGCAGCCAGTGCACAGACTCTTAGGTCCATGGCCTCCGCCCATGGCCCCAAAAGTCTAGCGGCTGGCTAAAACAACTGCAGGCCCTGTCCAATTCCTTACACATACTATTACACGACGTGTAGCAAGTGCACAGACTCTTGGGTCTATGGCCTCCAGCCATTCAACTAAAAGTCTAGTGGCTAGCCACAACCACAACAGGCCCTGTCCACTTCTGTACACAAACTATTACACTTCTTGCAACCAATGCACAGATCTTGGGTCCATGGCTTACGGCCATGCACCCAAAAGTCTAAAAGCAGGCCACAACCATCACAGCATAATACAACCATGCACCCAAGAATCTGACCAGTGCCCACAACACACACATATTTAGCCACTAAAGACCCTATCCACTTCTGTAGGCATAGGATTACACTACTTGCAGCCAGTGCACAGGCTCTAGGGTACATGTCTTCCGGACATGCACCCAAATGTGTAGGAGCAGGCCGCAACCATCACAGCATAATACAGCCATGCACCCATGAATCTGGCCAGTGTCCAAACCCCACACACATAAGCCAGCTGCCAAATGGCCTGTTCACATACTATTAATCTACTTACAGCCAGTGCGCAGACTCTTGGGTGCAGTGGCTGGCAACAACCACCACAGCATAATACAGCCATGCACAGTCTAAGAGCAGACCACAACCATCACAGCACATTACAGCCATGCACCCAAGAATCTGGCCAGTGCCCTCAACCCGCACACATAAGCTAAGCACCAAAGGGCCTGTCCACTGCTGTTCACATACTATTACACTACTTGCAGCCAGTGTGCAGACTCTTGGGTCCATGGCCTCTTCCGACGCACCCAAAAGTCTTGTCGCTGTCCACAACCACCACAGGGCCTGTCCACTTCTGGACACATACTATTACACTTCTTGCAGCCAGTGCAAGAACTTTTGGGTTCACGGCCTCCAGCCATGTACCCAAAAGTCTAGGAGTGGGCAACAACCACAGCATAATACAGCCATGCACAGTCTAAGAGCAGACCACAACCATCACAGCATAATACAGCCATGCTGTGGAATCAGAAAAATACAATATTAAGGCTTTTACACCATGCAAAGGAAAATACACCGACACGGGCTTGTGAAGATTCCCAGAATCTTTATTACAAAACTGAACAGTATCGAACAAAGTACACAAATAGCTATTTGGCTGTCAATACATCACAGAGACCACCAGCAGGGTTCAATGTGAGCAGTGAGCAGAATTTGCTAGCTGGACATCAGCCTATTTATACAGTTTGTTATAATGATGTCCAGCCTCTTACAAGTTAATTAGACACTGGGCTAGGGTCGCTCCAGGTTCGTTTCCTAATTTACATATCTCGTGCATGTGGTTTTCTTTTCCAACATATTTAATACACACACTATTATTCTTTAGTTTCAACGTTACACTCATTACACATTGCTTTAATACAGATCAACCAAATGTTTTGCATGTTAGATTTGGATGGCATTATTGTTCTTGTATACTTGTAGGTTAACATTGCTGATTCAAGTAATCCCCTGATCCCAAGGTCAACAAAGGACAAGGTCTACATGACCCTAACATGTAGCCTGAAGGCAGGTTGGACATTAACTCCCCTACAGAGGTTAGAGAGGTTAAAGCAAGAACAAGAGCACACGAGACGGCCATTTTAGACTACAGGGTGACTTTGTACGATAAACTAAAATGGCGGTTCTAACCTAAAATGGAGGCTTGATTCCCTTGAGGTCACGACCTTGTAACACGGATTTCATCGCAAAGTGACTGGGCATAGGCCAACATATACAATGAGGACGAAACAATATTATATCAGTTCTAACAAACCCTCCTTTCGGCCTATGCCAAGCGCTAAACTACCTTCAATCACTTTGCGACTAACTCCACATTTCAACATCTATACATCCCGAATCATTGTCTGACATATCTATTGCCATTAGATCAGACACCAGAGTTTCTTTCAACACATACTCTTTGGAAACCTTCTCTGGGGCGTATATTTTATACCCTAATACACTTGTTGCTTGCGCGCAACATCCCCCTAATACTGAGCATATACCAGGGAGACACTGTATACAACAACAAAGAAACAGAAAACCTCCCAAGATAATCAGCAGGGCTGAAACGACTTCCATCCCCATGACCGTAGGAGGTCCCAAAACCATGCACTAAGTTCCCAGTTTCACTCAGGAACATGTACTTCTGAACTAAGAGCATGTATATTTTGGATAGCCGTAAAGATCGGTGGAGAGGAGTCTAGTACGTAAACGCAGCAAGCGGACCCCACTAATTTACATACTCCTCCTCGCTCGGCCAGAATGACATCTAATGCCATCCGGTTCTGAAGAGCCACTAATCTTATTGCTTTCTGTTCTAACGTCATATTATAGAGTATGTCAGTGGTCCGATTGATGGTTCTCTCCAATACTCTTGCTAGTCCCCTGATATCTTCTGAATTCATAATTTGCCCAAAAAATGGCACAAAGGATTTCATGATATCTCCTAGAGTTTGCGCTGGAGTATCCCCTTTCACACCTCGTCGTGGACGAGTTTTCGAAATTTCTGCAGTACTGGCAATAAATACCCCAGGTAGTAGAATCCCTAAATAACAGGTTCCTTGCCAATCCGTGGGCAACCATGGAAATGCCACATTACCACAAACAAAATAGACAGGTTCGCCTACGTTCAGAGGTCTGTTCTCACTAGTCAAATTTGCAACATTGGCCACTTTCTAAAATTACCCATTGACCGTGTTCCATTCCTCTGTATGCAGAAGGATACTGAATCGGGGCTATGGTTAACAGAATAAGTTGGAGGCGTGGCATCCTTATTGCCTATAGGAGCCATTTTGAAAGAGATTAAAGACTGAAAAGGACGAGACAATCTATCAGAGGGCCTAACAGAAGCAACGTTTGGCTTACTTCTATTTGCAAAAAGCGAGCATCCCAGGGGCATCAAAACATGTTTTTCAAAACTATTTAAATTTGTACCATCAAAGTTCACTGAGATGCTGTCATTCTATCGGCCAAAGAATAGTGCTCTAAGAGAAGCGTAACAGGCAGTTGTCAAAGGTAAAGGATGAATATACCAACCTAGCCCCTTATCCCCATGTTGCGGTAGATGTGAACAGATCCAGCAATTGGTTCTGTTTAAAATTGCATGAGTGGCATTCATAATTAACAAAAGAGTATTATTCTGATAGTTCCGTCTATGCGAAGAATCTCTAGGCGATAAAGTGCAATTGCACGGAAGGAGTGGGGATAACAGATACATTTTCAATAGGTAAAAAGTCCTCTAGCGGATATGCTTCCTCCAGATACCATAACCCAAAACCAACAGTTACTAAAAATCCAGTTATTATTACAAAAAGGCAACAATACACTTTGGGGGTCCCCTTACATGCTTGATCATTGTCTCTGTTAGTCACATATTTATCTAAAAGTTCGATACGGGCAGTAGCGGGTGCAGGCATTGTAGTCTTCAATCGAAAAAACACCAATTGTTCATTTGCTGGTGACTCCAGTCGCGCGTCTTCTTAATGTCTTTCCCACAACCCTTAGCCAACAGAATCTTTCCGTACAGTCGGGCCAAAAGACAAGCCCTCAAATTATTTTTTTGAATCGCACAGTCAGACCATGCTGTACGTTTACTTCCTTGGACGCAAATTATATTTCACAGTTTCTGGTGAGAACAAAGTGTCATCACTTCCTCCTGGAAGTGGCGAGTAAACGGAAATGGGATCAGAAAAGGATTGATCCGGAAGTTCCACTGTTGGGGAGTGCGGAGACAAGATGGCCGTTTTGTCTGGCCTTGCGGATTCTGGAGCGGTCTCCGATTCTCCCTTGTTGGTTGTTGCTGTTTCAGGCACGCTAGTTACAGCAGTGGGAAGGGATTCTGTATCTTCTGTATCGTATGGCACGGGCTGTGGGATCTGATTGGTGTGCGTTGCATGGATCCAGTTCTTACAACCCGCTACCCGCAAAGCAGTCAGGGACGTCATTTCACCAAAATGCCAGGGGTAGCAGAAGTGACATCACACGACCCTTGACCCCTGGTGACATCACAGGAAGTGATGTCATTTGACCCCACCCAAAAGTGATATTGTGGGATGCGATGGAACGCGACCTTTCCCCCGTTGACAAAACAGGAAGTGCTATCACATAGCATTGTACACTACAAAAAATGTGGTTACGATATCGCTATAATGTGATGTACATTTCATACAAGAATGGATCGCCATATGTATCGTTAAGATCAGTGTATATAGGGCCATATTACCAAATTACTGTGAATGCAAGCAGACGTCCACGACCAAATGATAAGTTATTATATAGCACTTACGCTTAAGTGCTTTATATAGAAAAAATATACACCCAATATCACCCAACCTGTGTTGGTACTCATTTTTCGACCTCAGAAGGATTAAAGGCTGAGTTGAGGTGTTTAAGAACAGACTAAATCAGTGACTCACCCCCTGAAGTGTGCCTGAGATAAACCTTTAATGAGTCTAGCAATTATTGTATAGAATTCCAGAAAGACACATTATTTGGTAATCCTAATCTTTCTTATTTAGGGTCAGTGCTGAAAGTGTTAGACTTGTGTCACTCCTTTTCTTCTTTTTCTTCTTTTTTTTTTAACGGGCTTTAACAAGAAAGCCAGCCACGCCAGAACTAAAGAGCCACATGGTGCTGGCCACAGCCCGTGAGCTTACATTACAAAAAAAAAAAAAATAATAAAAAACTTTTTTTTTTTCTTTTTTTTCTATTTTTTTTAGAGGTCGCCAGGGTGACCACAGAGGTCGCAAGGGAGACCCCAGAGGTCGCAGTTGCGACCTCTGGCGACCCCCAAATGACGTCCCTGAAAGCAGTCTGAGTGACTAGCAGGACTTGGTAGGGACCCCTCCACCGAGGTGCAAGGCAAGACGACCACTCAAAGACCTTTGTGAGGATCCAGTCCCCCAATCGTAGACTGTGACCAGGACCCTCGTAGCGTACAGGTAATGCCTCTCGCACCTGGTGATAAATTGAAAACAGATTTTTAGTCAACTGGTTACAGTAATCTGAAAGAAGCACATGTTCTATATCCCGCAAATAACTGCTTTTTGGCAAACCCCAAATATTAGCAGGTCTCCCCATTACCACCTCAAAGGGAGAGAGCCCAGTCCTAGTTTGAGGGGTTGTTCTCATCGACAGCAACACGATCGGTAAGGCGTCCGGCCATTTTAGCTTGGTGCCAGCGCACATCTTAGCGAGCTTGTTCTTTATAATGCCGTTATGCTTTTCCACTAATCCGGCACTTTGGGCATGTCTGGCCGAATGGAACCGTTTATCAATCTGCAATCCTTTGCAAATTTGTAGGATTACAGTAGCGATAAAGTGTGGCCCATTATCCGACCAGATGACTCTCGGCAGTCCGAACCTAGGAAAAATCTCTTTCAACAGAGTTTTTGCCGTGGTTATGGCCATTGCATCTCTAACCGGGAAGGCCTCAACCCACTTACTAAAGGCACAAATGACAACCAACACATATTTAAGATTGTTACAACGTTCCATTTCAATAAAATCAAAGTGAATAACCTCAAACGGGACAGAAGGTGGAGCGAAACTTCCTCTAGGAGTAGAGGTACCTTTTCCTACATTGTGCTGCAAGCAGACCATGCACCCTTGGACAAAGCGCTCCGCAGTTTTGAAAATCTTATCATTGGCCCATACACTGTGTAGCATTTTAGTCAATTTACAGGCACAAACATGTGTCGGACCGTGAGCCATAATAACCATCATTGTAATGTAGGCGTCAGGGAGTAACTATTTTCCTTCAATATTGTCCACCCAACACCCATCATCATCCAGTCTCCCTGCACCCTCGATCCATCTCTTAGTTTCCTCTATGGTAGCATCTGCTTGAATGTCTTTAACAGAATCGATACTTTCACCCAAAGTGCAAAAATTTACAGTTTCTCTTACAGCATACATTTCTGAACTGAAATCAGTGGCAGTTTGTTTTGCTATCTGATCAGCAAACGCATTCCCTTTTCCTACGTCATCTGTAATCTTTTGATGTGCTGAACATTTTATAATAGCTAACTGAACAGGGAGTGCGAGTGCTGAAAGTAATCGCACTATTAAAATGCCATGCTGAATTTTCGTTCCGTGCGAGGACAAGAAACGTCATCCTTTCCAAAGTCTACCGAAGTTATGGACCACTCCAAAAGCATACTGATTATCGGTTTATATATTACTGTAAGCCCTTCAGAAAGTTCACAAGCTCGAGTTAACGCTATAATTTCTGCGGCCTGCGCGGAATTATGAATAATTCTTTTGGTTTCCACAATCGTGTTTAAAATAGTGACGGCGTAAGCAGCCGTGGATGTACCGTTCGGAAGTTTAAAACAAGAGCCATCACAAAATAGCTCTCCTTGTGGGCTATTCAAAGGCGTGTCTTTCAGATCGAATCTGCCTTTAATCTCCTGTTCTGTCACATAAAGGCAATCGTGTGACGTTTTGTCACCTTCAAGAGTGTCTTGCGGGACAGGTAAAAGTTCAGCTGGATTTAATACACAACACCTCTGAATTTGAATGTGGGGGGCAAACAAGATTAGTTCATATCTTGTCAATTGCTGCGGAAGTGAGGTGTTGCGTTTGAGTTCTATTCAATAAAATATCTACAGAGTGAGGTACCATTAGGGTTAACGCATGACCCAGGACCATTCCCTCACTCTGTTTTACAGATGCAGCAGCAGCAACAGCTCTCAAACATCTTGGCAAAGCGCATGCAACAGGATCAAGGGAGGATGAGAAATAGCCGCATGGCCTATTCTTCCCTCCATGTTCCTGCGTTAACACAGCCAAAGCATATCCATCACGTTCATGCACATACAACACAAAGGCCTTGTCATAATTCGGAGTTCCTAAAACCGGTGCTGAACACAGCGCGGATTTGAGCAAATCTTTGTCAAAACCAGCATTGGTTTAATCGTTAACGAAAAGTTAGGGATCCACAATCTACAGTAAGAAGCCATACCTATCAGGGCTCTAACTTCCTTCTGCGTATTTGGGACAGACATGCCAGAAATAGTCTTTATTCGTTCAGGTGTCAACCATCTTCCCTCCTTTGACAGGAGATAGCCTAAGTAGGCGACCTCCTGACAACAATATTAGAATTTTTAAGTGAAGCTTTGTGGCCATGTTTCGCTAGATGACAAAGCAACAACACGGTGCCTTCTTTACAGGTGCTCTCAGAATCAGCAGCCAAGAGGAGATCATCTACATACTGTAGTAATGTGCAATTAGTAGGCAATTCGAGAATATCGAGCTGCTCTTTCAATGCCCTACTATAAATACTTGGACTCTCAGTGTACCCTTGTGGTGCACGAGTGAATGTGTACGAGCGTCCACCTAGGGTAAACGCGAACAAATACCTGCTATCCTTGTGTATGGGAATACTGAAAAACGCGTTTTTAAGATCAACAACGCTAAAATGAGTGGCAGAAGCCGGAATCATGGTTAGTATTGTTGTAACATCAGGTACAATAGGAAATTGAGGGGCCACAATTTTGTTAATAGCACGTAAATCAATTATAAAACGAAAGGGAATCGCATTATCACCTTTTTTGTATACTGGCAAAATGGGGCTGTTACATAGGCTACCCGTAATTTCCTCAATTACTCCACGATGCACAAAATCAGAAACTATACATTTCAAAACCTGCTCGCCTTCAACTGAGATCTTATATTGCGGGATGCGAGGCAATTTTACTTCATGTTTCAGGATAATTTTAACAGGTTCAATTTGAAGAATGCCCACATCATTATCATCAATTGCCCATAAGCATTCTGGAACATTACTGAATTCTGGCGATAA
Source organism: Ambystoma mexicanum (assembly GCF_040938575.1). Taxonomy (NCBI): domain Eukaryota; kingdom Metazoa; phylum Chordata; class Amphibia; order Caudata; family Ambystomatidae; genus Ambystoma; species Ambystoma mexicanum. The sequence goes on from NC_090941.1 coordinate 262,363,339, forward strand.
AGGAGAACAATGTATTACTGCATGCAATTCCTTCAACACATTTAGCACCAGCAAGTTCTCCCCACAGTTTGTGGTAAGTAGAAATGGACACTGTTCCTTGAAGCGACCCAGTGTTATCGGTACCGGCAAAGAGACCGGACAAACTGCAGGTGTGCCTGAAAACCCTACGGAAACGTTGGACTGCCCTGACAGGGGAATATTTGGAACCCGTGAATGATCAATGGAACATTTCTGTGCCCCTGTATCTACTAAAAATAGATGCTTCCTATTTCCCACCGCCATCTCAACATAGGGGCCTTTCTGATGAATGGGAATAGGCGTAGGTTCCAAATCCTGCTTCGGGCAATCCTAGCGAAACAGAATATTATCAAAAGGAAGCTCTTCAGAGAGGTACGCGGCAGAAGGGTGATCAAAAATGTTTCTATTATCCACATTCAAAACTTGCTTATCTTGTGAAGGACGTTGCTTTGATTCTGGTGCAAACTGACCTCTACCAGGGCCCCCTGCACCTGGGCGACCGCTGGATCGTCTATCCATGTTCCCAAATGACCTTTGATGCAAGGTCGGACATTGTGTGCGCCAATGGCCTTCCTGTCGACAATAGGCACACTGGTTAATGGTTACCGGAACCAAGGGCGCACTTGCCTGTGGAATGTACTGACCTCTAAATTGATTACCCCCTCTAGGGCTTCTAACAATCTGTTGTAATAAGACTTTTGTTTTCAGGTCACCCTTTTTTTTCTCAAGTTTTTCCTTTTCAGTATTTACACGATTTTCGTAGTACTGAGCCATATGCAGTACTTCCGATTGAGACTTCGTCTGCCAAGCGCTTTCAGAAGACATAATCTGTAGCTGGATGTCAGACAGCAATCCACGTACAAATTTGTCGACAAACAGCCTTTTCCCTGACTCTGTGCCTAAGTCTTGTCCACTGAAATCTGAAAACACTTGCTGGAATCGATTGAAGAAATTGGTAGCACCCTCAGATTTTCCTTGGACACAGGCCGTAAGCTTGTGCCAAATGATTCTTTTTTCAGGAACTATAGTTTTCAATTTTACAATAATTCTATCAGGCAAGGTTAATATCACTTGTGGCAGTCGTTCGCCAGCTGGTCTTTCTCTATCTAGCCTAACCATGTTATCCCATGTATCTCCCAACCCAGGTATGTCATCTATAGTCCTAATATGTTTCCACAAATTTCGACTGGCAGGAGTACGGGAAATAATAAATCAATATCACTTAAGGTGAATACCGACGACTGTAAAACCGACTCTATTTCTTTATAGAACCCGGTCGGATTCTTTCTTACATCGGGAATAGATTTCTTTATTGTCTTCACTTCCTGTCTTGAAAACGGGACGTGAACAAACTGTGATACGTAATGTGCAGGAATTTCTCCCGCAAGTATTCCTCATCCAGCATCGGCCGCCATCTAAACTTTCGGGACAAATGTCGGAGGGACCTCTCACATGGGCAACTGAGAAGTAGGCAGCTCCGAACGCTTACTAAGCAACAGAGCCAGATCAAGCGCTAGGGCAGTCGAAGAAGTATCCATCGAAAAAGCTCTCTTATAAACACTCAACAATTCTGCGGAACAACAAATCTTTCTTTTTACACACTCATTCTGCAGGTACTCTACCATCACCTGTATCACCTTCTTTTGCATTTCTAACATATACTGACTATATGTGGCATATACTTAATCTGGAGTTATCGACATATCCGAAATCCATCTTATCGCATCCTTTATACAAATTCGCGCTTCCTCACCTTTTAATTCATGGCGAGGAGAAAACCGTTTCTGTAAGTACATAATACATAAACTACACCATCTGCTTCCTCGTTCTGTAACCCTTCCAACTCCTTCCTATACTCAAAAATCCTCTCAACATGCTCATATACCTTCTCCGCAGTATCTCTGGACAAATGCTAAGGCGTTCAAATCCCTTAACCGCTGTGGGAAATCTACATTGTTTAATATATTCCAGATTATACACATATGAGTCCCTAATCCTTCAATAAAAACATTTTTCTCCGGAATACCTTTTACATTTTCGAGTGTGGAAAAAACATCAGCTTGTTCACCCTCCTCCATACAATGGTTAGCCCAAGCAATCAATTCATTTTTTTTGTCTCGGGACACAGTATTACAAGTCACAACCCTTGGTCTCGCTCCCTGGTCTACTACAAGCGATGCAGAATCACTTGGAAGAGGAAGAGTAGGCACATTCTGAATATCAACAGGTGGAGGCAAGGGGGCAGGCAAAGGAGCGACAGCTGGAAGAACAGGAAGAACAGCAGGGAGGACCGGAGGAACTATAGGAGGGGAAATAGCAACGGGAAGGGGCAAAGCGCCAGGAGGAGGGACGTACGGGGGTGGCGTGGAGGCATCGGTCCTTCGTTCATGCAAAAGTTTATTAATCAATTCATCTGACGTATGAAAATCTTTTGAAGGATAGATTTTCTGAATGCCTAATTGAAACGCCCTGTCTGTGTTCCTAACTGACTCCAATTGTTTATTTTGATCATATAACCGTGCCTTTTCGACACTTGTCATATGTCTACGCATATGTTTCTCTCTACTCTTTTGTTGCTGCAAAGCTTCTGTTTTCAAACTGTGCAATGCGTCAAATGCTGCAGGTCTAGCCTTTTTCTTTACTAATACAGACTCTAGATATTCTATACGAGGGATTTCAAAACTACCATTGGTTGGCCACCGAAGATTAGAATTATGTCTGGTCTGTCTGTGCCAAATGTCATTAAATGCTATAATACCAAAGCCTTTCTTACAGTACATAGTACATGCCGGTGACCCCTCCTGTGGTGCGGGATGACTATCTTCCAAAGATTGTCTGTCGCTGCGGAAGAATGCCCTAAAGCAGGCAGACAATTTCCCAGGCATATCAAAGTTCTGGTGTTACCTGGTCAGGTAATTGTGCTCGTGAGTACAATGCGCCAAATTCAAATTGTCAGGGTTAAATTAAGAATCGGGACACGATTCACCTGACCAAAGGACTGGGATGCCCGATCGGGTTACTAAGGACAATGCTAAGGACCCACGTGTCTGGTGATTTTCAGCAAATTTACCCACCTCGATATATCGACCCGCGTCAAGATGTCGTCTCGGGCTACAGCTCACCATTCAGGGATCGGATCGTGCAGTTTTGTCGAGGAATTCGCTCCTCGTCTAGAGTGGCCGTTTCTGTTTGCGCCATCCGATCCCAGTCCGATAGCCGAGCCAACCTTCAACGAGACGAAGTCGATCTTGAGGGTCCCTATTCGGGGACCATCTGTGGAATCAGAAAAATACAATATTAAGGCTTTTACACCATGCAAAGGAAAATACACCGACACAGGCTTGTAAAGATTCCCAGAATCTTTATTACAAAATTGAACAGTATCGAACAAAGTACACAAATAGCTATTTGGCTGTCAATACATCACAGAGACCACCAGCAGGGTTCAATGTGAGCAGTGAGCAGAATTTGCTAGCTGGACATCAGCGTATCTATACAGTTTGTTATAATGATGTCCAGCCTCTTACAAGTTAATTATACACTGGGCTAGGGTCGCGCCAGGTTCGTTTCCTAATTTACATATCTCATGCATGCGGTTTACTTTTCCAACATATTTACTACACACACTATTATTCTTTAGTTTTAACGTTACACTCTTTACACATTGCTTTAATACAGATCAAACAAATGTTTTGCATGTTGTATTTGGATAGCATTATTGTTCTTGTATACTTGTAGGTTAACATTGCTGATTCAAGTAATCCCCTGATCCCGAGGTCAACAAAGGACAAGGTCTACATGACCCAAACATGTAGCCTGAAGGCAGGTTGGACATTAACTCCCCTAAAGAGGTTAGAGAGGTTAAAGCAAGAACAAGAGCACATGAGACGGCCATTTTAGACTACAGGGTGACTTTGTACGATAAACTAAAATGGTGGTTCTAACCTAAAATGGAGGCTTGATTAAGTTGAGGTCACGACCTTGTAATACGGATTTCCTCGCAAAGCGACTGGGCATAGGCCATCATATACAATGAGGACGAAACAATATTATATCAGTTCTAACAATGCACCCAAGAATCTGGCCAGTGCCCTCAACCCGCACACATAAGCCAGCCACCAAAAGGCCTGTCCACTTCTGTGCACATACTATTACAATACTTGCAGCCAGTGCACAGACTCTTAGGTCCATGGCCTCTGCACATACACCCAAAATGTTAGTGGCTGGCCACAACCACTGCAGGCCCTGTCCACTTCTGCACACATAGAATTACACTACTTGTAGCCAGTGCACAGACTCTTGGGTCCACGGCCTCCAGCCATGCACCTAAAAGTCTAGGAGCAGGCCACAACCATCACAGCATAATACAGACATGCACCACCCACCAAAATCCCTGCCCACCTCTGTAAACATACTATTACACTACTTGAAGCCAGTTCATGGACTGTTGGATCAATGGCTCCGACCATGCACCCAAAAGTCTAGGAGCAGGCCAAAACCATCACAGCATAATACAGCCATGCACCCAAGTATCTGGTCAGTATCCACAACCCTAACACATTAACCAACCATTAAAGGGTCTGTCCACTTCTGTACACATAATATTACACTATTCGCCCATTCACCTAAAAGTCTAGTGGTCAGCTACAATCACTGCAGACCCTGTCCACTTCAATACACATACAATTATAATACTTGCAGCCAATGTGCAGACACTTGAGTTCATGGCCTCTGCCCATGCACCCACAAGTCTAGTGGCTATCCACAACCACCACAGGCCCTGTCCACTTCTGTACACATACTATTACACTACGTGCAGCCAGTGCACAGACTCTATGGTTCATGCCTTCCGGCCATGCACCCAAAAGTGTAAGAGCACGCCACAACCATCAAAGCAAAATACATCCATGCACCCAAGAATCTGGCAAGTGCCCACAACCCATACACACAAACCAGCCGCCAGAGGCCCTATCCATTTCTGTACACATACTATTACAGTACTTGCAACCAGTGTGCAGACTCTTGGGTCCATGGCTTCCAGCCATTCACCCAAAAGTCTAGGAGCAGGCCCCAACCATCACAGCATAATACAGCCACGCACCTAATAATCTGACCAGTACCCAGAACCACACTCATAGGCCAGCGAGGAAAGGCCTTTTCCACTTCTGGACACATAATATTACAATACTTGCAGCCAGTGCACAGACTCTTAGGTTCATGGCCTCCGCCCAATGCACCCAAAAGTCTAGTGGCTGGCCGAAACCACTGCAGGCCCTGTACACTTTTTTACACATACTATTACACGACTTGTAGCAAGTGCACAGACTCTTGGGTCTATGGCCACCAGCCATGCACCTAAAAGTCTAGTGGCTAGCCACAACCACCACAGGTCCCGTCTACTTCTGTACACATATTATTACACTACTTGAAACCAGTGTGCAGACTCTTGGGTCCATGGCTTACGGCCATGCACCCAAAAGTCAAAAAGCAGGCCGCACCCATCACAGCATAATACAACCATGCACCCAAGAATCTGACCAGTGCCCACAACACACACATAACAAGCCACTAAAGACCCTATCCACTTCTATAGGCATATGATTACACTACTTGCAGCGAGTGCACAGACTCTAGGGTTCATGTCTTCCGGCCATGCACCCAAAAGTGCAGGAGCAGGCTGCAACCATCACAGCATAATACAGCCATGCAGCCATGAATCTGGCCAGTGTCTAAACCCACACACATAAGCCAGCCACCAAATGGCCTGTCCACATACTATTAATTTACTTACAGCCAGTGCGCAGACTCTTGGGTGCAGTGGCTGGCAACAACCACCACAACATAATACTGCCATATGCAGTCTAAGAGCAGACCACAACCATCACAGCATAATACAGCCAGTGCCCTCAACTCGCACACATAAGCCAACCACCAAAGGGCATGTCCACTTCTGTACACACTACTTGCAGCCAGTGCAGAAACTCTTGGGTCCATGGCCTCCAGCCATGCACCCAAAGGTCTAGGAGCAGGCCATAACCATCACAGCATGATACAGCCATGCACCCAAGAATCTGGCCAGTATCAACACACTTAAGGCAACCATCAAGGGCCTTTCCACACATACTATCACACTACTTGCAGCCAATGCACAGACTCTCAGGCACATGGTCGACGGCCATGAACCTAAAAGTCTAGGAGCAGGCTACAACCATAACAGCATAATATAGCCATGCACCAGCCGCCAAAGGCCCTGTCCACCTCTGTAAACATACAATTACACTACTTGCAGCCAGTACACAGACTCTTGGATCAATGGCTCCGACCATGCACCCAAAAGTCTAAGAACAGGCCACAACCATCACAGCATTATACAGCCATGGACTCAAGAATCTGGCCAGTACCCACAACCCACACACATAGGCCAGCCGTCAAAGGCCCTGTCCACTTCTGTACATATACTCTAACACTACTTGCAGCCAGTGTGCAGACTCTTAGGTCCATAGCCTCCAGCCAGCGCACATAAAACTCTAAGAGCAGGCCACAACAATCACAGCATTATACAGCCATGCACTCAAGAATCTGGCCAGTGCCCCCAACCCACACACATAAGCCGGCCACCAGAGGCCCTATGCACTTATGTACACATACTATTATACTACTTACAACCAGTGTGCAGCCTCTTGGGTTCATGTCGTCAGACCATGCACCCAAAAGTCTAGGAGCAGACCACAACCATCACAGCATAATACAGCCAGGCACCCAAGGATCTGGCCAGTGCCCACAACCCACACATATAAGCCAGCCACAAGAGGCCCTGTCCACTTCTGAACACATGCTATTATACTACTTGCAACCAGTGCGCAGACTCTTGGTTCCATGGCTTCTGCTGATGCACCCAAAAGTCTAAATGCAGGCCACGACCATCACAGCATAATACAACCATGCGCCCAAGAATCTGACCAGTGCCCACAACACACACATAACCAGCCACTAATGACCCTATACACTTCTGTGCACATAGGATTATACTACTTGCAGCCAGTGCGCAGACTCTAGGGTCCATGTCTTCCCGCCATGCACCCAAAAGGGTAGGAGCAGGCCGCAACCATCACAGCATAATACAGCCATGCACCCATGAATTTCACCAGTGTCCAAAATATACACACAAAAGCCAGCCACCAAACGGCCTGTACACATACAATACACTACTTGCAGCCAGTGCTGAAACTCTTGGGTCCATGACCTCCAGCCATGCACCTAAATGTCTAGGTTCAGGCTGTTAGAGCAGAATCATGTGCAGTGCCCTTAGGGACCACTACACACAATTAAGACTACAAGTGGCAATACAATTTCACCTTTGGCACAAGCCTGTACTACACTGTTAAAGTGGTAGCCGTAGCGGATCAGCCACAATTATCTGAAGAGCAAATGAGCAGTAGTAGAGATTACACAAAGGACATCAATTACTGTGACTCAAGCAAACACTGACTCAAGGTTTTTGGTTAAAAAGTAAAAGTACATTTATTTTTGACCATCTGTTTGCAAAACACTTCACTTCTATTAAATTAAAACCACAGGCAAAATACACTACACACAACCAATTCACTTGGTGTAGAACAACTCAAGGTAAGTACCTTATGATTTGACAGATCAGTCTTATGAAACAAAAGACATTACCGAGAATACATGTGCGATCACTTTTTGAAAGTATTGACGTTTCGGTCTTACTAAAGATACACATATACGCAGGGACGTCATTTGGTGGTCGCCAGAGGTCGCAAGTGCAACCTCTGAGGTCTCCCTTGCGACCTCTGTGGTGGTCTCCCTTGCGATCTCTACAAAAAAAAGAAGACTTTTTTTATTATTATTATTTTTTTTTGCAATGCAAGCTCCTGGGGTGTGGCCAGCACCATGTGGCTCTTTAATTCTGGAGTGGCTAGCTTTCTTGTTCGGGCCCCTTAAAAAAGAAGAAAAATAAGAACATGAGGGCCAAAAGTCTAACACTTTCAGCACTGAAACTAAATAAGAAAGAATAGGAATGCCAAAAAATGTGTCTTTCTGAAATTCTATACAATAATTGCTAGACACATTAAAGATTTATTTCAGACACACTTCAGCGGGTGAGTCAATGATTTAGTCTGTTCTCAAATGCCTCAACTCAGCCTTTCATCCTTCTGAGGTCAATAAATGGGTACCAACACAGGTTGGGTGATATTGGGTGTATATTTCTTCTATGTAAAGCGCTTAAGCGTAAGTGCTATATAATAACACATCATTATCATTTGGTCAAGGACGTCTGCTTGCAACCACAGTAATTTGTTAATATAGGCCTACACACACTGATCTTAACGATACATATGGCGATCCATTGAGGTATGAAATGTACATCACATTATAGTGATATCGTAACCATATTTTTCGTAGTGTACAATGCTATGTGATGCCACTTCCTGTTTTGTTAACGGGAACGGGTGAAAGGTCGTGTTCCATCACTTCCCGGGATATCACTTTGGGGTGGGGTCAACTGACATCACTTCCTGTGATGTCATCAGGGGTCAAGGGTCGTGTGATGTCACTTCCGCTACCCCTGGCATTTTGGTGAAATGACGTCCCTGCGTATATGAGAGCCTTCCCTTGGTCTTCTTAAAGCTTAAGTGACCAGCCAAAGGTATCTCGTGGGCTAACTGTAGGAACTGGAGTCAGTTCACTAGAGGTACTACAAGTATTTTGCAGTCTCCAGAGGTTGACTCAGTTGGTTCAATGTAGAAAAGGCCATCTTCCCAGTGCAACCTATACTTTCCAGGCTCTTTCCCATCAAGCTGAGAAGCCGTCTGTAGGTGAAGACCTTCAAGAGTAGGACACTCTCTTTGTCCTCTGCTGAAGTCTGCCCTGTTGGGTCCACCTTCTGCCAGTAAAGACTGCAGCTCAGGGTGTTCAACAGGGTCGAGATCTCCAACCAGAGTAAGATCTTCTTCTAGATCTGATTCCTCAGTGTCTAGTTGAACGATACAGGGTTGAATCTCACACTCAGCCTCAGCTGGTGGAGGAGTCACAGATGTGACTTTGGGCAGTCTTGGAGATGTCCTTCTGGGCACAGGGGTGCTTGCTGGTTTCTTGCTGGCAGACTTGAGTTTCCCCTTTGTCTCTTTCTGTCCTGCAATAGCGGTAAGTAAGTCCTGTGGACTTGTGGTGATAGATTCTTCTATCAAGTCCCCTGGAGAGCCTCTCAAGCTTCTCTCCCTAGCAGACCATGTGAGCTCATGCTTCCCTTTGCTGGGAGGCCTGGGGTACTAGACACAACTCCAAGAGATTTTAGGTCATTACCCAACAGCACTCTTCCAGGTTCATCACTTTGAACACTAACAGGTATTCTGAAAGTCATGTAATTACACTGGATGAGAGCTGGTAACTGGGGAACCATTTGCACAGGGCCTCCAGCTAACTTGGTCAGGTGTTTGGGTGCCTTAGCAAAATCCTCTACCTTGAAAAAACATTCATCAACCACGGTTATGCTGGCTCCAGTGTCTCTGATGGCAGGGGTCTCCTGGCCATTCACAAGAACACTATCTTTGTGGTACTCTTTAGTATTGTGTGGGATTGAGTTATAGACATCTAAGTTCTGTTGTTCCCAAAGGCCCAAGGACACTAAAGAAACACTAGCTGAGACTCTCATGGGCTCACCAGCTAGTAACTGAAATTTTCCACTGGCTATAGGTACTTCATCCACCTCGGAGAAGGCTAAGGAGACAGTGTGGACCCCTGAAGGTTTACCCTTACATCTGGGATCCCCTTTCACATGGTCACTTGACCCACAACCAAAACATTTTCCAAATGCTTTAATGAATGGGGGTTTGTTCTGACCTCCATCGTGTTTTGGACCAGATGGTACACTAGCCTGATTCGGTTTCCCTTGTGGCTTACCCTGGTAATGTTTGGGGCCCTCTTTTTGATTGGAATTGTTGGAATTCTCTTTGGTGTCTTTCTTTGACTGCTTTCCCTCATCCTTCTTCTGAGTTGCCCCAGAATCCTTGTGAGTAGCCATGTTGGCAACCCTCAAGTTAGCAGCCTTAGCTAACTTCTTAGGATGTATGTCCTTCGAATCAGCCAAGTGCTGTCTAAGCTCAGGTGAGCAGGCATCATAGATTGACTCCAACATCACAAGATTCCTCAAACCTTCATAAGTGTTCACTTTCTAACCCTTAACCCAACCATAAAAGTTCTTCAAACATTCACACAACCAGGTAGCCCAAGGGGTACCATCATGCTTTTTGAGGGTCCTAAACCTCTTAAGGTACTGGGAAGGGGTCTTCCCAAATCTATCTATTAAAGCTAGCTTTACACACTCATAATCCTGTTTATCCTCCACCCCCAACTCCATTGCAGCATCACTCGCAACAGGGGGAAGCCTAGAGAAAAGCCAAGGAATCAACTGATTCCCTGTGATACCTTGAATCCCATGATTATACTCAAACATTGCTAACCAATCCACAACATCAAGTTTAGTCTCATACATACCAATCATTTCCTTTGGCATACGGGGTCTCTTAGGGCTGGAAGACCTAGAAGACTCTGGGAGAGAAGCATTTTCCAAAGGTAATTTCTTCATTTCTAGAGCATGAGCCATCTCCATTTCTCTGAGCCTTAATTCTTGATGGTTCATGGCAGTTTGTGCATCAAAACGTTTCACTTCTAATACAAGTCTCATTTTCTCCAGAGCAATAAACTCAGGAGTGAGTGTAAGACCTGTGGGGGTCCCTGTGGACAGAGGTTTTGCTTTCTTCTCCGAAAGACCTGCACACCTCCATCTTACTGCAAATGCTATATTCATCTCCTGGTCCCTATTAGACTGCCTCTTTTTAAGAGATAACACGTTTTAGAGGAGGAAGATTACAGTGATACTCTCACTCCTCTGTGTTGCCAGACATACGTAGAGGATGAATCATTGGATCCCTGTTCTTCCCATTTCTGTAAATTGATGTCTGCCCTCTAACAGACAGCATATTCTGTCACACTCTCTCTCGCTCTCCTTCTTTCTATCTCTCGCTGTCTCCTCCTACCCTCCACCCCCCATAGGCATAACTCAAGCATTAATCTCTTTGATTTTGTCTTGCCACCTATAGAAATCACATGTTACTCTCATGGATCTTCATGTTCACTCCCACAAAAATCAAATGAAACTATCTGTGATTGTGTCTGCCATCCTGAAGGAAAAGAAAATCATCTACTTCTTCTAGTCCAACGCTTTAAGAATCAGAAACATCAGTATCCACATTTGCTGGAGGGGTAGGCACTTCTGACCAACTCTACAGACTTTGTTTCCCCATTAACTTAGCAATCAGTTTAGATTTATTTCCTTTACCAGAGAGATTCTTTTCCCTACACATGGTTCTCAGAACCTCAGCAGTATAGTTTAAGAGACCCTCTTCACTGTAGCTTTCCATATTTGACATGATTTTTCAGTTAACAGAATCAGTGGTGTTTAGCCTTGTGGTTAGTTGATCCAAGGTAATAGCAGCACTCTAAGTGTAATCACTATCCTTAAAAATCCCACCACTGTACACCAGTGTTAGGCAGAATCCTGTGCACTGCCCTTAGGGACCACTAAACACAATTAAGACTACAAGTGGCAATACAAGTTCACCTTTGGTACAAGCCTGTACTATACTGTTAAAGTGGTAGCAGTAGCGGAGCAGCCAGACTTATCTCAAGAGCAAATAAGCAGCAGTAGATATTACACAAAGGACTACAATTACTGTGACTCAAGCAAACACTGACTCAAGGTTTTTGGGCAAAAAGTAAAAGTACATTTATTTTTGACCATCTGTTTGCAAAACACTTAACTTCTATTAAATTAAAACCACACGTAAAATACACTACACACAACCAATTCACTTGGTGTAGAACAACTTAAGGTAAGTACCTTATGATTTGACAGACCGGTGTTATGAAACAAAAGACGTTACCAGGAATACATATGCGATCACTTTTTCACAGTAAAGATGGTTCGATCATACTAAACATATGCGTATCCGCGGGAAGGAATGTTACCGGGGTAAAAACACACTTAGCACCTGAGTTACCACAAGGGAGTTGGGGGCAAAAATCATAGGCAATACTTTTGTCAAGGCAAACAGAATCAGGGAACACTTCCTAACCCAAAGATAAAAGTCAGTTGGCCTGCGCCAGTGTTAGGTGGAACAGGGTTCCTGTTGTCAAGGATCACACAGTCAGATCGTTCGTGATTCAAGTTTGCCAGGAGTACTTGGATATTGTCACAAGAGGAAGCAAAAGTTATAAGAGGGAAGGAAGATAAGGACAAGCCTTGGATGAGGAAAAGAGGGTTTCACCCTAGTTCCTCGAAGTCAGACACAGTACCTTATTCTTTGAAGAGGCTGGTGCCACGGCAGTTGTTCCTGGTAGTTTCCTGCAGACTCTCGGTTCCTGATGCTTCAGTCATGGTGACAAGAAGGAGGACGTCTGGAGTGATCTGCACTACCCAGGGATGAGGCCAGCAGCAGCAACAGTGAATAAAAAGTGTGCTCCTTTAAAACAGGAGAGGCTCTTCAGATGGCTATCCGGACCACTACAGCAGTGTGCAGCGATTTCGACCATGAAGGGGCTCCTCTGGCTTTAGAAGATGAGCTGGTTGACCCCACCAGGTTCAAGGGAAAAAGACTCCGGACTGGATCTTCTTTGGTCATTGAAGGGTAGATAGCTCAGGACTGCAGCAGGTTTCACCGGGACTCGGGGTTGCAGCAGCCGTCTTCTTCTTCGCTTCTCTTCGGTTCCTTGTAGTTCCAGTGGCGACTCTAACTTCCAGCCCAAGAGTCCTGCCTTTTATGCAAAAATCCCCCATTCACACAGCCTGCCTGTCAATCACGCAGCATGGGGGTTGTCCGTCCCCCGGACAACCACCTCAGCCAATCATGGCAAAGTGCGACTTGGGTTTCCCAGGATACCATGTGTTGGGGGTGACTACACCTATCCCTCACATACAGCCCACCTAGACACCCAGGCGCCATGAGGAGGGCTTCTCTGCAGAAGCCTACCAAAAGACGGTGAACAAAGAAGGGGAAACCTGGTTTGCCACGCAAAGTAAAACACAAGAAGGACTTTAACAAAACGAAATGGCGACTAAACCCAACCGGAGCCGAAATAAAAAGTATTTGGGCAAGCGGGTTTAAGTTCGAGGCTACCACAATAGCCTGTAACAATACCACGTTTATATAGTATAATTGCGGTAGAAAAGTTAGGGTAGATACCACTGCCACCAGCCAAGTCTAAATGTTAAAAGAGTAAAACAAAGCTCAGAGAGGCACAGACAAAAGGGATAGGAATTAACCATTTCCAGTACTCCATGTAAGATGGGGTGTACTGGGTCTGTAGTTGTTAAACGACTAGATACAGTTAATGGAAACTTTACCTGTTTCTGGGGGACAGTAGTCGGCCCCAGAAAAAGTGATTCAGAGGGAAGTCTCAAAGACATCCCTGTGTTACTGCACTGAAGGGGCTGTTTAACACACAGAAAAAGTGGGTCTCATGGAGGGGTGTGCTCCAAAGCCCAAGATCACACAAACAATAGAAATACACATGGCAAAAGACATGTAAGAGTGGGCAAAAAAGGCTCACACTCCTACCAAGTGGAAAAATAAACTCCAGAAGTCCAGCAAAGCTGATGGGGGACTCACTAGGTGAGGAAAATTAGCCATAGAATGAGAATTCTTCCTAACACAGGCCACAACCATCACAGCATAATACAGCCATGCACCAGCCGCCAAAGGCCCTGTCCACCTCTGTAAACATACTATTACATTACTTTCAGCCAGTGCACAGACTCTTGGATCAATGGCTCCGACCATGCACCCAAAAGTCTAGGAACAGGCCACAACCATCACATATACAACCATGCACCCAAGAATCTGGCCAGTACCCACAACCCAAACACATAGGCCAGCCGTCAAAGGCCCTGTCCACTTCTGAACACATGCTATTATACTACTTGCAACCAGTGCACAGACTCTTGGGTCCATGGCTTCCGGTGATGCACCCAAAAGTCTAAGAGCAGGTCACACCTTCACAGCATTATACAGCCATGCACCCAAGAATCTGGCCAGTAGCCACAACCCACACACATAAACCAGCCACTAGAGGCCCTGTCCACTTCTGTACACATACTATTATTCTACTTGCAACCAGTGCACAGACTCTTGGGTCCATAGCTTCCGGCCATGCACCCAAACGTCTAGGAGCAGGCCACAACCATCACAGCATATAACAGCCAGGCACCCAAGAATCTGGCCGGTACCAACAACCAACACACATAAGCCAGCCACCAAAGACCCTGTCCACTTCTGTACACATACTATTAAACTACTTGCAGCCAGTGGGCAGACTCTTAGTTTCATGGCCTCCGCCCATTTACCCAAAATTCTAGTGGCTGGCCACAACCACCACTGGCCCTGTCCACTTCTGTACACATACAATTACACTACTGGCAGCCAGTGCCGAAACTCTTGGGTCCATGGCCTCCAGCCATGCACCCAAAAGTCTAGGAGCAGGGCACAAGCATCACAGGAGAATACAGCCATGCACCCAAGAATCTGGCCAGTACCCACAACCCAAACACATAAGCCAGCCACCAAAGGCCCTGCCCACTTCTGTACACATACCATTACACTACTTACAGCAGACTCTTAGGTCCATGGCCTCCACCCATTCACCTAAAAGTCTAGTGGCTGGCCACAACCACTGAAGGCCCTGTCCACTTCTGTACACATACTATTACAATATGTGCAGCCAGTGCACAGACTCTTGTGTCCATTGCCGTCTGCCATGCAGCAAAAAGTGTAGGAGCAGGCCACAACCATCACAACATAATACACCCAAGAATCTGACCAGTGCTTACAACACACAAATAACTAGCCCCCAAAGACCCTGTCCACTTCTGTACATATACGATTACGCTACTTGCATTCAGTGCGCAGACTCTAGGGTCCATATCTTCCGGCCATGCACTCAAAAGTGTAGGAGCAAGCCGCAACCATCACATCATAATACAGCCATGCACCCAAGAATCTGGCCTTTGTCCACAACCCAGACACATAAGTCAGCCGCCAAAGGGCCTGTCCACATACTATTACACTACTTGTAGACAGTGCACAGACTCTTGGGTGTGGCAGCTGGCAACAACCACCACAGCATAATACAGCCATACACAGTCTAAGAGCAAACCACAACCATGACAGCATAATACAGCCATGCACCCAAGAATTTGGCCAGTGCCCACAACATACACACATAAGCCAGCCATCAAAGGCCCTGTCCACTTCTGTACACATACCATTACACAACTTGTAGCAAGTGCACAGTCTCTTGGGTCCATGGCCTCCAGCCATGCACCCAAAAGTCTAGTGGCTGGCCACAACCACCGCAGGCCCTGTCCACTTCTGTACACATACTATTACATGACTTGTGGCCAGTGAGCAGACTCTTGGGTCCATGGCCTCCAGCCATGCACCTAAAAGTCTAGTGGCTAGCCATAACCACCACAGGCCCTTTCCACTTCTGTACATATACTATTACACTACTTGCAGCCAGTGCAGAAGCTCTTGGGTCCGTGGCCTCCAGCCATACACCCAAAGGTCTAGTCAGGGCCGGTCTTTGCATCTGGCAATGCAGGCGGCTGCCTTATGTGCCAGCTTCCAGGGGGTGCCAGTTTGACTCCAGCAACGTCAGAGTCATGCATGATGCTGCATCATTTAATGATTGTAATACTATGTATAAAAAAAGTGATATGAAATCACTCAGTCTGAGCACTGTAGCATGCCTGCTGACAGCAGCGGTGTGGGCAAAGCCAGGCTAGCCCCTCCTGGGGTCTGCAAGCTCCAGATTCCAGGACCATCCTACATTTCATTTGCTTAAAGGCAAAAAATGTTTCTTATCAGTTTCCGGGCCCAGGCCTGACCCATCACACGTGACGTGCCTCCTCCTCAGCGCATGCACTGTACAGTCTAGTTTGGGTGATTGATTGGGCTTGGTTGCTCAGCTTCATATTTCAGCAGGCAGGCACTAAGAGATAAGGATCTCGGTAGCAGCACACAGCCTCTCCATCGCACTCGGCAGGATCAACAAGACCCTGTGAGGGGCCGCAGGATAGGCCAGCCACTGGCCTATCCTGCCACCACGTGCATGTGAACTGGCTGCTTGTGGCCTGCTAGTGGAAGATCGCTCTCTGGGTGATCCGACCCACTACTGGAGGCCTGCACACACTGACCAGGGCAGTGAACAACCACACTGCTGATCGGAGGTACATGGACAGGGCTCTCTGCCCCTTGTATGTATGAGTTCCGAAATGTTTGCCACCTTATCACACCTATTATTAACTGCCTCAAGTTTATTCAGTTTAAATGCACTATGCAGAGTTTGTGACTGTGAATCGTCTGCATTCATCAAGTGTTTCCATAGGCAGCGCTCAATAGAATGGGGTTAAATGAAGCCTCCAAGCAAAGTATGGCAGAATCTCTCAACTGAGCTGTTTGAAAAAGTATTTACATAAACATGACAACCTAGTTAATTGGGATGGCAAGCTGCAAAGCCAAAGCATGGCCTATTGGTCACACAGTACAGAGATGCTTAGGAATCATAGTTCTGGCACTGCAATTTGTAAATGCTCAGGAGTGCAACGAGTTGCAGGAAGAGGACATCATATAGACAAGTATAGGGTTTATGTTTCAAAAACTTTGAAGAAAAAAGTCTCTTGGCAGGCAAATTCACACAATCTCATCCATCCCCTTTTCCTGCCACTGCCAGTCCCGCTCCTTGTATCGCATAGCTCTCCTCTCTCATCTGCTTCTATTTCACAATTGTTTCCTCTTGGCACTATCTCTCTCTGTGTTCCTCTCCCTGCGTCCTACTCTCCCACAGACAACCTCCTTCCCACTCCTTTATCAGTCTCCCAGTAACTCCCTGAAACTGCAAGCTTTCCACTCATGCTTTCTCCGCCCCTGTTACTCTTGCCTTGTCCTCCCACACACACTGTCTTCATCTCCCTCTCGCTCTCACCCTCTCTCTGCCCCTTCTTCCCTCTGTCTCTTAACCCTCTCTCAAGTTGTTGCCCCCTCCTCTCTTTGAGGTTTCAGTCTCTTGGCTTGTCACTCCTTTGCAGTCTTTCTCGCCTTCATCTGCCCAGCATGGCATCTTAGGTTTCTCTATTCCTTGCACTCCTGTCTGCCGCAGAGTTCTACTGCTACCGTTGACTCCCCGACTTCCTGGGAGACTCTCTGTGGGGCTCAGTGTAGTGATCTTCAAAGCTTGTTGAGGGTCCCTCTTGCGCTGTTTCTCTTACCGCCTCTCTTGGCATTTTCTTTTTTGCAGTTCACCACCCTTTGTGAGTTGCTTAGGTTTATTAGCCTCCACCATTTCTTCATATTGTTTCCTTTTTATTAAGAACATATGTGTTTGCCTTTCCTATCTACTGCTTGTTTCCCCAGTAGTTTCTTCTCCGTCACACGATATCTGACTGGTTGTGCCGCATTCTTTCCAAGTCTCTCTTTTTGTTTACTCTATCCATTGTGTCTGTTCCCTCTTTTCATGTGAGCTTCCAATTACAGTAAGACAGCTTGGTGGGTTAATGTCTCTACTGGAAGAGACATTGAGAGACTGCAGACGGCTGATTTCAGACACAGTTAAATAGCTCAGATAAATCAGGAGAGACACTGGTGTCTGCTGCCGATTTCTGCAGGTAGCCTGCAGATCACAGGTCCAGTATGAACTTTCACCCTTTTTATGTCCAAAAATTAAATAACTTTGAATTTGGCAAATCATGACAACGCTTACTGGATGACTGTGGTATCCCAAGTATGAGATCATTATGAACATGCAGACTAGCAATAGTACTAGTACTTTAGGCACAACAGGACTGTCTCTCTTTTCTACCTTTTCGAATTAAGGGACAATTCTGTGTCAGAGTCAGAGAGCTGTCTATGACTTATCACTCAAGTGCCCCGTCCTGCTGCACATTAACTGTTAGAATGGCAGCACTGATGCTGTGGGTAATAGATCATTATGCATTTACAGTAATATAGTAATCCATGGTGTACTGCCAGCATGAGGGACAGGTTAGCACCAGAAGGCAGCTTTCACCCGCACATCTTCCACAGTGAAGGGAAGCGGGACATTGTGGACCAGTCTCTCGGGCTTCTATGGCCATTTGCGGCCATTGGGAGAACCATCAGGATTGGCCATATAGTAGCAGAATGTGTCATGGCTGCAGGACGGATGACCCTGCAGGTGGTCGGAAATGTCCTGGCCATGGGATCACTGATCCTGTCGACCCCTTTTTTTGTACACAGTCTTTGTAACCATTATTACCCCTCCAAGGGGCAGCACTCAATTAATGGTTCCAGCAATTAACATGAACAGTGTAGAAGTTTCCGTTGTGAAACTTTTAGCTCTGATGAATGCTGATTGCTTGTTGTGCAAAGGTTGTGCACATTAAGCATGACAGAAAATGCTTTGTAGTTACTGTTTGCCACTCAGATGGGTGTATCACAAAAGTTCTTCTGGGGTGTGTTTAAGTCGTGACCTGCAGGGCAGTTTACAGAGATCTCAAGTGGTCCAATATCAAGTGTGAAATAATCACCCACAATTTAAAATGTGCAGCGAAAGGGATAATAATATGCTAAAATGCCAAAACTTACTGAAAATTATTTTAGAGATTGGTTTTCACATATTTTTGAGCAAGAAGAGTATGAATGAAATATTGATATTAGGTAAGAAAAGTGGGCAGTAGTTTGTCTACATTCCCATCTTTGATAAGCTTTAGATGCTCATATTGAGCAATTACTTAGTATGTAGATTACTGTTGTGCAGCAGATGTGAAAACAGTTGCCTTTGCCACTTTGGTGGGTTCATCCCATGGGACCAGGTACACATATATGTAGATTTCCAGATATATTTGTACAACTGTTAGACTTTTAGGAGGACCGTTCCAGCTTTTATTACTTAAGAAGCAATCAAAAAAGTACCATTTAGCGGGTAACAGTAACATCTGTTTTTTCCACTGCAGTAAAGCTAGTGGCACTCGTGTGGGCAGCATGTTGTGCTGGAAGTAGGAACTAAGAGAGGATATGGACGCAGTCTGTGAATGTGCCACGGTTTACTGATTCCTTGTAAGATGGACTAGACACAACATGGTCACTGGCGTAGTAACATTTAATGTGTGTTACTGTCATTTTTGGTGGGCTCCAATGATGCTTCCCGCCTGGCGTGCAATGTAGTCTAAGACCGGCCCTGAGTCTAGTAGCAGGCCAAAACCATCCCACCAGAATACAGCCATGCACCCAAGAATCTGGCCAGTACCCAGAACCCACACACATAAGCCAGCCACCAAAAGACCTGTCCACTTCTGCACACATACTATTACACTACTTGCAGCCAGTGCGCAGACACTTAGGTCCATGGCCTCCACCCATTCACCCAAAAGTCTAGTGGCTGGCCACAACCACTGAAGGTCCTGTCCACTTCTGTACACAAACAATGACACTACTTGCAGCCTGTGTGCAGACTCTAGGGTCCATGTCTTTAGGCCATGCACCCAAAAGTGTGGGAGCAAGCCACAACCATCACAGCATAATAAAGCCATGCACCCAAGAATCTGGCCAGTGTCCACAAGCCACACACATAAGGAAGCCACCAAAGGGCTTGTCCACATACTATTACACTATTTGGGTGCACTGGCTGGCAATAACCACTAAAGCATAATACAGCCATGCACCCAAGAATCTGGCCAGTGCCCACAACCCACTCACATAAGCCAGCCACCAAAGTCCCTGTCCACTTCTGTACACATACTATTACACTACTTGCAGCCAGTGCGCAGACTCTTACGTCCATGGCCTCCACCCATGCACCCACAATTCTAGTGGCTAGCCACAACCACCAAAGGCTGTGTCCACTTCTGTACTCATACTATTACACTACTTGCAGCCAGTGCACACATTCTTGGGTCCATGGCTTCCAGCCATACACCCAAAAGTCTAGGAGCAGGCCACAACCATCACAGCATAATACAGCCATGCACCCAGAAATCTAGCCATTGCCAACCCACACACATAAACCAGCTGCCAGAGGCCCTGTCCAATACTATTACACTACTTGCAGCCAGTCCACACAGTCTTGGGCCCATGGCATCCGGACATGCACCCAAATGTCTAGAAGCAGGCCATAACCATCACAGCATAATACAGCCATGCACCCAAGAATCTGGCCAGTACCCACAACCCACATGCATTAGCCACAACCAAAGTCCCTGTCCACTTCTGTACGGATACTATTACAATACTTGCAGCCAATGCAGAAGCTCTTGGGTCCATGGCTTCCAGCAATACACCCAAAAATCTAGGAGCAGGCCACAACCATCACAGCAGAATACAGCCATGCACCCGAGAATGTGGCCTGTATCCAGAAACTTCCCACATAAGCCAGCCACCAAAAATCCTGCCCACTTCTGTACACATACTATTACACTACTACTTGCAGCCAGTGCGCAGTCACTTAGGTCCATGGCCTCCACCCATTCACCCAAAAGTCTAGTGGCTGGCCACAACCACTGATGCTCCTGTCTGAAAGACCAAAGAAATATCGAGACTTAGTACCACAAATGAAATACGCCAATTTTGGGTTGAAAAGATGCAATTATCTTTTATTATTGTACAGTTACAAAGCAAAACAGATAGCCATCTGACTCCCACCACCTCGCAGAGTGTACCAGCAGACACAGTGAGGAGTGAGAGTGCTGGACATCCAAACACCGACATATGTATACCGTTTTTGCAATATTGTCCATCCTCTCTATAAGCTAATAATTCACTGACTAGAGATTGTGCCTAGTTCATATGACAGATGCTACAATATAATACAAAGGATTAAACAAGTGTATATGTCCATGAAGTCACAATGATACTGTTGGTTCTTTGATCCAGGGTAAGCCTTATTCCACAAATCTCTACAATGCAGTTCAGCCAGAACACAAGACCAGAGGTTTTTTTTCCATTGTCTCTTTGTTTATACGAGAATGAGTCTTGTGAGCGCAGACAACACTTGAATGGCAGTCCATATGAAGCACAAGGTTTCTTTGGATTAGTCAAACAGTCTGCTCTCGATCAGCCTAAACATTAACAAAACTCAAAGGTCATTCGGCTTGATTGCAAGTCTAACACACAGTCCACCATTTTAGAACATGGAACAAGAGTCGAAATCAAAATGGCGGATGATTCCTAAAATGGTGGCGAATTTAACCAAAATTGGACCATTACAAAATGCAGTTTTCTGTTTAACGCGAATGGGCTTAGGCCAATATTCATGATAAGGTGCTGTTTTATGATTACGGTTTAACACTGTCCACTTCTGTACACTACTTGCAGCCAGTGTGCAGACTCTATGGTCTATATCTTCAGGCCATGTACCCAAAAGTGTAGGAGCAAGCCGCAACCATCACAGCATAATACAGCCATGCACCCCGAAATCTGGCCATTGCCCACAACCCACACACAAAAACCAGCCACCAGAGGCCCTGTCCACTTCTGTAAACATACTATTACTCTACTTGCAGCCAGTGCACAGACTCTTGGGTCCATGGCTTCCGGCCATGCACTCAAATGTCTAGGAGCCGGCGACAAGCATCACATAATAATACATCAATTCACCCAAGAATCTTGCCATTACCCACAACTCATACACATAAGCCAGCCACCAGAGGCCCTGTCCACTTCTGTACACATACAATTACACTACTTGCAGCCAGTGCGCAGACTCTTGGGTCCATGGCCTCCGCCCATGCACCCAAAAGTCTAGTGGCTGTTCACAACCACCACAGGCTCTGTCCACTTCTGTACACGTACCATTATACTACTTACAGCGCGCAGAAACCTTTGGGTTCAAGGCTTCCACCACAGTGGGGTGGTTGGGACTGGAGCTGGATTGTTGGTGGTGCGGGTGGGACTCGGCAGTCTGGGGAGGTATTTTGGTGGGATGGGCGGGCCACAAATTGCCCCATATGCCAGCAGAACATTGCTGTTCACCTGGGATGGCAATTTGGAGGTTTGGGCCACCAGTTTGCCAACCCAGGGAGGCAGCAGTAGCCACTAGGCCATCTCGAAAAGTATGTTCTGGGTGGTGGGGGTTTCGATATGCCCATTGCCCTCATTCTCATTTCCCATCAGTTTGCAGTTTACCCTTCCTTGGTTTGCAGATTGCAGCCTGAATGTTTGGATTTGTTTTTGCTGGGCTGACCACAGATGGTAATTATTTTTTGTTGTTTCATTTACAGTTGTAGCAGGCTGAAGCTTTTGTTGGCTTATGTAAGTAGTAGACATGCCCTTTTGTTATTATACATTATCATTGGTGTCAGCGCATTGGTCGGGACTGTGGCTGGAGTGTCAATTGTATGGGAGGGAACGGGTGGTGCAGAGGTCGACTGTCCCCAAGTTTATTGGCAGTCCCAGAGAGCCCATCCCCATACCTCTCTGGATGGAAAACCTGTAACGCAGGCCTTCCAGAACTTTCAGGATCATCATGGGTGATGTCCCTGTCCCTGCTTACCTGTTTCCCATGTGGGTTAATCATCCCCAAACACAGCGGTGGTCCCAATGAGTCTTGACAGAGAAAAGAAGCAATGCAGCACGGCCAGAGCTCCAGGACGGCCTGGGGTGATGTTGCCGACCGTGGCCGCTTTTTTCCCTTGTTGGTCAACCGTTCCCAGTTTAGGGCCATCCCAGGGAGCCCCGGACATGTACCAACCCCTCCCTGGAGGGAAAATATGAAACGCAGCCCAGCCCGAACACCTGGAAGTTTGGGTGTTATGGCTCTGGCATTTGCCACCTGTCTCCCATGTTGGGAGAACATCCCCAAGTCCAGCAATGAAAGGGGCCCCTAGGGAACCCTGACGTCTATGGAAACAAGGCGGGTCACCACACACAATAGAGACGCCAGACACGAGGTTGTATTCCCAAAGCTAGGGTTTTATTGCAAAGCAAAAGTCTCAGTTGGCCAACGCGGTCTCACACCCTGCGACGTGTATCTCTAGACCTCGAGGGACCCAAGAGAGTGAATTACGTACATCAGTTACATATATAGAAAATGCATATCAAACAATCAGCTATGACATGTTTAACACCCCCCTTTATTGGGTTTCTTTGAACTTGGTGTGATGATGGACATCTCCGACCACTATGACACCTTCAAACATCTATTCTAGTAACAATTTGCAATTTATGAGTGCGAAGGTATCTTTCGGTTATTGAATAGAACACGGCGCTTCTTTTCTTGGAAGCGAACTACATACGGGGGGAGTTGCATTCCGGACCTTGCTATCTATCAGGTGCTATTCGAGTCCTAGGAGCCGACATGATCTAGCGGGCTCAGAAAAATGGGGGCCGTTAGAAAAGCATAATTCAAGCCTTTAGCGGTATTATTCTAACATATTCTACCATATAACGAGACTGGCTGGCAGCTGTGAAATGATTAAATGACCTGCAGCTCTGCTTCAAGGCTACATTCAGGAGGGAGCTAGGCATTCTTCCTGGCGCTGCCTACGTTTGTGTTTCAGCGAACTCTTGTTATCCTCACGGCCCTGCGGCCTTGTCCTTTTCACATACAGACAACAATGTTTCACAGTCGAGCAGTGTAAGCGGAAAATATACTGCAAAGCAATAGGAACAGAAAGCAATGAGCAATGGTTAGAAAACAAAATGGCGATTCTTGTTACATCAAAATGGCCGCTCATTGGCAAACTCGAAAACCTATATTCTGTCATATCGTGCATGAGACGGTTGGCCCACAGCCACCAAAATGTGTTTGCGGTCTCAAAGTAGAGGTATCCGTATTTCTAGACTGACAAACCCTCCTTTGGCCGTATGCCAAACGTCTCATCTATTTATTGAAACCTCCTCTAGTGATGATGAATCTGAAGTACTTATGTCTGAGTCTTGCATGCTATCGTGGACATCATTGTCTTCATCAATATCTATTGCCATAAACTCTTTTACTGCTCTCATCTCATTTGGGTCTGGGCTAGTTTGATCATGAGGTTGTTTTTTCTTTATCATATGCATGCATCCTTCCGTACATCCCTCAGTTACCTCTGCACAAACTATGGGTAAACAATGTATAAAACATCAGCACGTTAGGAATATTCCGAACACCACTACTAATATTGAGATCAACTTCCATCCCCAAGATCGCAGTATTCCCCAAAACCAAGATCCTATTCCCCAGCTCCCTTCTCGAGTAGGGAGTTCAGAGCTTAGAACATGCATTTTCTTTATTGCTTCAAAGATTGTGGGGGAATAGTCAGCGACATAAACGCAACATGCTGATCCCACTATTTTGCAAATTCCCCTACGATCAACCAGGATCACATCGAGAGCCATTCAATTTTGCAGCGTCATTAACCTGATTCCTCTTTCTTCCAATGGCATGTTAAATAATATATCCGTTGTTGTGTTTATTGTATTCTTTAGGATTCTGGACAGTTGCCTCATATTTCAGGAGTTCACTATCTGTCCTAAGAATGGAATGAATGATTTCGCTACATCAGTTGCTATTAAAACACCTTTGTCAGTCCTTTTGACTCTAGTTTTGGATAATCTGGCCATGGCTGCTGTTTCTAAGAGGAATACTCCTGGGAACAGTAGCCCTAGGTAACATGTACCTCCCCAGTTTCTGGGCAACCAAGGGTATGCTTTCTCTCAACATATAAAATAAACGGGATCACCTACGTATACTGGTTCTATTTCCCATTTTAGTACCACTGTATTCATACAACCAGTATATGTTCCGACTGAAAAAGAGCCTTTCTTTTTTAGACGAAAAGGGACAGTTCATGGGCTATAATTCACCGTGCAAGATGGGGGAATTGCATCTTTGTCCCCTTCTGTTCTTACACGAAACGTCATTACAGATGTTTTTTCTGGCGGGGGACAATCTATCTCGTCTATTTTGTCGTGTTATCTTCCATGTACTTTTCCTCGTGGGCTCTGGGGCTATTACTTGTGCTTTATGGAAAATGGAACAACCCACAGGCTTCATTATTATCTCCTCAAACTCATTCATGTTGGTTCTGTATTAATCTCATTCCATTTCCCATGGAACATTGTACCTAAAGATGCACTACATGCAGAACTTAATGGTAATGGCTGCACATATCACCCTATTCCTTTTCCGGCATGCTGTGGTAAATGGGCACATACCCAGCAGTTTGTTTTCTTCAGGATTGCATGTATCATGTTAATTATCAGCAGTAAGGTGTTATTTCCATAACCTTCCCTGTGTTTTTCTTCCATTGGGGGTAGGGTATAAGTGATCACCTGAACACCTGAACCGGGCTTTCAGTAGTGGATATATTAATTATTGGTAAAAACATTTCTAATGGGTGTATTGTTTCTACCCACCATAATATTGGGCGTCGATATTGGTGCTACCACACTCATAAAGCACATTATTATCGTTAGTGCCAGCATACAATTTGTTTTACCATGCGTTTTTCTTAAACATATAGGGCCTCATTACGACTCAGGCGGTAAGGGGTTTACGGCGGCGTAAACAGCGCCGACCCTTACCGCCTGATTCCGAGGTCCCTTAGCGCCATGGAGGTTTTAACACCTGCTTTTAGCAGGTGTTCAAATCCATGGCGCTAAGGGACCTTGATGTTAATTACGCCACCGTAATTTTTGGTGGCGTAATTAACGCCTTCCCCACTCCCATTACGCCCTATGGGGCAAAAATGGGAATGGGGAAGGGTAAATGGGGATTGGGGACTTACCGCCCCGCCAACCTCGGAATGGGGCGGTAAGTTCGCCAACCACCATGGCGTAAACGTAGTTTACGCCATGGTGGTAAAGGTACGACCCAGGCGGTAACTTACCGCCTGGGTCGTAATGAGGCCCATAGTCTTTATAACTGACTCATTCTCAGCGGTGGTGGTGCAGGAGGAGGCTGGAACCGGTCCCGGCATGTTTCTCGTTGTCATTCTTCTTCCTTATCACAGTTCGTCGTGGATATCTCTCTTAGTCGCGCTTGCTCTGATGTTTATAAGTTCAATGGAATTGTCACAGTTCGGTTTTTCCTGTCCATTTTAGCCTGGATTCGATTACTCGTTTTTAGGCGAGATCACTTGTCCCTTCTTATACTGCTCAGAGGTCCTTTGATCAGTTATCGCCTCAGTATCATGTGCGCCCAGCTTGTCCGCTCTGGTTCCGGACACATGTACTGTTAATCAGTTATCTCACTTGCCATAGTACCATGTGCGCCCAGCTTGTCCGCTGTGGTTCCGGACACATGTACTTTTTATGATCGCACCGAGGAGCCACGAGTCTTGAATTGTCCGATTTGCACAATTCTCACACTTCTCTCCTCTACACCTCTGGTTCCTTCTCCGTCCATGAGCTGAACCAGAGGTTGACATAAACACCAAAAAAGACTGCAGATCACTTTGTCTTCCAAGGCCGCAGGTTGTATCGCCTTGCTCCTGGTATCATATGATCCGTGAACAGTGCCGGTGCACTTTCAGATTCAGGCTTGAAGTCAGCCTGTGGCGCTACTGCAGGTGCTGGTGTGCACCGCGCCAATGATGCAGATCCGTTTTTTGGCGTGCTGGCAAATGCTGGTGGGCGCCAAAGGGTTACACAATTTGGTTTTGCTGGTATCTGCAAGGCAGATTTCACGTCGGTCAGCAGTGATGTCGATTCTGCTGGGCAACGTTGGGGCACTCTTTGCCCTTAGCCCTCTTTGGCAATCGTCTCAGGCTTTGTTTCAAGTTTCACTTCTTGTTTTGGCAGATTAGGTGGCTGCTCACTGGCAACAGTTTCTTTCATTTCTAGGACCGCTGTCTCTTTCCGGTCATCAGTGTCAGGCAAGACTTTCATTGCAGTTGGAATATTTCGGCATGGGTGGCATGGATCCACGACTTCGTTCCATCCACCCGTATTGCCGTCTGCGTCGCCAAAAGTACTTGATAGTTTTTTAGCAGCACCCAGTCTCCTGGCTCCAGCGCGTGCCCCGGACCGGCGTATCTCACTGGTAATGCCTCCTGCACCTGCTGATGAATCAAACGCAATTTCTGCATTAAAAGGCCACAATAAGTACTAAGCACAGGATGTTCTATCTCACTAAGTCGTTTTGGCTGAGGTGCGCACCAAACATTCGCCGGCCTCCCCATTACGATTTCGTACGGGCAGAGCTCAGTTTTAGCCTGTACAGACGTACGCATGCATAATAGTGCTATTGGTAATGCATCCACCCAATTCAATTTGCTTCCGCACAAATCTTGCTAGTCTTTGATTTAAGAATCCCGTTGTGCCTCTCAACAAGACCGGCAGAACTCGGATGCCTTGAACTATGGAATCTCTTATCAATCTGGAGACCAGCACATATCTGTAATACCACTGCACCTACAAAACGCGGTCCATTATCAGACCATAGGACCCGGGGCAAGCCAAATCTGGAAAAATACTCCTTCAACATTACTTTTGCCGGACTCATTGCTGTGCAATCTTTCAAAGGATATGCCTCCACCCACTTACTGAATGCACAGATCACCACCAAGACGTATTTTAAGATTTGGCACCTCTCCATCCATATGAAATCAAAATGAACTACCTCAAACGCCATGGAGGGCGGGCCAAAACTGCCTGTTGGAGTCACTGTTCCCTTTCCTACATTGTGTTGTAAACACGTGATACAGTTCTGCACCAACCTCTCTGCATTCTTTTTTATGTTTACATTCTGCCATACTGTAAAAAGGTGCTGTATCATTTTCTTGGCACAGATGTGCGTAGGGCTGTGGGCCATTGTGACCATTGCAGTCACATACGAATTTGGCAACATCCAGTTTCTAGTTCCCTTGTCCACCCAACAACCCTCCAAATCCAACTCAGCAGATCCCTCTGCCCATCCCTGTATTTCATCAGCCGTAGCCTCGGCCTGCATTTCTTTGACAGTCGCAACTCCATCTTCTATCATACAGGGTACTTCCTCTTTCTGAACAGTCATCATCTTGGTATTCAAATCAGTGGCAGTTTGTTTCGCAATTCTGTCTGCAAACGCGTTTCCCTCTCCTATTTTGCATGTTACTTTTTCATGTGCCTCGCATTTCACTATTGCTAGGCGCTTTGGAAACGTGAGTGCAGACAGCAATCATGCAATCAAAGGGCCATGTTGAATTCTGGCACCATGTGATGTCAGAAACCCTCTCTCAGCCCAGAGTCGACCAAAGTTATGAACCACTCCAAAAGCATACTGACTATCAGTATATATATATTCACATTCAAATTTTCAGAAATCTCGCAGGCTCTGGTCAATGCTATTATTTCCGTGGCTTGTGCTGAATTATAGGGGATTCTTTTACTTTCTACAACACTCTCTAGGGTAGTGATAGCGTATGCGGCAGTTGTCGTGCCATCTGGTAATTTAAAACATGAGCTGTCACAAAATAACTCTCCATCCAGCTCTTTCTGTGGAATATCACTTAAATCAATTCTTCCCTTGGTTTCTTCCTCAGTGACCATTAAGCAATCGTGGGGGGGGTGATTCATTCTTCCCAATTTCTTTTAGGGTCAGTGGCATTAATTCTGCAGGATTCAAAGCGCTACACCTCATAATTTAGATATGGGGCGCGAACAAGATAATCTCATATCTTGTCAATCTAGCAGAGATGAGGTGTTGCGTCTGTGTCCTATTTAATAGAACGTCTATGGCATGTGGCACCATCAGAATTAAAGTGTGTCCCAATACCAGCCCTTCCGTTTGTTTCACTGACGCAGCAGCCGCCGCGACAGATGGCAAACATCGTGGTAGTGCGCGCGCTACAGGGTCCAGCGCAGAAGAAAAATAGCCACACAGCCTATTCCTTCCACCTTGTTCCTGTGTCAAAACCGCCAATGCACATCCTTCACTTTCACACACAAATAGTCTAAAAATGTTCTCATAGTTCGGCGTACCAAAACTGGAGCCGAGCATAATGCAGTTTTCAATCCATCAAATGCTCTCTGACATTCCTCATCCCACTGCAAAGGCATAACCGCATCTTTTCTAGTTAAATTCACTAATGGTTTCACAATTAACGCAAAATTACCAATCCATTGTCGGCAATATGAAGCATGCCTATTATGGCTCTGACTCCGTTTTGTGTCTTTGGAATAGGCATACAAGAAATACTTTCTATGCATTCTGGCGTTAGTCTTCACCCTCCTTTCGAAAGTAGGTAGCCCAAATAAGCCACCTCCTTTCGATTATACTGAAATGTCTTCAAACTAGCTTTATGGCCATGTGCCGCTAGGTGTGACAGTAGTAATACAGTGCTTTCTTTACAAATCTCCTCTGTGTTTGCAGCTAGCAATATATCGTCTATGTATTGCAAAAGTACACAACCCATGGGTAATTCCAGCATGTCTAGCTGTTCTTTTAATGCTCTACTGTAAATACTTGGACTTTCCGTATAACCGTGCGGAATCTGCGTAAATGTAAATGATCGTCCTCCTAATGTGAACGCGAACAAATATCTACTGTCCTTGTCCACTGGAATACTAAAGAATGCGTTTTTCAAATCTATTACACTAAAATATTCTGCTGAAACAGGTATCATTGTCAATATTGTAGTGACGTCTGGCACTAGAGGAAATTGCGGATCTACTACCTTATTCAATGCGCATAGATCAATTATGAAACGGTATGGTACCTCATTACCTCCTTTTTTATAAACTGGAAGAATCGGGCTGTACTGCCTGTGATTTCCTCTATTACCCCTAATTTCACCAAATCGGTAACAATACTCTTCAATCCTTTCTCACCTTCAACCGAAATTTTGTATTGGGGTATTCGCGGTAGGATAACACCTTCTTTCAAAATAATCTTTACTGGCTCTATCTTTAAACATCCCACATCGTTGTCATGCATTGCCCATCTACAGGTTGGTACTTTACTTAGTTCCCCTGGTAATGCTTCAGACATGAATTCTGACACAGGGGCATCGTGTAGCCATATCGATAGAAACACTCATGCCCTCATTACAAGTAAGGCGTTAAGGGTTTAAAGGTGCCGTCGGCGCCGTTAACCCTTAACGCCTGATTCACACTTTAACGCCTGCTTTTTGCAGGCGTTAAAGTCCAAGGCGCTAAGCAACCTTGGTGCTAATTACGGCACCGTAATTTACGGTGCCATAATTAGTGCCTTCCCCATCCCCATTATGCCCTATGGGAATGGGGAAGGGCAAATGGTGAATGGGGAATTACCGCCCCACTCACATTGGAATGGGGCGGTAATTCCGCCATCCACCATGGCGGAATCCGGCATGGACCATGGTGCTAATAGCACCATGGTCCACCGCCTGACTTGTAATGAGGTCTTCAGTCTGCCGTGCAATGTATAACAGAACCTAGTTTTTTCAACAAATTTAATCCCAACAAATTTTCTCCACAATTTTCTGTTAGAAGGAAAGGACAATGTTCGGTAAATGGTCCTATGGTAACTGGGACTGGTTTGGACACTGGGTTTATGACTGGTGTACCTGCGAACCCTACGGAAATATTCTTTTGCCCTGACAGTTGTATATTTGGAACCAAGTGATGGTCTATTGAACACTTCTGTGCTCCTGTATCTACAACAAAGCGGTGCTCCTCATTCCCGACTCTCATTTCTACGTAGGGTCCTCTCTGATTCACGGGAATAGACACTGGTTCCGACCCCTCTCCTGGGCTGACCTATTGGGGAAATAACACATTGTCTGATGTGTAATCATTACTATTACTGTAATACGTGCTTGGCTGTTTATCGAAAACATTTCCACTCTTCCCTCTATTTCCCCCACTCTGATATCCATATTGTTGATTTTGCTGTCCCTGACTCTGGTTTGGGACATTTTGGTTTTGGCCTTGGTTTTGATTACCTCCGTTATTATGATGCTGCTGCATACTATTCCTATTTGGTCCATTCTCTCCTGGGTGTCCTCTATGCTGTCTCCTCTGACCAGACCCATTTCTATTCTGTAGATGCGGGTATTGCGCTCGCCAATGTCCTCTCTCTTTACAATTTGCACACTGATTCGGCCCCACTGTTCCCCCATGCATATTCGAACTACTCCTTCCTTGTGCATTCCCTCGCCCTATATTATGTCCTGTTACTTGCTGCAATAGTACCTGTGTTCTAATTAGACATTCCTTCAAGTCTGCCCCCACCTGTTTTAGCAACGATAATTTGTTCACCATCTCCTTCTGCCCCGGCGATGGTAACTACTGCCATTTATTATGCGACCCCTTTTCCCCCTTCCCAGGTCTCCCGACTTCCCTACTCCTGTACGCAGGTGTAGTAAACACTTTGACAGGTGCAGTAAATGTTTCGACATAATCATTATCTAATTCATCTCTAAGCTCAAAAAGTCTATACACATGTTCTCTCACTTCTTCATCCCTCTCCCTACAGCGTGCTAATGCATTCAAATCTAACAATCGCTGCGGTGGTAATTTCCCAATTAGCTGTTTCCATTTCTCCACTAAATATTCACCCATGCATTCCAGAACTACCTGTCTTTCGTTGCTTCTACGGAAGTCATATATCGAAGCCAATGTTGCCGTCCCATCATTCCCGTCTATATACATCTCTGCCTGTTGCTGCAATTCCACCTTCCTTTCTTTGCTGATTGCGCTGCAGGTTACCCTCGTGCACTCCCATTGGTCAGTCCCGCCTCTTGCCCCCACAGTTTCAACTTCAACCCCGCGAGGAACGGATGGTACCGAGTCTGTGTCTAAGGCGGGAGGTGCGGATGGGACAATGGGAACAGGGAGTGTCTGTTGTGGGCCTGGTTGGCTAAAAGGAAGAGTTACGTGCGTGGTCTGTGGCTGTGGGAGGGCTTGAGCTACCAGAAGGGGAGCTTGGGCTACGGGCGGGGTCTGGGCAATAGCTACTGACGTGTCTGGTCTTACTTCTGATCTTGGGCCTTGTTTTGTATGGGTCAATTCATCTGCTATATGTAATTCTCGTTGTGGGTATATCTTTTCTATATTCAACTGGTCACGCCTGCCTGCCCTTCTTAGACTCTCAGTCCACTCCTCCTCTTCTTTTTCTTCCGCTACCTTACCTTTTGATTTATGCCTGTACGCATGCTTTTCTCTGCTTATAAATCAGAGCATTGCTTCCTTTCTCCAGTCTTTAATAGTCTCAAATGCTGCAGGACGCGCTTTCTTTCTTATCAACACCCTTTCCATTTTATCTATCCTCGCCATCTCAAAACTACCATTAATCGGCCACTGATGGTCGTGTTGCTTTCTGGTTTGCCTATGCCAAGTCTCACAGAATATTATCGCACCCACTCCATACTTCACATACATCTCATACGCCGGCGTTCCCCCAGGTGGTACAATTTGGCCATCTTCCAAAGATTGTCTATCACAGCGGAAAAAACCTGCTATGGTGGACAATACCCCGAGCATGTTTCAACCCTCCCCCTGGTTAATCAACCTTACCTAGGGCATTTGATTTTGCAAAGTCAACTCTCAACCAATATCAGGATGCTTTGAATCGGGGAATGACTCACCTGATGAATCAAGTCGTCTGTATACTGACGCACCAAAGGACGTCGTGTCTGCGTTTTTTGGCTTCCTCCTCATTTCGGGACCCTTGCCTCCTTGTTCTCTAGCCAGGCACGTCGATCAGGGATCAGATGTGTGCAGATCTGCAAAGGAGTCTCTCATCACTTTTACAGGGCGCCCCGAACACCTCTTGATCCCGGCTCGATCGTCCCGTCCTTGCCGTTCTCTGCCTTTCTCAATTACAACGTTACGCGAAGGAACAAGTGGGGGAGGTTCCCTATTCAGGCAACATCTTGAAAGGGGCCCCTAGGGGACCCTGACGTCTATGGAAACAAGGCGGGTCGCCACACACGATAGAGATGCCAGACACGAGGTTGTATTCCCAAAGCTAGGGTTTTATTGCAAAGCAAAAGTCTCAGTTGGCCAACTCGATCTCACGCCCCGCGAAGTGTATCTCTAGACCGCGAGGGACGCAAGAGAGTGAATTACGTACATGACACCTTCAAACATCTATTCTAGTAACAATTTGGAATTTGTGAGTGCAATGGCATCTTTCGGTTATTGAATAGAACACAGCGCTTCTGTTCTTGGAAGCGAACTACATACGGGGGGGTTGCATTCCGGACCTTGCTATCTATCAGGTGCTATTTGCGTCCTGAGAGCCGACATGATCTAGCGGGCTCAGAAAAAGGGGGGCCATTAGAAAAGCATAATTCAAGCCTTTAGCGGTATTATTCTAACATATTCTACCATATAATGAGACTGGCTGGCTGATGTGAAATGATTAAATGCCCTGCAGCTCTGCTTCAAGGCCACATTCGGGAGGGAGCCGGGCATTCTTCCTGGCGCTGCCTTCGTTTGTGTTTCAGCAAACTCTTGTTATCCTCATGGCCCTGCGGCCTTGTCCTTTTTACATACCGACAACAATGTTTCACAGTCGAGCAGTGTAAGCGGAAAATATACTGCGAAGCAATAGGAACAGAAAGCAATGAGCAATGGTTAGAAAAAAAATGGCGATTCTTGTTACATCAAAATGGCCACTCATTGGCAAACTCGAAAACCTATATTCTGTCATATCGTGCATGAGATGGTTGGCCCACGGCCACCAAAATGCGTTTGCGGTCTCAAAGTAGAGGTATCCATATTTCTAGACTGACAGCAGTGGTCCCAGTGTGCCCCGGTCGGGTGCCCATCCCATCCTGAAGGGAAAAGCTGTAACGCAGGCCAGCCAGAGTTCTGGAGTGACCCGGGTGCTGCCTCCAGGCTTAGGCACCTGTCTCATTTGTAGATCAACCATCCTCAAGTTCAGCGGCAGTCCCAGGGAGCCCCGGCAGTGGCCCACCCATTCCTCGATGGGAAATTGGTAACACAGGCCAACCAGAACTCCAGGATGGTTGGGATGATGTCCCCGGCCTTTGACGAATGTCTCCCATGTTGGGCGACCATCCCCAAGTTCAGCGGACATCCCACGAAGTCCCGGCAGTGTCCTCATCACTCCCTGGAGGCTAAACCTGTAACACAGGCCATCCAGAAACACAGGACGGTAGGGGGTGATGTCCCCAGCCTTTGGCGCCTATACCCATTGTTGGGTGACCATCCTCAAGTTCAGCGGTGATCCCAGGGAGCCCCAGCAGGGTCCCCATAACTCCCTGATGGAAAGCTGTAACGCAGACCAGCCAGAAATCCAGGATGGTCAGGAGTGATGTCTCGGCCTTTGGCGCTTGTATCCCATGTTGCTCAACCATCTCTAAGTACAGCAGGGGTCCCGGTGAGCTCCGGCAGGGTGCCCATCCCTTCCTGGAGGGTAAAGCTGTAACACAGGCCAGCCGGAGCTCTGGGATGGTCCGGGGTTCTTCATCCGGGCTTGGACACCTGTCTCCCTTGTTGGTCGACCATACCCAAGTACAGCAGAGGTCCCAGCGAGCAGTGGCAGGGTCCCCGTCCTTGCCTGGAGGGAACACCTGTAATGTAGGCCAGCCAGAACTCCAGGATGGTCGGGGTGATGTCTTCGTCCTTTGGTGCCTGTCTCCCATGTTGGGTGACAATCCCCAAGTACAGCGGCGGTCCCAGTGAGCCCTGGCAGGGTGCCCATCCCTTCCTGGGGGGAAAATCTGTACTACAGGCCAGCCAGTGGTACAGGACAGTCAGGGGTGCTGTCCCTGGCATTGGATGCCTGTTTCCCATGTGGATCAACTGTCCCCAAGTCCAACTGTGGTGATGCGGCACAGCCAGAGCTCCAGGATTGCTGTTGGTCATGTTCCCAGTCTTGGGTGTCTGTTTCCCTTGCTGGTCGACCATCTCCAAGTTTAGCATCAGTCCCACGGAGCCCCGGCCGGGTCCCCATCCCTCCCTTTATGGGAAAATCTGTAATGCAGGCCAGCCAGAACTCCAGGATGGTTGAGGCGATGTCTCTGGCCTTTGGCACCTGTCTCCCATGTTGGGCAATGATCCCAAGTCCAGTAGCGTTCCGAGTGAGCCCCAGCAGGGTACCAATCACTTCCCAGAGGGAAAAGCTGTAATGCAGGCCCACCAAGTGTCCAGGAGTGTCAGGGGTGATATCCCGGGCCTTGGGCACCTGTTTCCCATATGGGTCGACCATCCCCAAGTCCAGTGGTGGTCCCAGGGAACCCCAGCAGTGTGCCAATCCTTTCCTTGAGAGAAAAGCTGCAATGCGGCACAGCCAGAGCTCCAGGACCACCGGCAGTAATGTTCTTATCCTTGAGCGCCTGTCTCTCTTGTTGGTCGACCATCCCTAAGTCCTGCGGCGTTCCCAGTGAGCCCCGGAAGGGTCCCCATCTTTTCACGGATTTAAAAGCTCTATCGCAGTCCAGCCAGAGGTCCAGGAGTGTCGGGGTGATGCCCCTGGCCTTCGGCACCTGTTCCCCATATGTGTCAAACATCCACAAGTCCTGAGTTGGTCCCAAGGAGCCCCAGCAGTGTGTCAATCCCTTTCTTGAGAGAAAGGCTGTAATGTGGCATGGCCAGACCTCCAGGACCACCGGGGGTGATGTTCCCAGACTTGGGTGCCTGTCTCCTGTGTTGGTCAACTGTCCCCAAGTTCATCAGCGGTCCCAAGGCACCCCGGCAGGGTCCCCATCCCTTCCTGGACAGAAGCCCTGTAATGCAGGCCACTCAGAACTCCAGGATGGTCGGGGATGATGTCTACGGCCTTTGCTTGCCGCCTGTCTCCCATATTGGGCGACCATCCCAAGGCCAGCAGCTGTCCCAGTGAGCCCCGGTAGGGTGCTCATCCCTTTCCAGAGTTAAAAGCTGTAATGCAGGGCAGTCAGAGCTCAGGAACGACTGGGGGTGCTGCAGTCGTGCTTAGGTGCCTGCCTCCCTTGTTGGTCCACCATCTCCAAGTTTTGCGGCAGTCCCAGTGAGCCCCGGCAGTGTCCCCATCCCTCCTTGTGGGGAACACCTGTAACGAAGGTCAGCCAGAACTCCCGGATGTTTAGGAGTGTTGTCCCTGGCCTTTGGCATCTGTGTTTCATGTTGGGTGACCATCTCCAAGTCAAGCGGCAGTCCCTGTGAGCCCAGGCATAGTGCCCATCCCTTGTTTGAGAAAAAAGCTGTAAGGCAGCATGGCCAGAGCTCCAGGACCACCGAAGGTGATGTTCCCAGCTTTGAGCACCTATCTCCCTTGTTTGTCGACCATCCACACGTTTAGCGGCAGTCCGAGGGAGCCTCGGCAGATTCCACATCCCTACCTGGACGTTAAACCTGTAATGCAGGCCACCCAGAACTCCAGAATGGTCTGGGGTGAGGTCTCTGGCCTTTGCCACCTGTCTCCCATGTTGGGTGACCATCTTAAGTCCAGAGGCGGCCCCAGTGAGCCCTGGCAGGATGCCCATCTCTTCCCAGAGTGAAACGCTGTAACGTAGGCCAGCCAGAGCTCCGAGACGGCAGGGGGGCTGCCTCTGGGCTCTGGCACCTGTCTCCTTTTTTGGTTGAGCATCCCCAAGTTCAGCGGTTGTCCCAGGGAGCCCCGGCAGAGTCTCTATCCCACCCTGGAGGGAAAACCTGTACCGCAGGCCAGCCAGAACACATGGATGGTCCGGGTGATGTCCCCAGCCTTTGGCGCCTGTCTACCATGTTGGGCGACCATCCCCAAGATCAGCGGCGGTACCAGGTAGCTCCGGCAGGTTCCGCATCCCTCCCTGGAGGGAAAACCTGTAGCGCAGTGTTAGGACTGATTTTCTATGCTCTGGTGGACAGAATAGAAGGCCAACCTATATTGCGACAGGGATAACTCTGGGGAGCTGTAGCCAAACCAGTTCAGGTAGCAGTGGCAGGCGGTCGAGGCTAAGTTCTTCGGAGGTGGTGATCTGGTAAAGGGTCCACAATGAGTTCACACAACGGGAATCACTGATTACAGAATGTATAAGAATACAATTATCATTTATTGGGCAAACACGCTATAGAAAAATGACTATTGGCAAGTAGAGTTATCACCCAACATTAAAAAATAGATTACACATATACATTACCTCATCAGAAGACATGCTATACATCACAAACTCCATCAAAGGAAAGGTAAGGTTATAATATGCATGTATACATCCACAGAGAATGATCCCTAACTCAAAAAGTCCATCCCTAAATTGTCTGCGGCCTTTTGCCCAATAGTTAGTTCAGGTAAAGTTCCACAGATACTGTAAGGCAGTTCAACATGCAGGTAGGGTCTCTGGGGTCCAGTGAAGGGTTCTAATTTTCAGAGTATAAGTTAAACTACCTAACAAAAGTAGCCCCAACTTTCAGAAGTCTTGCACAAGCAAGCATTGGCAAAGCCAATAGTTTTAGGATATAGTTTATTATAAGCCCATTGACTTATGATGGGAATTTAGGGGTAGGTAGGAATCACTGTAACTTACCCATGTACTCCAATTCTTCCCACGACTTGGTCAGACAAAGGAAGAGGGTCTGAGGTTGCTTTTCCCGAATATAGTCATAATCCTAATTTTGCATGGGTTGCAGGTTCTAGCTGATCTCCGGTTGGTGTCTTTCACTGGTGCAAGGACTCTCAAATGAAGAATGCAGCAAAACTCGATGCAGGACCTCTGAGGACTGGACTCGGGTCAGGTAAGCAATTTTGGATGCTGGTTGCCGCAGCACTGTGACGCAAAGGGACTCAACTGCTGAAGTCAGACTTTCCCTCCTATTTTGGGTGTCTTTGATGCTAGTCTTGTAGGGCAAACTGAGGATCCCCAAAGTTACAGGTCAAAACTCAGAACAGTGACATTGGGAGCACGGTAGCCCAAACTCGGAGCTGGTTTGCCACAAGATGGTCCGGGGGCACTTACAAATGCTCTTCTTTGCAGGGTACCGAGCAGACATCAGGATTGGATGTTCCCTCCACTCTCTGGGTTGCAGCTTCTTTGCAGGACTGCTAATGATCATCAGCAAGACAGGGCTCCTCCTGGACAGCAGCAGAAGATAGCCAGGCCTCCTTCTGACGGGTCTCCAGTTTCTTTGCAGGTCTCACAGTTGGATAGAAGTCTTGCCTCCTTCAGGTTTCTCCAGGATCTCTGAAGAGTAGCTGCAGGGGTCCCCTTCTTATTCTTAAAGCCAGGTAAGAGCAGCTGCCCGCACTAGCCGATGACAGAAGTAGCCCAAACACACAACCTTCCAGTGGTCTAATCAGGACCATTGGCGGGAACACTCATGCATATGGTTCAGACACATTGAAACCAGTTTGTGAATTGGGATCAGACAGTCCCAGCCCACATCATTCCAGGAAACACACAAGGCCCTCCAGTAGCCCACCAAAAGTTTCTGCTTTCCCAGGCACTGGAAGAACTTTTAAGGATGTTAATTGTATTGGAACGAATGGCATGGTTTCTAATTTATGTTGTAGTTTTGCCCTGATTTGAAAAAGGCAATGGCCCTCATTACGACCCTGGCGGAAATCGAAAAACGATGGCGGAAATGTAATACCGCCATCGAATACCGCTCGGTGCGACTATGACCCGTCACCGTAAAGTACGATGCCATTAGCGACACCGTAGTGAACGCCAACGCTAACTGCACCAAGTACGCGCACGCGCGCCATGCAAAACCGTAATTACCACCATGGCGCAACGGTACGCGAATTCTGACCCCAGCGGACATTTACTTAACGCCATCAAGCAAGGCGGAAAGTACCATTCCGCCATGGTGAGAATTACAGCATCGTGAACCAACCGTAAATGGCCCTACTGAGTGCCTGTACACCACTCCCTGGCCACATTGCACAACTCCTCGTAGGTGCAATGAAGTTACACAATGCAACCAGTGAAATGCACAAGTCACCCATGCATGCCAACGAACAAATGAATGTAGGGGCTCCAAGTGCTTTGTGAGTGGCCATCCATATTTGGCATGTCACCATTGCCGTACTGATGCAGCACAGGCATGTGAAGGTTCAAGTACAGCAAAATGAACTGAAAGATGAGACAAAACAACAACAGGCCCCCATCGCCTGACACCAGTGTAAGGCAACATTCAAAGCAGTATCCTGAGGCAGACTGCACCAGCCCTGTACACATGCCAGTAAACAAACCAACCATCAGCATAAGCATGTACCACACAAGTTGGCAGAGTGACTGAGCAGCCAGGCTCATCTCAAGAGGGGCCAATGGGAGCTGCAGGGCACAGATGGCACGAATACAGAAGCTATTCCAATGAACATGACCTCAGTCTCCCTCCAAGAAACGCACGCAAACACAGGCACCTGTGACCAGCCATTTTCTGATAATCACGTCATTCCACCAATCCACCTGGCTGACCGGCATCTGTTACACAAAAGCTAATCCCCCGCCCCTAAGCATGACATCATTAAAACAGTCATATTGGCAGCCCCATCCCTGACCTTAGTGGGCTTCGTAGGCAAACGCGGCCAGTACAGTACCACGCAACTATACTCAGAAGCCGGAACCCAATGCAGATCTACTCACAATACATCGCTCCACAAATAGGAATATGCTACATTACTTGCAAAGAATAACGCTACACGGTTAACATCAGAATAAAATTTTAATGCACATCAAATTCACCAAGCCCATACAGCTATTAGGTCATAAACCCCAAAATATCTACATTACTGTGGGCTGCATCCGCAATAAATGACCAGCTACTCCTTGTGTGACGCCCTGTTCCTTCATGGTACACAGGTGCTACATTCACGTTCAAAAAGGCAACATGGAAGCGCCTAGTACCGCAGGGCCGTCCCATTAGGTAGGCACTAGTCCAGCTGAAAGGTAGATATGTTGCTCCTAGCCACTAGTACTGCGTAAGGGCATGTGGCCCATTGGCGATCGTCCCATAAGATCGTAATGGTGCTCCACTGATTAACTCGAAGCAGCAGGTGTCGGGAGTAAAAGCCATCTGCAGGAGTGGCATACAGATGGCAGCGGCAAAAGGGGAGGAGATACCTGTCACCCAAATGAAATGAAAAAGAATAGTATGGCCATCAGAACTTCATTAGTATTACTCACTTCAATGATCACACTAAATCTACAGCCATATGCATGCTAGCCCACTCAAAAGGATTATTTCCACCCAAAAATCACTTGCCAATCATAACCATATAAATCGAGGTGAAAACACTATTACAAACGAGTGTTTGTGTGCATGCGTCTGTTAAAACAGAATCCATGAGATGGGATTAGTAACGTGCATAGACACAAGTGTTGGAAGGCGCGTCGAGACTGGGAGGGTTCAACAAGGGCAGATAGACGATGGTCCCACTATGGCAGCTCTGCATCACATAGCGCAGGGGAAGGGGATAGATTCCAATAAGCCATGTACATGGAAAACTCTCAATTAAATCATCAGTCCATGCATCCATACATCATTCCCTCATCCCGGTATTAAAACGCCTGATTATTTACTCACATAACATTTGAAATCTCCATTGAGTCTGTGCGTAATGCAGCCTGCAAAATCCACTGTGCTCCAGGCCGGAATAATAGTGTTGTGAAGTAACATGTATGTGGGAACGTCCTGCCTATTCGTCCACTACGCTATTGCGCATCCCATACTATTCATATCAATCATTGCATTCTCTCCATGGCCCCTGTCCCAAGGACATTAAACAATAGAACGTTATATTTGCAGTCAGACCTGTGGGCGTCTCCTCGCCGCTAGCTGAAAACCGAAAGCGCTGTCCTTCGAATTCCTCATTTGCAACATCACGTCGAAAAGGCATCCGTGACCGCTCGAAATCACAAATTCATCCATGTAGTGCGGCAGTGTGTGAAAATGGCAACTGGCTTCACTCACAAATGGGACGCCCCGACCGTCGGTGAACCTCGGTACAGTGCTCGCCCAAAGGGGATTGCAGCTGGCACAGGTGGAATGAATCACCACAGGTGGAGGCTACACAGCCTGAAAACACATAAATTGCACACCCAACCCCCTCCCACAACCACACCCACTCCAAAATGCTACCGGCAGGACTAGCGATGTTGGGCCTGGGGGACCTGATAGCACTGCAAGTACTCCAACTCCAAGAAGAAGACGAACACCAACTACTACAACAACCGGACGCACAGAGGAGACGCAGGAGGAGGAGGAGGGCAAGGCAGGGCCAGCAAGGCCCACCAGCACAGCCACTACCACCACGCAGGCAGCCCGCAATCCCACGCCTCTGAGCTCATCCGTTCAACCTCACTGCTGAGCAGATCCACACCCTCTACCGTTTGGACCGGGACACCATAATCTCCATTGTGGACATGACACACGCTGACCTTGTCAGCATGATAGATAGCCCAACCGCCATCCCACCCCTACTGAAGGTGGTGTCTGTACTCCACTTCCTGGCCACAGGCACCTACCAGCACACAGTCGGACAGTTGCATGGCATTTCACAGCCACTGTTCTCACGGACACTATTGCAAGTGCTCGATGCCCTCCTGAAGCACGCAGACGACTACATCTCATTACCACGCTCGGAGCTGGAGATTACAAACACAAAAGTGGGATTCCATGCACTTGCCGGCATACCGGGTTGCATTGGTGCCATCGACTGCACCCATGTGGAATTGGATGTCCCACATGCCATGGAGGTCCAGTACCGCAACCGGAAACAATATCATTCTCTTAATGTACAAATGGTGTGTGACTCCAACAGGATCTTTACACATTGTTGTGCCCGATTTCCTGGATCAACCCATGATTCTATGGTCTTGAGGAACTTTACAATACCACGCTACATGGAGCGACACGCAGGGAACAGATCCTGGCTACTCGGTGAGTCTCAATCCATGCATGATAATGTGGGGTATGTGATGCGGCAATGACCTGGCAGGAAGGGGGGGGGATGCGTACGTAGCAATGTCATCCCACAAACATCCTTTATTGTCCACATACAGGTGATGCCGGGTATCCACTGAAGAGATGGCTCCTTACACCACTCCGGAACCCACAGGACCAGCATGAGGAGGACTACAACCATGCCCACTCACGTACCCGTGTAGTCATAGAACAGGCATTCGTCCTACTGAAGGCTCGTTTCCGCTGCCTCAGCAGGTCTGGCGGGGCACTCCTGTACCACCATGAGAAGGTTGCAAAGATAGTCATGGCATGTGTCATGCTACACAACATGTGTGTACGTAGAAATGTGCCCATGCCCCCTGATGCAGAACTGCAAGCACCTGAAGATGGTCATGATGAGGCTGGGGATGTGGCAGCACCTCAAGGAGTCCGCGAGGCACAGGAGGCCCGTGAAATTCGTCAGAATATCATAGATTCATGCTTCTAGCACTCACGCCTGGTGGCTGATGCATGGACACGGGACTTGTGGCACTGTGTGTGTCGGGAACATGCACAATGTGGACTGTACGCCTATAAAGGCCTCGTACACAAGGAACAATGTCCACACATCTCATTGGTTGATTGTGTAATGTTTATAGCATATGTGAAATTATGTTACACACCCCATCGACCCGCCACCCAAGAAAGCCCAACACCCCCCCTCCACCATCCTACCTCCCCCCCGAACACCAGTGTCCAAAGATGCTCATTGTCAGTGGGCAGACGCTATTGCAAGCCCCCTCTCCGGGTATCAGGGCCACCCCTGCCTGTGGAGCGCAGGTTCCTCCCAGATCTACGTTGGGGGCTGCCCTGGACGGAACTTGCAACGGATGATGTCTCTGCCTGCTCACGCCCATGCATGTCCCTAAGGGTTTGTGAGAGCTCAGTGAGCACACGGCGCACAGCGGCAAGTTCACCACATACGTCTTTGGACGTCGCATGCAGTTCCCCCCTCAGGCTCTCGGTGCTTCTCTCCATTTGTACCCTTAGTGTTTCTGTACTTCGCTCCATTTGTGCCCTAAGTGTCTCAGTAGATGTTTCTATGGCTGCCTTAGAAGCCCCACATTCATCAGCATGCTCCTTGAGGAGCGTGGCCAGTTGCTACTGTTGCACGATCACCTGGTCGAGGGACTGTTGCCTCTGCTGGGCCATGGCCATTTGCGGTGGTGTCACAGAGGGGCTGATCAACTCATGTTGCCTTGCCACAGGGCTTGTGGGGGATGGCCAGTCGTCGTCTTGTGGGTGCCCCTGCGTGGTATCCTCATGGTGTACGGGATGAAACAAACAGGAGGATTGTGACAGGTCATGGATGGGTCCTACATCGACAGCACCGTTGTCTGTGTCGGAGCATGCTGGCATTAATGCAGTGTCACCTATGGTGCTGCTGCCATCAGAAGCAGTGCCTTCTGTGGCATCCATTGGGGGGACCTGTGGTGCTGCTGGTGTGGGCATGCTGGCTGCTGGGGTGCCTGTTGAAGTCCCCTCCTGTGTGCTGCCACTTGATTTGTGCTGCTGCCGTGTCTTGATCCGTGCAGCTGAGGTGGAGGGTCTTTGGCCGTTGGTCTTGGCCCTCTTTGCAGGTGTGCTGGTAGGGGTGTCCTGCAGCTCGTCGTTTGACTCGGACCCTGTGGTGGAGTAAAGGAGGGCGAGCGTTATTTATGGGTCTGTGGAAATTGGAATGGCAATGTATCACATGCATTGGGGTGGTACCTGAGGGTGATTTGGGTCAGGGCCTTGGAGGTGGTTTCATTTCTGTGTGGATTGAGGATGCAGTTGTTTTGCAGCCTGCAGTTAGGGTGTGCATGCTGCACGTGTAGAGGGTGTTTTTAGGATTTTCAATTATTTATGTTTTTAATGTGACTTTTAAAGTGCGCTATCAGGCCAATGTATGTGGACGTTCTCCTGGACATGTGTTTCTGTTGCACTATGTGGACACATGGTACTTCACATGATTGGACATTGTGGATTTAGCATTGTCTTATTTGGCCCACCTACCTGATTCTTCGGATGTCTGCACTCCTTTCTCCATCCCTCCGACTCCCTCTATACTCTCCATTCCAATGGTGGAGGCACAGATTTCTTCCCAGGGGGTCAACTTGATGGGTGATTCCGATCCTCCCCCGGTAGCTGTGGCAATGTTACGGTTGGCTGATAGTATGCTCTGTACGCGTATCCGCAAGTCGTCCCATCGCTTTCTGCATTGCTGTGGGTTGCGGGGTGCGGTCCCCACCGCACTTACC
The DNA here is from genome assembly GCF_040938575.1 of Ambystoma mexicanum. Taxonomy (NCBI): domain Eukaryota; kingdom Metazoa; phylum Chordata; class Amphibia; order Caudata; family Ambystomatidae; genus Ambystoma; species Ambystoma mexicanum. The sequence continues at coordinate 262,407,467 of NC_090941.1, forward strand.
CGCTGTGCCACCAGGGCCCATATGGCCTTCTTGTTCGCAAGTGCCGTCCTGGTCATTTGCGTCGAGAAGACGACGCCAGCATTCTCCTGGAGGGTCTCTGTGAGCACGGTGAGTTCCTCATGGGAGAAGTGGACCTGCCGCTTGCGGTCGCACGCTTTTTTGGCAACTTTTCCCATTTTGATTGTTTTAACTAGGGTGGCTAACGGGTTGGGATGTGTCTCAGGGTCGGATTTTTAATGGTTTTGTTGGGATTCTGATTTTATAGGTGTACGGCGTGCCGTTTCCCGTTCCGGCCCCATGTTTTTACTTCCGTTTCCGTATATTTACGGTCACCGTATTTTGCGATTAGCGCTCATTACGGTGACCGCTATGATGGGTGGCGGAATTGCACCTAGGGCGCCGTACGACGGCGGTGAGGGGCGTTCTGGGGAGATTTCCGCCATCGCGGACTTTGCACTTCCGCCATGGCGTAATGCTCGTGCCCGATGGGTCAGAATTAGCCGCACTTTACTCCATCGTGCAATGGCGGAAACGCTATTTACGCTATAGCGGTCGGGTCAGTTACTTTCCGCCAGGGTCGTAATGAGGGCCAATGTGTTTGCCGAAACACGTCTAATCATAGAGGGCTATACAAACTATGTTTATTATAGATTCAACACCATTAAATTACGAATTGGCACCAACTTTACTGTGTGAACAGTACATCTTTTCTGTGGCGCATGTGGATATGTGAAGTCACCTAAATTGTATTCTTACTAAACAGATCAGAGGAACCTGAGTCTCTGTTATATCTTTACATTTATGCAACAGTTTTTCAGATTGAAAATGAAACAAGGGTGTGGTGGGCCTTAAGTCGGTTTCCCCTTAAGAGTTCCTCCAATCTTTCAATTTCTATTTTCCAATGAATCTAGTCTATCTTCAGACTCTTTGTGTCAGTCAAATGTTGCTTAAGCTACCACCTGTTTTATTGTTGGGGCACCTGTAGAAACGTGGGAAGGTAGTGCATGTGTTGTTGCCGTCATGTTTCCTGATGACTAATGTCTGAAAGTTGTCTTTTTTCCCTACATTTTGGGCTTTTCTGGGCCTTTTGGGTAATACATTCTAGGACGATTCACACAAGTCAGACCTCTTTGGATTCCCCAGGGTGTCTTCTTTTCAGAAATGCATGGGGGTCCCTGTTTTCCTTGGTGGCTGCGACACCCCAGGCTCAAATCTGAGGGTTGTCTACAAAGCCAAATTCAGTCTTCCTCTTTGGATTCCCACAGGTGTCGTCGTTTCAGAAATGCACGTGGTTCCCTTGGTGGCTGCCACACCCCAGGCCCAAATATGTCAGTTGTCCACAAAGCCAATCCAGTCTTCCCCAGTGTGTTTGATGTACCATGGTTTAGCTATTTTCCTTTGAGCCCAAGTCAGTGCACCCACACATGTGAGGTACCGTGTTTGTCGGGACACCTGTGATAATGTGGAAAGGTAGGACATGTGCTGTTGCCGGCGTGTTTCAGGGTTTTCCTGGTGGCAAATGTCTGAAAATTCTGCTTCTTTCCCTACATTTTGGAATTTGCTTTTGGGTAATAAAATCTACATCAATTCTTGCAAGTCAGTCCTCATTGGAGTCTTACAGGTGTCTACTTTTCAGAAATGCATGGGGTTCGCATGGGGTTCCCTGTTTTCCTTGGTGGCTGCAACACCCGAGGCCCAAATATGTGGGTTGTCAACAAAGCCAAATTCAGTCTTCCCTATGGCGTTTGATGTACCAGTGGTTTTGCCTTTTCTCTTTGCACCCAGTTCAGGGCACCCACACATGTGCAACCACACATGTGAGGTACAATTTTTATTGGGACACCTCTAGAAATGTGAGAAGGCAGTACATTTGTTGTTTTCTCTTGGTTTTGATAATGTTTTCATACATTTCCTACTGCACTTTGTCACACAGCCCTTTCATTTCCCTTTGATTTCCCAAATGTGACCTACATTTAGTCATTGATTTAGACACAGTTCGCTTTTGGAACCTGCACAAGTCACCTATCCTTCAAAAAGTCTCCCTCTGGTCTTTCCAGAAATGTATGCTTGCCATTCTTAACCACATTTGTTTTCCTAATTTTCAAATGCTAAGTACGCCTGTATATCATTGCTCAGTTTTTGGCTTGTGGTAATGCTTGTTTTGAGAAACATTACAAAAAATATGTGATTTCCTAACTAGGAGAGTAGAGGGAATGTGGCCGTTCATTGCTTTTCTCAATATTCACAGAAGCCATTACCTTACAAGTGCAAACATGTCCAGCACATACTTTTATTTTCTGTCACTTTTCAAATTATTTCCCAAACTATAGTTATTTTAGGTACATAGTTGTTGGCTGACCTGCGCAAATGACCCCTTCCTGAACTTGGAATTTTGTCTACTTTTCAGAAAACTATGCCTTTTTGTTTTCCTATTGAGATTCACTACCCTCCTCTTACATTCCGTCCAAACATGTCCTATTAAACAAAAAAGGGCAAAATCTCCTACCGCTCACAAAACCTATGGTAACCTTATGAAAAATAAGTGTTTTTGTTTCCACTAAACCTGTTCTTGAAGGCATGGAAAATGGCAAGTTCAGAGCTGCAAACCATGTGTTCCTAGCTCTTACAAGAAGAAAACCAGAGGCTTCTTTGTACATCATTTTATTGGCATTTTCTGAAATAACACAACATGTGGTCACTTTTTTCTTACTTTCTCACACTGCCCTACAGCAAATGACCAATACTTGGTGGTGTTGTGAGCGCTTACATGTGGGAAGAAAAGGGTGCAAATCTGGCCGGGATATCACTTGTACCAAAAATGTTACAAGGGACTGAATGTACAAACCCTCAGCAGTTAAGAGATTAAATTGGAGTTTATATTTACTCATAATTTTATGAGTTTTTCTATATAGTAAATTGGTATTGCCTGACAGGGATGTATGTTCTTAGGAGATTGTGCAGTTAAAGGGGCTATAGATATTGTTTCTGTTGGGTATTTTAGAAATGGAAGCAATTTCAGAAGGAGAGGAATGTGTAAAATTCTGCACTATGTAACATCTGTGCCTGGAACACTCAGACGTAGAGCACTTCAGTTGGAATGGTCACGAGATGTATCTTCCATTAGAATGTGCATCTTTAGAAGCACAGCGTAACAGAAAGAGAACTGGCTTGAAAGAAGCCTGCTCTTATATAGAGAAAAGAAAAGAAACTCACCCATATGCTGTAACCTTTCAATGGCAACAATATTGAAAATGCTGGGACCCCACTGAGTACTGGCATTGTGGACCTACTGTTACTGTGAGCTGTACTTGCTATACTTCTGCAAAAGTCCTTCTCACTTCAAGTAAGGAGTGTCCTGCTTTGCACCCTGTGTCCTGCCGTGTGGACCCTATACTCTTGGAATCCTGCAAATTGACTTGTGTTCAAGGATCCTGTGTGAAGTTAATATCTGCACCCAAGGAGAGTGGAGATAGGGGCCAGAGTAAAGCTAGTGGAAGAGGGGCTGCTTCGTTTGTACTGTGCTTTATTATTATTGGTGCCTGTGGAGGGAGGGGCCTGTGCAAAGCAACACAGCAGAAAAGCAATGTTATTGATTCTCCCTTGGATCAAGTGTGAACTGGGTATTGACTGTATATACACCTTGCATGCTGACCGTGTATACTCTGAAGCTACTGATCCTCCTTGAGAGAGAATACAAATAGTCCCTTCTCCCTTTCCATGGTGGCCTGTGCGGGCTTACTGTCTGGTAAGACTCGCAAATGCACCAAACACACCAATGCAAACAAACACATTTGTTACACTAACAATAACCTGTGCCGGGTACTAATTACAATTAAAGAGCTCTTTGGTAATATATAATCACACCTGCCTTGTCACTTGCTATATGCTCATCCTCATCCTGTTAATTAACATCCAGAACTACCTTATATATGTTAATCAGATTTCCTTTCCACGCTTGAGACTACATACCTGAGTGGTGCACAACTACTTTGTAGAAGTACGGTTAGGTGTGCAACCTTTTACAAGCATACCATAGTTAATTGACAAACATGAAGGTGATCCCCATATTCCTTGTAAGAGGTGGAAGAAGTGTTTTGAGCATTATGTGCTGGATTTACATGGGCTGAGTTTTGCTAGTTAGAGAAAGAAATGTTTATTGTTGCATTGCCTGGGAAGTTATGGGTAAGAGCATTTCAAAAATCTTCCTCAATTATCATTTGATGGGTCCTATGGCCTATCAGAATATGATAAATGCATATTGATGTTGGACAAACATTATGATGAATCCAAAAGTATCACACTAGAAAGACATCATTTTGGGAAAAGAAAACAACAGGCAAAACAGTCTGTAGGACAATATATTCCTGCGTTGAGGTTTTTAGCTACTATTTGTGAGTTTGGTATCACTCTCAGTGATAGACTCTTTGGGGAGTTTATTTTGGAGTGTGCTGACAGTAAAGTACATGAGGCCTTATGGTCTAAAAGCAATCATTACCTTGATGAGAAGAAGTTCTTAGGGTTGCGAAGGAGATTGAAGACACCCACAGTTGTGTAATAGGATTAGAGAAGAGATCTGAAGTTGAAACCAAGAAAAGTGATGATACACAGGTCATGGATGCTCTGGCTGTACAAAGCAAGAAACTAGATAAGAAAAAGTCTGTTTAAAAAAAGAAAACATCTAGATTTAAAGAAAAAAGAGTAGTGGGAGATAGAAATGAAAATGGTTCCATTGTGATGGTATTGCCAATAGTGACAAATGTCCTGCTGTCAAGGCCATTTGTAAGAAATGCAATAGGAAGGGTCATTTCACAAACTGTTGCAGAACAAAGAAAAATAATGTAAAGTGTGTTGACAAACAATGTTATGACTCAGAAGAGTGTGCTTATATTGTGGAGGAAGAAGAAATATATAACATTATTGATGAAGATGCTGATGCAGAAAACCCCATGTTGACAGTAAAAATTCATGGTGTGGAATTTGAAATGGTGGTAGTAGACCTTATTACCAAAGAAAATTATTGAAGGCAAATCTTTCAAGAAAGGTCATCTCAACGAGGTGGATATTAAGCCAGTAGCTTATGGTGGGAGAAGCATTCATATATTAGGTTGGTTTTGGGCCACCATATTTTAAATATAAAATGGCCAAAGGAAAGGTGAACGTATCGGATAAAGGTACTCTTCCGTTATTGAGTTGGTTTCATCAAAAAAGTCTAAGAATAAAGGTAGACATCAATGCTGAAGAGATGGAGTATGCAGTTGATGGAATGATTTGGGGCTATCCTCAGTTGGTGATTTGCTGAACATTGAATCTCATGAGGTTATGAGAGGCAAATTAGGTTGTTTCAAAAAATTGCATGTACACAATTGGGATGAAACCAAACTCTCTTCTGGTATTACAAATGGCTAGACCTATTCCCATACATGTTAGACAGAAAGTCAAAGATGAACTTGAAGAAATTGAGAAAAATTGTGTCATTGAGAGGACTGAGTCCTCTGAATGGGTTTTGCCCCTGGTGGTTGTACACAAACTCAATGGAAAAATAAGAGTTTGCATCGATTTGAGGTCAGCGAATTGCTCAGTTATACCTGATAGGCATCCATTACCAAACATTACGACAATGTTTGGCACAATACAAGGGGCCAAAATCATGAGCACTCTAGATTTGAGATCTTCCTTCCATCAAATAGTTCTTCATCCGGATTCCAGGAATGTCACTGCATTCATTGCACCTGAGGCTTAGTATCTGCCTCTGTGGTCTTCCAGAGGGTGATGTATCAAATGTTTATTGGCATACAGGGGGGTTCTATGTTTTCAGGATGATGTACCAGTTTATGCCCAATCCAGGGAAGAACATGATGAGAGACTAAAGAAATTCAGTGCCATTTTCTGGGAACATTGTTTGACTGTTAGCAAAGAGAACTGTAAGTGTCATTAAACCACAATTCAGCATTCAGGACATGACATTTCTGATAATGGTATAACACCCATATTGAAACTTGTAAATAATATTTTGGGTTTCCCCAGTCCCACGGATAAGGCGCAGGTAATTTCCTTTTTGGGAATGCAGAGTATTTCCAAAATGTATTCTGGGTTTAGCCACAAAATACATGATTATGAGGACATTTGTGAAGAAAGATGCTACATTCCAATGGGATCATACTTGTGAAACTGAATTTAAGGCTATCAAGTATGCTTTGAATAAAGCCCCAACACTCAGTAGCTATGATCCCAGTAGAATATCGATAGTAATGACAGATGCAAGTAATCAATGTTTAGGAGCTGTGCAAACAAATGTGTGTAAGTGTAAAGAATCTACTGTGTCTTTTGTTTTGTGAGTGTTAAAAGAAGCAGAGAAAAATGACTCAACAATTGAGAAAGAGTTGTTGGCAGTGAAATGGGTCATAGATAGGTTTTGGCCCTTGTTGTGGGGTAGGAAATTTACAATTCTCTCAGACCATAAGTCTTTAACAGAAATGTTGACCACCAAATGTCTAGACAGGGTATCCTCTGGGAGCAGGAAGTGAGTGACCAGCCTGCAGGATTATGTATTGGAGGTGGGGTACATACCAGGAGTAAAAAACAAAGATGCAGATAGTTTGTCTCAATTGAACAATGTGGTTGAGGAACAGGATGCAGATGGTGAAGACATAGATGATCAAGTTCTAGTTTTGGAAGTGAATCAGGATGCGGTGCCAGAGGAAGAATTACAGGAAGCCATGTCAGAAGATGAGGTATTGAGTGAAGACACTAAAGAACATATTGAATGTGGAAAGAAAAGCAACAAAATAAGCAGAATGTCTATACCTGATGCCATGAGACCAGTATTTGATGAGCTAAACTGGAAGGGAGAAAAGGTGATGAGGGGAGGCAAGCTAATTCCTTCTCAAGGTGTGAGCAACAAAATACTGGGGCTAGAGCATATGAAGGCCATCAGGGTATGACAAAGCCTAAGCAGTTGTTGAGAAAAGAGCATTGGTGGGAAGACGTGGATATACAAGTGGGGAGGTTTGTGAGAGAATGTCATATCTGTAAAGAGTTTGGCAAAACCTCTGTCACAAGGGTGGAGCCAATGGCATTAATTCCCATTCCAGATATTCTGGGGGAGTAGCTAGGTTTGGACATTGTGGAACTGATACAATGTCAAACAGTTTTAAAGTATTATATTGTATTAGTTGATATGTTGTTTCATTGCGTGGAGTGAAACAAAAGGATGGGTATCCCCTTCAACGTGAACCTGGGGAGCATATATGATCAAACAACCAAGGCAAATAGTCACACGGGCAAACAATTATTTAGAAAAATGTGCAAATAGAATTGACTCAGATATGCAAACAAAGGGGATAAGCTTGGTCAGTCAACAATTATATATTCATATTTTATTATTAAAGTACATACAATAATATAATAATAGACACATATTAGTCATTAAACTGGTACAAAAATTCTAAAAAGCATATAAATTTGATACTGCATAAGATAGAAATATCTAATCTATATGAAGACAAATCAATATTAAATAGCATTTATAGAAGCTTAGCCCAAATGTATATAAACTCTATTACAGTCGGGGCTAATAGCTATATTTCTCTCAGACTGTACATTTCATACTGCCTCAATAGACATGAGTAATGACAAAAACAAAATTGCAAAGTATCATAAAGTGCTGTCATTGCAAAAAAGCACACAAGAAAGAGTGCTAAATGTCGACTACTAGTACCTTGCGTATTCTTTATTTTTTATTTATTCTTATTCTAACAACTGCAAAAAGCTGCAGATCACATAGGACCTAATGCAGTTGTTACAGTGGTTGCATTTCTTGCCAAATTAGATCGGCCAGGAACTACCTACATTTCTTTTACCCTTTTCCTTTTCCATTAGGACCTCAATCATGGACATTGTTTCAAACGGATGCTAGACTTTCCTGTCCACACACCATATTGGTAGTTGAATCAGACAGACGTTCGTATGAAGTCCAGATGCTTCTTCTAACATACTAATAGAGGTATTTAGGGTCTGTCATTGGTCACTCACTTTGTGCTGTTGCCTTGTGGGCATATAGCCACTTTGGTGGAACTTGGGATAGTTCTAATCCCATTCCTACTGTTGTGTCTCTGCAGATATATTTCTTCAGCATCTGCTCTATTGCCATGGTGGTTGTAGCCAGCATTTATTATTCACACCCCCATCGGATGTAACAAGGTTATTACATTTTGGATCTGTTACTCTTTAAAGATGTGTTGTTTATATAAATAATAATAATTTGTTGAACTCTATTCTGTGGCATGGGGTTGCTAGGCTTGGTTAGTTTGTTTTAAAAATTCTTGTGTTTTCTGTTTTTTTTACAGAACAGGTGGACTGGAAAATGATTCGAGATGAAAGCTACCTCATCATTATTTATAAATGAGCAAGTTTAGATATGAATTGGATCTTGTATATGTTCTTGCACATTGACTGTTGAACATTCCATTTTCTGTGTTTGTGTCCTGATGAAGAAGAATATTAGTTCTCTCCTCTCTCGTGTTGTCGGACTGGTCTGAACAAGACATAAGTATTTGTCGAAACTACAGAACAACTGAATACCTTGAGCTATGTATAAAATAAGAATAAGCATGGTCCTAGTAGTCGACATTTAGCACTCTTTCTTGTGTGCTTTTATGCATGGATATAGCACTTTACAATACTTTGTAATTTTTTTTGTCATTATTCATGTCTATTGAGGCAGTATGAAATTTACAATCTGAGAGAAATATAGCTATTATCCCCAACTGTAATAGGGTTTACATGTATTTGGGCTAAACTACTATAAATGCTATTTAACATTGATTTCTCCTCATATTATGCAGTATCACATGTATATGCTTTTTAGATTTTTTTTTACTTTTGTACCAATTCTATGACTATTAATGTGTCTATTTTTATATTATTGTGTGTACTTTAATAACAAAATATGAATATATATTTATTCACTGACCAAGCTTATTCACTCTGTTTGAATCTATTTGCACATTTTTCTAAATAATTTTTTGCCCGTGTGACTATTTTCCTTGGTTGTTGGTTTCATTGCGTGGAGACATCATGGGTAAAAAATATTTGTACAAGAGACATTGTTAAATTCCTACATGAGGTATTCCAAAGGGAAGGATATCCATCAAGTATCATTGTTGATAATGGTGTGCAATTGGTGTCAGTGGAGATGGAAACATTTTTTTAAAGCAATGGGATTCAGCATAAGACACGTTCTATCATCCGAAACCAATGGAATAGTAGAAAAGTTTAATTGTGTCATCAAGGATAGCATCAGAGAGGCCATTGCTGCGGGGAGAGATTGGAGGAAAGCTGCAGATGAAGTAGTAGTAGTGTATAGGTTCACGCCTTATTCCACTATGGGCATTTCACCCTTTGAGATGCTCAGAGGAAGGAATCCCAATACAAGTTTGTCCTCCTTGGCTTAGTAGAGCAGTGGTGAGAAGCATGGATTTGCAGAACATTAGAAATAACACTCGTAAGAAACAATTACAGAGTAAGAGGTGTTTTGATGTCCTGAAAGCTGTGAAAGAAAGGAAGTTTGTAGTAGTTGATGAAGTGTGTATTAAACTGTCTCAGGGGAGGAAAGAAGGTTTGGTGAGTTGGTCAGAACTGATCAAAGTGATAAAGGTGCTACATGGTGCTGTCAGAACTTCTGATGGTAAAGTCTGGAACAAAATTAGAGTGTGTTGTATTCGGGTCAACCAAGCTAAAAGGAATAACAAAATGGAGTTTAGTACTGCATCTAGTGGTAAAGATACATGTCAACCAAGAAGAAAATGTTTCAAGCCATCTTACTTGAGAGAATATGTAGAGAGATTTTCTGTCACCACCACTGAGGAGACTGAGTAGATATGTAGATAACAAGGTTTCATGATTACCACTTGTAGTCTATTGTTGTTATCATCACCATGTTTGCTTTGATGTCATTCCAATTATAAATAACTCCATTTGTAAATAGGTTGTGTCACTGTATATAGTTATCTTTGTCTATCTCAAAGTCATGGGAATGAAGGGTATTCTGCTGTGAGAAAAATCAGTAAAGAAGGGAGATGTGTAATATTCTGCACTATGTAACATCTGTGTCTGGAACACTAGAATGGAGAGCACTTTAGGTGGAATGGTCACAAGATGCATCATCCATTAGAATGTGCTTCTTTAGAAGCAAAGAGTAACAGAAAGAGAGCTCACTTGAAGGAAGCCAGTGGGGTGTAGCTTAGCTCTTAAACAAAGAAAAAGAAAGACACCTGTCTGCTGTATCCTTTCAGAATCTCATTGCTCAGAATTGTTGAGGAATAGAGCTTTTTGAAAATGGGACTAAATGGGATATCGTGTGTTGTGGCAGGGTTGTCTATCCACAGCTATAACTGTTGTCTATGTTGCAGCTATAGCAATACATATTTCTGTGCAGTAATCATATTATGTCGTGGATTTTACAGCACACAATTTTACATGTCTTTCTGATTTCATGCCCTCAACTTTGTGTCATTTGAACTTTGAAACCTTGTTCATATGTCTTTTTGAGTATGAAAACAAATGTGTGTGTACCCGTGGCTACAAGAGGACATTCATACCTGCGGCTACCAGCACTCCAATTAGACGTCATGCATTTTGGCATGTTCATATAAACAGTGGTATACATGCTCTCTATTAGCTATGGCTATAAGTGTACATAGTTCTTTCCAGTAATCATATTATTTTAGGGATGTTACACCACATCATTTTACATGTCTTACTAATTCGATGTCCTCACCTCAAAACATGTGTATTTTAACTTTGACATGGCAAACTAGAAGAGGCAAGAAGAAAAAACCCATCCCGGAAAGTAAATTTTCTGCAAAAGAGAAACTAGTGATTAATATTTCAGATTATAGACTCAGTAAATTTGAGAAAAAAACTTTACAAAAGGGCATCTCATTTGTCCCCTATCACAGTAGCTCACTTTTAAAAGAAAAAATTGACTTTTTCAAATTAACACGAAAGATGAAATTGAAACTATTTTTCGATACATGTGAATGGGGAACCAGTAAACAGGATTGTCCCTACTTGGAGATGAAACCTAAGAGTACATGCATGTCACCAGTCCAAAACTCACTGATGGATGTGTTTCAAAAACAAGTCTTAAAGGATCTAGAAAAATTAAACTACAAAAAAAGGTCTAAAACTAATTTCTCAAAAAGAGAACAGCAAGTTCTAAACAAACTGTGGCAAAATCCGAAATTAATACTCAAACTGGCTGACAAGGGAGGTGCGCTGGTGGTGATGAACTCAGAACAATACAAAATGGAAATAGAAAGACAACTGGCAGATGATAACACGTATCTCGAAATATTTGAAAATCCAACAGAGAAAGTGCAGAAACTAATCAAGAATACACTAGACGAAGCAGAAAATGATGAACTAATAAGTCATCGTACAAAAACAAAAAACTTTCTAACCAATGCTGATCCATCGATGCCTATTATATACACGTTGCCAATAATTCACAAAAGTCTAACCCAACCACCAGGAAGACCTATTATTGCTGCAAATAACAGCCTACTTGAACCTCTGGCACAATACATAGATCGGGCAATTCAACCTTCAGTTCACAAGTTTAAGACTTACATTAAAGATAAAAACGATTTCCTGAACAAACTAAAACATGTTGAAATTGATGATGAACAAGACATCCTATTCACGATGGATGTCGTAAGTCTTTATATCAACATCACCCACAAGGGTGGACTGGAAGCCATGGAGTGGCTATTGTTAAAACCAGATACAGATTGCAAAGCAGATAAACTATTCATCTTAAAACTATTAAAAATTGTGTTGCAAAATAATCTCTTCATGTTTGAGGACAAGTACTATATACAAACATCGGGAACATCTATGGGGGCCGCAATGGCCCCCAGCTATGCCAACACATACATGGCGTATTTGGAGGAAACCCATATTTTCAATGAAGAGAGATGGACAAATAAATTCAAGTGCATGTTCCACTTTATAGATGATATATTCGGAATTTGAAATGGCACGAATGAAGAATTGGACACATTCTTCCTGCACCTCAACAGAATGGCACCAAGGATAAAACTCAAAACCAAAACAAGCAAGGAAACCATTGAGTTCTTGGATGTGCACATATAAAAGAAACATGGCAAATTGGAAATGAATTAACAGACAGGAACAGTATAATACACGCAAATAGTTTTCACCCACAGAGAACAATAGAAAGCATACCCTTCATTCAATTTCTAAGATACAGAAGAATTATTTCAGAAGAAGAGGAATACATCAGAAAGTCAGAAGAACTGAAAAGTAAATTTGAGAAAAGAGGGTATCAGCCTTCCATCATTAGAATGGGTGCAGAAAAAGCAAATAAAATCAGCAGAGAAGAAGCATTGCAATCCAAACACAAAGAGGAACAGGAGAAATTAATATACATCACCACTTTCTCCCAACAAAGTCCCAAATTCAAAAAAATCATCAAAAAGAACTGGTCTATATTAACCTTAGATCCAATGATGAAAAGACTTTTCCCAGAACCTTCGCTTTTTGCGCATAACAAGAGCAAATCAATGAGAGAACGTCTCATTAAAGCAGATTTTTCAGCAGAAAGACCAAACCAAGATACCTACAAATGAACAACTCCATGTTACAACTGCATCAATTGCAACAACTTAATTCAAGGAAACAGCATTACCCATCCACACAAACTTTACAAGAAAAATCTGCATCACTCCTCTACCTGTGATTCAAAAAATGTAATATATGGCATAAGATGCCCATGTGGTATATACTATGTAGGGATGACAATGAGGAAGGCAAAAACAAGATCGTCGGAACATAAGTCAAACATCAGGACAGGAGCCATCAAATGATCCGTCACTCAACATTTCAAGAAAGACATAATATCTCACAAATAAGATTCATCGTTCTGGAACAGATAAAAACATCAAGAAGAGGAGGAGACCTAAATAAAATGCTCTTGCAAAGAGAAACCTATTGGATAGAGAAATTGAACTCAATGCAACCCAATGGAATGAATGCGGATTGGGATCTAAGCTGCTTTTTTATAAAAGTGCATATTTAACATGAGAAAGATACATACAATGCCGTTATGAAACAGCAGCAAAATAGGGACGAAATTGAGGAAAGCATTTCAAAGTTCACGATTTCGATTATGTTCACTACAAAGAGCATCAGCTGGTAATGCACATGAAAATCAAGGAAAACCATCAGCCCAAAGGAACGCCAGGGTAATGTTTAACATAACAACGAGCATGTCTACAATATCGTGTCAAACTGATACTTTAAAATAACCGGAGTATCCGTGAGATCTCAAGCATTAAACAGCACAATGCAATCCGATCTTCTAATTCAGTCAAGCCATTAAAAGATGGCACCCACGGTTTCAGTGAGGTACATTAACACAACCAGTAACTCAGCAACATAATTGAAAGAAACAAAGGACTATTCAGATGGAGCCCTAATTGACTAAAACAATGTGTTTGCAAAACATCGGTAACACAACACGCATACTGTGGACTGAATAACAGCGAGAGGCCATGTCACACACATCGAGCGGTGAAATTGAAGAAACTGAGGGGGTAATTCATAGAATTCAGTGCACAAGTGGCGCACGCGGCTGGCGCACAGTGTGCGCGTGCGAATCCCTGCGCCAGCTGCGTGCGCTAAAATGCATTTCCGCGCACAGCGTATTCATGGATTCCAGCCACCAAAACCAGCCGTGGCGCACAGTGGCGCAGCGACCCTGCAGCAGCGCCAGTTACGCCCCCAAGAACGCCTCTCGCGCAGGGAAAAGCCATCAATATACCCAATCCAGCGCAAAGGGCTGCGCTAACCATGTACCAGCACGGCAAGCGGGCTACGTGTATCACTGGGGTGCGCGGGAAGTACCTCACGCGATTGGCCCCGTGCGAGCAGGGTACGCGTATTTCAGGGGTGCGCGGGAAGTTCCACACGCGATTTCCGCAGGGTACGCGTATCTCAGGGGTGCGCGGGAAGTGCCACACGCGATTTCAGCAGGGTATGTGTATTTCAGGGGTGTGCGGGAATTTCCACACGCGATTGGGCCCGTGCGAGCAGGGTACGTGTATCTCAGGGGTGCACGGGAAGTGCCACACGCGATTTCAGCAGGGTACGTGCATTTCAGGGGTGCGTGGGAATTTCCACATGCGATTGGGGGTACGCGTATCTCAGGGGTGCGCGGGAAGTGCCACACACGATTTCAGCAGGGTACGTGTATTTCAGGGGTGCGTGGGAAATTCCACACGCGATTTCATCATGGTACGTGTATTTTGGGGTGCGGGGGAAGTTTCACCCGCGACATCAGCAGGGCACGTGTATTTCAGGGGTGCGCAGGAAGTTCCACACGCGATCTCATCAGGGTACGTGTATTCCGTGGTGCGGGGGAAGTTCACATGCGACATCAGCAGGGTACGTGTATTCCAGGGGTGCGCTGGAAGTTCCACATGCGATTCCATCAGGGTACGTGTATTCCAGTGGTGCGCGGGAAGTTCCACACGCGATTGGGCCCATGCGAGCAGGGTACGTACATTTCAGGGGTGCGCGGGAAGTTCCACACGTGATTCCATCAGGGTACGTGTATTACAGGGGTGCGCGGGAGCACCACACGTGAATTGCACGTGTGGGTCCTCCCAGGTGTTCCCTCTACACCCTCCACGGCCCCTGCAGGTAGACTCACACCACAGGGGCCTACCCTGCACATGTCCTGCAGGCACACCATCCACCATGGCCATGACCCCCAGCCAACCCACATGTCAACTTGCACTACTGCCCACCAACGCATGTCCCCCTGCACCCCCAGTCACCAGGGGCACCCTCCACCAGGCCCCCACCCATGTCTCCCAGCACCCCCACCCCCCAGCAGTGCAGGGGCACCCACCACCAGGCCCCCACACATGTCTCCCAGCACCCCCACCCCCCAGCCACCAGGCGCACCCACCACCAGGCCCCCACCCATGTCTCCCAGCACCCCCACCCCCCAGCAGTGCAGGGGCAGCCTCCACCAGGCCCCCACCCATGTCCAACTCATGTCTCCCACCACCCCCACCCCCCCAGCACTGTGGGGCACCTGCCAGCAGGCCCCCTAGCATGTCCAACTCATGTTCCCCACCACCCCCACCCCCCAGCACTGTGGGGCACCTGCCAGCAGGCCCCCACCCATGTCCAACTCATGTTCCCCACCACCCCCACCCCCAGTACTGTGGGGCACCTGCCATCAGGCCCCCACCCAAGTCTCCCAGCACCCCCACCCCCCAGCACTGTGGGGCACCTGCCAGCAGGCTCCCACCCATGTCCAACTCATGTTCCCCACCACCCCCACCCCCCAGCAGTGCAGGGGCAGCCTCCCAGCAGGCCCCCACCCATGTCCAACTCATGTTCCCCACCACCCCCACCCCCCAGCACTGTGGGGCACCTGCCAGCAGGCCCCCACCCATGTCCGACTCATGTTCCCCACCACCCCCACCCCCCAGCAGTGCAGGGGCACCCACCACCAGGCCCCCACTCATGTCTCCCAGCACCCCCACCCCTCAGCCACCAGGGGCACCCACCACCAGCCCCCCACCCATGTCTCCCACCACCCCCACCCCCCCAGTCACCAGGGGCAGCCTCCACCAGGCCCCCACCCATGTCTCCCAGCACCCCCACCCCCCAGCCACCAGGGGCAGCCTCCACCAGGCCCCCACCCATGTCTCCCAGCACCCACACCCCCCAGCCACCAGGGGCAGCCTCCACCAGGCCCCCACCCATGTCTCCCACCACCCCCACCCCCCCAGTCACCAGGGGCAGCCTCCACCAGGCCCCCACCCATGTCTCCCAGCACCCCCACCCCCCAGCACTGTGGGACACCCTCCACCAGGCCCCCACCCATGTCTCCCACCACCCCCACCCCCCAGCAGTGCAGGGGCAACCACCACCAGGCCCCTGCCCATGTCTCCCAGCACCCCCACCCCCCAGCAGTGCAGGGGCAGCCTCCACCAGGCCCCCACCCATGTCTCCCACCACCCCACCCCCCAGCCATCAGGGGCAGCCTCCAACAGGCCCCCACCCATGTCTCCCACCCCCACCACCCCCCAGCACTGTGGGGCACCCACCACCAGGCCCCCACCCATGTCACCCACCACCCCCACCCCCCAGCAGTGCAGGGGCACCCACCACCAGGCCCCCACCCATGTCTCCCACCACCCCCACCCCCCAGTCACCAGGGGCAGCCTCCACCAGGCCCCCACCCATGTCTCCCACCACCCCACCCCCCAGCCACCAGGGGCAGCCTCCACCAGGCCCCCACCCATGTCTCCCACCACCCGCACCCCCCCAACACTGTCGGGCACCCACCACCAGGCCCCCACCCATGTCTCCCAGCACCCCCACCCCCCAGCAGTGCAGGGGCAGCCTCCAGCAGGCCCCCACCCATGTCTCCCACCACCCCCACCCCCCAGCCACCAGGGGCAGCCTCCACCAGGCCCCCACCCATGTCTCCCAGCACCCCCAACCCCCAGCACTGTGGGACAGCCTCCACCAGGCCCCCACCCATATCTCCCACCACCCCCACCCCCCCAGTCACCAGGGGCAGCCTCCACCAGGCCCCCACCCATGTCTCCCACCACCCCCACCCCCCCAGTCACCTGGGGCAGCCACCACCAGGCCCCCACCCATGTCTCCCAGCACCCCCACCCCCCAGCAGTGCAGGGGCAGCCTCCACCAGGCCCCCACCCATGTCTCCCACCACCCCCACCCCCCAGCCACCAGGGGCAGCCTCCACCAGGCCCCCACCCATGTCTCCCACCACCCCCACCCCCCCAGTCACCAGGGGCAGCCTCCACCAGACCCCCACCCATGTCTCCCAGCACCCCCACCCCCCAGCCACCAGGGGCAGCCTCCACCAGGCCCCCACCCATGTCTCCCACCCCCCCACCCCCCCAGCACTGTGGGGCACCCACCACCAGGCCCCCACCCATGTCTCCCAGCACCCCCACCCCCCAGCAGTGCAGGGGCAGCCTCCACCAGGCCCCCACCCATGTCCAACTCATGTCTCCCACCACCCCACCCCCCAGCACTGTGGGGCACCTGCCAGCAGGCCCCCACCCATGTCCAACTCATGTTCCCCACCACCCCAACCCCCCAGCACTGTGGGGCACCTGCCAGCAGGCCCCCACCCATGTCCAACTCATGTTCCCTACCACCCCCAAACCCAGCACTGTGGGGCACCTGCCAGCAGGCCCCCACCCATGTCCAACTCATGTCTCCCACCACCCCCACCCCCCAGCACTGTGGGGCACCTGCCAGCAGGCCCCCACCCATGTCCAACTCATGTTCCCCACCACCCCCACCCCCCAGCACTGTGGGGCACCTGCCAGCAGGCCCCCACCCATGTCCAACTCATGTTCCCCACCACCCCCACCCCCAGCACTGCGGGGCACCTGCCAGAAGGCCCCCACCCATGTCCAACTCATGTTCCCCACCACCCCCACCCGCCAGCACTGTGGCGCACCCTCCACCAGGCCCCCACCCATGTCTCCCACCACCCCCACCCCCCAGCAGTGCTGGGGCACCCACCACCAGGCCCCCACCCCCAGCAGTGCAGGGGCAGCCTCCACCAGGCCCGCACCCATGTCTCCCAGCACCCCAACCCCCCAGCCACCAGGGGCACCCACCACCAGGCCCCCACCCATGTCTCCCACCACCCCCACCCCCCCAGTCACCAGGGGCAGCCTCCACCAGGCCCCCACCCATGTCTCCCAGCACCCCCACCCCCCAGCACCGTGGGGCACCTGCCAGCAGGCCCCCACCCATGTCCAACTCATGTTCCCCAGCATCCCCACCCCCCAGCGCTGTGGGGCACCTGCCAGCAGGCCCCCACCCATGTCCAACTCATGTTCCCCACCACCCCCACCCCCCAGCACTGTAGGGCACCTGCCAGCAGGCCCCCACCCATGTGCAACTCATGTTCCCCAGCCAACATGTCATCACAATCTAGATCCCTGGTCCCTATGGTCAGCCTCCAAATGCAAAACACCCACCCGAGTATTGCATCCACCCACTCATAATTTGCAATTACATCACAGAACACCAATTGCAAGTTCCGAAACAAACACATTTCCCTCACATACACCCAATGGGTGTTAGTGAATCTCAAAACACATATCATGAAATGCATGAAACCAATGAGATACCACACATTGAAGTTCACCAAAAAAAAAAAAATGTATTAAAGGAAACATAAATAGAATAAAAAATGAAGAAACAGAAATGTGAATGTACAAAAATCGAACAAAAAGAAAAAAAGCAAAACCAAAAATAAAATTCCAAAGTAATGTTGTCCAAAGTCAATGTCCACAAAACAAAATCCAATGGGAAATAAAAAAGAAAGCCATTGCTCCATAGTTAAAAAGTGAAAAAAAAATACAATCCAACTGTGAACTATGTACATGGGAACAAGCCAGGGTCCATTATCCCAACAAAATAAAGGAAACCTATCTAACTACACTAACTAATAAAATAAACTATATACAAAAATGTGGCCAATGTCCGAAAGTTCCAAATAAAATCAAAACAAAAATGAAACCTAACACTACCTACATAACTATGTACAAGGGCAGCGGGCTAGTTTCACGGCTCACTTGTGGATGTCCCGGGCCAGGGCAACATCGAACTCCTCCTCAATGTCCCGGAGGATGTCCTCCTCCATGGCCCCGAGGGTCCGCAGGGCCGTCGACGTCTCCACCTCCAAACCCCTGCGGATTGCCTCGAGGCACTCGGCCCGCCTCAGGGCCCTCCGCATGGAGTTCTCCGCCCTGACCATTGTGAGCCGTGCCTCTTCCGCCCGCTGCCGCTCCGCATCTATGGCGTGCCCCCACCGCTGCCACACGGAAGACACTCTCTGTCCTGGGTCCTCCTGCCCTCCGGCCGATGCCTGCCCCTCCGATGTTGAAGGCCCCGAGCCTTCATGGCTCCCACCACGTTGCTGCTGCTGCGGTGCCTCTGCCCGTGCACTGCCTCCTGGTGCCTGCACATCCTCTGCCGGCTGGGGTGCAGTCGTAGATGTGGCCACCCCTGCTGGACGTCCGACTCCCGACTGTGGCAGGGATGCCTCCTCCACCAGCCTGGCCGCACCGTCAGAGGCAGCTCCACAGGGCACCCAGGTGACTGATGGGTGGGAAGATGGCACAGAGGACGACTGGTGCGTAGGGGGTCCAGTTGAGGAGGGGGTCGTAGCAAGCCCCATCAGATGGAGGAATCCGGCCTGGGTGACCTGTCCCAGCAGGGTGAAGTGGTCAACGAGCCATTCGAGATGACGTGCAGTCTCTTCATGAAAAGACTGCAGGTCACCTCGCATGGCCCGTTGACGCAACGCCACACCAGCCAGGACAGGCTCAACCCGGACCTGGATAGCCACGTCCGCATGCAGAGGAAGGCCAGTTGACGTGAGCTCATCCCCTGCCTGAAAACGGGTCTGGACGTAGGCATCCCTGCTGGTGAAAGATGATGCAGGGACAGGATCAGGGACAGGATTGCACACAGGCACCTCCGCGGCGGCCTGTGCTGCCTCCTGTCCCTGGTCCTGCACTGCACCACTAGCACCAGTGGGATCCCCACCTCCAGACCCCGTCTCTGGTGCTTGCACGTCCTCCTCCTCCACCAAACCCCCCACCAACCTGGATGACTCCGTGCCATCTTCTCCTGTTGGGCCCTGTGGGGTCCCAGCTGTCCCTTCTACTGCCGAGGAGTCCAACTCCAACCTCTGCCTCTTGGACCTCCCCCCGGCAGCTGCGGCCTGGGACGCGGCACCGGACTCCTCACTCCCCGACGAGATCACAACATGGGAGGGGAGCCGGGCCTTGCATCTCCGGCTGGCGGTGGGATCCCGCCGCTGTGCTCCACAGCACCTTCTCCGCCCTCTTCATCAGTTGACGCTGCAGATACGGAGAAACAAAACACAGGCATCAGGGCACTGTACAATGGACACATACACACATGACAGTTGTACATGAGTGGCATTGGCAAACCTCAGACATGTCATCACACTCCCCAACACACATGTCATTACAACTCGCACACATGAGCCATACCACAGCCATATCGCAACTGCCACCACCATCCATACACATACAACAGCATGAGCAGCCAAAGGTGAGCCAGACATCACATGCAACACAGGAAGTGCACCACACATGTACACACACCACCACACTTGCATGCATGTGTACACCTCTGCCAAGTGTCGCAGGGTTCAGACGGGCATCCATGTCACATCTGCCAATCAGGCTTCCACATACCGCTGTCACATGCATCCATGTTGCATCACTGTTGCACCCTTGTCAAATACACACACATGCACATGTACACAGTGCTGATACATGCAGCCAAAAACAACATACATGCGTGACATCACGGACATGTCTACTTACATACACATTCATCCAAACGTGTGCCCACACAACTGCATTTGGCATGCAAGCCTACACACACAAGCACCATCCATGTCTCACACATTCCAGCCCTCGCATGTGTCAGCCCCACGGCCCTGTACATCCCCACCCATACTCGACCCCATACAAACAGATGTGCAACCTGCACACTACTGAATAATCACCACACGCACTGCTCACAATCAGGATGCATGTACACTCACCGCTCGACTCCAGACGGGTCTGCCTCTCAAGGACCTGGACGTGGAGCGCTGGGGATATGCGTTCCAGGACCCTCATCTGTTCTTCCGACAAGTGGCCCCAGCACCCCTTGGCATCCGCTGCCTTCAAGAGGCGCCGGGCCTTGTTCAGGGTCCTGGACCTGAAGTCCTCCCAGCGCTTCTTGACATTTTGTAAGTCGCGGACTGCCACCCCCTCCGCGTTGATGGCAGTCACGATGTCAGTCCAGATCCGAGTCCGTCCTTCCTTGTCGGCGCGGGAACTTCCGAAGAGGGCATCATACTGCCCCAGGACTTGCTCCACCAGGACACCAACTTCGGTGGCACTGAAGCTGGTGCCCCTCTGCCTCTCTGGCCGGGGGTTGTCAGTGGTCCCAAATGGTGTTTGCCCCGACATGACAACCCCAGAGGCAGGAGTGGGTGGGCAACTGGGACCTGGGGCTGGGCTGTGGAGCGATGGAATCCCAGTCGGGAGTCTTCGGTTCCAGCAGGGGTGGTCACAGCAACAGCACCCCTGGCTGATGTGCAGGCAGCAAATGGCAGGGCACGTGGGCAGCAGGCAGTCAGGCAGCAGCAGATGGCAGGTGGGAGCGTGCTCGGGGCTCTGGGGGGCAGTAGTTCGGCCTTCTGGGCAGGAGCGTGGTCTTCCGTGTGCTTACGCGTGGCCAGCATGATACGGAGTGATTTGGCACGTGAAAAATCTGCAAGTCAGCGTGTAATTCGAGGAAAGGCCCTTAGCGCGTAAGCGCGTCTGCACGCATACGCATTTTCATTGGACAGAAGGCCCCTCAAGCGCAAGCGCCCCTGTGACGTGACGCGTACAGACGTGCATGGGCATTTCAGCGCGCGTGAAAAACTGCACGTCCGCGTGTAATACGAGGAAAGGGCCCAGCAGTTCGCTGTACGTTCCTTTCGTGGAGACCGACGTGTGTTGCTGCTTCCAGTTGTTTCGCGCGCCATCACAACTTCATAGCTATCAAGGACGTATCTCTTCTTTTGGCGGGGGTATTGGCTACGCGTGTTTTTCTGCATCGCGCTAGTCAGACGGTGAGTCGCACACGCTCTTTTTCCCACTGCGGGTGCCCCTGTGTATCGCACCCATTTTCGATGTCATAGTAGCCTGCGTGTCCCATGCGTACGCGTTATTCGTGTTACTGGGTGCCACCGCGTAGTGCGGGAGGTTGAATCCACGCACGTAGGCTGCAGGGTTGCGTGCACGGTTTTACTGCAGTTTTGGGGTGCCTGAGAGTTGCGTGACCCGTCACCACATCACCGGGGTCACATACAGCCTTGCAGGTGCAGGGGGGCTGTTAACATCTTGCTTCCCACCCCCTTCACCCCAATTGCCCAGGTCAATTGTGGTGTACACCTCCCATTGGCACCACTCCATCTGTGCCAGCACTACTACATCTGTGCCATGGTTGGGAGGCCACCAAAGGTGCGGGGCGCCTCAGCTGGGCGTACTCCTCGTGGCGGGCGTGGTCGGGGACGTGGCCGTAGTGACCAGGGAGTAGGGGGACTCCAGGGTGTCCAGGGCAGCCACAGAGGGGGAAGAGGCAGGGGTGCGCCACTTGAGCACAATGTTGTGCCATGTGTTGGTGCAGCCATGCCACCACCCCCTGTGGTTCCGGGGGATGCAGCTCCTGCATCTGACACTGGCACCCATATGACCCGGCAGTCCGTTCCATCGACTGCCATGGGCCCAAGGGTAGTGGTAGCTGCAGGTGCAGCTGTGGACACCGCCACCCAGGCTCAGGGTCTGCCAGCGCAGGCTGCGTTGGCACTTGAAGAGCCCTTGGTAGATCTCCAACAGGCCAGGGGGGAAACCATAGGGGCAGGCCGGGCTGCTCAGACCAAGACACGTGTCCCTGGGGCAGTCATGTCATCTGCTGCCCCGAACAGCCGGGTGTTGGCAAGTGCAGGGGCAGATGCACCCAACAGCACCCCGGTTGTGAGTCTGCCAACCAGGACCGCTGCGGTCAATGACCCTGCCACAGCTGATGTTGCTGCGCAGGGTCCATTAGTGGGCACCCAGCTGCCACTGACACAAGTCAGGCCTTTGGTCATCCCTCCACCTGCCACTCCCTTGGCTCAATCCACCGAACCCACTGTCCATACTGGTCAGGGTGGCATTAGCCAGCCAGGGTCTGCGCCAAAGTCCAAGAGGAGGAAGGTTGCACCTGCAGCACAGGCTGGGACCCCACACACAGCCACGACCTCCTGCACGTCGAGGAAGAAGCCTTTCTGTAAGCAGGAACTGGACTTCCTCGTGGACTACGTGCGGGGCCACAGCCGTGACATGCTAGTGGGTGCCAATAGTCAGACTACGGCTGCCCAACGTGACACCCACTGGAAGCATGTTGCGGAACATGTCAGTTCATTCGGCCATGAGGTGCGCACAGCACAGGAGTGCAAAAAGCGTTAGAATGACATCAAGCGCAGCACTAAGGCTAAGCGTGCCTCAAATTACATCTTGACTCTGGTGACTGGCGGTGGGCCTGCACCAGAGGAGGAAGAACTCACTCCGCATGAGGCTCTCGTTACGGAGTTCATACCACCTGAATTGGTCGAAGGAGTGGGAGAGATGCTGGACTTTGATGCCCAGTCCAGTGAGTGTTGATGCGTGTTTGTTGAGGACGTGTGTGTTTCACTTGTGGGATGTGTTGTGCATGATTGCTGCTACATGTGACGTATACATGGTTCTGATGTGTAAGTAATGCAATGCTACCGTCATGCATGTCTCCTCTGCCTGCATGCGGGACTCCATGTGGGCATGCTTCCTTGCCCCTCCTCTGCCACTCTGCACTCCAGTTCCACCTTTGCACTGGTCTGCTCCAATCTTGCCAATGTGTAGTTTCCTGTTCATGTGTCCTGTGTAGATGCTAACTTCCAGCGTAAAAAACTGCCAGACATATGCCGTGTGGTACAGCCTTAGTACTCGATGCAGGGTATCTCACTTGTACTGTGCATGGGTCAGATGTCCCGCAGGGACATGAGTGCCCATTCATCCTCCATGTGCATTGCACGCATGCCCCTATGTGTCCTTGACTGGATGATCACTATAATATGAGTCCTTGGTTACATACATTGCCTGCCATCTCATCAGCCTCCCCATGTCAACTGTGGCTCAGTCCTGCGTTGCACACATGTTTAGGCCCTGACAATGGCCCTCATTAGGACCCTGGCGGAGTGGGTTTCCGCCAGCGCTAATCGCGGCGGACCCGTCCGCCGTACTACGAGTTCCCTTAGCGCCATGGAGGTTTTCTCCGCCTGGTTTTAACGGGCGGAGAAAACCATGGCGCTAAGGGACCTCGTTGTTAATTACGCCGCCGTACTTTACGGCGGCGTAATTAACTCCTTCCCCACTCCCATTATACCCTATGGGGCAAGAATGGGAATGGGGAAGGGTAAAATGGGGATTGGGGATTTACCGCTCCGCCAAGGTCGGCATGGGGTGGTAAATCCGCCAACCCCCATGGCGCTATCGACGGCTTTCCGCCGTGCTTCGCGGTGCATTTAGCACCGCGAAATCCGCCAGGGTCGTAATGAGGGCCAATCTGTGTGGCTTACAGGCCTCAGCCTGTTAAATGGCCAATGACTCTGTCCAACTCTTGTGTCTTCTTCACACGTGGGCGGCCTCCGGAGTTTTCATCATGTGTCCTGCCCACTGTCCCAGCATCATTTGCAGTGTTGTAATTTGAATCACATTAAGCTGTTGATGCCAGTCAACACTGCCTGTCAATACACAAGTGTATGGTCAGCCTTTTGATACCATGCTAGGCATCCCTGCTTTGGTACTGGGGTGGAGGGGTGCTTGGCTTCTATACATGGTACACATTGAATGCACAATGCACGTGATGTCTGAATTTGACATTGCACTGCCTTCACATTTCCTGGCACACACCATGTAGTGCTTGTACATGTAGGTAGTGAGTGGCGTACACATTTTCTGCACTGCATAGACCCACTTCCATGGAAACTGCCACCTTTCAACAGGTCTGATCACAGAAGCTATTCAAAGTAGACCCAGCATGCATGCCAGGTCATATTTTGTGTGTCACATGTCTGCCGGATGCCTTTGCTGTCGGTGTGTGTGTGTGTCGTGTGCTTCTGACATGTGTATTGACCTTTTTCTCTCTATTTTTCAGGTGATGACGCAATGGAGACGGAGGATGGTGTTGTCATGCCAGACACAGGGTTGGTAACACCACATCAACCCGGCACTAGTGGGGGTCGTGGGGTGGTAGGCCACGAAAACCCCCAAGTGCTGCAGTCCATCTTGTCTCTGGCTGCCTATGAGTCCAGCCTTGATGACGACTCTGACGTCCATGTTGAGTTGGATGAGCATCAAGTCCATGTGTCAGGGGTGAGTGATTCTGATGTGGACACTCCTCTGTCTGGGACACCTTCACTGAGGGATCAGACAGTCTTGGTTCCTCCGCCC
This sequence comes from Ambystoma mexicanum, assembly GCF_040938575.1. NCBI lineage: Eukaryota > Metazoa > Chordata > Amphibia > Caudata > Ambystomatidae > Ambystoma > Ambystoma mexicanum. Next base: position 262,432,615 of record NC_090941.1, read on the forward strand.
GTGGTGGGTCGGGACGCAGGGTCACCCTCCACACCAGTCACTGATGTGCCTGGGACATCACGTCGACGGGGGCATGTAGTCGTGTAGCCGCAGGCGGTGCCAACACAGCGAGGACCCCCGGTCCTTGGGTCCCGCAGGGGTCAAGCCCGGCAACGCGGTTGCCGCGCGCAACCGCTGTATACTGAGTGGGAGCAAGACATGACTGCCAATTCCGAACGACAGGGGGCAGCAATGGAGAACATCGCTGAGAGCATGGAGCGTGTGGCCCGATCTGTGCTCCCCCATGCTAGGCAGGTGCTTCTCCAGCAGCAGGCGGTACGGTCCACGGCCCGCTCGCTCAGGCTGGGCATGGCGGCCTCAGACAGGGCACGCCAGGCTGAAATGTCGTCTCTGCGTCAAGCAATTGCTGCTCACGCAGAGGCACACATGGATGCCCTGAGGGAGGAGTATGCTTCCCTCAGATCCACTCTGGGTGTCCTTATGATGTCCCAGAGGCAGCAGGCAGAGGAGGGGTTTGCACAGCTTGAGCGTACCATCTCGGCTGAGCTACAGGCTTGCCGGGAGGTGCAGCGGTTGTCCAGCCAGGCCTTGCAGGAGGAACTCTGTGTTACACGTGCTTCCTTGCAAGAGGAAGCACGTGTATCACGTGAGGTTCTGCATGCAGACCTACGTCACATCGCCACACAGAACCAGGCTCACCCGTCTGGCAGACTTGCTGCCGACAAGGGGCAAGCTGCAGCTAGGCGTGGCCAGGATACTGTGCCACGTCCTCCTTTCCAGGATGAGCCAGACTCCGACGACCATCTATCTCCCACATAGGTCGTGCTGTGCAGGCGTTGAGCCCATGGAGGATTTTTTTTTTGGCTCAGCATCATCGCATGTGGATGTTGAGCAGCACCCTATACCTCCCCCCTCCTGGGTGCCTCCCCTCCCCCTGGGTCGTATGTGGCCATTTTTGATTTTTCTTTTAGTTTAGTTAGTTAAGTTTCTGTTTGATAGTTAGTTTAAATAGGTAATGTAGGTTTTCCATAGTTAGTGTAATTAGTTAATAGTTGAGTTAGTTTAAAATTGCTAGTCTATTGTGCATTCATGTGACGGTGCGGTGCTTTGTGGCTTTTGAAGGCATCCACTGTCTGTTCCAGCTGGGCCCTTCATGGTTGTCTTGTGTATGTGTTTGCTGCTTGGGGTCCTTGACTCACATATGCCACTCCTGCCTCCCTTATCCATGGGCTCACAAGGATGGTTCGGTGTTACAGCATTTTACACAAGGGCTTTGGACTGTCATATCTGTGGCATGTCTGGTGCTGTGTGACTTGTGTTAACACACCTAGTGGGGATGATTTAGGTGTCATTGTCCACTGTTCAGCTTTTGCTAGATGGGGTGTGTCATGATTAATGTGGACATTGATTGCTATGCATTGTGTAGTATGTTTCATATCTTTCCTGTACATGTGCTTGTTGCAATTCATGCTGTAGATAGTGTTCCACACTTTGGAGGTGAAAGACGGACTGATGGTGTGATTTGTGATGTGACTCTCTGACATGGTCAAGTAATGGGATGCCTGATGAGACACCCACAGATGACTTTGAAGCATTAATCATGTGTTTCATGCCCTTTCTGCAGGGGGATGAGCCTCCAGAGCACCTTTGCCAGCAGACATGGCCCATTGGACGACGGAATTCTGGACCCGTTTGTTGGTGCCCACATGCACATTTGTGCACAAGCAGAGGCACAGTGATTGCAGACCCACATCCTAGAACTGCTGACATGTTCCAAGGAACTCCAGGCAAGGTGAGCATCACAGGGGGGCCACGACACAGCAAAGCCTGCACCAGGCAAGTTGCACATGCAGGCTTAGTCACAGCACTGAGGGTGAGCTTAGACGAATATTGGTGTTGAAGCACACAATGCAGCTCAGATGTGTTTGTGGACTGATGGCTGTTGATAGTAGGGTTGTCTGGGACACATGCAGGGGCAGTGGCACATACCGTCGGGTACACCAAGGTCCATTGAGGCACTTGTATCAACCATGTAGCCTTCCGAGACATGGAAAGGGGCAGCTCACAGGGACATACAGCAAGGGACATACTCGGGTGCAGTGCATGTCTTTTCCACGTACTTCATGATAAATGCACTGCCAACTTTGTTTCGGTCATGGTGGTACGCAACTTGCTCTGTAGTCATGGCTTGCTATATGGGTCTGTCTGCTTACCCAGGGAACATTGCATGTTGTGTGAATTGTGACACATTGGTGTTCCATTTGCCACGCACCCACCAGCGGCTGACTTACTGCATTGACTGTGTATGATACGTCACAGGGGTGATGTTATATATAGGTAGGAAGCATCGAGCACAGATTGTCTGTTTGTAGAGTAGTTTGTTGCTATGGGGCATGTTTGGTGTTGTGTTTTTGTGTAATTGGCACGTACAGGTTGTTGACTGTGGCTCTCTTTGCAGCATTGCAGTGCTCCTGTAACCAGACCTGAGAGTGCGCATGCAGGAGGCCAGCACTCAAAACCAGAGCTAAGTGTCTTGTTGTTTTTCTTACGAACTGCTCTGCATAGGCTTGCTGGGGAGTGTACTGATGCATGGATGTATGTGTGGTTCAATTTGGTATGTTTTTTTCTCCCTAATCACCCATGATCCTATGCAATTTTGAAACCTGTACCCTCTACCCGGTGTTCCTGCTTCCCGTGCCTATCCAAGCAACGTTCCCTGACCCTCTTTCCCCACTGGGGTTGCGGATGCCTGTGTAAGCCCCGAACTTGCAGGCGCCAAAACCCTAGAGGGGGTGGTTGGTTCGTACCACTCCTGAGCCTGAACTACAGAAGGCCATGACAATGATGTCCAAGTTTGTTTGGATTGTGTATGCGTTCATGCAGGTTGTACATTTTCGTGCATTCCCGAGTTTCATATGTCATTCCTCCTCCCATCTCCTGCCACTCATTCCAGTCATCCAGTGTGTCAACACCTGTCCCGACTGCATATCCCTGAACCTCATTCCCCACCAGGGTCTCAGGGGCCTGTGTGAGTTTGACCTTGCAGTCACCCGGGACATGGTGGGGGTGGTTGTTTCCTGACACTCCCGCGCCTGTACAGGGGACCTGTGACAGTACACATCCATTCATGGTGCATCATCCTATGTCATGTACCACACATGTCTCACATCCTGTCGTGACATTGTTTTGCTGTGCTACCTTGGTTGTTGCATCATTGTGGTAGTACTTGGCCTTTGTGAGGTACTGCTACGTCAAGTCATCTACTGGAGGGTGTTCAGGTTCGTTTTTATGCCTTGGATTTTGTGATTTTGGAAATGAGTGTGGATTCTGAGGGTTCAGGCAACTTTTTACCCACAAGGTGGGAGATGGTGACGAAGGGTAAAGGTGATCCTGTGGCCAGGTGGAATTTAGGTTTGGAGGCTCCATGTCCCAGGTGCAGTTGTTCAGTGGGTCATGGTCATTTGTGAGGGGGGGGGTTGTTGTTGATAGTTGCCTTGCCCTGCAGTGTGATGGGAACTCTGACATAGTAATGGTGGTATCCTATGTACATGTTGTGTTCTGCTGATCAATGCCTGTTCATGTGTTGTGTTTTCCTTTCAGGTGCGAGGGGATAGTTGTGGTTTGACATGCTGGGGTGTACACATGGTGGATGTTCACATGTGATGTGTAGGGAACACTGATGGTCACTTGAGTGCACATGCATATGTGGAGTGCATGTCCTTGCGGAACCACACACTTGCACTCTGATGCACTACATGTACTCCCACCCTTGCATATCCACTTGTACACTGTTTGCCTTCTGGTGCCCACTGTGTCCCGGCAGCACATGTTCTGTGACCGATCATGGATCCAGTACATGCCTAATTTGATGTTTGACGTGGTCTGTCACTTAGATGTGATGCTCAGGGTGTGCATCACACACAATGGCTGTTCACTGTGCTGTGCGCTGAGCAGTGTGATGCAGGAGTAGGACACTGCACACATGAGCTGCAGTGTTGATTTTACAATGCATAATGTGCATGTAGACAGGCATTCATTGTGATGTTATGGGAGATTTTGTTGGTCTGTCATTTCATCTGATTCCGGGTCAGGCAGCAGTGTCCGATGCCACTGTACATTTAGGACATGGCAATGTGTACCTTATCGTTACTGCGTTGGTGTATGGGTATTGCTTGCCATGTCATGTTGATGTTTGGGAGGGTTTGAGTGACATGACAGTGATGGCCATGGCCTGTTTTGCAGGTGTGTGTGATGCACACCTTGCATGTCCGGGTCATCCGCTTCTCAGAGCAACTAGCTGGGGGTAGATTTCTCTCCGCAGCAGGGCCCTCCCCCTGGAACAGACTTCCGGCCTGACTTGAACTTGAGGGGAACCATCTCCAGTTCTGGAAGCACCTCAAGACCTTCCTCTTTGCTTCTGCTTACTCTCTGCCTCTCCCTTGCAGAATTCTTCACTGGAACTGCACAGGAGCTGCAACTGGGCCACTCTCACCGACCTCGGTCCCTGGCCCAGCCACTCTCCACTTGAACTGCCTCCCTGGCAACCCCTGCACTGCAGTACTGTCTCTCTATCCCTACAGCCCTCCCTTCCCAGCACTTGTCTGCACCTACCTTTGTAGTTGCCACCAGGCGACCTATGTATTATTTTTTTGGGCTACTTCCCCTGTACTGGACTCCCCCCCACCCTTCTCCTTGCACTTTTCCCATTCCCCCTAACCCCTGCACTTGCACGATCTCAATGACACCTGGCCTAGTAGTACCGGTCTCTGTGTTCCCTTGTTCCCCTCTCCCTGCCTCATTGCGCCTTGGAATACTTGTGTATGGCCCATATCATGTCATATGTCATATGTGTGCCTTTTGGTCACACAGGATAGCTTGTGTTTAAGTAGCTAGGGATGCAGACGATGTGGCACTTCCATGGCAACTATCTCAGGGTGGTAGGGTTGTGACAGTTGACTGTCTCTTTGTCATCATCGATTGTCACCTGGTATGTGCCAGGCCTGTGTGCACTCCGCAGGGGTGGGAGTTTAGGTGAAAAATGTGGCCACAAGCTGGGTCCGGGCTTCCTCGCCACGTGCCCTGTCCCCTCCCATGGGCAGCGCCTGTGCCTATGGTTGGGGATGTGGGGGCACCACCATGTCCACCGGGACGCCCTGCCGTGTTGCAACATTGTGCAGGACACATGCTGCCACAATGATCCTGCACACTACTGGTGGTGCATAGAGTAGTTGCCCACCAGAGCGGTCAAGGGAGCGGAAACGTGACTTGAGCACTCCGAATGTGCGCTCCACTATGCCCCTGGTTGCAATATGGGCGGCGTTGTATCTTACCTGGGGTGGTGTGGTGGGGTTCCAGATTGGCGTCATCATGTGGTTGCTCAGAGGGTAGGCACTGTCCCCTGAGGAGGTGATAATAGTTGAGATTATTAGGGTTTGGATATTTGTCTGTGTGTGACTTGCATACATGTGCAAGGGCATTTGTACTGACCTAGGAGCCATGTGTCGCCATGCTGCCCAGCTTCCAGGGCCCGGCTCAGGGCGGACATTCTGTATATGAAACTGTCATGGGTGGAGCCAGGGTAGTTTGCATAGACAGAGGTGATGATTCCCTTTGCATCACATACCACCTGTACATTGATGGAATGCCAGTGCTTGCGGTTTCGGTAGATGTGCTCAATGGCCCTAGGTGGACGTAAGCCACATGGGTGCAATCTATGGCACCGAGCACTTTGGGGAAGTGTGCCACCCTGAAAAAATCCAGGACAACGGCCTGCCTTTCTGCGGGTGTTCTGGGCATGTATATGTGCCTGCGGACTGAGGGGCGCGCTGTCATGATTGCCAGTACCTGGTGTAGGCAGCGTGACTGCGTGGCCTGTGAGACCCCCCCTACTGTGGCAGTGGTCCGCTGAAATGACCCAGTGGCCAAAAAATGCAGGACATTGAGCAGCTTCTCCAAGGGGCTCAATGCTTGGGAGCAAAGGGTGGGGGATGTGAGGTCATCTTCCCACTCCCTGACCAGGTCTAGGATGATATGGGGTGGAAACCTATACCTGCCGTAGACCTGGACGCCAGGCATCCCAAAAAGGCTTGTCCGTGGTGCGAAAATGCGTGCCCTGGCTATTCTCCTCCTCCTGCGGTGTCCCACGATCAGTGCAGCGACAAATGGGCCATTCATCGTAGCTGTATATACGCGTTTGTTGTTTGCACGCACTTATATGCTGTGCGCGGGGACGGCTCCCCTGCCTTTGTGTGGGCGGACGCGTTGACGCCTGTGCACGTCTTTTGCCGTGCGCGGGTTTCCCGTATTCGGATACGTGGTAAGACTGTAGGTCCGAGTGTCATCGCGTGTGATCGGAGGGGAGTGAGCGTACACGCGATTGGCCTGGGTACGTGTGTTTCAGGGTGCGCGGGAAGTTCCACACGCGATTAGCCTGGGTACGTGTGTTCCGGGATGCCGGGAACTTTCACACGCGATTGGTGGAAATCCACGTGTGTTCTGTCATCACGTGCAATGAGGGAAACACCCGCGCACGTCACAGACGCGCTCACGTGCTAAGGGCCTTTGGTCCAATGAAATCGCATATGCGTGCTGCCGTGCATACGCGCTAAGGGCCTTTCCTCGTATTACACGCGGACGTGCAGTTTTCCATGCGCGCTTACGCGCATGGGCCATTTCCTCGTATTACACGCGGACGTGCAGTTTTTCACACGCGCTGAAATGCCCATGCACGTCTGTACGCGTCACGTCACAGGGGCGCTTGCGCTTGAGGGGCCTTCTGTCCAATGAAAATGTGTATGCGTGCAGACGCGCTTACGCGCTAATGGCCTTTCCTCGAATTACACGCTGACGTGCAGATCACGTGCCAAATCACTCCGTATCAAGCTGGCCACGCGTAAGCACACGGAAGACCACGCTCCTGCCCAGAAGGCCGAACTACTGCCCCCCAGAGCCCCGAGCACGCTCCCACCTGCCATCTGCTGCTGCCTGACTGCCTGCTGCCCACGTGCCCTGCCATTTGCTGCCTGCACATCAGCCAGGGGTGCTGTTGCTGTGAACACCCCTGCTGGAACCGAAGACTCCCGACTGGGATTCCATCGCTCCACAGCCCAGCCCCAGGACCCAGTTGCCCACCCACTCCTGCCTCTGGGGTTGTCATGTCGGGGCAAACACCATCTGGGACCACTGACAACCCCCGGCCAGAGAGGCAGAGGGGCACTAGCTTCAGTGCCACCGAAGTTGGTGTCCTGGTGGAGCAAGTCCTGGGGCAGTATGATGCCCTCTTCGGAAGTTCCCGCTCCGACAAGGAAGGACGGACTCGGATCTGGACTGACATCGTGACTGCCATCAAAGCGGAGGGGGTGGCAGTCCGCGACTTACAACATGTCAAGAAGCGCTGGGAGGACATCAGGTCCAGGACCCTGAACAAGGCCTGGCGCCTCTTGAAGGCAGCAGATGCCAAGGGGCGCCGGGGCCACTTGTCGGAAGAACAGATGAGGGTCCTCGAACGCATATCCCCAGCGCTCCATGTCCAGGTCCTTGAGAGGCAGACCCGTCTGGAGTCGAGCGGTGAATGTACATGCATCCTGTTTGTGAGCAGTGCGTGTGTTGATTATTCAGTAGTGTGCAGGTTGCACATCTGTTTGTATGGGGTCGAGTATGGGTGGGGGTGTACAGGGCCGTGGGGCTGACACATGCGAGGGCTGGAATGTGTGAGACATGGATGGTGCTTGTGTGTGTAGGCTTGCATGCCAAATGCAGCTGTGTGGGCACACATGTTTGGATGAATGTGTATGTAAGTAGACATGTCCGTGATGTCACGCATGTATGTTGTTTTTGGCTTGATGTATCAGCACTGTGTACATGTGCATGTGTGTGTATTTGACAAGGGTGCAACAGTGATGCAACATGGATGCATGTGACAGCGGTATGTGGAAGCCTGATTGGCAGATGTGACATGGATGCCCGTCTGAACACTGCGACACTTGGCAGAGGTGTACACATGCATGCAAGTGTGGTGGTGTGTGTACATGTGTGGTGCACTTCCTGTGTTGCATGTGATGTCTGACTCACCTTTGGCTGCTCATGCTGTTGTATGTGTATGGATGGTGGTGGCAGTTGCGATATGGCTGTGGTATGGCTCATGTGTGCGAGTTGTAATGACATGTGTGTTGGGGATTGTGATGACATGTCTGAGGTTTGCCAATGCCACTCATGTACAACTGTCATGTGTGTATGTGTCCATTGTACAGTGACCTGATGCCTGTGTTTTGTTTCTCCCTGTCTGCAGCGTCAACTGATGAAGAGGGCGGAGAAGGTGCTGTGGAGCACAGCGGCGGGGATCCCACCGCCAGCCGGAGATGCAAGGCCCGGCTCCCCTCCCATGTTGTGATCTCGTCGGGGAGTGAGGAGTCCGGTGCCGCGTCCCAGGCCGCAGCTGCCGGGGGGAGATCCAAGAGGCGGAGGTTGGAGTTGGACTCCTCGGCAGCAGAAGGGGCAGCTGGGACAACACAGGGCCCAACAGGGGAAGATGGCACAGAGTCATCCAGGTTGGTGGGGGGTTTGATGGAGGAGGAGGCCGTGCAAGCACCAGAGATGGGGTCTGGAGGTGGGGATCCCACTGGTGCTAGTGGTGCAGTGCAGGACCAGGAACAGGAGGCAGCACAGGCCGCCGCGGAGGTGCCTGTGTGCAATCCTGTCCCTGATCCTGTCCCTGCATCATCTTTCACCAGCAGGGATGCCTATGTCCAGACCCGTTTTCAGGCAGGGGATGAGCTCATGTCAACTGGCCTTCCTCTGCCTGCGGACTTGGCTATCCAGGTCCGGGTTGAGCCTGCCCTGGCTGGTGTGGTGTTGCGTCAACGGGCCATGCGAGGTGACCTGCAGTCTTTTCATGTGCTGGGGGGTGGGGGTGATGGGGAACATGAGTTGGACATGGGTGGGGGCCTGCTGGCAGGTGCCCCACAGTGCTGGGGGGGTAGGGGTGCTGGGAGACATGGGTGGGGGCCTGGTGGAGGCTGCCCCTGGTGGCTGGGGGGTGGGGGTGCTGGGAGACATGGGTGGGGGCCTGGTGGAGGCTGCCCCTGGTGACTGGGGGGGTGGGGGTGGTGGGAGACATGGGTGGGGGCCTGGTGGTGGGTGCCCCACAGTGCTGGGGGGTAGTGGTGGTGGGAGACATGGGTGGAGGCCTGGTGGAGGCTGCCCCTGGTGGCTGGGGGGTGGGGGTGGTGGGAGACATGGGTGGGGGCCTGGTGGAGGCTGCCCCTGCACTGCTGGGGGGTGGGGGTGGTGGGAGACATGGGTGGGGGCCTGGTGGTGGGTGCCCCTGCACTGCTGGGGGGTGGGGGTGGTGGGAGACATGGGTGGGGGCCTGGTGGAGGGTGCCCCACAGTGCTGGGGGGTGGGGGTGGTGGGGAACATGAGTTGGATATGAGTGGGGGCCTGGTGGAGGGTGCCCCACAGTGCTGGGGGGTGGGGGTGGTGGGAGACATTGGTGGGGGCCTGGTGGAGGCTGCCCCTGGTGGCTGGGTGGTGGGGGTGCTGGGAGACATGGGTGGGGGCCTGGTGGAGGCTGCCCCTGGTGGCTGGGGGTGCAGGGGGACATGCGTTGGTGGGCAGTAGTGCAAGTTGACATGTGGGTTGGCTGGTGGGCATGGCCATGGTGGATGGGGTGCCTGCAGGACATGTGCTAGGTAGGCCCCTGTGGTGTCAGCCACCTGCAGGGGCCCTGGAGGCTGTAGAGGGAACACCTGGGAGGACCCACACGTGCAATTCACGTGTACTGCTCCCGGCGCACCCCTGTAATACACGTACCCTGATGAGATCGCGTGTGGAACTTCCAGCGCACCCCTGGAATACACGTACCCTGCTGATGTTGCGTGGGATACTTCCCCCGCACCCCGAAATACACGTACCCTGATGAGATCGCGTGTGTGACTTCCCGCAAACCCCCGAAATACACGTACCCCGCTCAATCGCGTGTGTAACTTCCCGCGCACCCTCGAAATACACGTGCCCCGCTCGCACAGGCTCGATCGTGTGAAAAAGTTCACGCGAACCCCTGAAATACACGTAGCCCGCTCCCCCAGGCCCGATCGCGTGAAAAAGTTCACGCGAACCCCTGAAATACACGTAGCCCGCTCCCCCAGGCCCGATTGCGTGAAAAAAATCACGGGAACCCCTGAAATACACGTAGCCCGCTCCCCCAGGCCCGATCGCGTGAAAAACTTCACTCGAACCCCTGAAATACACGTAGCCCGCTCCCCTAGGCCAGATTGCGTGTGTGACTTCCCACGCACCCCCGGAATACACGTACCCCGCTAAATCGCGTGTGTAACTTCCCGCGCACCCCCGGAATACAAGTGCCCCGCTCGCACAGGCCCGATTGTGTGAAAAAGTTCACGCGCACCCCTGAAATACACGTAGCCGGCTCCCCCAGGCCCGATCGCGTGAAAAAGTTCACGCGAACCCCTGAAATACACGTAGCCCGCTCCCCCAGGCCCGATCGTGTGAAAAAGTTCACGCGAACCCCTGAAATACACGTAGCCCGCTCCCCCAGGCCCGATTGCGTGAAAAAAATCACGGGAACCCCTGAAATACACGTAGCCCGCTCCCCCAGGCCCGATCGCGTGAAAAACTTCACGCGAACCCCTGAAATACACGTAGCCCGCTCCCCCAGGCCAGATCGCGTGTGTGACTTCCCACGCACCCCCGGAATACACGTACCCCGCTAAATCGCGTGTGTAACTTCCCGCGCACCCCCGGAATACACGTGCCCCGCTCGCACAGGCCCGATTGTGTGAAAAAGTTCACGCGCACCCCTGAAATACACGTAGCCGGCTCCCCCAGGCCCGATCGCGTGAAAAAGTTCACGCGAACCCCTGAAATACACGTAGCCTGCTCCCCCAGGCCCGATCGCGTGAAAAAGTTCACGCGAACCCCTGAAATACACGTAGCCCGCTCCCCCAGGCCCGATTGCGTGAAAAAAATCACGGGAACCCCTGAAATACACGTAGCCCGCTCCCCCAGGCCCGATCGCGTGAAAAACTTCACGCGAAGCCCTGAAATACACGTAGCCCGCTCCCCCAGGCCAGATCGCGTGTGTGACTTCCCACGCACCCCCGGAATACACGTACCCCGCTAAATCGCGTGTGTAACTTCCCGCGCACCCCCGGAATACACGTACCCCGCTAAATCGCGTGTGTAACTTCCCGCGCACCCCCGGAATACAAGTGCCCCGCTCGCACAGGCCCGATTGTGTGAAAAAGTTCACGCGCACCCCTGAAATACACGTAGCCGGCTCCCCCAGGCCCGATCGCGTGAAAAAGTTCACGCGAACCCCTGAAATACACGTAGCCCGCTCCCCCAGGCCCGATCGCCTGAAAAAGTTCATGCGAACCCCTGAAATACACGTAGCCCGCTCCCCCAGGCCCGATCGCGTGAAAAAGTTCACGCGAACCCCTGAAATACACGTAGCCCGCTCCCCCAGGCCAGATCGCGTGAAAAAGTTCATGCGAACCCCTGAAATACACGTAGCCAGCTCCCCCAGGCCAGTTCGCGTGTGTGACTTCCCGCGAACCCCCGGAATACACGTACCCCGCTCAATCCCGTGTGTAACTTCCCACGCAACCCCGAAATACACGTGCCCCGCTCGCACAGGCACAATTGCTGTATGTTGCCACTTTTGTAATGCGCAGGGATGCTACCGCCTGCCTTCGTGTGGCGGACGTGTTTCAGCTTGTGCGTGTCTTTGGCTGTGCGTGGCTTTGCCCTATCCGATTCCATGAATACGTGTGGTTCGGGTGCGTGTGGGCGTTCCGTCTGCTTCCCTGCAGTACATCCCCAGTTACGCCCTTATTTTCACGCGTTGTTCCCCATTCCGCACGTTACGCCCCGTGTTCCGCCCACTTTCTAGTGTATGCGCCGAGGTTGTGCGCTTTCACTGTGTGCATCGCGCACGTCTTTCGGGATGTTGCAGTGACTTGTGCGCCATGCACGGGTTTGGCGCACATCCCGAGGAAAACACGCGCAGGGACTTCCATGAATCGCACGCGTGCGCCTGTTTTTTTCCGCTTGCGCCTGCTTGCGCGAAGATTTTCAGCGCACGTTTGTTCCATGAATCGGCCCCTGAGTGTTTGGATGAATTTCGGCATATGCATACTGAACATTAAGCGCGCACGCTTATCCAACAAGGAGTTTGTTCCCTACGTCGACCCCTCGACACAGGTGAGACAACCAAATGTTAAACATGCAACAAATTGTAAAGATGCTAAATTTTGGTTTTGTGACTGAAGCACAGTGCTCTTGCACAGCGACTGTTCCCAGCACAAAACCGACTATTACAGAAAGTTGAATCAGTTTTAAAAACAAATCTTTGCTCGTTTCTTAACAGATAGAGCAAATCTCCTTACGTGTACAATAGAACTGAAGTGGCTAAAACTCTTGGAGCTAAATTGAACTTGTAGTAGATGAAGGTGAAGAGGAGAGAAGTTCACAGGATCAAAGGTGCAATGGTCACTTAATAAACACAATAAGAAATCATTTTTCTAAAAAAAAAATGTGCTTTTAAAAAATAGACAACATATGAAGGACAGAATTTCTAAATAGAAATATATATTTAATTTTCAGAATAAACACATTGAAAAATAATATTTGGACGCACCTGATAAAGGGCATAAAGAGCCCGAAACGCATTGTGCATTAGAGAAAAAGACTACCTAAAGATCAGCTCATTAACCATCATGGAACACCTTGGACTATAAGTTTTCACAAACTTATACAAAATGAATTATTGAACTCAGAAAATTGGTGATGCTATTTTAAAAAGCTGTTACAATTTACACATCTGTTTCATTGAAACAACTGTACTTAATTTGAATTAATTATTTGCGTGAAAAATAATGTCAAATTGTGACTTATGTGTTTTTGGAATATTTGTGAAGTCGAACAGTGATATCAACATTAAGTATATTGATACTCTATTTTTAATTATTTAACAGTAAAAAACATTATTAACTACAAAATTGTATCAACAAGATTTATTTTGCATGATTTCACGCCCAATAGTGTGCACAGAGTTAGGTCACTTTGTTCTAAGTGATCCCACAAATTTGTCTGCTATTTTAACTTTGAAACCTTTGCAAAAGGTGTTTTTGAATGTATGAAATAAAGGTATGCATACCCACAGCTATAATGGGTCTGTTTATAGCTGGTGGTAGCATGAAAAATGATTTATATCAACCTGTTTTTTAGAAGTTATTTTATTATATTTCTGCATACATTTGTAATAAGTAGTCCTTAGAAGGACTGTTTTGGAGTACACTGATTGTAGTATTTTAGCACATTTGGAGTACTGCTTTCATGTTAACACGGATCACCACATTTCCCTCATCAGTTAGGTGTATTTCTAGGAGTACTCCATCATGTCTCTACACATTAATCATGTATAACTGTATATTTTTGGTTGATATCCATAATTGTTTTTTGGTCTCTCATGAAAGCTGAAACTACTGTATTAACATTTATCAGTGATTTGTCATTTTTAGAATTACATCTGGTGGCCCACTTCCATTTTTGTCTCTGGGTCAAACTAGAAAAGATAAAGATGGTGCAAGGAAAAAGTTCCATTTGTTTTTGCAAGTTCTGTTTCATCACTAAAGCAAGGGAAATACCACGTATATGACCCAAATCATTGCCTCCACTATGAATAAGTTTGACGGCTGGTTGCCCTGTATGTCTCAAATTGAACAACTTATGAAACACCTGGGACTGCATTCCCCGTAATCCAAACCATGTAATTCTAAAATCAGTCAAACTCAGGTCCATGTTAATGGTTACTTTTTGACAAAAGGTTATTAATCAAAAGAGCCAACTTAATCAAAAGAGCCAACTATCTCCAATCAGCCACACAGTTTTACAAACTGCCATGATATCTGCTCTCCTCACTTTGTACAAAATGATTCTTAGTTTGAATTTTTAGTAATAATAGGAGTGGTGCATGCATGATGTGTGTGTTTGGTGTTTGCAATTGGTTTGTGTTAATGTTGGAAGTGAGTTCTTGGCTATGATTGTTTGCAGTAAATATGTGTTGGCGATTTTAGTAGTTTGCTTTCTAGAGTCATCTTTTTGCGCTAGTGAATTTTGAAAAGTATAATATCTACCATTTTGTAGACGTTTGTCATTCTGATTGTAAAACCCTCACTTGAGAGATGTTTACCATGAGGCAGTTGTGAAGGTCTGTGCATTCTTTGGAATAGTTGAAGGTGAGTGATTGTGTATTTTTATATATTTTATGGTTTATATGAACTGTGGTTTACATAAGATATATTAAGTAAGTTTACGTTTTTGAGTTAGTAAAGGTTATAACTATTATTTTGAAAGCAGTGCTTTTCTGGTTTACTTCAGTGTTTTAAGGAGAGTGATCAAGCAGTAGTCCATGTTATGCTATATTTATTTGTGACAGAGAATTGTTTGCATTTAAAAGTTGTTTCTCACAGTTTTTTTCTGATGGTTTTATGTGATAAATTGCTGACAATGGGGCTTTGGGAAGTTATTTTTGTATCTTTCTGTGTTTGTTAAAAATAAAGTGGTACAGCTGTACATCCAAAAAATGCATGGCCAGAATTGTTGCAAATTGTTCATAAGGAAAGAAAATGGATTTAAGTTTGAAGAAGTAGGCTGTACATTTAGGCGCATGGTATAGAAGCACTGAGTTTACTTAAAACAATGATGACAGAGCATTAGACAGACACTCCAGTTTATAGCGATTTTGCGATCCCGCAAAATGCTGTGAAAACGGCCGTTTTGCGCAAAATGCAGCAAAAACGGCTGTTTAAGGCAAAAACAGCATCTTTTTAAAAAAAACATTGTTTTTTTTTAAAACTTTTTTTTTAAAGTAATTTGCAAAAATTACTGTTTTAAGAAAAATTATACTCAGGGTGCCAGGTTCTCAACTTTTTTTTTTACACAAGAAATGAAATGCGCTAACGCATCTCATCACTTGTGCCCCAAAAAAGTGCAGCCCAATCCACAAGGGATACATGAATGGGCACATTTTATATCTGCGCCCATTCAGATGGCCTTTTTCACCTCCTTGATCAAATAAAGTGGTGTTTCTGTCAATTTAAAAGCGCATCCCTCATTTCCAAGCAAGATGCACTTTCAAATGTGTAGAAATTGTAGGCAAGCCTACGCGCACGGGATGTGGGGCTGCCAATGCATGACAGGGTCTTTCCTGACCCTGTCATGCATTTCTTTTAAGGTATGAACCGCTGCTGTGTCGCTTGCATTTCTGTCCCTCAAACAGGATAAAAATGAATTTTATGGTTCGCATTTTACAGCGGCAGGCACCTGGAGAGCCTGTCCCTGTGAAAGGCGCTGGGAGCTTGCAGAACACTGTCGGGAGAGCGATTCTATTCAAAGTACTGCCCATTTTGATGACAAAAATCTATCGAATGTTCCAATTTGACCTATTTCGTCCAGTACTAATCGATCGATTTTAATAAATACTGAACATTTGTTGCGGGGGTGTCACGCGCTCCCCATGTTCATTATTTTTGGTGTAGGGTGGTTGCAGAAGTGTTTTCCTCTTTTTTTTCAAAATTGGAGGCGCGGACAGAAAAAAAGAAAATAAAGAAAAAGGGACCCTGCAGAGTCGGATCCAACCCGTGTTAGACGGACGGATCTGGCACCGCAGGGTTGCAGGGGAAGCGGCAGCGACCAATCAGTTAAGTAGGGGAGGGGGTGCGGTGGTGGTGAAAGGTACATTTTGGCTTGTTTGGCAGAAGTGCAAATCAATTTGCAGCAAAATTGACTACGGTCAATTCCGCCGCAAATAATTACACTTCGGTCAAACAACCATTCAAGGCAGCTAGCCAGCGCACAATTTGCGCTACAGCTCATGCCTGTGGAAATGCGCGGGTCACCTTTGAGAATAAGGTGACCTTCTCATTTCCAAAAATGGGTTGTCTAAAAATAGCATATCCTCTGTTCTTTTTTTAAATGCCCCATTATTTGAGGAACTGGGTCAAAATGTACCATTCCAAAAAATAAAAAAAAGGGTTACACTATGAGAGAGAGGGAGAGTGATGGGTGAGATGTGAAGTGATAGGCAAGAAAGCAGAGGGAGAGCAGTGGGTCAGAGGAGGAAGCGCTGCACAAGAGAGCAGAGGAAGCAGTGATGCAGTGGGCCAGAAATCTGAGAGTGAGCAGAGGTACAGAAAGTAGAGGGAGCGTGTGGTCAGTGAGCCAGAAAGCAGAGAGAAAGCAGTTTGCCAGAAAGAGGCAGTGAGCTGCAGATTGGGAATAAGGATGAGCGAAGAGTGCGATAGAATGGGCGAAAGGATGCAAGATGCAGAAGCAGCACAAAAGAATGAAGGACTGTATATTGCAGGAGGAATTGTAGAGTGTAAGGTGTGAGTTGGGAGTATGATTTGGAGTGTGGCAGGGGCTGGGCAGTGTAAATTGTGACTTGACAGTGTGACATAGCACGTGAGTATTTGTATGACAGAGTGAGAGGTTAAGGAATGCAAGTTGTGATGGAGAGTTGGTGAGATGTGTGTTGGTGAGAGAGGTGTGTGGGTGTTTGGGGGATTGGAGAACATAGAAGGGGAATATTTTCAGCATTACAATTGATAATGATCAATTTAGTTAATACTATTAAATAGGCATGAACATTAAACCAGAAAGGTAGCCAAATCAAACACTGTTCTGCCAAGCCAGAGACATCTGGGACTGTTCCTATTAAATTAATACAAAAGATACATAAAAATGAAAGCCTGGCTCTCTTGTAGCCTTGCAATATGCCTATTTCCTGCAATGTGGCAATCTTACACCCTTCAGTTAATACAAAATGTCCCGCAAAAACGGCGCAATAAATAAAGGTTTGTGGCGCAAAATTTGCCATTTCATGCCGCAAAATTTGCCATTTCATGCCGCAAAATCCTGGAAGGTCTGATTAGACATGTGATGTATTTTTTTTTAGAATGGTTTAATAACCACTATTAGTGTTTTGAAAATAGTTGTGTTTGTTAATTTTAATATGTGTGTGGTTTGAAAAGACTTGTTATCCTACAGTGTTTGTTACTGTATGGTTATCTACAGGAGTATTAAGATTGCATTATTTTTTTTCTATGTTGGTGGGAGACATGTGTGGGGGCCTGGTGGAGGCTGCCCCTGCACTGCTGGGGGGTGGGGGTGCTGGGAGACATGGGTGGGGGCCTGGTGGAGGCTGCCCCTGCACTGCTGGGGGGTGGGGGTGGTGGGAGACATGGGTGGGGGCCTGGTGGTGGGTGCCCCTGCACTGCTGGGGGGTGGGGGTGGTGGGAGACATGGGTGGGGGCCTGGTGGAGGGTGCCCCACAGTGCTGGGGGGTTGGGGTGGTGGGGAACATGAGTTGGACATGGGTGGGGGCCTGGTGGAGGGTGCCCCACAGTGCTGGGGGGTGGGGGTGGTGGGAGACATGGGTGGGGGCCTGGTGGAGGCTGCCCCTGGTGGCTGGGGGGTGGGGGTGCTGGGAGACATGGGTGGGGGCCTGGTGGAGGCTGCCCCTGGTGGCTGGGGGTGCAGGGGGACATGCGTTGGTGGGCAGTAGTGCAAGTTGACATGTGGGTTGGCTGGTGGGCATGGCCATGGTGGATGGGGTGCCTGCAGGACATGTGCTGGGTAGGCCCCTGTGGTGTGAGCCACCTGCAGGGGCCGTGGAGGCTGTAGAGGGAACACCTGGGAGGACCCACATGTGCAATTCACGTGTACTGCTCCCGGCGCACCCCTGTAATACACGTACCCTGATGAGATCGCGTGTGGAACTTCCAGCGCACCCCTGGAATACACGTACCCTGCTGATGTTGCGTGGGATACTTCCCCCGCACCCCGAAATACAGGTACCCTGATGAGATCGCGTGTGTGACTTCCCGCAAACCCCCGAAATACACGTACCCCGCTCAATCACGTGTGTAACTTCCCGCGCACCCTCGAAATACACGTGCCCCACTCGCACAGGCCCGATTGCGTGAAAAAGTTCATGCAAACCCCTGAAATACACATAGCCTGCTCCCCCAGGCCCGATCGTGTGAAAAAGTTCACGCGAACCCCTGAAATACACGTAGCCCGCTCCCCCAGGCCAGATCGCGTGAAAAAGTTCACGCGAACCCCTGAAATACACATAGCCCGCTCCCCCAGGCCCGATCGCGTGAAAAAGTTCACGCGAACTCCTGAAATACACGTAGCCCGCTCCCCCAGGCCTGATCGCGTGAAAAAGTTCACGCGAACCCCTGAAATACACGTAGCCCGCTCCCCCAGGCCCGATCGCGTGAAAAAGTTCACGCGAACCCCTGAAATACACGTAGCCCGCTCCCCCAGGTAAGATCGCGTGAAAAAGTTCACGCGAACCCCTGAAATACACGTAGCCCGCTCCCCCAGGCCAGATCGCATGTGTGACTTCCCATGAACCCCCGGAATACACGTACCCCGCTCAATCGCGTGTGTAACTTCCCGCGCAACCCCGAAATACACGTGCCCCGCTCGCACAGGCACAATTGAAGTATGTTGCCACTTTTGTAATGCGCAGGGATGCTACCGCCTGCCTTCGTGTGGCGGACGTGTTTCAGCTTGTGCGTGTCTTTGGCTGTGCATGGCTTTGCCCTATTCCATTCCATGAATACGTGTGGTTCGGGTGCGTGTGGGCGTTCCGTCTGCTTCCTTGCAGTACATCCCCAGTTACGCCCTTATTTTCGCGCGTTGTTCCCCATTCTGCGCGTTACGGCCAGTGTTCCGCCCACTTTCTAGTGTATGCGCCGAGGTTGTGCGCTTTCACTGTGCGCATCGCACACGTCTTTCGGGATGTTGCAGTGACTTGTGCGCCATGCACGGGTTTGGCGCACATCCCGAGGAAAACACGCGCAGGGACTTCCATGAATCGCATGCGTGCACGTGCGCCTGTTTTTTTCCGCTTGCGCCTGCTAGCGCCTGCTTGCGCGAAGATTTTCGGCGCACGTTTGTTCCATGAATCGGCCCCTGAGTGTTTGGATGAATTTCGGCATATGCATACTGAACATTAAGCGCACACGCTTATCAAACAAGGAGTTTGTTCCCTACGTCGACCCCTCGACACAGGTGAGACAACCAAATGTTGGCCTGGTGGTGGGTGCCCCACAGTGCTGGGGGGTGGTGGTGGTGGGAGACATGGGTGGAGGCCTGGTGGAGGCTGCCCCTGGTGGCTGGGGGGTGGGGGTGGTGGGAGACATGGGTGGGGGCCTGGTGGAGGCTGCCCCTGCACTGCTGGGGGGTGGGGGTGGTGGGAGACATGGGTGGGGGCCTGGTGGTGGGTGCCCCTGCACTGCTGGGGGGTGGGGGTGGTGGGAGACATGGGTGGGGGCCTGGTGGAGGGTGCCCCACAGTGCTGGGGGGTGGGGGTGCTGGGGAACATGAGTTGGATATGAGTGGGGGCCTGGTGGAGGGTGCCCCACAGTGCTGGGGGGTGGGGGTGGTGGGAGACATTGATGGGGGCCTGATGGAGGCTGCCCCTGGTGGCTGGGGGGTGGGGGTGCTGGGAGACATGGGTGGGGGCCTGGTGGAGGCTGCCCCTGGTGGCTGGGGGTGCAGGGGGACATGCGTTGGTGGGCAGTAGTGCAAGTTGACATGTGGGTTGGCTGGTGGGCATGGCCATGGTGGATGGGGTGCCTGCAGGACATGTGCTGGGTAGGCCCCTGTGGTGTGAGCCACCTGCAGGGGCCGTGGAGGCTGTAGAGGGAACACCTGGGAGGACCCACACGTGCAATTCACGTGTACTGCTCCCGGCGCACCCCTGTAATACACGTACCCTGATGAGATCGCGTGTGGAACTTCCAGCGCACCCCTGGAATACACGTACCCTGCTGATGTTGCGTGGGATACTTCCCCCGCACCCCGAAATACACATACCCTGATGAGATCGCGTGTGTGACTTCCCGCAAACCCCCGAAATACACGTACCCCGCTCAATCGCGTGTGTAACTTCCCGTGCACCCTCGAAATACACGTGCCCCGCTCGCACAGGCCCGATCGTGTGAAAAAGTTCACGCGAACCCCTGAAATATACGTAGCCCACTCCCCCAGGCCAGATCGCGTGTGTGACTTCCCGCGCACCACCGGAATACACATACCCCCCTAAATCGCGTGTGTAACTTCCCGCGCACCCCCGAAATACACGTGCCCCGCTCGCACAGGCCCGATTGTGTGAAAAAGTTCACGCGCACCCCTGAAATACACGTAGCAGGCTCCCCCAGGCCCGATCGCGTGAAAAAGTTCACGCGAACCCCTGAAATACACGTAGCCCGCTCCCCCAGGCCCGATCGCCTGAAAAAGTTCATGCGAACCCCTGAAATACACGTAGCCCGCTCCCCCAGGCCCGATCGCGTGTGTGACTTCCCGCGAACCCCCGGAATACACGTACCCCGCTCAATCACGTGTGTAACTTCCCACGCAACCCCGAAACACACGTGCCCCGCTCGCACAGGCACAATTGCTGTATGTTGCCACTTTTGTAATGCGCAGGGATGCTACCGCCTGCCTTCGTGTGGCGGACGTGTTTCAGCTTGTGCGTGTCTTTGGCTGTGCGTGGCTTTGCCCTATTCGATTCCATGAATACGTGTGGTTCGGGTGCGTGTGGGCGTTCCGTCTGCTTCCCTGCAGTACATCCCCAGTTACGCCCTTATTTTCGCGCGTTGTTCCCCATTCCGCACGTTACGCCCCGTGTTCCGCCCACTTTCTAGTGTATGCGCCGAGGTTGTGCGCTTTCAATGTGCGCATCGCGCACGTCTTTCGGGATGTTGCAGTGACTTGTGCGCCATGCACGGGTTTGGCGCACATCCCGAGGAAAACACGCGCAGGGACTTCCATGAATCGCACGCGTGCGTGTGCGCCTGTTTTTTTCCGCTTGCGCCTGCTTGCGCGAAGATTTTCAGCGCACGTTTGTTCCATGAATCGGCCCATGAGTGTTTGGATGAATTTCGGCATATGCATACTGATCATTAAGCGCGCACGCTTATCAAACAAGGAGTTTGTTCCCTACGTCGACCCCTCGACACAGGTGAGACAACCAAATGTTAAACATGCAACAAATTGTAAAGACGCTAAATTTTGGTTTTGTGACTTAGGCACAGTGCTCTTGCACAGCGACTGTTCCCTGCACAAAACCGACTATTACAGAAAGTTGAATCAGTTTTAAAAACAAATCTTTGCTCGTTTCTTAACAGATCGAGCAAATCTCCTTACGTGTACAATAGAACTGAAGTGGCTAAAACTCTTGGAGCTAAATTGAACATGTAGTAGATGAAGGTGAAGAGGAGAGAAGTTCACAGGATCACAGGTACAATGTGTTTTTGGAATATTTGTGAAGTCGAACACTGATATCAACATTAAGTATATTGATACTCTATTTTTAATTATTTAACAGTAAAAAACATTATTAACTACAAAATTGTATCAAGAAGATTTATTTTGCATGATTTCATGCCCAATAGTGTGCACAGAGTTAGGTCACTTTGTTCTAAGTGATCCCACTAATTTGTCTGCTATTTTAACTTTGAAACCTTTGCAAAAGGTGTTTTTGAATGTATGAAATAAAGGTATGCATACCCACAGCTATAATGGGTCTGTTTATAGCTGGTGGTAGCATGAAAAGTGATTTATATCAACCTGTTCTTTTAGAAGTTATTTTATTACATTTCTGCATACATTTGTAATAAGTAGTCCTTAGAAGGACTGTTTTGGAGTACACTGATTGTAGTGTTTTAGCACATTTGGAGTACTGCTTTCATGTTAACACGGAACACCACATTTCCCTCATCAGTTAGGTGTATTTCTAGGAGTACTCCATCATGTCTCTACACATTAATCATGTATAACTGTATATTTTTGGTTGATATCCATAATTGTTTTTTGGTCTCTCATGAAAGCTGAAACTACTTAACATTTATCAGTGATTTTTCATTTTTAGAATTTCATCTGTTGGCCCACTTCCATTTTTGTCTCTGGGTCAAACTAGAAAAGATAAAGATGGTGCAAGGAAAAAGTTCAATTTGTTTTTGCAAGTTCTGTTTCATCACTAAAGCAAGGGAAATACCACGAATATGACCCAAATCATTGCCTCCACTATGAATAAGTTTGACGGCTGGTTGCCCTGTATGTCTCAAATTGAACAACTTATGAAACACCTGGGACTGCATTCCCCATAATCCAAACCATGTAATTCTAAAATCAGTCAAACTCAGGTCCATGTTAATGGTTACTTTTTGACAAAAGGTTATTAATCAAAAGAGCCAACTTAATCAAAAGAGCCAACTATCTCCAAACCGCCACACAGTTTTACAAACTGCCATGATATTGCTCTCCTCACTTTGTACAAAATGATTCTTAGTTTGAATTTTTAGTAATAATAGGAGTGGTGCATGCATGATGTGTGTGTTTGGTGTTTGCAATTGGTTTGTGTTAATGTTGGAAGTGAATTCTTGGCTATGATTGTTTGCAGTAAATATGTGTTGGCGATTTTAGTAGTTTGCTTTCTAGAGTCATCTTTTTGCGCTAGTGAATTTTGAAAAGTATAATATCTACCATTTTGTAGACTTTTGTCATTCTGATTGTAAAACCCTCACTTGAGAGATGTTTACCATGAGGCAGTTGTGAAGGTCTGTGCATTCTTTGGAATAGGTGAAGGTGAGTGATTGTGTATTTTTATATATTTTATGGTTTATATGAACTGTGGTTTACATAAGATATATTAAGTAAGTTTACGTTTTTGAGTTAGTAAAGGTTATAACTATTATTTTGAAAGCAGTGCTTTTCTGGTTTACTTCAGTGTTTTAAGGAGAGTGATCAAGCAGTAGTCCATGTTATGCTATATTTATTTGTGACAGATAATTGTTTGCATTTAAAAGTTGTTTCTCACAGTTTTTTTCTGATGGTTTTATGTGATAAATTGCTGACAATGGGGCTTTGGGAAGTTATTTTTGTATCTTTCTGTGTTTGTTAAAAATAAAGTGGTACAGCTGTACATCCAAAAAATGCATGGCCAGAATTGTTGCAAATTGTTCACAAGGAAAGAAAATGGATTTAAGTTTGAAGAAGTAGGCTGTACATTTAGGCGCATGGTATAGAAGCACTGAGTTTACTTAAAACAATGATGACAGAGCATTAGACATGTGATGTATTTTTTTTAGAATGGTTTTATAACCACTATTAGTGTTTTAAAAATAGTTGTGTTTGTTAATTTTAATATGTGTGTGGTTTGAAAAGACTTGTTATCCTGCAGTGTTTGTTACTGTATGGTTATCTACAGGAGTATTAAGATTGCATTATTTTTTTTCTATGTTGTTGTTTTGGTAAACCCAGTTCTCTATTTGTAAAAAAAAAATAATAATATGTGCCATGGTCAACATTTTTCTTTGGTAGTGAGCCCTGCTTCAAGACATTCCCTCAAGTAGGAAACAGCTTTGTGGGCTGCACTGTTTTAAAATAATCACCAGTGTAAGCTTTTGTCAACTAGAATGCACCTCAGCCATACACACTTACCTCATATACAATGATTGTAACACTGCCCTAGCAGTTAAACCTGCAAAAATAAAGAACATGAGCATGGGCTCAGTAGTGGAATCCCCCTTTATGTAAAAGAGTCACAGAATGCTTTTTCAAGTATAGATTGTCCCCAGAGAACCAGGTACACTATGGGCCTCAACAGTACAATCTCAGTCCACATTTAACAGTTGAGTATGGACTTAATTTTGCCTGCTCTAATCATGTAGAATATGCACCGTGTTTTAAGATGTTCCCTAAAATAGAAAAGAGCTTTGGGAGGTACAGTAGTGCAAGGAAACATTATCTTAATAGAGACTTTTTGAGCATAAGCTATACAAATGGAAGCATATTTTTTTTATAGAATAGATGTAAACGCTGGTGTAAGCTTTTGTCAAATGGAATATTTGCAGCATGGCTCTCACCTGTGTTAAAAGTGCCTTTCTGTGTTGGTTTGGTGGGTAGCAGAGCAAACATTTTTAGCATACACTGAACAGGGACATTGTGAGTAGCAGTATTTCAATGTTCATTAACACTACAAACAGACACAGCATGTAGCAGAGTAATGCAAGCTTTCCATAAGTAGAACTACACAGCTCAGTTTTTCACACACACAAACACAAACACATAAGAGGTTAAAATGAGCTTCCTTAATAGGTCACAATAGACTTCATTAGAATACTATTTACCCTATTATATTACATGGCCACGGTAGTGGCCATGTAGTTATGCTTAAGTTGCTGTTTCTATAGGAAGAACACTTTTTGGGTGGCTTATAACTTTGCTACCCCTGGACGATTACTCACCAAAAAAAGTATATGCACTCTGTATATGGGAAGTATATGGGCCACTCTGATTTTTTTTGCAAAGTTTGGAGATGTTTGGGCCAGGGGGGGCAAAGTTATAGGGGTGGTCCCAAAAAGTATTTTTTCCCATAGACTGAATGCGGGAAAAACTGTGCGCACGACTAAAGGTGAAACCGCTGGACGGATTTTGACAAAATCTGCGCCAGGTACAGGGGCTTGGTCCAGAAAGCATGCTTTTGTAAATTTGGTAACCATCCATGCAGTATGTTTCTTTATAATTATCAAAAGGTAGGTCTGAAATAATTAGTGAAATCTATGCTCGCTCACACTTCCCTGTTCGGTCGACGAACAAGATACCGATTGGCTAAGGGGCTGGCGTCATAACCGTGGACACGCAACGTCTCTGCCCATTTGCTGCTGCAAGACGTGTTCTGCGTCAGATGGTTAGGATGCGCCCAACATCTTGGATCCGCGGAAAGCGGAGCAACAACCAGCGTACACATGCTTTTTTCATGAAACTATTTTGCTGTGTCACAGAGCATTGGGAAAGGTTCAGACAGTAAGACATGGGTGATTAATGCATTTGTTCTTCAGTCGTCATGATGTAATATCTATGGACACCTTGTACGCACTGTAAATGTGGGGTGTAATAACGATAGCACTTCAGTCCATGTAGTGGGCAGGAAATTAACACTTCAGTCCATGTACTGGACAGGAAATGTGTAACTGTTGAAAGCACACGCGTATTGGTAGGCAACATTGAAATTGACAACATGCCGTGAATGCATTATTTTTTCCAATGGCTATTATTATATTCATTAGTACGCCGCCATTGGTGGCACATGCTACGGTGCTTGTGGCCAGGGGCTAGAGTCTTAAGATATGGGTGATCAATGCATTTGTTCTGGGGGTAGGTCGTCATGATGTCATTTGTATGGACATCTTGTACGCACAGTACACTTATACCTTCTTAATGACATATGTTCTATGGCCTCCTTGTACACACAGAAAATGAGGGGTCCAATAAGGCCAGTATTTCAGCCTGTGCAGTGCACGGGGGAGTTGTTACATTTGTAAGGACACCTGTCCTGTTAGGGAACATTGAAATTGACAACATGCCGTGAATGCATTATTATTTCCAATGGCTATTATTCTTCAACTTGATTTTTATTGGCATTTCATACACCAACAATGAAACTGTCAACAGGACAGAACCCCCCCTACCCCCACATCCCCCTCCCCCTTACTTTATCCAGCGAATACCCCCCAATGATGTCACCGATAAGTTCCAGGCATCCAAACAAGGGCTGAGACCCATACCCCTAAACGATAAATCCTTGAAGCCAGACCACTCTTGATTCATCTTATATGTCCGATTCCTCTTGCGGGTCTATAATTCCCAACATTGTCATAGATTCAGGCACCAAGCCCTGCACGCTTCCTCCTTTAAATAAGCAATTAGTTATTATACTCATTAGTACGCTGCCATGGGTGGCACATGCTACAGTGGTTGTGGCCAGGGCCTACAGTCTTGGAATGCATGGCCGTCGGCCGAAGGCCGAAGGCCTTACTTCCAAGACTGTAGGCCCTGGCCACAACCACCGTCGAATGTGTCACCCATGCATACACCCGTAGTGTTGCATTTTGATTGGCAAGTTGTGGGGAGTGCGTGCAGTGTTGGAAGTCCATGCACCCAAGAACAAAGTGGTAAGTATAAGACATGGAAGACACTGCACACCCATCCCATGTAAGATCCACAGACATACCGCTAGGAGTGAAGCCTATGGGCAGACGCATTGAAGGATAACACACCTACTGAATAACCCCCACTACCACACATCACTGAGGTGGTTGTGGGGAGACCCTGCACTCTTGGGTGCAGGGCCGAAGGCCTTGCACCCAATAATACACTTATACCTACTTGACATATGTCCTATGGCCTCCTTGTACGCACAGAAAATGAGGGATTCAATAAGGCCAGTATTTCAGCCCGTGCAGTGCACAGGGGAGTTGTTACATTTGTAAGGACACGTGTGGTGTTAGGGAACATTGTAATTGACAATATGGCGTGAATGTATTATTTTTCAAATGGCTATTATTATATTCATTAGTATGCCGCCATGGGTGGCACATGCTATGGTGGTTGTGGCCAGGGCCTAGAGTTTTGGATGCATGGCCGTCGGCCGAAGGCCGAAGGCCTTACTTCCAAGACTGTAGGCCATGGCCACAACCACCGCCCCATGTGCCACCCATGCATACACCCGTAGTGTTGCATTTTGATTGGCAAGTTGTGGGGTGTGCGTGCAGTCTTGGGTGCATGGCCGAAGGCCATGCAACCAAGAACAAAGTGGTAAGTAGTAGACTTGGAAGACACTGCACACCCATCCCAGGTAAGATCTTCAGACATACAGCTAGGAGGAAAGCCTCTGGGCAGAGGTGCTGAAGGATAACACACCTATAGAATAACCCCCACTACCACACATCACCAAGGCAGTTGTGGGGAGACTCTGCACTCTTGGGTGCATGGCTAAAGCCCATGCACCCAAGAATGAAGTCATAAGCAGTGGAGTTACAAGTCAATATTGGTGTGGTGAAATGTGCTAGTTGTGTTGATGCCCTAGTGTCTTAACTTCATGGCTGTAGACGATGGTCAGAAAAGTAAATTTATAAGCAGCTAATTGACAAGGACCATCGTTTCCATATGCAGCGATGGTTGCGGATAGGAACCATACTCCTTGTACCTTGGTTGTAAGGCGTAGGTGGTAGGTTACTCGCCAAAGATGGAAGGGCAGCCTACAGGCACTGCAGCATATTAGTACCATAGATTAGACATGCAGATTGCCATGTGTAGAAAATGCCTGACAATACACTTACTCCTTACTTTGTTCAGATTCCACATACTTTTTTTTTATTGGCTATCGTACTTGGCGGAAGTATCACTTTTTCCATTTCTGTGATGAAAGAAAAAGGTGCGTTAGTGTTTGCATTTGTAAAAAATTTACTACATTGCAAAATAGACAGTTAACTTTTTTTTTGACCCTCATATTTAGTTTATAAACCAGTGTACTGTGCATTGCGCTCAGTTTCTGTGTTTGCTTTTCTAATCCTTGGGTCTGGGGAAAAAAATCCTTGTCGGATTAAAAAAAAACCTTCATTTCCTATGGTACTAACACTTCATTTTTTGCTTTCAGTGTTTTCTTCATCTTTGTGATCAATGTTATGTTTGTTGCCTTCCTGAACATTTTTAACAACAGTTAGATACCAGTAGGCATATTCTAACTGTGCATTTGTTCCTACAGATTTTTGATACTCATTCATTTGTGTCGTTGTCATGTCCTGTTTCCTTTATCTTTCCCATTTATGTTTTCTTTATTGCCTTCCTGCCGATTTCTAACAACAGTTAGATACCTATAGGCGTATTCTACCTGTGCATTTGTTTCCAACGATCTGTGATAATCATTTATTTGTGTCATTCTTCCATCCTGTTGGTTAGTTAGATACATGTGGGCGTATTCTAACTGTTTGTAGTCTTTCACAAACTTTGTTGACAATTTTGAAGTACACATTATTTCGTAAATTTTGGCTTCAAGAACAATAAATACGCATTTGTTAGGTTAGCTGGCAACCTTTGCTTTAGAGTAATGGTGCTATCATTACATTCAAACCATCCAGAATTATTTTAATGTATGCAGTGTAGCTCCTGCATCGTATATTATTCCTACTGTTGTAAAGGTAGAGCGATTGTCAGAATTGTCAGGTTTACATTCCCTAATAGGTTCTTCTATGTTTGCGGCAGTTGATGAAACTTTAGCTTCTTCTCTTTTCTTTGCAGAATTTGCTGTTGCATTCTGTTGCATTTCTGTTTCATTTTGTTTTCTTTTACCACGTTTTACTTTATCTGGACCAGAGTACTGTTTCAGATGAGGGGTGTACAATGAACGCAATCTATTGTATTCTAGAATGCAAGGAATATCAGCTTTGACTTTACTTGAATCGAAGTTTATTAGCAATAGACCGTCAAGTGTGCGTAAGCGTGATAATGCTACGTAGCTCATACCTTCCTTAAAAACTGTCTTCACTATATCTATCAATGCTTTCTCTAGGGTAAGACCTTGGGATTTATGAATGGTAACTGCATATGCAAGAGTTAAAGAAAATTGCTCTCTACGTACATACATTTCTTTGAAGAGAAGGAATCGAGCAATTGAGCACCCTATCCTTTTCACTTCTGAAACTTTATCAAAGCGAATATTTACAAAACTGAATGTTGCTATCATGTGGGTATGATTGAAAGCCAACAACTGTGCCCAGTGCTCCATTAACTAGCCCTAGCTCTACGTCAAGGTTACGGTTCAGCATTGCTCTACAATTTAATGATAATTTCAATATTTTTATTGTGGCTTGCTCACACATGGATACTGTCATACCATGTACGTCTAGTTTGTCTGTGGTGCTAATTTCTATTATTGCTTGCATTTCTTTCTTTAACATTGTTTCATTGAATTTGAAACAGCTTGCAAGAGTTGGCATTAAGGCCATACAATTGACATTTATTTGCGCTATTTGTTCCATAACATCAGTTGCGCATGCATTATCGCCATAAAGTGCATGTATATGCCGTTTCTTTCAATACAGCTTGTGCTTCTTGCAATAATACACTAACTCTAATACTTTTTAAGATGTTGGCATAAGTGAGACCTGCAGGTTGCTGTTCTCAGTTAATTCTCTGTATTGGAAATGTTGCCAAAGGTTAACATTACCTTTGCTATAACAGTTTTCCGGCAGAGTTTGTGGCCTAAGGTTTTAGAAATCGGTTCACCTTTCACTGGTGTCAATTGTAGAAGATCTCTGAAAATGATAATGTGTTTCCCTGCAAAGAGTTCTTCGTTATTACTTTTAAGTACGTCTTGCAATCTGAGATGAATCAAAGCCAACATTAGGTTGGAGACCATGCTCACTTCATCTATTAGCAGCATTTTCATTTGTTTCAATACTCTACGTAATTCCATTGCAGCTTCTGCAGAAAGTTTGTAGTAGTCTAATTTATTTTGATGCTCTACTGGAAGCAGTAGTAATTGGTGTTAAGTCACACTGCCTATGTTGTAGGCAGCTAAACCTGTGGGGGCTGTTACAACAGCTGACAGTTTGTTGTTTGTCAATTGTTGAAGGAACTTGCTGATAATTTTGATTAAAAATGCTTTCCCTGATCCAGCTTCACCCCTGACGTACAGCAGTATAGGTTTGTAATTTTGGCAGGTACATTCTTTATTTTCGTGTTGTACACCATGTACAATTTGTTTTGGTATGTCTTCACAAATGGTGCGCTGATCATTGTTAAGTTTTGCTTGTTTTACAGTTAAGTCTTCTGTATCTTCTTGATACTGATACATGGTGTTTTCTACTTCTCCCACAGCTACTTCAGCCTCATTTGCTATTAGTGGTTGTCCTAATGTTGGCTTCCTGTTACAGAAGGTTGACTACTGTCAGAAGAGTCTTTATCTAGTTGGGCCTGAATTTCTTCTTCCTGTTGCTGCTCATTGTGTAACATTATTTTGTACTGCGTAAAGTTCACATCAGTGATAGTGCTTTCATTTGCTTTGAAAGCATCTTCATAGCACCCATAATTATCTAGTATGTCTTCCTCTTTTCTCCATGGTTTGAAAAGTTGTAACAGAGACATGCAATATAGTTCTTTCTGTTGAGGAGTTTTTAATGACAATTTCACATGATTAATTAAGCTTCGTTTGTTAAGTTTCACTAAGCTCCCTTCAAAATTGGTCACTCTATGCCTACGTTTGCTTTCATCGGGTTTGACATTATTTTTGTATGCAAAGTTTTGAGCTATGTGGTATAGACACATGCTTTCCAGAGTGGTGCTCCTGTTCGGATAGTATGTGTCCAGTAAATTATATTTTAGAATGTCTTGGCTGTTGGGATCATTTCTGGCATTTGTTTCTATGTCCTCATATGATTTTAGCACTCTTTTTCTAGATTTTGCAGGACCAAGACTGAGCCATACTATGCTGTCTGATTTTCCATACAAAGCAGTGCCGGTTAAACGATCTGCTGCTTCATAGGCCCCACATTCTCTATGAGAGGGCGTTTTTATGCCTAGGCTGTTCAATTTCTGTGATAATGTTTTGTCTGATGCTAGGTCATCCCAAAGCTCTTGCAGCTCTGTTTTTTCTGCTTTTGTTAAGTAGGCTGTAACATATCGTGCAACAGCAGTTGAATTGTCTCCAATGTACTGTACATCTATGTTTGCATTCCATAATAGGGCAATGATTGCATTGCAATCATTGATATATTTTGATTCCTCCCTTCTTTTTATGTAATACATGTTTTTAGGTGATTTACCTTTAACACTATGTCGAACTGAAGACATGAAGTTGTTTACTTCACCTGTTTCTGTAACTGGTCTGGGGAAACCAAAGCGGCATTTGGTGTAGTATTTATCTTTGTTTTTGTATTTACTGCGACAATATTTGCCACGTTTGTGTCTTTGAAATTATCAAATCTGCCCATGCAGCTCACTATGTATCTGTTGTGAAGGGATTTCACATGTGACATATTTTTGGATAAACTGCAAAACAGTGCTATCACTGTCGTGCCCAAAACTCAGTGCACCTTTGATCCATAACAGCATGTGATTATGTGGTGCTCCTCTCGCTTGATATTCTTTTCTCCAAAAGAAGTGTTGCACATCTCCAAGGGGAGGAACAGTTTTATTGCAAATAAAGTGTAGCATTGCAATGAAACGATGATGGAAATATCTTGAGACAATAACTGGTTCTAGAGAGCAAAGTTCTCCAGGTGTTAATATATCTATGTTGTTTTTGTTGCTGTTTGCTATGCGTAGGAACTCATGTAAATCTTCCCATGCATATTCTGCACAACTTAGTGTAACAAACCAAGTTGGTGGTCCAAGGTTTCTGATCATGCAACGCACGTCTCTGTGCCGTCTGAACCAGTATTTCTTTGTACCACGCATGTTTGCAAACAAATTTCTTATACTTGATTGTAAAACCTCATCTTTTTCTTGAACTTTTTGTATTAACTGTGTAGCTGACATATTTTGAAAGTGCGTTCCAGATTAAAGAATGTGTGCAACTCCATAACATAGTGTTGCTAATTCATTTTCATAGAGTAGGTGGAATATGTATTCCACATTTTGTCTAAATCTAGGATCTTGAGAATACATTCGTAATGAGCCGTATTCTGATGCCCTAATCTGAGTGGGTCTATCATCGTATCTCCCACCATTGCCAGTAGGAAATAGCAGCGGAAAAGCATGTGCTTCTATACTTTTTTTCCCAAATACTCATTGGTGACCCTTTGGTTTTTCGCATTTGGTAAGTTTCTAGTACATCATCTATGCTTTCATTGGAATGCAATGGATGAATTGTGTAATGTTCCAAAAGAGTGGATACTGTAGCTGGATCCAGAAGTTTGAATTGTCCAGTTTCTCATGGCTCTTGAATTATTTCAGTTGTTTGCCTTAAGCTTTCATCAATATTTTATTCCTTGTAGTACTCATTATTGTCTTTTAGATATTGCAATGTTTGTCTAACTATGTGTAAATCCACTAATTGTTGGCAATTTTTTTTGTCCTCTGTTGGTACTCCATTTACCAAGACTATTAAAGAATGCTCTATTGAACGTTCCACTCCTAGAGTGTGTACATTTTCCGTTAGATCTAATGGCAAGTAAACTACTTTGCCACAAATGCCTTTCACCAATTCATAGGAAGGTAATTTTGCTGTTTTTGGATGAAGGCGTATAATTGTTTGAAATGGGTGAACTGTTTGAATTATTATGGTCTCATACAAATTGAGCTGTTGCAGGATTTTTGGTATTGGAAACAATTCCCCATTATTTGTAATAGCACGTGAAGGAGTGTGGTTGTTGTCTAATTTTGCAGTACAGTAACTGCAACATATTAGGCGTTCAGTTATTTCATATTTGTTTTCATCTAAAAGGTACAAAGCTAATTCAAACCATTTAGAGTGTTCATTGTTTTCTATTTTGTATGCTATGTCCACATTTTTTGTGTTCCTTTTGTAAAACGTTCTGCGGCAACACACACACACATGGTTTGGTACTTCAGCCGATGACCTTTTAAATTTTACTATTTCTTTTCTGCATGTGTGTAGTAGAAGGTTGCTATGTGTAGAATTGCCGCTACTATGTTCTAAATCTGTTGCATTTTCTAAGTGGCTCTCACTTCCAAAATCCTTTTTCTGAATACGATCCATTTCTTCTTGTAAGTATTTGGGTGTACCATGTAGAAGAGTGGTATTTAAATTGCCTAATTCTGAAGCTGGACTTTTTGCATAGTATATTTTATACACTTAGGGGTCGATTCATGGAACAAACGTGCGCCGAAAATCCCAGCGCAAGCAGGCGCAAGGTTGCGCAAGCGTGAGAAATCAAGCGCACGCGCACGCGTGCGCTACAAGGAAGGCGCTGCGTTAGTTTCCCGCTGGTCGTGCGCCAAATCCATGCATGTCGCACACGGGCACACATGTCATCAAACGGCATGCGCTACGCGCATAGCAAAAGCGCACATAGCGTGGCGCACACAACAAAAGAGGGCGGAACAGTGGGCGTAACACGCGGAATGGGGAACAACGCGTGAAAAAGAAGGTGTAACTGGGGAAGTACTGCAGGGAACTACACGGAACGCCCACATGCACGCGAACAACCTGTATTCATGGATTCGAATACGGGAAATCCGCGCACGGCAAAATACGCGCACAGGCGTCAACGCGTCTGCCACACGAAGGCAGGCGGAAGCGTCCCCGGGCACAGTATAAAAGTGCGCGCAAACAACAAACACATATATACAGCTACGTTGAATGCCCCATTTGTCGCAGCACTGATCATGGGACACCGCAGGAGGAGAACAGCCAGGGCACGCATTTTCTCACCACGGACAAGCCTTTTTGGGATGCCTGACGACCAGGTCTACGGCAGGTATAGTTTTCCACCCCATATCATCCTAGACCTGGTCAGGGAGTGGGAAGATGAACTTACATCCACCACTGTTTGCTCCCAAGCATTGAGCCCCTTGGAGAAGGTACTCAATGTCCTGCATTTTTTGGCCACTGGGTCATTTCAGCGGACCACTGCCATAGTGGGGGGGGTCTCACAGGCCACGCAGTCACGCTGCCTACACCAGGTCTTGGCAATCATGACAGCGCGCCCCTCAGTCCGCAGGCACATATACATGCCCAGAACACCCGCAGAAAGGCAAGTCGTTCTCCTGGATTTTTACAGGGTGGCACACTTCCCCAAAGTGCTCGGTGCCATAGATTGCACCCATGTGGCCCTACGTCCACCTAGGGCCACTGAGCACATCTACCGAAACCGCAAGCACTGGCATTCCATCAATGTACAGGTGGTATGTGATGCAAAGGGAATCATCACCTCTGTCTATGCAAACTACCCTGGCTCCACCCATGACAGTTTCATATACAGAATGTCCGCCCTGAGCCGGGCCCTGGAAGCTGGGCAGCATGGCGACACATGGCTCCTAGGTCAGTACAAATGCCCTTGCACATGCATGCAAGTCACACACAGACAAATATCCACACCCTAATAATCTCAACTATTATCACCTCCCCAGGGGACAGTGCCTACCCTCTGAGCAACCACATGATGACGCCAATCCGGAACCCCACCACACCACCCCAGGTAAGATACAACGCAGCCCATATTGCAACCAGGCCCATAGTGGAGCGCACATTCGGAGTGCTCAAGTCACGCTTCCTCTCCCCTGACCGCTCTGGCGGGCAGCTACACTATGCACCCCCGGTAGTGTGCAGGATCATTGTGGCAGCATGTGTCCTGCACAATGTTGCAACACGGCAGGGCATCCCGGTGGACATGGTGGTACCCCCACATCCCCAACCACAGGCACAGGCGCTGCCCATGGGAAGGGACAGGGCACGTGGCGAGGAAGCCCGGACCCAGCTTGTGGCTACATTTTTCACCTAAACTCCCACCCCTGCGGAGTGCACACAGGCCCATGGTGGGATAGGGCACGTGGCGAGGAAGCCCGGACCCAGCTTGTGACCACATTTTTCACCTAAACTCCCACCCCTGCGGAGTGCACACAGGCCTGGCACATACCAGGTGACAATCGATGATGACAAATAGACAGTCAACTGTCACAACCTTACCACCCAGAGATTGTTGCCATGGAAGTGCCACATTGTGTGCATCCCTAGCTACTTAAAGACAAGCTATCCTGTGTAACCAAAAGGCACACATATGATATATGATATGATATGATATGATATGGCATTTGTAACGCGCCTATAAACAAGTGTTGCAAGGCGCGACGAGGCAGGGAGGGGGGAACAAGGGAAGACAGACAACGATCCTATTAGGCCAGGTGTCATTTAGATCGCGCAAGTGCAGGGGTAGGTGGAAGGGAAAAGTGCAAGGGGAAGGGGAGGGGGGGAGTGCAGTACAGGGTAAGTAGAATAAAAAATAAAATAAATAGGCCAGCTGGTGGCAAGTGCAAAGGTAAGTGCAGACAAGTGCTGGGAAGGGGGGGCTGTGGGGATACAGAGACAGTCCTGCAGTGCAGGGGTTGCCAGGGAGGCAGTGCAAGTGGAGAGTGGCTGGGCCAGGTACCGAGGTCGGTGAGAGTGGCCCAGTTGCAGATTCAGTGCAGTTTCAGTGAAGAAATTAGCAAGGGAGCGGGAGAGAAAGCAGAAGCAAAGAGGAAGGTGTTTAGGTGCTTCCTGAACCGGAGATGGTTCTCCTCAAGTTTCAGGGAGGCAGGAAGGCTGTTCCAGAGGGAGGCCCCTGCCGCGGAGAGAGATCTACCCCCAGCTCGTTGCTTCGAGAAGCGGATGACCCTGACAAGCAAGGTGTGAATCACACACACCTGCAAAACAGGCCATGACCATCACTGTTATGCCACTCAAACCCTCCCAAACCACAACATGACATGGCAAGCAGCACTAGCCATACACCAACACAGTACCAATAAGGTACACATTGCCATGTGCAAAAATGTAAATTGGCATCAGACAATGATGCCTGACATGGAATCAGATGAAATGACTGACCAACAACCTCCCACTCAAAATAAGTCATTCCCAAATGCATCACAAAAGTAGTATCCCCAACATAACAAAGAATGCCTGTCTACATGCACATTGTGCATTGCAAAATCAACACTGCAGCTTCTGTGTGCTGTGTCCAACTCCTGCAACACACTGTTCAGTGCACAGCACAGTGAACAGCCATTGTGTGTGATCCACACCCTGAGCATCACATCTAAGCGACAAACCACATCATAAAGCAAAATAGGCATGTACAGGATCCATAATTGGTCACAGAACATGTGCTGCAGGGACGCAGTGGGCAGCAGAAGGCAAACAGAGTGTACATGTGGATATCGAAGGGTGGCTGTACATGTAGTGCATCATAGTGCGAGTGTGCGGGTCAGGAAGGACATGCACTCAACATATGCATGTGCACTCAATTGACCATCAGTGTCCTCTACACATCACATGTGAACATTCACCATGTGTACACCCCAGCATGTCAAACCACAAATATCCCCTCACACCTGAACACATGAACATGCATTGATCAGCAGAACACATCATGTACATAGGATACAGTTACAATGTCAGGGTTCCCATCACACTGCAGGGCAAGGCAACTATCAACAACAAAACACCCCCCCCTCCCTCACAAATGACCATGACCCACTGAACATCTGCACCTGGGTCATGGAGCCTTCAACCCTCAATTTCACCTGGCCACAGGATCACCCTTCCCCTTCGTCACCATCTCCCACCTTGTGTGTTAAAAGTTGCCTGCACCCTCAGAGTCCACCTTCATTTGCAAAGACACAAAAACCAAGGCAGAAAAACGAACCAGAACAGCCTCCAGTAGATGACTTGAAGTAGCAGTACCTCACAAAGCCCAAGTACTACCACAATGATGTAACAACCAAGGTAGCACAGTCAAAGCATGTCACAACAGGATGTGAACCATGTGTGGTACATAATATAGAATGATGCACCACAAACGGATGTGTACTGTCACAGCTCCCGTGTACAGGCGCAGGAGTGGCACAAACCAACCACCCCCACCGTGGCCTGGGTGCCTGCAAGGTCAAACTCATACAGGCCTCTGAGACCCTGGTGGGGAAGGAGGGTCAGGGATATGCAGTTGGGACAGCCATTGGCATACTGGATAACTGGAATGAGGGGCAGGAGAGGGGAGTAGGAATTACACGTGAAAGTAGGGAATGCACTAAAATGGAGTACTTGCATTAACACATACACAATCATAACAAACTTGTACATCATTGTCAGGGCCTTCCGGAGTCCAGGCGCAGGAGTGGCACGAACCAACCACCCCCTCTAGGGTTTTGGCGCCTGCAAGCTTGGGGCTTACACAGGCATCCGCAACCCCAGCGGGGAAAGAGGGTTAGGGAACGTTGGTTGGATAGGTACGGGAAGCAGGAACACTGGGTAGAGGGTACAGGGTTTAGAATTGGATAGGACTCGGGGTGATTATGGAAAAAAAAAACATAGCAAATTGAATTACACATTCATCCATGCATCAGTGCACCCCCAGCAAGCCTATGTAGAGCAGTTTGAAAGAAAAACAACAAGACACCCAGCTCTGGTTTTGAGTGCTGGCCTCCTGCCTGCGCACTCTCAGGTCCGGTTACAGGAGCACTTCAATGCTGCAAAGAGAGCCACAGTTAATAATCTGTGGCTGCCCATAACACACAAACACACCACCAAATATGCCCCATAGCAACAAACTACTCTACAAACAGACAATCTGGTGTGAATGCTTCGTACCCATACGTAACATTCCCCTGTGATGGTTCATACACAGTCAATGGAGTAAGTCAGGCGCCGGTGGGTACGTGGAAAATGGAACACCAATGTGTCATGATTCACACAACATGCAATGGTCCCCTGGGTAAGCAGACAGACGCATATAGCAAGGTATTACTTCAGAAAAAGTCGTGTCCCACCATGACCTTAAAAAAATAGGCAGTGTATGTTTCAAAATGTACATGGAAATGAAATGCACTGCACCCGAGTCTGTCCCTTGCTGTATGTCCCTGTGAGCTGCTCCTTTCCATGTCTCGAAAGGCTACATGGGTGATACAAGTGCCTCAATGGCCCATGGTGGACCGAAGGGTATGTGCCAGTGCCCCTGCAGGTGCCCCAGACAACCTTGCAATAAACTAGCCATCAGTCCACCAACACATCTGAGCTGTATTGTGTGCTTCAACACCAATATTCGTCCGAGCTCACCGTCAGTGCTGCTACTAAGCCTTCATGTGCAACTGGCCCGGTGGAAGCTTTGCTGTGTTGTGGCCCCCCTGTGCTGCTCACCTTGCCTGGAGTTCCTTGAAACACGTCAGCAGTTCTAGGATGTATGTCTGCAATCCCTGTGCCTCTGCTTGCGCACACATGTGCATGTAGGCACCAACAAACGTGTCCAGAATCCCAACGTCCAAAGGGCCATTTCTGCTGGCAAATGTGGTCTGGAGGCTCATCCCCCTGCAGAAAGGGCATGAAACACATGATTAATGCTTTAGAGACATCTGTGTGTGTCTCTTCAGGCATCTCATTACCGGATCATGTCAGAGACGTACATCAGAAATCACACCATCAGTCCGTCTTTCACATCCAAAGTGTGGAACACACTATCTACGGCATGAATTGCAACAAGCCCGTGTACAGTAAAGATAAGAAACATACTACACAATGCATAGCAATGAATGTACACATTAATCATGAAACACCCCATCTAGCAAAAGCAGAATAGTGGTCAATAACACCGCAATCATCCCAACTAGGGGTGTTAACACAGGTTACACAGCACCAGACATGCCACAGATATGACAGTCCAAAGCCCTTGTGTAATAAACTGTTACACCAAACCATCCTTGTGAGCCCATGGAAAAGGGAAGGAGGAGTGGCATATGTGAGTCAAGGACCCCAAGCAGCAAACACATACACAAGACAAGCCTGAAGGGCCCAGCTGGAACAGACAGTGGATGCTTTCAAAAGCCACAAAGCACCGCACCGTCACATGAAAGCACAATAGACAAGCAATTTTAAACTATATTGACTAATTACACTAACTATGAAAAACCTACATTACCTAATTAAACTAACTATCAAACAGAAACTTAACTAACTAAACTAAAAGAAAAATCAAAAATGGCCACATACAACCCGGGGGGGGCACCCAGGAGGGGGGAGGTACAGGGTGCTGCTCAACACCCACATGCGATGATGCTGAGCCAAAAAAAAACCTCCATGGGCTCAACGCCTGCACATCCCGACCTATGTGGGAGATAGATGGTCGTCCGAGTCTGGCTCATCCTGGAAAGGAGGACGTGGCACAGTAGCCTGGCCACGCCTAGCCGCAGCTTGCCCCTCGACGGCAGCAAGTCTGCCGGACGGGTGAGCCTGGTTCTGTGTGGCGATGTGACGTAGGTCTGCATGCAGAACCTCACGTGATACATGTGCTTCCTCTTGCAAGGTAGCACATGTAATACGGAGTTCCTCCTGCAAGGCCTGGCTGGACAACCGCTGCACCTCCCGGCAAGCCTATAGCTCAGCCGAGATGGTATGCTCAAGCTGTGCAAACCTCTTCTCTGCCCGCTGCCTCTGAGACATCAGAAGGACACCCAGAGTGGATTTGAGGGAAGCATACTCCTCCCGCAGGGCATCCATGTGCGCCTCTGCGTGAGCAGCAATTGCTTGACGCAGAGAAGACATTTCAGCCTGGCGTGCCCTGTCTGAGGCCGCCATGCCCAGTCTGAGCGAGCGGGCCGTGGACAGTGCCGCCTGCTGCGGGAGAAGCAGCTGCCTAGCAGCGGGGAGCACAGATCGGGCCACAAACTCCATGCTCTCAGCGATGTTCTCCATTGCTGCCCCCTGCCGTTCTGAATTGGCAGTCATGTCTTGCTCCCACTCAGTATACTGCGGTTGCAAGCGGCGACCGCGTTGCTGGGCTTGACCTCTGCGGGACCCAAGGACCGGGTGTCCTCGCTGTGTTGGCACCGCCCGCGGCTGCACGACTACATCCCCCCGTCGACGTGATGTCCCAGGCACATCAGTGACTGGTGTGGAGGGTGACCCTGCGTCCCGATCCACCACGGGCGGAGGTACCAAGACTGTCTGACCCCTCAGTGCAGGTGTCACGGACAGAGGAGTGTCCACATCAGAATCACTCACCCCTGACACATTGACTTGATGCTCATCCAACTCGACATGGACGTCAGAGTCGTCATCAGGGTTGGACTCATAGGCAGCCAGAGACAAGATGGACGGTAGCACTTGGGGGTTTTCATGGCCTACCACCCCACAACCCCCACTTGTGCTGGGTTGATGTAGTGGTAACAACCCTGTGTCTGGCATGACAACACCATCCTCCGGCTCCATTGCATCATCATCTGAAAAATTGAGAGAAAAAAGGTCACTATACATGTCAGAAGCACACAACACACACACACACCGACAACAAACACATCAGGCAGACATGTGACACACAAAATATAAGCTGGCATGCATGCTGGGTCAACTTTGAATTACTTATGTGATCAGACCTGTTGAAAGGTGGCAGTTTTCATAGAAGTGGGTCTATGCAGTGCAGCAAATGTGTATGTCACTCACTACCTACATGTACAAGGACTCCATGGTGTGTGTCAGGAAATGTGAAGGCAGTGCAAGGTCAAATTCAGGCATCACGTGCAATGTGCATTCAATGGGTAGCCTATCTACAAGCAAAGCACCCCTCCACCCAAGTGCAAAAGCAGGGATGCCTAGCATGGTATCAAAAGGCTGACAATAGACCTGTGTATTGACAGGCAGTGTTGACTGGCATCAACAGCTTATTGTGATTCAAGTGACAACCCTGCAAATTATAATGGGACAGTAAGCAGGACACATGATGAAAACTCTGTAGGCCGCCCACGTGTGAAGAAGACACTACATCAGTCGGACAGAGTCATTGGCCATTAAACAGGCTGAGGCCTGTGACCCACACAGATTGTCAGACCCTAAACATGTGTGAAACGCAGTACTGAGCCACAGTTGACATGGGAAGGCTGATGAGATGCCATGCAATGTATGTCACCCAGGACTTGTATTACAGTGATCATCCAGTCAAGGACACATAGGGGCATGCGTGCAATGCACATGGAGCATGAATGGGCACTCATGTCCCTGCGGGGCATCTGACCTATGCACAGTACAAGTGAGATACCCTGCATCAAGTACTAAGGCTGTACCACACAGCATATGTCTGGCAGATTGTCCGCTGGAAGTTAGCATGTACACAGGACGCATGAACAGGAAAGTACCCAATGGCAAGATTGAAGCAGACCAGTGCAAAGGTGGAACTGGGGTGCAGAGTGGCGGAGGAGGGGCAAGGGAGAATGTCTACATGGAGTACCCGCATGCAGGCAGAGGACACATGCATGTCAGTCATGCTATGACATTGTGCCTGGGCTGAGAGGAAGGTCACCCCACGCCACATGCAGAAGGGCCAGTGAGCTGGAACATGGACCGGAGGGGTATACTGGTAACCAGCATGTGAGTAGGGTGCAATAGTGGTGATGTGGACAGTCCCCGTCTGCTTCACATGTCCACCATCCAGCAGAGCAGACATGCATCAAGGAAGCATTGCATTACTTGCACATCAGAACCATGTACACGTCACATGTAGTGGCAATCATGCACAACACATCCCACAAGTAAAACGCACACGTCCTCAACAAACACGCATCAACACTCACTGGACTGGGCATCAAAGTCCAGCATCTCTCCCACTCCTTCGACCGATTCAGGTGGTATGAACTCCGCAACGAGTGACTCATGCAGATGTGAGCTCTTCCTCCTCTGGTGCAGGCCCACCGCCAGTCACCAGAGTCAAGTTGTAATTTGAGGCACGCTTAGCCTTAGCACTGCGTTTGAGGTCATTCCAACGCTTTTTGCACTCTTGCGCCGTGCGCACCTCATGGCTGAATTAACTGACATGTTCCGCAACTTGCTTCCAGTGTGTGTCATGGTGGGCAGCCGTAGTCTGACTATTGGCACCCGCTAGCATGTCACGGATGTGGCCCCGCACGTAGTCCACGAGGAAGTCCAGTTCCTGCTTGCAGAAAGGCTTCTTTCTCGACGTGCAGGAGGTCGTGGCTGTGTGTGGGGTCCCAGCCTGTGCTGCAGGTGCAACCTTCCTCCTCTTGGACTGTGGCGCAGACCCTGGCTGGCTAATGCCGCCCTGACCAGTATGGCCTGTTGGTTCGGTGGATTGAGCCGAGGGAGTGGCAGGTGGAGGGACGACCAAAGGCCTGACTTGTGTCAGTGGCAGCTGGGTGCCCTCTAATGGACCCTGCGCAGCAACATCCGCTGTGGCAGGGTCATTGACCGTAACAGTCCTGGTTGGCAGACTCACAACCGGGGTGTTGTTGGGTGCATCTGCCCCTGCACTTGCCAACACCCGGCTGTTCGGGGCAGCAGATGACATAACTGCCCCAGGTACACGTGTCTCTGGCAGAGCAGCCCTGCATGCCCCTACGGTTTCCCTCCTGGCCTGTTGGAAATCTTCCAAGGGCTCCTCAAGTGCCAACGCAGCCTGCGCTGGCAGACCCTGGGCTTGGGTGGCAGTGTCCACAGCTGCACCTGCAGCTACCACTACCCTTGGGCCCGTGGCAGTCGATGGAACGGACTGCCGGGTCACACGGGCGCCAGTGCCAGATGCAGAAGCTGCATCTCCCGGAACCACAGGGGGTGGTGGCATGACTGCACCGACACATGGCACAACATTGTGCTCAAGTGGCACACCCCTGCCTCTTCCCCCTCTGTGGCCGCCCTGGACACCCTGGAGTCCCCCTACTCCCTGGTCACCACGGCCACGTCCCCGACCATGCCCCCCACGAGGAGTACGCCCAGCTGAGGCGCCCCTCACCTTTGGTGGCCTCCCAACCATGGCACAGACACGCAGGCTACTATGACCTCGAAAATGGGTGCGATACACAGGGGCACCCGCACTGGGAAAAATAGCGTGTGCGACTCACTGTCTGACTAGCGCGATGCAGAAAAACACGCGTAGCAAATACCCCCGCCAAAAGAAGAGATACGTCCTTGATAGCTGTGAAGTTGTGATGGCATGCGAAACAACAGGAAGCAGCAACACACGTCGGTCTCCACGAAAGGCACGTACAGTGAACTGCTGCCCCCGCTCACCTTTAACCCGTGCTGAGGGAAACACCCGCGCGCGTCACGTCACTTATGACATGGGCCCTTTCCTCGGATTACACGCATTCACATGCGGACGTGCAGTTTTTTCACGCGCGCTGAACCACTATGCTAACGTCATGAGAGAAACGCCCGTGCACGCCCACGCACGTCACGTCACAGAGGCGCTTACGCTTGAAGGGCCTTTGGTCCAATGAAAGCGCGTAGGGACCTTTCCTCGAATCACACGCTGACGTGCACATTTTTCACGTGCCAAATCACTCCGTATCAAGC
Organism: Ambystoma mexicanum; assembly: GCF_040938575.1. Lineage (NCBI taxonomy): Eukaryota > Metazoa > Chordata > Amphibia > Caudata > Ambystomatidae > Ambystoma > Ambystoma mexicanum. Next base: position 262,475,507 of record NC_090941.1, read on the forward strand.
TGGCCACACGAACACACACGGAAGACCATGCTCCTGCCCAAAAGGCCGAATCACTGCCCCCCAGAGCCCCGAGCACGCTCCCACCTGCCATCTGCTGCTGCCTGACTGCCTGCTGCCCACGTGCCCTGCTATTTGCTGCCTGAACATCAGCCAGGGGTGCAGTTGCTGTGACCACCCCTGCTGGAACTGAAGACTCCAGACTGGGATACCATCGCTCCACAGCCCAGCCCCAGGACCCAGTTGCCCACCCACTCCTGCCTCTGGGGTTGCCATGTCGGGCACTACACCATCTGGCACCACTGGCAACCCCCAGCCTGAGAGGCAGAGGGCCACCAGCTTCACTGCCACCGAAGTTGGTGTCCTGGTGGAGCAAGTCCTGGGGCAGTATGATGCCCTCTTCGGAACAAGACGCGCCAACAAGGAAGGACGGAGGGGGTGGCAGTCCGCGACTTCCAACATGTCAAGAAGTGCTGGGAGGACTTCAGGTCCAGGACCCTCAACAAGGCCCGGCGCCTCTTGAAGGCAGCGGATGCTAAGGGGCACCGGGGCCACCTGTTGGAACATCAGATGAGGGTCCTGGAACGCATATGCCCAGTGCTCCACGTCCAGGTCCTTGAGAGGCAGACCCATCTGGAGTTCAGCGGTAAGTGTACATGCATACTGATTGGAAGCTGTGCGTGTGGTGGTGTGCCAGTAGTGTGCAGGTTGTACATGTGGTTTTCTAGGGCCATGTATGGATGTGTATGTACAGGGCTGTGAGGCTGACACATGCAAGTCCTTTCATGTGTGAGACACAAGGATGGTGTATGTGTGGGTAAGCATGCAAGCCAAATGCAGATGTGTGAGCACACATGTTTGGATTACTGTGTATGTCAGTTGGCATGGTTGTGGTGTCACACATGGATGTTGGTTCCAGCTGCATGTATCTGCACCGTGTACATGTGCATGTGTGTGTATTTGACAAGGGTGCAACAGTGATGCAACATGGATGCATGTGACACTCATATGTGGAAGACTGATTTGCAGATGTGACATGGATGCCGATCTCAACACTGCGACAGTTGGCGGAGGTGTACACATGCATGTAAGTGTGGTGGCGTGTGTGCATGTCTAGTGCACTCCCTGTGTTTCATGTGATGTCTGGCTCACCTTTGGCTGCTCATGCTGTTGTATGTGTATGGATGGTGCTGGATGTTGCAATATGGCTGTGGAATAGCTCATGTGTGTGAGTCGAAATGACATGTGTGTTGGGGATTGTGATGCCATGTCTGAAGTTTGACAATACCACTCATGTACAACTATAATGTGAGTATGAGTCCATTGTACAGTGCCCTGATGCCTGTGTTTTATTTCTCCCTGTCTGCAGCGTCAACTGATGAAGAGGGCGGAGAAGGTGCTGTGGAGCACAGCGGCAGGGATCGCACCGCCATCCGGAGACGCAAGGCCTGGCTCCCCTCCTAGGTTGTCATCTCGTCAGGGAGTGAGGAGTCCATTGCCGCATCCCAGGCCGCAGCTGCCGAGGGGAGGTCCAAGAGGCGGAGGTCAGAGTTGGACTCCTCAGCAGCAGAAGGGGCAGCTGAGACCCCACAGGGCCCAACGGTGGGGGGTTTGGTGGAGGAGGAGGCCTTGCAAGGGACAGAGACGGGGTCTTGAGGTGGGGATTCCACTGGTGCTAGTGGTGCAGTGCAAGACCAGGGACAGGAGGCAGCACAGGCCGCCGCAGAGGTGCTTGTGTGCAATCCTGTCCCTGATCCTGTCACTGCATCATCTTGCACCAGCAGGGATGCCTATGTCCAGACCCATTCTCAGCGAGGGGATTGGCTTATACCAACTGGCCTTCCTCTCCCTGCGGATGTGGCTATCCGGCACCGGGTTGAGCCTGTCCTGGGTGGGGTGGCGTTGCGTCAACGTGCCATGCGAGGTGACCTGCAGTCTTTTCATGAAGAGACTGCACGTCTTCTCGCATGGCTCGTTGACCGCGGTGACCCACTGGGACAGCTCACCAGGGCCGGATTCCTCCATTTCCTGGACCTTTTTCCTACGCCCTCCTCAACTGGACCCCCTATGCCCCAGTCGTCCTCCATGCCATCTTCCCACCCATGTATCACCTGGGTGCCCTGTGGAGCTGCCTCTGACCCTGCGGCCAGGCTGGTGGACAACAGATCCCTGCCACAGTCGGGAGTCAGACGTCCAGCAGGGGTGGCCATCTCAACAACTGCACCCCAGCTGGAGGAGGATCTGCAGGCAGCAGGAGCTAGGGCACAGGCAGCGGCACAGCGGCAGCAGCAACAAGGTGGGAGCCATGATGGCTCGGGGCCTTCATCATCGGAGCGGCAGGCATCGGCCGGAGGGCAGGAGGACCCTGCATGGGAAGTGTCTTCCGTGTGGCAGCGGTTGGGCCATGCGATAGATGCGGAGCGGCAGTGGGCAGAAGAGGCACGGCTCACGATGGTCAGGGCGGAGAACTCCATGCATAGGGCCCTGATGCGGGCCGAGTGCTTCGAGGCCATTCGCAGGGACCTGGAATTCCAGATGTCATCGTCCCTGCAAACCCTCGGGGCCATGGAAGAGGACCGCCTCCGGGACATCGAGCAGGAGTTCGATGATGCCCTGGCTCGGGACATCAACATGTGAGTCATTGGACTTGCCCGCTGCCCTTGTAAATAGTTGGATAGTATTAGGTTTCCTTTGGTTTTTTCTTTCTTTTAGACCTTTTGTACAATGGACCACATTTTTGTATATAGTTTTTTTATTAGGTAGGATTTTTTGATAGGTTTCATTTCTTCAGTTGGGATCATGGACCCTGGATTGTTCATCTGTATATAGTTAACTGTTGGATTCTACTTTTTTGTTTGGATTTCCCCATGGAGCAATGGTTTTCACTTTTGTTTTGCCCTTGGATTTCATTTTTGGCACTGTGACTTTGGACACCTTTCCTTTGGATTATGATTTGTTGTTTTTCATTATTTTACAGACATGCAGCTTTTCTTTTTTAATTTCCATTGTCGTTTGTTTGATTTTAATTCCATTCATGTTGCTTTTAATACATTTTTTTCTTCCAACTTCGATGTGTGGTATTATCTCATTGGTTTCATGCATGTCATGATATGGGTTTTGAGTTCACTTGCGCCCATTGTGTGTGTGTGAGGGACATGTCTTCATTTACATACTTGCCATTGGGGTTGTGTCATGTAATTGGCATTTCTATGTGGGTGGATGAAATACTTGGGTGGGTGTTTGGCATGTGGAGGCTGGCCATAAGGGCCAGGAATCGAGATTGTGTTTACGTGTTGGCTGGGGGACATGTGTCAGGGCCTGCTGACAGGTGCCCCGTACTTCTGGGGGGTGGGAGTGCAGGGGACATGTGTCGGTGTCTGTTGGCAGGTGCCCCGCACTGCTGGGGGTTGGGTGTGCAAGGGGACATGAGTGGGGGCCTGCTGGCAGGTGCCCCTCAGTGCTGTGGGGTGGGGGTACAAGGGTACATGAGTAGGGGCCTGCTGGCAGGTGCCCCTCAGTGCTGGGGGTGCAAGGGGACATGAGTGGGGGCCTGCTGGCAGGTGCCCCTCAGTGCTTGGGGTGCAAGGGGACATGAGTGGGGGCCTGTTGGCAGGTGCCCCACACTGCTGGGGGGTGGGTGTGCAAGGGGACATGAGTGGGGGCCTGATGGCAGGTGCCCTGCACTGCTGAGGGGTGGGGGTGCAGGGGGACATGAGTGGGACATGAGTGGGGGCCTGCTGGCAGGTGCCCCTGACTGCTGGGGGTTGGGGGTGCTGGGGGACATGAGTGGGGGCCTACAGGCTGGTGTCCTGCACAGCTGGGGGGTGGGGGTGCAAGGGGTTAATGCATTGGTGTTCACTAGTGCAAGGTGACATGTGGCTTGGTGGGGGGGACATGCCCATGGTGGATGGGCTGCCTGCGGGACATGCCCAGGGGTGCAGGGTAGTCCCCTGTGGTGTAGTCTGCCTGCAGGGGCCGTGGAGGGTGTAGAGGGAACACCTGGGAGGACCCACACTGCCAATTCACGTGTAGGAATCCCCTGCACCCCCGAAATACACGTACCCCACTCGCACAGGGCCTATCGCGTGTGGAACATCCCCGCACCCCAGAAATACACGTACCCTGCTGAAATCGCGTGGTAAACTTCCCCGCACACCAGGAATACACATACACTGCTGAAATTGCGTGTTAAACTTCCCCGCACCCCAGAAATACACGTACCCTGCTGAAATCGCGTGTTAAACTTGCCCACACCCCAGAAATACATGTACCCTGCTGCAATCGCATGTGGATCTTCCCGCGCACCCCAGAAATACACGTACCCTGCTGAAATCGCACGTTAAACTTGCCCGCACCCCAGAAATACACGTACTCTGCTGAAATCGCATGTTAATCTGGTCCGCACCCCAGAAATACACGTACCCTGGTGCAATCGCGTGTGGAACTTCCCGCGCACCCCAGAAATACACGTACCCTGCTGAAATCGCGTGTTAAACTTCCCTGCACCCCAGAAATACACGTACCCTGCTGAAATTGCGTGTTAAACTTGACTGCACCCCAGAAATACACGTACCCTGCTGCAATCGCGTGTGGAACTTCCCGCGCACCCCAGAAATACACGTACCCTGCTGAAATCGCATGTTAAACTTCCCTGCACCCCAGAAATACACGTACCCTGCTGAAATCGAGTGTTAGACTTCCCCGCACCCCAGGAATACATGTACGCTGCTGAAATCGCGTGTTAGACTTCCCCGCACCCCAGGAATACACTTACCCTGCTGAAATCGCGTGTTGAACTTACTCGCACCGCAGAAATACATCTACCCTGCTGAAATTGTGGGTGAAACTTCCCGCGAACCCCAGGATACACGTTCCCCGCTTGCCGTGTGCTGTGTGGCGGCCCTGTATACTGGTCCAGGGTTAGCGCAGCCCTTTGTGCTGAATTGGGGATTTTGATGGCTTTCCTTGCACGAGGGGCGGTCTTGGGGGCGTTACTGGCGCTGCTGCAGGGTCGCTGCACCAGTCTGCGCCGCGGCTGCTTTTGGTGGCTAAAATCCATGAATACGCTGTGCGCCGAAATGGATTATGGCGCATGCCGCTGGCGCAGACTATCGCACCCGCACACTGTGCACCAGCCGCGTGCGCTACTTGTGCGCTTAATTCTATGAATTACCCCCTAAATTTCTTACGTTGGAATGATGTACTGATATTCTTTTGATATCATGGAATGTACCTTTGCAAATAGGCTCAGAAATGTAGGCTAATGAATGTCCTTTTAGTCCTGTGTCTTTCCGCACTGCACAAATATCCATATTTTGCAGCACTTTCATTTTACTTTTGTCTTTACCTTTTACATATTGATTTAGGAACTGACGTAAAGATTTGAAAGCTTTGTTTGGAATGGCACACATTGATGTGCACGGCCATTTGTATACTGGACGGTGTGGTTCTGCTGAATCGAGGGGTATATCTGAGTTTTCAGGAGATAGTTTTGTAAGCAGTGTTTCTTGTTCCATGATGGTAGTATTGATTTTCTCATACCCTCGTCCACTGCTATGGATGACAATTGTGTTTGTTTGATTTTGTTTGTATGCTTCTTCATTAAAATATGGCTCAGTGGTTATTGTGTGAATCCAATCACCACCACAAACATGCAAGAAATTATTTTTGTTCACATTCCGTTTATTGCTGAGTTTCTTTTGTAATTTGGTGCTTAGTTTTGTTAGTACTTTCATCCTATCTAACAGTAATATGAACATCTTCCTTTTGAGAAGGATTGCACTGTCCACGAGTGCTTGTAGAATTAACTTTCTACGGTACATTTTAAGGGGTGAGGATGATTTTGGTCCTCTTCTTAGTAGATTCTGAAGGACTCTGTGATGAAACATTTTTGCTAAAACACTTTTTTACTATGGGTTCTTCTTACACTATCAGGATTATTAGGAACATTGTTAGCTGTACTGGCAGCCGTTTTTTTGACAACATTTTTGTGTTTTGTGACACTTTTTGATGGAGGAGGAACAGTTTCGGTAGTTGAGACTTCCTTTATTATGTTACCCAACTGCATTAGCTGGTTTGTACCAAGATTCTCTACACACTCTACAACAGGTGGGTGCTTACATTGGGCACCTTTATTTTTCTTTGCTCTAATTCTGCGTTCCTTTCTACGAAGTTGCTTTTTGGTAGGCATTCTTTGGTGTTTGTTGAGAAAAAAAAGTAAACTTTGCTTTGTTGTCCAATGTATGTGTGCAGTGTGCATGTGTGCATAGGTCTTATGGAGAAGCTCTTTGTCATGGTGTGTCAACGTACAGTGAACTCTACCAATCATTTGCTAAGGCTACTTTACTGTTTGTATACTACTACAATGTGCTTCAGATGAGAGTACAAATGGCCTACTTGTGACGAGACCCATTTTTATTAACCAAAATGCCAAAAACCTGCTACAGCAACTTCTTTTCACAATCTAACCTTCTAAGGTTTACCTATGTTATTTCAGTACCAAACACACATGGATTTGTCAGCCATTCTGCCTGTTATTCTTTGTTCAATAAATGGATATTTGTAGGTAGAATGGTTTACAAATTAATGCTTGCTTTGGTGCCCAAAATTAACAAATAACCCACGCAGCCTCTCTATTGAGTAGTTACAATATAAAGGTTGTACTGTACTTACTTTTATGTACAAGATGACCAGGTTTCTTTGGATATGTTGTCTGTAGTGTAGATGCTGTTGATTCTCAGGAGAGTAGTCTTCACTGCGACTCAAAAAAACAGAATCAATTACTTTGTGTGTTTGTAGCAGTGATGATACTGCAGACATTACTTGTGCTTATTTCGTCAGAGGATTGAACTTTCATATTTCAACCCAGTGCATGTGCACATTTAACTTCACTCTGTGAAGTCTTGGCATAGTACTTGCAATATGGTACTTGTAAGTCCTTCAAAAATAACTAAATCTTTTAAGGGTATGGAAATGCCTTGTTCTTTACAAAGTGTACTATGCATAGGAGAGAGGTTTGTAAGCGATAGGGCAAAGTACTAGATGGGGAAACATTTTGTACTTGTTAATGAAAAGCACAATGTCGAAAAATCGGGAGACCCTCAGAAGAAAATGTCAGCACTACAATCGGGAGCGCTTACTATTCTCATACGATCACATTGCAAGTAGCATTACTGTAGGCCGTACAGAGTACAGAGCTCCAACATTTTTAAATATAAAATTGGTCAGCCCTAAATAGGCATCCTTGCAACGTATTTACAGATTATGCCGGAAGACAGTAAGCAGTTGTGCGATTTGTGAATGACAAATCGGCAATCTTGCACTTTAAAGGGGGAGCGTTGTTATGTGTTCCGTATGGATATTTAGCAGCATTATTTTGTCTAATTTAACATAAGGCTTCCGCATGTTCTCTGATTAAAATATGCATACCTGTACTCTATACTGATGCATGTGGACATGTGTGGAGCTGTACCTAGAAATTCACAATCCTTGTACAGTAGCTTGTGAAGTAGTTGCTTTGCAATGGTATGCGACTTGCATTCAGCATCATCGACAGTAATTTTAAAGTGCGCAATGTTGATGACGGAGTTAAAATTAGCGATGTTCTATGTGATTGGTGGATGATTGTGCGACCGCTTAGTTGTGTCCAATGAGGGACTCGCTTTGGTACCGCTCTAGAAAGGGTGGAAGGACTGGGTAAGAGTTACGTGCCGCACAAAGGCAACGCTTGTCCGCTGGTGGGGCGTGTCACATACAGGTTTCTACAGCAAATCCTGCATGGAAAGGCGACTGTAGGCATTAGCCAATCAGATGTTCACATTACTCTTTTGTGTGGAAAGATGGTGCGCACACTGAAGATGGCAGAGGTGGAGAGGGTCAGGGTTTTGATGCTTGGAGACATTTTTGTGCAAGGATTACAACACTATGCCGAGAGTAGGCATGTGGCACACCATTTCGATGTGCGAGGAGTGTAGGTCGTGTGGAGCGCTGACACTGATGCCAATCCTGCGGCAATTCTGCAAGTTTGTAGAGACTTGCGTAGAATGATCACTCCTCCTGTGGTAATTTTGCACTATGGCGCTTGCCATTTGGGATACCTGACTTCACGTACTTTGTTGGTAGATTTGGCACAGTTGGTTGAAGCACTCATGACCATCTTCCAAACAACAAAAGTAATTGTTTCTGCTTTACTCCCGAGTGTACAATGGAACAGCACATCTGTTTTCTGTCCAGATCAAAGCATCGGGAGGTGTATCATCAATCGCGGCATGCGTGAATTCATGCTACGAGTTGGTATGTTTTTTTGCAGCCACAAAATCATTGCTCCAAGCAATGCGCATTATTTTGAAGGAGATGGTGTTGCGCTATCTTCTTTGGGAAATGTGACATTCTTTTGGGACGTAAGGCTTGCTTTAGAGAAGGTTCTGTAATGTTTGCAAGAGTAAAGCAAGGACAAAAAATACAAAAAAAGACATAAAATACCAGATGTCTGTACGGTATCTGGCCAAAAATAAAAAAAGGCTCTTTTCAGAGCCTACCTTAAAGGGTAAAAAAGAGATTAGTATTTTAATGTACCATTGTCACGCTCTGATCCTGTACATGTCCTCGAACCGGTAGTTAGCAGCCAGCAAATATCACCACCGGGGATTCAAGGGTGGAGCCGTATTTAAATGAGAATGAGCGGCGCTAAGGATTGGTCCATAAAGTTCAGTAGGTTTGTTCTGACTGACGTACTTTAATAAGACCGTCTTCTCCCTCTCTTGAGACCACACAGCCATGGCTTTCCATGCTCGAAAACAGATTATATGGATTTTGAGAGACTTATGGATACATTGGTTGAAGGTGCATGCAGAAAGCTGCAGTTTATCTACAAATCTCGGATTTCCATATGCGGAAGTGCACTGGCATGGCGTGCGTGGCATGAGATGGCTGGACTTGGTACCTCTTCGTGTTACTTTACTGACAGAGTGTCCTCCAGATATAATGATCATTCATTGTGGAGGAAACAGCTTAGGCCATGTAACTGGAATTTCTTTGCAATTTGCAATGAAGGAAGAACTCGCCAAGCTCATGGACATGTTTCCAAATTGTCACATACTTTTTTCCCGTATTGCCCAAAGACAAATATGGCTGCGTTCTTCTGCGTTTGGTCCACAAATGGAGATAGCGAGATGCAATGTGAATAAGGCTGTGTGTGCATTTTTAAGAGATGTTGGCATGTCCTCTTTCAACAATGAAAACAGTTTGTTTCGCATCACTTTCATTTTCCACAGATATGGAGTCCACCTCACATATGCTGGCAATAAGATTTTCTTCGCAATGTACAAAATACATTGCGGCCTCTTTTGCAATCACACTAACCTATCTGACAATCCATTTTCCCCAATCCACTGTTTTTGACCCACACAACACACCACCGAAAGGCTCTTTTCAGAGCCGCCACTTACTCTAAACCTACACTTTATTGCGCTTGGTCTGCATGCACCCTCCCTTTTTTCCTGTACGACTGTCCACAAACATTTTCAGAACTCCGCAGGGGTCTACGGCTGTTACGTCATAGTTCTATTGTTATACTGAGAAAGGCGGCTCTAAAAAGAGCATTTTCTGTAATTTTTGTTGTTTTTACGTTCATTGCTTAACAGCACATGACACATTAGGAGAAGAGGCAAAAGGAGGTTAAGGAAGGGACATCAGCCACGGGGATAAAAAAGGGCAACTGAACAGAGAAAGATTTAGGGTGAGCTTTATTTAGGTAAGGAGAAGATCTTCTGGTGCTCGGTGACTGCAGCCTCAAAGGCACTTCTAAAACTCTCCCCCCTGCAGAGTACTGCATCACAATACGTGCACACTACTGTCACCTTTGAAAGGTAAGGGTCAACAGCATTGCAAATGGCTTGTGTGGCAGCTGGAGGAAGGCGCTCCCCCACAGGAGTGTCTCTTGTGGTGGGAGGATTGGGTACCGAGGATGCTGTGGAGGAACTCAAACGACTACGCTCTTCACATGGCACCACCTTGCGAATGTCCGCAGTGTGGAACAAAGTGAGGTGTCGCTTCATGGTTGTCGTGCCAAAGCTGTACACTCCAAATCTCCTGTGACTCAACACCACCTCGCACTGGTTACACTTCACCAGGTTCGCACGTGCTTTTGGTACAATCCCATAAATGGAAAACAACCGCCACACTCACGACTCCCGCCGAGTGCTCCTAGTGCGGAGTTCCTCCACTTCATTCTGTTCCTCCTCTTCTTCCTCGATCACTACATCCTCACCCATATATTTCTCTGCAGGCCCTTGTTGAGGTGGTGTTGGTGGCGGGTTTGGGGGTGGTGCAGAGGCTAATGACCCAACAGCAGCCATGGAAGCCATACCGATTAGTTTCCTTTTGGTCACTACAGCAGTAAAGGCAACACACCTCAATCTGTTATAGCTAGAAGGACAATGAAGATTAGCTTGGGGGTGTGGCCTTTTGTAGGGGTGCAGGGGTGTGCCTCGTGACCATCTTCATCTCTACAAAGCCGTACACAAATTTTACACAGCAAGTCCTGAGGTGGCCTATTGTTTGGGACATGTGAAATTACATTTTTACACTCTACAATGCTTTGCCTTGTGTCTACAAGGTCATTTGTATTGCTGCAGAAGCACACCAACCGTGGAAATTAGTCCCCGCGCTCAGCGTAGGTGCAGTCACATGATGACGTCCTCAAAACATCTGCCCCAGTAGTAAAAGTCTCCTGGACAGCAAAGAATGAAACATGCGCATGCGCACAAGTGTCCTACGGACAGTGTTCGAATTCTCAAACTACTTCAAAGTGCGACACAAGTGAGACGGACAGTTAGGAACAGGCGCAATGTTCGCAATACTTACATTTCTACTGCACATGTGCACGCATGCTATGTTCACTGTACAGACAGTTCCTGTGTCCTTAGTACAACTCAATTTTGTTTGCCTACGAATTTGCCGGCAACCGTGCCTGTTCTACGGAAGGCACCATTTTGTCTGCGCCCGATACGGACTGCTAAACTGTCCTTTACACACTCCCATTTTCCTCATTTACATCCATTCCGGACATCTGGTGTGTTCTACGAACATGTATTATCTTGTTTCTAAGTGGTACGCCGAGGTAGTATATCCTTTGGAAACCCCTTTCTGTTTATGTACGCACAATGTCAACAGATGGTGCAGTCACACATCACATCCGTCTTACTTGACATTACACAGCACCCACATTCCATTCCTTGCAGATAAATCGAACAGGCGCGCTGTTCGCGAACATTTTACATCTTTTTAATAAAAAAAATCTACACACAAACTTTTTCTCTACAACTACTGTACAAAAACATTTCAAACACGCACACACACACACACACACATCAATCAAAAGAAGTAGCAGGGGAAGCGGACACTGAAACAAATATGGGGGAAGTAGGATTCAACACGGGCTGGTTATGAGGAGAAGATTTGTGAGGGGAAGAAGGGATGGATATTTCATCAAAACGTCTATTTTCCTGTTCAAGGTTTGGGGATGGTTCACTAGGGAATGGAGAAGCAGGGCAGGTGCAGGTGGGGGATGTTAACAAACTTTTCCTCTCACACAGTCTTCCACAAACTCCCGTAAACTTTGAAAATTGGCGTTCAATATGTCCATTTTCTCCTCTATCCTCTTTATCCTGTCTTCTTCTGTCTCGTTTGTTACCCTTTCGTCTTTTTTTTCCTGGTCTATTCAAAACAAAAATACCTAGGTTCAATGCCTCTAAAATACTGGTCGCTATTTTGTATATGTAGAGCAATGTGTACCATTATTGTCGCTGTCTTCAGACATTTCCCCATGCGGGAAATACTCCTCCAGCCACTCCAAAGTACTAGCCATTTCTGAGTCAAAACAACAGAAAGAAATGATTATTTATGCATCACATACCAAAAAAAAAACCTCACGCATACAAAAAAATGATCTGCACTCACACTTTTGCTGCAATCTCCCTTCGTCCTACTGCGTCCGTCCACTGTCGTTCCAGGCTGCCGAGTTTCTGTGAAGTGATTACGCTGGAGGCATCCTTTTTTTTATGGTACCATCCACTTCATTCTACATGCTTATTAAATGTGTTGTTTTCTTTTCCCAGCTTCAGGTTTCCATGTTTACTTATTATTACTTATAATATGTTTATGTCCTTCTTCTACATTGCACACTTTTTGTGTAAGACAATAGTACATTTTCAGATACCCCCGCCTCTTTGGGTAATGTTGATCCTGTCCAACCCCGTCCGCAAACAGGCGCTCAGTCCATACCTTTCCAATATCAATAGGGAGGGGGTTCTGTATGTTCCATGTTAAATGTACGTCAAGTACGTAGATTATACTACATATCTCTCAAAATCACATGCTTTCCGTGTATATTCTGCTCACTAACTTCATTGCCACAATTTCATGCTTACCTTCCACCTTCCAAAAACCTACCCACTTCCATACAAAAAAAAAGTTGTTAAGGGGACATTATGGTTAAGTTGCCCTCCCAAAAACCGGTGAAATTCACCACAAAAAAAAACTTAGTTGAGGGGACGTTATGGTTAAGTTGCCCTAACAAAAACCTGTACACTTCACTAAAAAAAAAACGTTCCACCTCCCCTTTATGCTTCAAATTAAAACCAAAAAAACCCTGAAATTCGCCAGTTATGGTAAACTAAGCCCCCAACCCTGCCACCACCCATGTGCACTGCTACCATTAACACCCAGACCATGAAAGATGTCATCTCAAATGTCAATGCTGACATCAATGACGACATCACTTGTTTAGCCCCTTTCTTTTCCTTCCCTGCCATACATATATATGTACAATCAGTGACAAAATTTCCATGAAGAAATATTATACTTCACAGTGCAACCAAACACCATTGCACATTCCCCCATTATAGTAAGCTAAGCAACCATATAGTTCATGTACTTACTCGTGACAACTTTTGTGAAGTGTTTGGTGGAGAGTAGAAACACAATTCTCACACAGAAAAATGTTTAATGAAGATAATTACATCCAACAAAGGAAGACATCCCTTGTTATTGCTGAGAATTGATGTAGCTATGAAGTCCAAAATGGTATGATTTCTGAAAAAGGAGAAATCCTAAATACAGTCACTAGACAAGTAGACATTTTAGGACGGTGGGCCATAAAACCTACAAAACAATTTGAGGGATGGACGTGTAATTATTTGTGGAATATTGATATGTTTTCTTGTAAAGTCTTAAAGAGATTTTTGCAAGTTTGGCACGAAAATTATAATATTCAAAGACAGATGAAGATGCTGCAGAGAATAGATGACTGTGAGGTTCATGACAAAACAGGACCTCTGGGTAATTCTGTAGCTTTTCTTGATAAAGCATATGTAAGAGTCAGTTTCATCATATATGGATGCTGGCTAGACATCATACTAAAATGAGATACCTTCTGGTTAAATTATCTCAGTGCAAAACACCATCAATGTCCCTTACCAGCCATTTACCATGACCTTTGGCTTTCGACCGTGTCCACTGTATATTATTTTAAAATGCTAATGGGCCACTTGCCACTGTATATTTTACAACACTAACCAGTCATTAGCCATGGCTTTGGCAGTACCGACTGTATGTTCTAACATATTAATGGGCACTAGAGATGGCATTTTCTCATGGCCACTGACTACAGCTTTTGACCTTGCCAAGTCTATGGCTTAATGGTGGCACCGGGGGATACAGGATACGCGCAAGCGTTTCCCCCCAGGGGATTTTGGACGGTGCACTAGCCAACGAGCTGGCTAGGGACAGAGTGTCTCCCTTCCCGGGGGTACTAAAAGGGCAGGGAAGGTTTGGGACCAAGTGGCGGTTGGTGGCTTAACGAGTGTCCAGTCGCTGCTCCCGTTCCTTATGAGTTGGGCTGTGTGGTGGGTGTTGGGCAAGGTTTTTGGTGGCTGTGGGGGGCACTCGGTGGGCAGGTTTATTTATATAAAAAAAGATATATATATGTATATTTTTTTTTAAATACATTTATATCGCATATTGAGCAGGCTAATTGCGATGGTGTGTACATAAATACCGCAGCCTCCTTCCCGGTCTGCCAGGTCATCGGGTCACTTAGGACCTCTTACCACTTGTTTTCTTAGGTGATATTCTGGGGCTGCAGCGGGCTGGGGAGCAATCTTCCTCCCTATCCGTGCTCGCCGGGTCATCCCTCGTCCAGACAGTAAGGGGAGGTCCTGAGTAGCACACAAGTGAGGAGAGCCCCTGTGAGTTGTCTGTTGGTGTGTGTAAGCTGTCTGGTGGTGCGCAGTGAGTACTAGGGATCATGCTGGCAGCCACATACCGGAGTGGAGTCTTCTGGTGCACAGTTTGGCCACCAGGTGGCAGTGTGGTGTTTGGCCAGCCCGGCTTCGAGCAAGGTGCTGCCAGCGAGGGAGCTGCAGGGGCCATGGTGGGGGCCAGGGGATATTTTTTTTTAAAAAGACAATTTCTGACATAGGAGAATAACAAAGATTAATAGATAAACAAACACAGTTTAAAAAAGAAAAAGAAAATAAAGGGAAAGGTGCAGACAAGCCCCATGTGACCCTCCCATCCCATGTGTAGGGTGGCAGGCATTTTAGTGTCATTTGGCAGCAGTTGTTGAGGGTGCTTGGGGGGGCAAAATTAAATAGTAAATATATTGTTTTAAGTAGAGGTAAATAAACGTAGCACCCATCAGGATAGGTGGCCTGTGGTTGGGGCCGGATCGTAGGGTGGGGGTCACCACAGTGAGTTTAGTTGGATACTTGACTGGGGGAGGAATTAAGTAAGGGAATTATGTTGAGGTGTCTGGTGTATGCTAAGGCATTGCGAGAGTTTCTGAGCATTATCAGCAGAGCATCTGAAGCCCAGCTAGAAGGGGCGTTAATAGAAGTTACTGGGGAGAGGGGGCCTATTGGTGGGATGCCACAGTGCAGGGCGGCTTCGGGCGGGGCCCTCGCACCGGTGGAGGCTTAATCTCGTCAGTGGGGAGGGGAGAGTTATGGGATAAAAGGGCAGGAGGAACAGGGGAGATATACCTAAGAGGGCGGCAAGCGGCAGGAGAGCTGTGGGTGGTGGGTCTGATGCAGCGGGTACGGGAGGGGGTAGAAGGGAAAAGGGGTTGTAGGTTGGATTGGGCGATGGATGCATCAGCAAGGATAGAAGGGAAGGGACAGACCGAGGGGGGACAACGCTACAGAGGGGGCGAGGTGGGGAATGCCTGCAGAAGACTGCAATTGGGAGGAGGAGGAGGACAATCTCCCCAGTAGATAGCAGTGACAGGGGAAGGTATGCGATGACCTCCCCGCACAGCGGTTTTGAGCACAGAGGGTGCAGCACGACACCCATGGCAGCAGAGGATGAAGAAAGAGAGGGCTTTAGAGTGGTCCCTCCGGTGGCAAGACCAGGGCAGCCTAGAGGATGTGGTACAGTGTTGAGCACGACTGACCACAGGGCAGAGGAGGGAATGCCTCTCCCGAGAAGAGAAGATGAGCAGGTAAGTGGTTGGTGCGAGCCTGCCAAGAGGACTACATCGGAGCATCGGGGTGGACACCCCATGCTGGCCCGAGGAGGATATACCTGTTCCGAGCAGTAATACACAGCATGAATGGTATATAGCTGTGGAATGTGAAGGTGGGGAGGATGATTGGTTGCTGTGGGAGGAGAGAGGTTGAGGGGAGTGGGTTGGAAGAGAAAGGGGATTACATGGTGAGAGGCTTGAGGGGGAGTGCAGGGCTGAGGGTAGCAGGGGTATGGGGAGACTGTGGGGAGAATGGGCTGGAGACTCTGCTGATGCTTTTTCCCCCCATAAGGAGCCTGCTGAGGAAATAAATGAGGAGTAGTGGTATGGAGTTCAGGATGACGCGGCCAGGTGGCAACAAGGAAGTAACAGGTGAGCAGGGCAGAGAATGGTCTGCAGCGTGGGTAAGTTTGGGTGCTCGGTGGGGGCACAGAAAGGGGGAGTTTGGACACCTGGGGTGGGAGCAGAATGGTAGGGACGCGCCAGCCCAAACCCTTCATACAGCAAGCATGTTACCGGTGCCTTAATGGCCTTTCATGGTCGCCCTGCCCCCAATGGGTTAGGGGAAGCAGGAAGGGGACAGCCATCAGCAGCATGCTGGGCCTTTAATAAAGAGGGTTGCTCTAGGCCAATGTGCAAATTCAGACACAATTGCAGCAGATGCTCAGGCCGGCATCCCATCACACAATGTTTTGCGGCAGGGGAGATGAGGTGTGAGGCAGGGAGGGGGGTTGTGGGCAAAGGCCTATACTCCAGTTAAGGTTGATGTGTTGGAGGAATGGCTCTGTTTTTATCCAGATAGGGAAGGGGCCAGGGTTTTGGTTTTAAGTTGGCCGGTGGGCGTAAAACCATGAAGTAGGCACAGGAGAATCCGTGTAAGGGTGTAGCTGTGGAAAGAGGAGGCTGAGGGAAGAGTGGCTGGGCCATTTCTAGATTTGCCGGGTGATCTGTTGGTGTCCCCCTTAGGGGTTGTGCCTAAAAAAGCAGACACGGAGTTCAAGTTGATTAACCATTTGTCCTGACAATAGGTCATGTCCGTGAATGATTTCATTGCTCCGCAGGATTGTGGCGTGTCCTGTTCAAGTGTGGATCAGGCAGTGAGTTAAGTGAGGAAGGAAGGGTATGCTGCTTTTATGACCAAGTGTGACAACAAATCGGCCTTTCCTTTGCTGCTGGTGCATCCATAGGATTATTTTTGGTTGCTTTGGATGCAGTTTGAGGGTCAAATATATATGGACAAAGCAATGCCGTTATGTGCATTGTTTGAGGGTTTTAGATATTTTCTTCAGTGGGTTTGTACTTACAGTTCTGGTTTTGGGGGAGTTTTGCATTATGTGAGTGATTTCTTGTTCATCAGTGAGGCAGGCAAAGAGGGTATGCAGTCTTTCTAACAGAAAAACATAACAAATGTAATTCATAAGAAAAAAAATATAACAAAAAACAATAACAAAAATGTATGTGGGATGGGGTAAAGTGTTAAATCTTGTGGGCATGCTTTTGGGGAGGGTTTTTAGCCAGGGGAAACAGGGGTTTGAGGGCGATCTCCCAACAAACAAAAAAGCATAATTTTTTGTTGTTATTTTTGTTTCTTTATATTTTCATTCATTGCTAATTCATTCGTTATTAAGACATGCAACCTGTAAAGAGCATGAGTGCCAGTGGATGCTGGAGGTTTTTCATTTGTTGATGTGCGAGTTGGGAGTGCCATTGGCAGAGGATAAGACTGAGGGGCCGGCGATGGTTCTGAGGTTTTCTAGGAATTGAGCTGGATTCAGTGGCCATGACCTCATGCTTGATGGACGACAAGGTGAGCAAGCTGGTACAGTTGCTGGAGAGGGCGATAGCGCCACGTAAAATGACGGTGGTGGACATGCAGAGACTGGTAGTGCATCCCAATTGTGCGTGTCAGGTTGTTGCTCGGGTCGCACTTTTTGGAGAAATAAGGCCTGTTCTATGATGGGGCAAGGTATCCACATCCCAGGGTGATGGTTTTAGGGGCAGTCAGAGAGGATTGTAGGGTATGGCTGAGATTACTGGAGGAATTTAATGGTGTGTCTATGTGGCTGCAAGGGGACCCAGTGGCATGGGAAGTGCACGTTTTTTCTGCTGCGGCGGGTGCGTAGATGGTGCATGGAGAGTTGGCCTGAGCAATGTAGGAGAGGGGGGAGAAGCGTGGCTTTCTTTGAGTTTTTCCCGTGGTTAGTGGCATTGGATTTGTGGGAAAGAGAGTTGCAGAATAACAAGGTGAATTTCAACGTGGATAACGAGGCAGTAGTCAACATTGTGAACAAGCAGTCAGCCAGGGGCCAGAAGGTGGGCAGGCTATTGAGGGAATTTGTGCTGTGGTGCCTGAAGTGGAATGTGGTGTTTAGGGTAACCCACGTGCCAGGGAAGGATAACGGCATCGCTGATGCATTATCTCGTATTCAATAGCAGAGATTCCGTGGGCTGGCACTGGAAGCGAGGAGGAGGGGCACCGGTTCCCAGATGAGATGTGGTGGCTAGGATATTGAGAGTTCTACATTTGGTAGAGGGTTCACAGCCCAGCGTCACAGGCAGCATACAGGAGAGGGTAGTTTCATTTTTTTTAAACGGGGAGCACACTTTTGGAAGGGGGTGGAGTATGCGGAGGAGAGAAGAAGGGAGGATGTGATTGAGTTCATTGAGCTGTCTGGGCATTGGCTGGTCCAGGGCAACGATAGCGGGGAAGTTGATGGGCATTACTTTTTATGGGAAGTGGTTTTAGGGTTTTCAGCCTAGCCGGGGCAGATGGCAAGTAGGATGTTGGAAATATGGGCAAGGGAAAAGGGAAGGTGAAGGACAGCAGGAGGCCAGTGTCAGCAGCACTGTTAAAGAAGTTGTCCTAAGTTTTGGAGGGCATGTGTGGGTCGCCATGGGGAAGAGACATGTTTTCAACATGTTTTATTTGGCTGTTTTGGGGGGCATTTAGGGTATCAGAGCTGGTACTGAAGGGACAGGGGAAGGAGGTCTGTTTTGGAAGGACGTCTTTCTGTCACTGGACAGCATTGTTATAGAAATGTGTCAATCAAAGGCGGATCAGTTGGGTCGATGTTTTGGGTGCATCTGGATAGAGGTAGGAGGGAGCTGTGCCAGGTGAAGGCAGGAGTGCTGTGGAGGGAGAGATGTTGAGGAAGAGAAGGTTTGATTTTTTCAGCATGAAAACCGAATAGGGGTGATGGCTGAACAGGTTTTGGGGTTGATGAGGAAGGTCCTGTTGGCAGTGGGTGAGAAAATAGAGCTTGTCCGGACTCATACTTTCAGGATGGGAGCAGTGTCTGAAGGGAGCAGGCTGGGCCTGTCTGAAGAGAAAGTGAAGAGCCTGGGTCACTGGAAATCGGCAACGTTCAAAGTGTACATCAGAAATCTGGGAAAAGGAGGTTCTTAGGACACAAAGGGCTGGGGAATGGGAGTGAAGGGTTGATAAGAGAGGAGGTTGTCTTTTTTCTTTTTAAGATGTACCACGGAGCAGTGTGAGTTGCCCTAGATTTGGAAATACGGTCAACCCATTGTGAAATGGGCAAGCAAAGATGCAGCAAGAAGGGTTTTCGGAAAACAGTTGGGTTGTAGTCACAAAGTGGCGTTGTTGAGATGGGCTGGGGTAGGAGGGCTCACATGGACGTCATTTCACCAAAATGCCAGGGGTAGTGGAAGTTAACAAGGGGGGTCATGGGAGTCCCTCTGCCAGACATTAGTCCTGGTTACAAGAGACTTACCCAGAGTCTTTAGCTCACTATCTTTCACAGAGAAGAAATATCCCAAACATATCAGTCTTTGTCCTGCCATGGGGCAGTCCAGCACCGAAATGCTAGGCAATGCTCCTCTGAACAAGACTACCAACAGAAACCCCAGACACGTGTTTCGGTCTGGTTGGACCTCATCAGTAGGGTGGATCTGTGCCTCTCTAAGAATAGTGAGCAAGGGGTCCACATCTGGATTCCCCTTGTAACTTAGGGTGAGACCCAAAGTTACTTAAATATGCAAATTAACAAGGGGCGTCCTGGGAGTCCCTCTGCCAGACATTAGTCCATTTATGGAAACGTCTGGGAGCCTCTGTGAAAGGTGTAGTGAGCTGAACAGTGGTTGTAGACCCTCATGAGTAGGAGACATTCCATAGAACAGGGTATTTGACCAATGGTTGTTCTCAGTAGAGGGGCTCCCACACCCTTGTTTAATACACCATGAAACCCTGTAAATGTGTACTTTGGGTCATTTAGCATTGTCTCAGATGGTATATTTGGCATCCATTATGCATTGAAAATGTAATTTATCTGAGGTTTGATGATTTGATAGTTTTATAAATAGCAGAGAAGTGAGGGAACGTGGCAGCAGCGCAATCTGAAGTATGCTGTAGGCTGAGGCTGGAAGTGGAGATTGCGAACAATTAACTCTGGTGGAGGACCTGTGGAAATGTACCTCTCCTTATAGTGCAGTCAGAGCTCCAGAAAGCAACTAAGCTAGATTGTGTAATGTATGATTTGTGCAGCAATAGAATGATGCATTCTGCAGCGCAAAAGAAGGTGGTTGAATGGTTTGAAAAAGCCTTAGCACTCCCACTCTCTATGTTCCCTCCTACATGTTTAGCCCTATTTGATGGTCCTTCTGTAGGCATTTTGTCCAGTGAGAACCCTGGTGACTTTGAAGGCAGAGTAATGAATGATGCAATCCCCTCAATAAGTGGCCTAACCAAGGGTCAAGTCCTAAAAATGTAAGTGGGGGAAATCGTCAACAAACAACATGTTGCCAGAAAGTAGCATACTGAGGTGAAATATGCATATTTCATTACATTGGCACCCCCTTTTTCAAGATTATGTAGGTCTTCATAGCTGGCAGGCAGGAATGCACAATCTTGCATCGAAGAAATGCTGAATTTACCAACTGAAGATAGTGTTAGTTTGCGGGCCCACTGCCCCTGGAGTTAAGGTTTCAAACACACCTGAATGTGACCGTCATCCTACTAAACTCTCTGACCCTGATACCACTGCGAGTCCTGGTGTTAATAATGGGTTCCAGCACAGTTAAGATAAGCAAGCAGAGGCCATATATATCAGTAAACAATACATGGAGAGCCAGCTCTTTTTGTGGTTCCACCTACTGCCTGTGCTCACCTACTCCATCCCCAGTCGAGGCCACAGTGCCAATGCTTTTTAAGTGCATTTGTACCACTGGTCACACAGTCATTATTAATGAAACAAGCCAGTATACGAGAATTGACGGTGTGAATTAAAAATACAGCATGTGACTAAGAAGCTGGCTGATTCAAAAACAAAGTTCCTCCCCTAAATAAGGAGCTGTTGAGTTGTAGTTTTCCTGACACTTTAATTGCTAATCAACGTATTTATGTCTATCAGGATTCTTTTGCTAGGTGGTTGATGCTGTTTTTCATAGCCACACCTGACTGCGCTGATCATGACATTTTAAATCTGGAATGGGAAAAGCAACGAAAAAGTGCTATAGCTAGGACTGCAGTGCTAAGGATTTCCGGCTGCACAACAGAATCAAAGGCCTGTGCACGCACCATAGGCGTACCTAAAAAAACTCAGCCCCAGTGATGCCTCTTTCAATATTGACAGTAACTCTACCAAGGTGATGCCCGCAGTTAAAACTTTAGGCTTCTACTTTGATTCCACATTAACCCTTAAGAAACAAGTTAACTCACTAGCATCCTCAACTGCTTACACCTGCAAACTCATCCGAGCTTGCAGACCATTTCTCTCCAAAACCAGCTGCATCATTTTGGCTAACGCACTTATAATGTCCAGACTGGACTATTGTAATTCTTTGTATGTAGGCGCTAACAAATACATTATTGACAAAATCCAAAGGTTGTAAAACAATGCCTTAAGAGCAGCCCTGAATATCCCCAACAGAGAGCACATCTCCAAATTCAGAAGAGATGTCCATTGGTTAAAAATAAACAACAGGATTCTTCTTAAAACAGCTTCACTTACGTCCAAGTGCCTGAACAACATATCACCACCATATCTCTCAGAAAGAATAAATAGGAAAACCTCAACACACCCAATTAGATCTGCCAATGCCCACCTTCTAGAGATTCCTAGATTCAAATGAACCACAGCTGGTGGCTCCAGCTTTCCGGTTAAAGCAGCTCTATCCTGGAATGCACTCCCATTAGACATTAGCAGGGTAATTCATGGAATTAATGTGCGCTGAAAAGGGGAGTGCAAGCGTGAAAATCGCAGTGCATGTGTGCAAAAGCCGTGCACGCAGCCGTTTGTCGATTAATGGATTAATGGAATGCGCTGCGTATGGCTTTCCTGAGATGTGCGCTGAATCCACGTGTGGCGCATTCGTCATTGCGACATCCCGAAGGCTTTGTGCGAGACAGCCAGTGAAGGCGCACACAGGGCAGTGCACACACCTGAAAAGGGGGCGGAACACGCGGAATGGGTAACAACATGTGAAAATGTGGGCGTTACGGGGGAAGTACCACTGCTAAATCCTTGCAATGCCCACACGCGTGCTAACAACACGTATTCATGGAATCGGACAGGGGAAACACGTGCGCCACAAAAGATGCGCTAATCCAGAAACACGTACACCAGCAGGAAGCAGACGTAAGGGGCCCCGCGCAGCATAAAAAAGCACGCAAACAACAAACAAGCTCGTACGCTACGATGAATATACCGTTCTTCGCAGCAGTGGTCGTGGGACATCGTAGGAGGAGGAGGATAGTCAGGCCCCGCATTTCTTTACCCAGGACCAGCCTTTTTGGGATGCCTGATGACCAGGTGTATGGGGGGTACAGGTTTCCACTCCAAATCATCCTAGAACTAGTTGCTGGGTGGGAGGATGACCTCACATCACCCACCCTGTGCTCCCAAGCACTGAGTCCCATGGAAAAGGTGCTCAATGTACTGTATATCTTGGCCTCTAGGACATTTCAGCAGACAAGTGCCATGTTGGGGGCGTCTCACAGGCCACGCAGTCACGCTGCCTAGATCAGGTGTTGGCGATCATGACTGCACACCTCTCAGTCCGCAGGCACATATACATGCCCAGAACACCTGCAGAAAGGCAGGCCATGGTCCAGGACTTTTATGGGGTGGCACACTTCCCCAAAGTGCTAGGTGCCATTGATTGCACCCATGTGGCTTTATGTCCTCCCAGAGCCACTGATCACATCTATCGAAACCGCAATCACTGGCATTCCATCTAGGTGCAGGTTGTATGTGATGCCAAGGGAATCATCACCTCAGTATATGCCAACTATCTGGGGTTCAGCCATGATAGTTTTATATTCAGAATGTCACCCCTAAACCGGGACGTGGAAGCTGGGAGGAATGGTAACACATGGCTCATTGGTGAGTACACATGCCTCTGCACATGCATGCATGTCAGACACTGAGAAATGGGAAAACCCAACTAATGACAACCATTATCACCTCCCCAGGGGACAGCGCCTACCCTCTGAGCACCTACATGATGACGCCAATAAGGAACCCCACCACACCACCACACGTAAGATACAACACAGCCCATATTGCAACCCAGGGCAAAGTGGAGCGCACATTCGGAGTGCTCAAGTCACGTTTACGCTCCCTTGACCACTCTAGTGGACAGCTGCTATATGCGCCCCAAGTAGTGTGCAGCATCATAGTGGCAGCATGTGTCCTGCACAATGTTGCAACCCGGCGGGGCATGCCGGTGGACATGGTGGTGCCCCACATCCCCAACCACATGCACGGCCGCTTTGCGTGGGAGGGGAAAGGGCACGTGGTGAGGCAGCCCGTACCCAGCTAGTGGCAAATTTCTTCACCTAAAATCCAACCCCTGCGGAGTGCACACAGGCCTGGCACATACCAGCTGACAATTGATGATGATGACAAAAGGGACAGTCAACTGTCACAACCATACCACCCTGAGATTGTTTTCATGGAAGTACTACATTGTGTGCATCCCTAGCTACTTAAACTAACCCAAAGCTTTGTCAGTAAAAGGCACACATTCATGCAGCATGAAGAACTACCCCCTTGCAAAATAGTACACCCAAATAGTGGCATGTCACCCAACCCCTCCCTAACCCCATCTCAGCTACCCAACACACCATGGCATGGCATGCAATGTCAAAGCAACCAAATGAATGCACAACACATGACACAAGTGTCACAAAGTGCACCGTCCCAAATGGAAACAGGCCAGAGACAATTATCTCTCACCAATGAAAAAGAAACAGCATACATGAACAAATACCAGCAAGACAAAACATTAATACAGGACACAACAGTGGCAACGCATGACAGTAAAAAATGAAAATAGTGCAAGTGTCACAACCTGACAAAGGCAGCACATCGACCCCTTCCATCTCCAGTGTGTTGCTGGTAGGTAAATGTGGCAGTGTACTGCATACAACATGAAATGCATCTGCAATGGAGACATGCTAGTTAAGACATAAAGACGCTACATGGAAATATGAATAATGGAATACAATATAACAATCAACCATGCAGTGGAGAAATCATCACCAATCCCCACTAGGGGTATATACACTGTTTGGACTACAGACTGCCCACTCAACTTATGGAAGCCCAATGCCTCTGTGTAAGTTACTGTCACTTGGTCACAATCTTGCGAGCCCATGGAAAGGGGAAGCAGGAGTGGCATATGTGTCAGGAACCCAAGTTTCAAAATCAAATACAGGACAAGCCTGCATGTGCCCAGCTGGAACACACAGTGGATGCCTACGGGAGCCACACAAAGCAACATGAATGTACAATCGGAAATAAAATAGTTAACAACAAAGAAGGAAAAGTAAATTAAAATAATGAAATGAAAAATTAAAATAAAATGAAAAGTAAAACAAAATAAATCAAATTAAAAATGAAAATATAAAATACTAATTAAAATGAAAAAAATGAAAAAGAAAATATCAAATGAAAATGAAAAATTCAAATGAAATATTATTATTATTTATTAATGTGATACAGTTTTGTACAAAATGTAAAAAACTTTACACATAATTGCATTAGACAATTAAAATGTAGAAAAGTATTCAATATACAGATTATGTAAAATCATTATGAACACGATAAGATTCATCACAAATCAAACGATCAAGACAAGGAAGGTTAAACAAATCAGATCCTAATAGGACCTGATACAAGACATAGGGCTATCCTTTTACTCCTATCAGTGTGGCTAATTGTCTTCCATATTAGCATTATAGAGCCATTTACTAAAGGTAAGATCCTTTGTGCATATAGGTGGCCACCCTTGTGCTTGCATTCAAATATATGGTGGCCTCACGCCACACCTGGAAAAGTGCTAAGTGCAATTTGGGGTTTAAGGAATTAACACACTGATTCCAAAAATCTGAGTGTTCGATATGATCAATGTCATGAAAGAACTCCTTCAGATATTTCGTATACTTTGTTTTCAGCCTGCTACATTTCGTTAATACATGACATGCCGTCTCCGGCACAGTCGAAAATTCACATATTCTACAATATCTTGCTGTTATGGCAAAGCCCATCGCTGAACCTCGGGCTGTCAAAACTGGTAAATAATTGAAGCGTAAGAGTAGTATGAAACGCCTCAATTGTTCCGACGGGCAAAGATTTAGGTATGGCTGTGGTTTCATATAGGTGTAGAGTATAAACGTGATGAAACTATAACTTTTCAGGCATCTGAGGTGGGTGTAGTTACTCTGCCAATCCCACAAATTTAAACGACTACGCATGCGGGTAATCAGGTGTTCATTTTCCCTACCCCACTCCAGAGACCAACTGATTTCTTCAATCAGAATGTTGGTCTGGGTTTCTAGTTTTACCTGTCTGCCTGCAATAGTGTCTCTTTGATGGTCATGAGGAGCTTATTTGTAGGTTTGTTGTTAAACCTAATGTAGAATTCCATCCTTTTCCTCAGAACCATAGCCTTGAGGGAAAGAATACCTAACTCTAGCCTAATCATCACCATAGGGATACATTGGGGAAGACCGAGAACTTTTCTCCAGAACTTCCCCTCCACGAGTTGTAGCCATCCTAGGTTCATGTTAATCAAGGACTCTAACCCATATGTAACCATAGGGGCCAGGCATTGCAAATATAGTTGGCGTGCAGCCCAAATAGAAAAGCCATACTGCTCGCACGTAAATTTATATATTAGTGCTCTGAGTTGGGCGGCTTTTGTTCTATGTTCCTGAATACACATGTGGTAATTTCCTTTATTGTCAAACTCTACACCTAGATACTTATATGAAAAAGCGTATTCAATTTCAATTGGGCCCACCATCATACGAGGCCTTGCAACCCTTCCTGCTGTATATAATACTAATTTGATTTTGCTGTGGTTAATGATAAGTTCATTGGATTCTGCATATCGCCATAGCTGGTTTGTTGACCTAAGTATTCCGCTAAAAGTGTGGTCTAGTATCACCAGGTCATCCGCATAAGCCAGTATGGGACAATGGTAGGAACCTATTTTAGGGGGACAGTTGTTAATCCCCAGAAAGCATTTAGGCACGTCAGACACAAATAAGTTATATAAGATGGGGGCCGTCATACATCCCTGTTTTACCCCTCGCATCAGAGAGATGGGTTTAGTCACCGCACCCTGATTATCCAACCTAACTTGTACAGTGTTGTTAGTATGTAATAGTTCAAGGTAATATAACAAAGGCGCGGGGCAGCCCAAATTCCTCAGTTTTTCCCATAAAAGGGAATGATTAACTAAATCAAAGGCGGCCCTAAAATCTACATAAAGTGCATATAGTGGAGGATTGGCGTGTACCAGGGCCTTATTACTTAGAGTATTCATAATAAATAAATTATGTGAAGTGGAGTAGCCAGCCCTAAAACCACATTGAAATTGGTCCAAGATACCTGCCCCCTCAGTCCATTTTAGAAAACCGAATAGGGGTGATGGCTGAACAGGTTTTGGGGTTGATGAGGAAGGTCCTGTTGGCAGTGGGTGAGAAAATAGAGCTTGTCGGGACTCATACTTTCAGGATGGGAGCAGTGTCTGAAGGGAGCAGGCTGGGCCTGTCTGAAGAGAAAGTGAAGAGCCTGGGTCACTGGAAATCGGCAACGTTCAAAGTGTACATCAGAAATCTGGGAAAAGGAGGTTCTTAGGACACAAAGGGCTGGGGAATGGGAGTGAAGGGTTGATAAGAGAGGAGGTTGTCTTTTTTCTTTTTAAGATGTACCACGGAGCAGTGTGAGTTGCCCTAGATTTGGAAATACGGTCAACCCATTGTGAAATGGGCAAGCAAAGATGCAGCAAGAAGGGTTTTCGGAAAACAGTTGGGTTGTAGTCACAAAGTGGCGTTGTTGAGATGGGCTGGGGTAGGAGGGCTCACATGGACGTCATTTCACCAAAATGCCAGGGGTAGTGGAAGTTAACAAGGGGGGTCATGGGAGTCCCTCTGCCAGACATTAGTCCTGGTTACAAGAGACTTACCCAGAGTCTTTAGCTCACTATCTTTCACAGAGAAGAAATATCCCAAACATATCAGTCTTTGTCCTGCCATGGGGCAGTCCAGCACCGAAATGCTAGGCAATGCTCCTCTGAACAAGACTACCAACAGAAACCCCAGACACGTGTTTCGGTCTGGTTGGACCTCATCAGTAGGGTGGATCTGTGCCTCTCTAAGAATAGTGAGCAAGGGGTCCACATCTGGATTCCCCTTGTAACTTAGGGTGAGACCCAAAGTTACTTAAATATGCAAATTAACAAGGGGCGTCCTGGGAGTCCCTCTGCCAGACATTAGTCCATTTATGGAAACGTCTGGGAGCCTCTGTGAAAGGTGTAGTGAGCTGAACAGTGGTTGTAGACCCTCATGAGTAGGAGACATTCCATAGAACAGGGTATTTGACCAATGGTTGTTCTCAGTAGAGGGGCTCCCACACCCTTGTTTAATACACCATGAAACCCTGTAAATGTGTACTTTGGGTCATTTAGCATTGTCTCAGATGGTATATTTGGCATCCATTATGCATTGAAAATGTAATTTATCTGAGGTTTGATGATTTGATAGTTTTATAAATAGCAGAGAAGTGAGGGAACGTGGCAGCAGCGCAATCTGAAGTATGCTGTAGGCTGAGGCTGGAAGTGGAGATTGCGAACAATTAACTCTGGTGGAGGACCTGTGGAAATGTACCTCTCCTTATAGTGCAGTCAGAGCTCCAGAAAGCAACTAAGCTAGATTGTGTAATGTATGATTTGTGCAGCAATAGAATGATGCATTCTGCAGCGCAAAAGAAGGTGGTTGAATGGTTTGAAAAAGCCTTAGCACTCCCACTCTCTATGTTCCCTCCTACATGTTTAGCCCTATTTGATGGTCCTTCTGTAGGCATTTTGTCCAGTGAGAACCCTGGTGACTTTGAAGGCAGAGTAATGAATGATGCAATCCCCTCAATAAGTGGCCTAACCAAGGGTCAAGTCCTAAAAATGTAAGTGGGGGAAATCGTCAACAAACAACATGTTGCCAGAAAGTAGCATACTGAGGTGAAATATGCATATTTCATTACATTGGCACCCCCTTTTTCAAGATTATGTAGGTCTTCATAGCTGGCAGGCAGGAATGCACAATCTTGCATCGAAGAAATGCTGAATTTACCAACTGAAGATAGTGTTAGTTTGCGGGCCCACTGCCCCTGGAGTTAAGGTTTCAAACACACCTGAATGTGACCGTCATCCTACTAAACTCTCTGACCCTGATACCACTGCGAGTCCTGGTGTTAATAATGGGTTCCAGCACAGTTAAGATAAGCAAGCAGAGGCCATATATATCAGTAAACAATACATGGAGAGCCAGCTCTTTTTGTGGTTCCACCTACTGCCTGTGCTCACCTACTCCATCCCCAGTCGAGGCCACAGTGCCAATGCTTTTTAAGTGCATTTGTACCACTGGTCACACAGTCATTATTAATGAAACAAGCCAGTATACGAGAATTGATGGTGTGAATTAAAAATACAGCATGTGACTAAGAAGCTGGCTGATTCAAAAACAAAGTTCCTCCCCTAAATAAGGAGCTGTTGAGTTGTAGTTTTCCTGACACTTTAATTGCTAATCAACGTATTTATGTCTATCAGGATTCTTTTGCTAGGTGGTTGATGCTGTTTTTCATAGCCACACCTGACTGCGCTGATCATGACATTTTAAATCTGGAATGGGAAAAGCAACGAAAAAGTGCTATAGCTAGGACTGCAGTGCTAAGGATTTCCGGCTGCACAACAGAATCAAAGGCCTGTGCACGCACCATAGGCGTACCTAAAAAAACTCAGCCCCAGTGATGCCTCTTTCAATATTGACAGTAACTCTACCAAGGTGATGCCCGCAGTTAAAACTTTAGGCTTCTACTTTGATTCCACATTAACCCTTAAGAAACAAGTTAACTCACTAGCATCCTCAACTGCTTACACCTGCAAACTCATCCGAGCTTGCAGACCATTTCTCTCCAAAACCAGCTGCATCATTTTGGCTAACGCACTTATAATGTCCAGACTGGACTATTGTAATTCTTTGTATGTAGGCGCTAACAAATACATTATTGACAAAATCCAAAGGTTGTAAAACAATGCCTTAAGAGCAGCCCTGAATATCCCCAACAGAGAGCACATCTCCAAATTCAGAAGAGATGTCCATTGGTTAAAAATAAACAACAGGATTCTTCTTAAAACAGCTTCACTTACGTCCAAG
Source organism: Ambystoma mexicanum (assembly GCF_040938575.1). Classification (NCBI taxonomy): domain Eukaryota; kingdom Metazoa; phylum Chordata; class Amphibia; order Caudata; family Ambystomatidae; genus Ambystoma; species Ambystoma mexicanum. The sequence goes on from NC_090941.1 coordinate 262,504,705, forward strand.
TGCCTGAACAACATATCACCACCATATCTCTCAGAAAGAATAAATAGGAAAACCTCAACACACCCAATTAGATCTGCCAATGCCCACCTTCTAGAGATTCCTAGATTCAAATGAACCACAGCTGGTGGCTCCAGCTTTCCGGTTAAAGCAGCTCTATCCTGGAATGCACTCCCATTAGACATTAGCAGGGTAATTCATGGAATTAATGTGCGCTGAAAAGGGGAGTGCAAGCGTGAAAATCGCAGTGCATGTGTGCAAAAGCCGTGCACGCAGCCGTTTGTCGATTAATGGATTAATGGAATGCGCTGCGTATGGCTTTCCTGAGATGTGCGCTGAATCCACGTGTGGCGCATTCGTCATTGCGACATCCCGAAGGCTTTGTGCGAGACAGCCAGTGAAGGCGCACACAGGGCAGTGCACACACCTGAAAAGGGGGCGGAACACGCGGAATGGGTAACAACATGTGAAAATGTGGGCGTTACGGGGGAAGTACCGCTGCTAAATCCTTGCAATGCCCACACGCGTGCTAACAACACGTATTCATGGAATCGGACAGGGGAAACACGTGCGCCACAAAAGATGCGCTAATCCAGAAACACGTACACCAGCAGGAAGCAGACGTAAGGGGCCCCGCGCAGCATAAAAAAGCACGCAAACAACAAACAAGCTCGTACGCTACGATGAATATACCGTTCTTCGCAGCAGTGGTCGTGGGACATCGTAGGAGGAGGAGGATAGTCAGGCCCCGCATTTCTTTACCCAGGACCAGCCTTTTTGGGATGCCTGATGACCAGGTGTATGGGAGGTACAGGTTTCCACTCCAAATCATCCTAGAACTAGTTGCTGGGTGGGAGGATGACCTCACATCACCCACCCTGTGCTCCCAAGCACTGAGTCCCATGGAAAAGGTGCTCAATGTACTGTATATCTTGGCCTCTAGGACATTTCAGCAGACAAGTGCCATGTTGGGGGCGTCTCACAGGCCACGCAGTCACGCTGCCTAGATCAGGTGTTGGCGATCATGACTGCACACCTCTCAGTCCGCAGGCACATATACATGCCCAGAACACCTGCAGAAAGGCAGGCCATGGTCCAGGACTTTTATGGGGTGGCACACTTCCCCAAAGTGCTAGGTGCCATTGATTGCACCCATGTGGCTTTATGTCCTCCCAGAGCCACTGATCACATCTATCGAAACCGCAATCACTGGCATTCCATCTAGGTGCAGGTTGTATGTGATGCCAAGGGAATCATCACCTCAGTATATGCCAACTATCTGGGGTTCAGCCATGATAGTTTTATATTCAGAATGTCACCCCTAAACCGGGACGTGGAAGCTGGGAGGAATGGTAACACATGGCTCATTGGTGAGTACACATGCCTCTGCACATGCATGCATGTCAGACACTGAGAAATGGGAAAACCCAACTAATGACAACCATTATCACCTCCCCAGGGGACAGCGCCTACCCTCTGAGCACCTACATGATGACGCCAATAAGGAACCCCACCACACCACCACACGTAAGATACAACACAGCCCATATTGCAACCCAGGGCATAGTGGAGCGCACATTCGGAGTGCTCAAGTCACGTTTACGCTCCCTTGACCACTCTAGTGGACAGCTGCTATATGTGCCCCAAGTAGTGTGCAGCATCATAGTGGCAGCATGTGTCCTGCACAATGTTGCAACCCGGCGGGGCATGCCGGTGGACATGGTGGTGCCCCACATCCCCAACCACATGCACGGCCGCTTTGCATGGGAGGGGAAAGGGCACGTGGTGAGGCAGCCCGTACCCAGCTAGTGGCAAATTTCTTCACCTAAAATCCAACCCCTGCGGAGTGCACACAGGCCTGGCACATACCAGCTGACAATTGATGATGATGACAAAAGGGACAGTCAACTGTCACAACCATACCACCCTGAGATTGTTTTCATGGAAGTACTACATTGTGTGCATCCCTAGCTACTTAAACTAACCCAAAGCTTTGTCAGTAAAGGCACACATTCATGCAGCATGAAGAACTACCCCCTTGCAAAATAGTACACCCAAATAGTGGCATGTCACCCAACCCCTCCCTAACCCCATCTCAGCTACCCAACACACCATGGCATGGCATGCAATGTCAAAGCAACCAAATGAATGCACAACACATGACACAAGTGTCACAAAGTGCACCGTCCCAAATGGAAACAGGCCAGAGACAATTATCTCTCACCAATGAAAAAGAAACAGCATACATGAACAAATACCAGCAAGACAAAACATTAATACAGGACACAACAGTGGCAACGCATGACAGTAAAAAATGAAAATAGTGCAAGTGTCACAACCTGACAAAGGCAGCACATCGACCCCTTCCATCTCCAGTGTGTTGCTGGTAGGTAAATGTGGCAGTGTACTGCATACAACATGAAATGCATCTGCAATGGAGACATGCTAGTTAAGACATAAAGACGCTACATGGAAATATGAATAATGGAATACAATATAACAATCAACCATGCAGTGGAGAAATCATCACCAATCCCCACTAGGGGTATATACACTGTTTGGACTACAGACTGCCCACTCAACTTATGGAAGCCCAATGCCTCTGTGTAAGTTACTGTCACTTGGTCACAATCTTGCGAGCCCATGGAAAGGGGAAGCAGGAGTGGCATATGTGTCAGGAACCCAAGTTTCAAAATCAAATACAGGACAAGCCTGCATGTGCCCAGCTGGAACACACAGTGGATGCCTACGGGAGCCACACAAAGCAACATGAATGTACAATCGGAAATAAAATAGTTAACAACAAAGAAGGAAAAGTAAATTAAAATAATGAAATGAAAAATTAAAATAAAATGAAAAGTAAAACAAAATAAATCAAATTAAAAATGAAAATATAAAATACTAATTAAAATGAAAAAAATGAAAAAGAAAATATCAAATGAAAATGAAAAATTCAAATGAAATATTATTATTATTTATTAATGTGATACAGTTTTGTACAAAATGTAAAAAACTTTACACATAATTGCATTAGACAATTAAAATGTAGAAAAGTATTCAATATACAGATTATGTAAAATCATTATGAACACGATAAGATTCATCACAAATCAAACGATCAAGACAAGGAAGGTTAAACAAATCAGATCCTAATAGGACCTGATACAAGACATAGGGCTATCCTTTTACTCCTATCAGTGTGGCTAATTGTCTTCCATATTAGCATTATAGAGCCATTTACTAAAGGTAAGATCCTTTGTGCATATAGGTGGCCACCCTTGTGCTTGCATTCAAATATATGGTGGCCTCACGCCACACCTGGAAAAGTGCTAAGTGCAATTTGGGGTTTAAGGAATTAACACACTGATTCCAAAAATCTGAGTGTTCGATATGATCAATGTCATGAACGAACTCCTTCAGATATTTCGTATACTTTGTTTTCAGCCTGCTACATTTCGTTAATACATGACATGCCGTCTCCGGCACAGTCGAAAATTCACATATTCTACAATATCTTGCTGTTATGGCAAAGCCCATCGCTGAACCTCGGGCTGTCAAAACTGGTAAATAATTGAAGCGTAAGAGTAGTATGAAACGCCTCAATTGTTCCGACGGGCAAAGATTTAGGTATGGCTGTGGTTTCATATAGGTGTAGAGTATAAACGTGATGAAACTATAACTTTTCAGGCATCTGAGGTGGGTGTAGTTACTCTGCCAATCCCACAAATTTAAACGACTACGCATGCGGGTAATCAGGTGTTCATTTTCCCTACCCCACTCCAGAGACCAACTGATTTCTTCAATCAGAATGTTGGTCTGGGTTTCTAGTTTTACCTGTCTGCCTGCAATAGTGTCTCTTTGATGGTCATGAGGAGCTTATTTGTAGGTTTGTTGTTAAACCTAATGTAGAATTCCATCCTTTTCCTCAGAACCATAGCCTTGAGGGAAAGAATACCTAACTCTAGCCTAATCATCACCATAGGGATACATTGGGGAAGACCGAGAACTTTTCTCCAGAACTTCCCCTCCACGAGTTGTAGCCATCCTAGGTTCATGTTAATCAAGGACTCTAACCCATATGTAACCATAGGGGCCAGGCATTGCAAATATAGTTGGCGTGCAGCCCAAATAGAAAAGCCATACTGCTCGCACGTAAATTTATATATTAGTGCTCTGAGTTGGGCGGCTTTTGTTCTACGTTCCTGAATACACATGTGGTAATTTCCTTTATTGTCAAACTCTACACCTAGATACTTATATGAAAAAGCGTATTCAATTTCAATTGGGCCCACCATCATACGAGGCCTTGCAACCCTTCCTGCTGTATATAATACTAATTTGATTTTGCTGTGGTTAATGATAAGTTCATTGGATTCTGCATATCGCCATAGCTGGTTTGTTGACCTAAGTATTCCGCTAAAAGTGTGGTCTAGTATCACCAGGTCATCCGCATAAGCCAGTATGGGACAATGGTAGGAACCTATTTTAGGGGGACAGTTGTTAATCCCCAGAAAGCATTTAGGCACGTCAGACACAAATAAGTTATATAAGATGGGGGCCGTCACACATCCCTGTTTTACCCCTCGCATCAGAGAGATGGGTTTAGTCACCGCACCCTGATTATCCAACCTAACTTGTACAGTGTTGTTAGTATGTAATAGTTCAAGGTAATATAACAAAGGCGCGGGGCAGCCCAAATTCCTCAGTTTTTCCCTTAAAAGGGAATGATTAACTAAATCAAAGGCGGCCCTAAAATCTACATAAAGTGCATATAGTGGAGGATTGGCGTGTACCAGGGCCTTATTACTTAGAGTATTCATAATAAATAAATTATGTGAAGTGGAGTAGCCAGCCCTAAAACCACATTGAAATTGGTCCAAGATACCTGCCCCCTCAGTCCATTTTTGTAATTCATTAAGAATGAGAGCAGCAAAAATCTTCCCGGTGCAATCCAACATAGATAGTAGCCCATAGTTCTCTGGGTCGGTCCTGCTACCTTTTTTAAAAACTGGCATGATGATGGCAGCCTGCCAAGATGTTGGTATACGACCTTCAGACATGATTTTATCAAACAAAATTTTAAGTAGATTGGCCCAAAAGGAAGGGTTGTTTCTCATCACCACGTTCGAGAGGCCATTTGGACCTGGAGCTCGTGAGGAGTTTAGTTCCTTGATTCTGCATTGTAGGTCCTCAGTGGAGACATGAAAGGGGGGAGTGGGAGGTTTAGAAAAGGTAGAAGAACAGATCTTATTGCTGATCCCAGCATTTCGCTTTTCCAGATGGGAAATCCATTTATCACAGCAAATGGGGTTTACCATATTAATGGTCTTCTTGCCTTTCACCTCCCCTAGTATAGACCAGATTTTGCGGGAGTTCTTACTGCATAAGGATCTAACTGTGAGCTGCCATCTCTCCAATTTCCTATGTCTTTTGTGTATTTTTAGCCATTTTTGATAAGCAGCCTTCAGCTTTCTTATTTTGGTGGCTTTGACATCAGAAGGGTGTGGGCTCTTTCTAATGGCGCGGATATCACCTCTGAGCTTATGTTTCCTATCTCTGAAGGCATGGTCATAGGTTGTCTCTTGTGGCAGTTTTCCTGCGATCGATCGCATTTTGCAGGAACCGTGCAAACCAGAGAAGTTGCTGGTCCATCCTTCTATTTGTTCAGGCGACATCTGTGTGAATAGCTTAGACTGATCAAGCTCCCATTCACCCGATGCCATAGATGCCTTCAGCACATTTTGTGCTGACCAGGATATGCGATTTAAAGAATGGTTAACTGTGAGCTCGCCTAAATTGACCATTCCCTCCATCGGAATGCAAGATCCCAGATTTAATATCAGGGGTTCATGATCGCTCCATGTACATTCCCTCACCATCATATCTTCAATAATGATTGCAATTTCCGCACTCGTAAAGATATAGTCGAGGGTACTTCCACTTCTCCCATTCTTCCAAGTGAATTTTGCAGGTCTATCACTTCTTGTTCTGCCGTTGATTACTTCAAGATCCCAGCATTCGAAGAAACTGCTCCAGCATTCCCCCTCATTATCGGTGTTAACCTGTTTCCAGTGGCTGTTGCTGGCTAAATTCCGGTTGTTAGTGGTTCCCCCCCCACAGTTTATCCGGCAATTTAAATCTCCAGCAACAAAGACAAAATATTTATAATTTGTTAACCTCCAATTACTCAGAAGATCATGTAGGACGTCTTGTATATGGTCTCTATAATTTGCCCCCGGGGGATTATAGATGTTTATTAGCAGTGTTTCTTCCCAAGCATCTCTTATTCTAAGGGACATAGCTGCAGCGCATATATGATTGCTCTCTACTGGAATCATTTTACTTTTAATTTTATTTGACACACCAATAGCTAAACCCCCATAGGGGCGCCCCCTCAGTCCTTTCTTAGCCAGGGTGTGGTGAGTTGAGTAACCATCCATGGCTGTGGGCTGTAACAGCCAGGTCTCTTGCAACAAAATAATGGGGTGGCTATTGATGAGTGTCAGAGAACCCTTATCAGTAAGAAATTGTTGGTGACCGTGAGTATTCCAGTTTCATAAGGAATAATCTCATGGTTGTTGTAGGACCATTGGTAGTGAGTCAGCCAACCATTTCAACGTATTTTGTATATCTGTCATCTGAACTTTCTTCCCCTATGGTTGGGCAGGTCTGCAACCATTGACCTTGGATGGAACATGATCACCGCTTGGGAGGTGGGGATGCTCCTTCTCTTTACTGGCATCCACCTCTATCCCAACCCGCATAAGGCTTTTTTTGTAAGATCGAATTAGTTTGGCCGATGCCATAACACAGCAATGGAGGGCTGTAACATTAGGGTTACGTACTGTAAGTGGTTCCACAAAAGAAAAGTCTTCCGAGCGTATAACACGTAACTGTGGGATCAGATGTAGTTTTGTCAAGACCTCAGATCTTGTCAGCCACTTGTCCCTTTTTTTCTGATTTAAGTTTTTAATAATGCAGATTTTACTTATGTTAGGGTCACCATTATCCGTTACCTCCATGGAATCATGATGTTCATCTTCCTCAATTCTCGCATTCCCGGATAGGGTAGAGCATTTAGAAGAGTCATCAATTGAGTTAATAGAGAGATCAGATTCTGGATCTTCCAGGATCGTGCTGGTAGCTTCCTGAGGTATGTCTGGAATAATCCAGCTTGTTAAGGTTCCTGCACCCTTATTAGCGCGCTTCTTTGTTTTCCGACCCCTTTTTTTAGCTTTTTTGGATCGTAGGACAGGAGCATTAGTGGCTGGTAAGGGGGAAGCTATCTCAACCGCCACATTTTTTGCAGCCTCTCGTCTTAATTGTCGACATTGTTTTTTAGTTAGAGGTGCTTCAACAGCGATCTCCTTAGGTTCCGCCAAGTTTACCTCTTCAAGCAGGGCCACTGGGTCCCGGTCCCCCTTCAGTGTTGGCGATTTTTGCGGTATTTGGTCCATACTTTCAATAGGGTTAGAAATCCCTAGCTGGATTATAGAATTGGTATGGATTCTCCCACACAGCTTTAGAAGGATTTTCAGGGCAAATTGGATGGAGGCCATTGAGGCTTGTAATTCAACGATTGCTCCATTATTTAAACGCTCTGTGTCATTGCTCGGTCCTCTATCGGTATGTTCCAACTCTTCAGTGTCGATATAGAGATTTGGAGAAGCCGATAGTTGCCCTGCAGTTGCTACTACTGGTGAAATGGGGGTAGGGTGTATAGAGTGGATTCCGGACAGATTTCAGGTAGAATTGCCTGTTTGTTTAGGGCTAAATGGGACCAAAGGTCTCTGGTGATCATTCTGAGCTTCGTTCAATATTTGTGCTTCTACCACTATTGGATGTCCTTCCGGGGGGTATAAGGTTTGTTGAAAGAGGCCATTGATTTTTGGATTGACAGACATAGGTCAAGAAGTGAGTTGTTATCGATATCATTAAAAATTAGTACAATCAAGAGCCTCACTGTTGTTATGTGGGGTGGGGGGGCTGGATTGTAGTCATCAATTGTCGATTTATCAGTGGGAAAAGGTACTTTGGTGTTATTTTTGCCAAACAGAGCCGGGATCGTGCCTTTTTCAGGCGCACCATCTGTGCCATTTTGTTTGTCCTTCTTGGAGCTTTTAGTTGGAAGTTTGTCCGTTTTCCCAGCGTTGCCTTTACGCAAATCGTACCGGGCTTTGGCAGGCTTTGGATTAGCCATGTTGCGAGGGTTGCCCTTGATCTATACTATTCTTTACTGAAGCAATCAGATTTTTGAGGGATAGTGTATTACGCACTATTATACTTTCTCGCCTGTGTATGAATCACGCCTACTCAATGCTTTGAAGTGCTCCAAAGGGGCATAGAAGAATCCTGGGGATCAAAGAGGGAGGCCTTTACAGTCCCCCGAACGATAATTCGCACCTTCAGCACGTAACAGTCATGTAACAGTTGTCGGCCTTTACCCCTGCCGGGCTTAACGCCGCAAGGGTGCTTGTGTCTGCCTTTTGAAGATGGAAGGAAAGTCACGTGCGTTGTCACGTGCCCGTGAATCGGCTCCACCTCCTCCAGGAAGTAAGCACACCCAGCAAGAGCCTCTTGACAGCTCGCAGTGCTGGGATAAGGCTAGCAGCAGGTAACTTTCATTTTGGCAGCAAAAATAATTTCCTCAATGATAAAGCAGTCGCCACTCGGGCGCTTGTGTCTGCCTTTTGAAGATGCAAGGAAAGTCACGTGCATTGTCAAGTGCCCATGAATCGGCTCCACCTCCTCCAGGAAGTAAGCACACCCATCAAGAGCCTCTTGACAGCTCGCAGTGCTGGGATAAGGCTAGCAGCAGGTAACGTTCGTTTTGGCAGCAAAAATAATTTCCTCAATGAAAAAGCAGTCGCCACTCGGGCGCTTGTGTCTGCCTTTTGAAGATGCAAGGAAAGTCACGTGCGTTGTCACGTGCCCGTGAATCGGCTCCACCTCCTCCAGGAAGTAAGCACACCCAGCAAGAGCCTCTTGACAGCTCGCAGTGCTGGGATAAGGCTAGCAGCAGGTAACGTTCGTTTTGGCAGCAAAAATAATTTCCTCAATGAAAAAGCAGTCGCCAATCGGGCGCTTGTGTCTGCCTTTTGAAGATGCAAGGAAAGTCACGTGCGTTGTCACGTGCCCGTGAATCGGCTCCACCTCCTCCAGGAAGTAAGCACACCCAGCAAGAGCCTCTTGACAGCTCGCAGTGCTGGGATAAGGCTAGCAGCAGGTAACGTTCGTTTTGGCAGCAAAAATAATTTCCTCAATGAAAAAGCAGTCGCCACTCGGGCGCTTGTGTCTGCCTTTTGAAGATGCAAGGAAAGTCACGTGCGTTGTCACGTGCCCGTGAATCGGCTCCACCTCCTCCAGGAAGTAAGCACACCCATCAAGAGCCTCTTGACAGCTCGCAGTGCTGGGATAAGGCTAGCAGCAGGTAACGTTCGTTTTGGCAGCAAAAATAATTTCCTCAATGAAAAAGCAGTCCATGAAATATGAAAAGAAAATGAAAAGAATAAACTGACAAATCAAAAGAAAAAATGAAAATTTAAAAATCAAATTCTAATTTAAAAGGAAAAATCAGAATCAAATATTAAAAATCAAACAGAAAAATGAAAAAATAAAAGTAAAAGAGAAAAATGACAAATCAAAAATGCCCATGTGGTGACTGGGGGGCACCCAGGAGGAAGGAGGTACAGGGTGCACCCCAACACCCACATGCGTGGATGTTGAGAAAAAACAAAAAACCTCCATGGGCTCAAGGCCTGCACGGCTACCCTATAGTGGGAGAACTGCTGTCATCACCCTCTGGTGGTACATTAGAAGGTGTGCGTGGTCTGCGAGGCAGACCATGCAAAGCCCAGGCATGCTCCTCCATGGCAGCAAGCATGCAGGTCTGAAAGGTTTGGTTCTGCAGGATGATGGTCCGGAGACACCTCAAGTGCACCCAGAGTATCTCTGAGGAACCTGTGTTCTAACCTCAGGGCATACCTGTGGGCCTGTGACTTTACAGATATGGCTGTGCACAGAGTCTCCGGTTCAGCCCGTTGGTCCCTGTTGGATGCCAACATGTCCTCCCTGAGTGAGCGGCACATGGACTCCGTTGCCTGCTGCTGGAGCTCCACCTGCCTTTCAGGGGGGGTAATGGAAGTGGCCACCCTATCCACGGCCTGAGCCATCATCTCACATGATGCCCCCTGTTGTGCTGCAATAGTATACATGGAGTTCTCCCACACAGTATTGCCTGGTGGTGCACGGCCACCGCGTTGGCAGGCACCACACCTCTTTGGGCCAAGGTGATGTGCACCTTGCTGTGCTGGCACTGCCTGAGGCTGCAGGACTGCATTCCTCCTTTAATCTACTGGCCCAGGTACAGGAGCAAATATAGTGGGTCTGACCCTGCATTCGTAACCGCCACAGGAGGACATTCCAACACTGAAAGTCCCATTGAGGGGTCTACCCCCAGTGCAGGTGGGTTGGACAGAACAGCATCTCTGCCAGAAACACTCACCTGCGACGGGACATTTGTCTCAATGTCTGATTCAGCACCTTAAGCCATGGAGGTCATCGGAGGTGTACACAGAGACACCCGTGGACAGGATGGTTTGTAGGACTAATGGATTTTCCTGCACCACCACCCCACGTCCTCCACTGGTGCCTGGTTGGTGCTCTGAGTACTCCTGTCCCTGCGCCATCTCCTCCTCAACAGCATCTAGTGCCTCATCACCTGCACAAAAATAAAACAAAAGTAATGAAGACAGGCATGAACAGCATAGCCAACACACATAGGCATCACAATCTACACATCGAATACATTAATGAGACATGTCACACATGACACTAACTCTGGCATGCATGCACTGGCAATGAAGTGGAAGGGGACCATAAAACCAGATACTGAGGACTCCAAAATTAAAAAGCAACACATGTGATGCATGGTGCATAGCACCTGCATCACAAATTAGCCTGTGAGTGGCATGGACAATCCACAAAAATGACACATGCCAGCACACAGATGGCATGCAGCATAGCCATGCCAGAATTGACAAGGACACCCAGATGATAGTAAATCAGTATAGTCCTCCATCCACGTGAGACGCACATCATAAAATAGAACATGCAGAAGAGTGTGACAAAACACACATGTGTCACACGCTGCAACTACGCCACTGTTTACTAATACAGTGAAGTTAGGCACATGGATACATCAATGGTAGGTCACTTGGACATGACACAAGTCAATTGTCATGTTGAACAATCAAACAGAACTCTAAAGTCAGCGTGTGCAGTGCATGTGTAGGTGCACAAATGTCAATCAGCCTGATTGATGAAATCATTTCCATAAAAAGTCAACAATTGCTTTGTGGGGTGAAATCTATGTCTGAAGTATGGCAAATTTGTGCCAGAATGGCACAAACATGTGTGTTTATCATGCAAATGATTCCATCAATCAGGCAGAATGAAACAGAAAAACAGTTTTAACAATGTTGTGGCATGATGCCAGTTGAAGGGCAAGTGCAGTCATCAGGTGCAAAGTGTTTTCTGCGGTCAGTAGGGATATTGTGAAACCCAAACACAGGGGTGGGGGATGGTTTGGAGGCACTACATGGGTGAAGTATAGCAGTCATGACTACAAGCCTGACTTGGCACTCAATCAGAACACATCACCCAAGCAACATACACATGGTTTGCACACACACGCATGGCCACTCACCGGACATTTCCTAAAGATCTTGTAGGTCTCCCACACCTTGGTTCTGATCCTCGGCGATGAACCCTCCAGCGATTGCCTCATGTTCTGTTAGTTCATCCTCCCCTGGTGGAGACCCACTGCCAGTCACCAGAGTAGAGGCATCATGGGAAGCCAGCTTGTTTTTTGCCCGGTGTTTGAGGTCATTCCACCGCTTTCAGCAATCATCAGCTGTGCGCTTCACAAATCCAAGGGAACTAATCTGGTCCGCGATGCACTGCCAGTGGGCCCTACATTGAGCAGTCGTAGTCTTGCACCCTGCAGTCACCAGCACCTCACGGCCATGGGCTGACACGTAGCCAGAAGTGCGTCTAGTTCCACATCATTGAAACTCCTCTTCCTTGACATGCCGGAAGGGCAAGCCGTGTCTGGGGTACCAGCCTGTTCTGCAAGAGCACGCTTCTTCTTTTTGAGAGGTGGTGCGGACCCTGAGTGGTTTACGCCACTCTGGTCGGTAGGGGATGAAGTGCAGGTGGACTGGGCACTGGAAGCAGGCAATGGCATGATGACCAAAGGTCTCACTGCATGCATTGGCTGATGGGTGCTGTTGCCAGGACCAAGCGGCACGACTGCCTTGGTGTGATGGTCTGGGAACAACACTGTCCCAGCTGGGTGAACCAGAGCCAGGGTGGATTGAGCTGCAGCTGCCCCTGCAGCCGCCTCACCCTGGCTACTTGGGGCAGCAGATGATATTGCTGCCCCAGGTCCACGTGGCCTGGTGACAGCAACTTTCATCGTGTTTCAACCCAATCAAACTCCCATGGGCGAATTTTGGCTTTGTTTGGATTCTGTATTAAAAGAGTGGGTGATATACCTGATTCACGCATGATTTCCTGTGCCTTCGTTCTCCAAGTCAAAGGTAAAACATCACTTGATGACAAGAGGTACTTTGCAATGATGTTGATAAGTCCAGCTCCATCATTCACCATTAAGCATTTCCTATAAAAAGAGCAAATCTTCCACTTGTGCATGGCATACAAGGACAAAAAGCCCAATTCGTGTCTTACGATGCAGATGGGTTGTGACAGTGGGAGACCTAGGACTTGTTTCCAGTAACATCCTTCAATTAGTGACCAGTAGCTGTATGATTTTTTTAGGGCAGCTTCGGTGCCATAAGTTAACACTGGAATGAACTTTTGCTTGTAATTGATTATGATTAGGAGTAAGGAGAACATGCAATACTTTTAATTAAACAAGCCTGCGACACTGCGGTCAATATTTTTTGCTTGATTCTCGTTCATCAGCGTTTAAACTATAGCTACTCATAACAAGAGTACCTAAGTAGATGTAACACGGGACAGCACTTAGGGTTGTCGATTGTAGAGGCCATTGATGTTCAGTACGACGCTGGTTGGTTGTTCCAAATTGAATTACTTTAGTTTTCGTTATGTTTACAGTTATACAGTTTGCTGATGTATATCTGTCTAAAATGTTTAGTAGTGCACGAAGACTGTTTACAGTCTTTGATAGAAGAACCATGTCATCTGCATATAGCAGATGTTTGACCTGGGTGTTATTGATTTTTGGTGAATCTGTGATAGCGGATTCAAAGTCCCGTCTGATATCTGTAATGAAAAAGTTGAATAATGCTGATGCTAAAAGGCAGCCTTGTTTTAAACCACGGGCAGTGTATATTGGTTCAGATAGTAATCCTTCATTATCTAGTCTGATTTGTATGGAGGTGTCTGAGTGCAGTTGGATGATCCATGTCAGGATGGACCAGGAACAACCTTTGTCCATGGGTTTTTTAAATAGGATCTCGCGGGGGATGGCATCAAAGGCCATGCGAAAATCAATAAATGCCATGTATAATGCCTATTTCCGCTGGCGGGCAAGCTGAATGATAGAGTTTAGGGTGATGACATTTACTGCAGTGCCCAAACCAGGTAGAAATCCAGTTTGAAATGGATCATGCAACTTGCACTCGTCCAACCATCCATTAAAGTTTTTTAAGACTAGGTGGGCGAATACTTTGCCCGGACAATCAAGAAGAGCGATGGGACGGTAGGCTGAGGGGTCTGCTCTATTACCCTTTTTAAAAATTGGAAGAATGTTAGAACGTTTCCATGAGTCCGGTAGTCTGCCTACTCTAAGGATATGAGAAAAGATTTCATAGAGTATGTCTGCCCATTTGTGAGGGTGATCTTTCAGCATGCCATTGTGTAAACCATCCGGGCCAGCAGCTCTTCATCGACTCAAGTTTCTAATGCAGACGAGAATATCTGTATAATCAAGTGGGAAGGCGTGTGGGGTGGTCATTTTCAGCAGGTCCCAATTAAAGTCAGGGAATGGGGATCGGTAAAGGGTTTTGAAGTGCTCGTGCCATTTACTATTTGATACAGCCAAAATCAGTACAGCTGCTTGAGATTTAAGGGTTGCAGTATTTAGACAGTTCCTGATGCCACTTGTTGATTTGGTAAGAATCTGTTTCAACATTTCCTCTCCGAAGTGTTGGCATTGGAGAGATCTCTGCCCTTTCATCCAGCGTCTGTAGAAGGCTTTCAATTGCTTTTTTACTACTTGCCACTGGTTCAGACTTAAGGTTACGAATATCTTGCCTGAGCTTGGCTTTTCTTTGTTGAAACTCTGGGTCATATATATGTTGATGTTTGAATCTGATGGTAGAATCAGGCATGGTGAGTTGTTTAAAGGTCTGCATCATGTTAACATAGTAGATGGAGGTATTGGATGACGAGGTATTAAAGGAGTCACTCAACAAACATTTGTAATGCGCTAATTCCGCGGGATCCCATCGAAGGCGGGTCCCACTGTTATTCACCTGTAGTTGATAGGGATAAGCAGATCTGTAAAGAGTGTGTTGGACAGGTGGTAGCCTAAGGAACATGGTAATCTGGTGGTGATCACTGGCGCATGAGGGCGTAATGTGCATGATCACAACTTGGGATATACACGGAAGTCGGCCTGTGAGTCATCCTGTGCCAGTTCTGTGACCAATCTGGGCTGGGTTAACAGGGCCTGAGCCAGGATGGTGTCAGCTACATCTTCCTGACCCATTGGGGGTGGCATAGGTGTCCATGATTGGTCCTCCACACACTTGCCTCTTGGGCCACCCTGCTCTTCCTGGTAACGTCCCCTACCGCGGACACCTCTTGGAGGTCGGCCACCTTTGCCTGCCTTAGCACTTGGTGGCCTCCCAACGATGGCACTGATGTTCGAATGGGAGATGCAGTAAACAATTGTCCTGGACAATTGGGGTGAAGGGGGCAGGGTACTAGATGGAATACATACCCCTGTGCTCTAGCAAGGCTGTCTGTGACCCCTCAAGGAAGTTGACGGGTACACACAATGCTCAGGCACCCCGAAAACATAATGTAACCTGCACGCGACCCCTTGGTAGACCAGGTGCATGGAATTAAGGACCCACAGTACGCCGTGGCACCTAGAAACACAAAAAAAGCATACGCGTGTTAAATGCAGGCTACAATGACCTCGGAATGGGTATGCGACACACGGGGGAGTAACCACAGCGTAGAAATATGTGCGCGTCTCACCGTCTGCCTGGAAAAACAATGTGAAAAAGTCGCAACACCCCTGCCAAAAGAAGAATGGAACGCTGTCTCAGTAAACAAGGTGTACGCACTGCAACCATTGTGAAGTAATCGCGTGTGAACCGACAAGAAGTACAAGAATCACCCGCTCGCTCTCTACAAAACGCATGTACAAGAAAATGGCGTCCTATGAGGACCTTTAAACCCTGCCCACAGAAATGCCCATGCATGCCATGTCACTTACGCTCTTACGCGCTAATGGCCTTTCCTCCAATTACACCCTGATGTGCTTTTTTTTCACATGCCAAATCATTCCGTATCAAGCTGGCCACTCGACAAAACACGGAAGACAACGCTCCTGCCCAGAAGGCCATTTTCCTGCCCTACAGAGGCCCGAGCCGACTCCCACCATCCATCTGCTGCTGCCTGCCTGCCTGCTGGCCATGTGCCCTGCTAATTGGTGCCTGCACGTCAGCTATCTGCCGGGGTCCAGTTGTTGTGACGACCACTGCTGGAACAGAAGACTCCCGACTGCAGTTCCATCGCTCCACAGCCGAGCACCAGGACCCAGTTGCCCACCCACACCTGCCTCCAGGGTTGCCATGTCGGAGCAAACACCATCATAGACCACTGGCAACCTCCAGCCAGAGAGACAGAGGGCTGCCAGCTTCACAGCAGGAGAGGTTTGCATCCTGGTGGAGCAAGTCCTGGTGCATCATGATGCCCTCTTCGGAAGAACACACGACGACAAGGATGGATGAGAGAGGATCTGGACGGACATTGTGATTGCCACCAATGCGGAGTGGGTGGCCACCCGTGACCTACCAAACGTCCGTAAGCACTGGGAGGACTTCAGGTCCAGGACCCTCAGGAAGGCCCGGCGCCTCTTGGAAGCAGCAGATGCAGTGAGGTGCTGGGTCCACCTTACCACCGACAAAATTAACCCAGCACTTCACCGCCAGGTCCTCGAGAGGGAGACCCGTCCGGAGTCGAGCGGTAAGTGTCCATGCATACTTAGTGGACGCAGTGCATGTTGAGGTGTGCCAGGAGTGTGCAGGTTGCATAGATGTGTGGAAAGGCCCATGTATGGATGTGTATGTGCAGGGACATGAGCCTGCTGCATGTGAGTCCAGTCATGTGTGATGCACATCAATGGTGTATGTATTCCAAAGCATGATACACAAATGCATGTGGAGAAGCACACATGTTGGCATTTCTGTGTATGTACTATGCCATGGTTGGGGTGTGACACATGGATGCTGGTATGTGCACGGCATACATGTGTGTGTGTGTGTGTTTGAAATGTGTGTGACTGTGATACGCCATGAATGCATGTGACACAAACTTGTAGGGAGCTGATTGGCAGATGTGACATAGTTGCCGGTGATTGCACTGTGACAGGTGATGGAGATGTACAGATGCATGTCTGTCTGGTGGCATGTGTGCATGTGTTTGGCATTCCCTGTGTTGCTTGTGATGTCAGGCTGACCTTTGGATGTTCATGCTTTTGTGTGTGTATGGATGCTGCTGCCTGCTGTACCATTCCTGTTAATTTGTGTATGTGTGTGGGTTCAAATGATATGTTTTTTGGGGAGTGAGATGCCATCTGTGAAGTTTGACACGGCCACTCATGTGCAACTGTCATGTGTGTACATGACCATTGCACAGTGCCCTGATGCCTGTGTTCTGTCTCTCCCTGTCTGCAGCGTCGACTGATGAAGAGGGCAGAGACGGTGGTGTGGAGCACAGCGGCAGGGATCCCACTGTCAGCCGGAGAAGCAAGG
Source organism: Ambystoma mexicanum (assembly GCF_040938575.1). Lineage (NCBI taxonomy): Eukaryota > Metazoa > Chordata > Amphibia > Caudata > Ambystomatidae > Ambystoma > Ambystoma mexicanum. Next base: position 262,521,738 of record NC_090941.1, read on the forward strand.
CCCAGCTCTCCTCCCAGGTAGTCATCTCTTCGGGGAGTCTGGTGCGGCGTCCATGGCCAGGGGCCTATGGAGGAAGATGGCACAGAGTCATCCATGTTGGTGGGGGGTTTTGTTGAGGAGGAGGCCATGGAAGGCTCACACATGGGGCCTGAAGGGGGGGATTCCACTGGTGCTAGTGGTGCAGTCTAGGGACAGGGACAGTAGGCAGCACAGGCCGCCGCGGAGGTGCCTGTGTGTAATCCTGTCCCTGATCCTGTGACTGCATCATCCGACAACAGCAGGGATGCCTCCATCCAGACCCGTTTTCAGGGAGGGGATGCGCTTACAACAACTGGCCTTCCTCTCCCTGCGGACGTTGCAATCCATGACTGTATTGAGCATGTCCTAGTTGGGATGGCGTTGCGCCAACGTGGGATTCGGGATGACGTGCAGGGTTCTCATCTGGACAATGCATGTCATTTTGAATCCCTCTTTAGCCGCATCAACCTACTTGGACAGGTTGTCGGCACTGGGTTCATCCGTGTGCTGGAACGTCTTGCGACCCCCGCCTTAACTGAACCCCCTATGCGCCAGTCGTCCTTCGTGCCATCTTCCCGCCCAAGTATCACCTGGGCCCCCTGAGGAGCTGCCTCTGAGCCTGCAGTGAGGCTGGTAGAGGACACATGCCTGCCACAGTCTGGAGTCGGAGGTCCAGCAGGGGTGGCCACCCTACCAACTGGACCCCAGCAGATGGAAGACGTACAGGCATCATCAAGCAGTGCATGTGCATAGCGGCCCCAGAGGATTCCATCAGCCTGGAGGCCGTTGTGGTGCCAGAGGCAGTTGCCTTCAACATCCCAGGGGCAGGCATCGGCTGGAGGGCGGGAGGACCCAGGATTGGGAGTGTCTTCCATGTGGCAGCGCTTGGGCCAGCAGATAGATGCGGAGCAGCGGCGGGCAGAGGAGGCACGGCTCACGAAGGTCAGGGCGGAGAACTCCATGTACAGGGCATTGAGGCAGGCTGAGTGCCTCGAGGCAACTCACAGGGGGTTGGAGGAGGCCATGGCTGCATCCCTGCGAGACCTCAAGGCCAGGGAAGAGGCCCGCCTCCTTAACATCGACGTGGAGTTTGATGATGCCCTGGCCCGGAACATCAAAGAGTGAGCTGTTGGACTTGCCCGACGCCTTTGTATATAGTTCTTTCGGCTTAGGTTTCCTTTGTTTTATATTTTTTTTGGAGTTCATGGACTTTATGTATATAGTTTTTTATTCATAGGATTTTTGGTAGGTTTCCTTTTGTTTTGGGATCATGGACCATTTGGACTTGCATTGTTTTTTTTTTTTTCTTTATATGCACATTGGCAATGGACCACATGCTGTAACTAAGTTTTAAGTTTACTTGCCCTGTTGCGCCCAGCTACCTAAGGGTTCGGTGCGCATTACCAAATAAATAAACAAACAAAACAAACAAACCATTTCAGAGAGAGCCTGTAACAAAAGGTAGAGAAACCGCCACCAAGGAGGCCCTTAACGGAAGGTCTAGCAGTAAGTGAAATCACCCAATGTCTCCATTCTACAATTACAAATTAATAATCTGTGGGGAATACAATGGAGGAAAATGCAAGTCAAATCATCCTGTTTAACAGAAAGTGAGTGTGTGACATCGAGGTCCCATAAGTAGTTAGGAATGATTACTACTTCTGTATGTTCATTAGCCTTTTTAGGTGGGCGTTGGTGTCCTTTGACCATATTTTAGATAGCTGTTATTTTAGATTGATCCTGTGTAATTTGGCTGCAAAGACCCACATTATATGTGGTGCTAGACTTTATTAAAACCTTTTAACCTGCCACAGCCTTTAAATGTGTGCATGTGTTTGGCATTCCCTGTGTTGCTTGTGATGTCAGGCTGACCTTCGGATGTTCATGCTTTTGTGTGTGTATGGCTGCTGCTGCCTGCTGTACCATTCCTATTAATTTGTGTATGTGTGTGGGTTCAAATGATATGTTTTTTGGGGAGTGTGATGCCATCTGTGAAGTTTGACACGGCCACTTATGTGCAACTGTCATGTGTGTACATGACCATTGCACAGTGCCCTGATGCTTGTGTTCTGTCTCTCCCTGTCTGCAGCGTCGACTGATGAAGAGGGCAGAGACGGTGGTGTGGAGCACAGCGGCAGGGATCCCACTGTCAGCCGGAGAAGCAAGGCCCAGCTCTCCTCCCAGGTAGTCATCTCTTCGGGGAGTCTGGTGCGGCGTCCATGGCCGCAGCTGCCGAGGGAAGGTCCAAGAGGCGACGTTTGGAGGTGGACTCCTTGGCAGCAGTGGGGGCAGCTGAGCCCCCACAGGGGCCTATGGAGGAAGATGGCACAGAGTCATCCATGTTGGTGGGGGGTTTTGTTGAGGAGGAGGCCATGGAAGACTCACACATGGGGCCTGAAGGGGGGGATTCCACTGGTGCTAGTGGTGCAGTCTAGGGACAGGGACAGTAGGCAGCACAGGCCACCACGGAGGTGCCTGTGTGTAATCCTGTCCCTGATCCTGTGACTGCATCATCCGACAACAGCAGGGATGCCTCCGTCCAGACCCGTTTTCAGGGAGGGGATGCCCTTACAACAACTGGCCTTTCCCTCCCTGCGGACGTTGCAATCCATGACCGTATTGAGCATGTCCTAGTTGGGATGGCGTTGCGCCAACGTGGGATTCGGGATGACGTGCAGGGTTCTCATCTGGACAATGCATGTCATTTTGAATCCCTCTTTAGCCGCATCAACCTACTTTGACAGGTTGTCGGCACTGGGTTCATCCGTGTGCTGGAACGTCTTGCGACCCCCGCCTTAACTGAACCCCCTATGCGCCAGTCGTCCTTCGTGCCATCTTCCCGCCCAAGTATCACCTGGGCCCCCTGAGGAGCTGCCTCTGAGCCAGCAGTGAGGCTGGTAGAGGACACATGCCTGCCACAGTCTGGAGTCGGAGGTCCAGCAGGGGTGGCCACCCTACCAACTGGACCCCAGCAGATGGAGGACGTACAGGCATCATCAAGCAGTGCATGTGCATGGCGGCCCCAGAGGATTCCATCAGCCTGGAGGCCGTTGTGGTGCCAGAGGCAGTTGCCTTCAACATCCCAGGGGCAGGCATCTGCTGGAGGGCAGGAGGACCCAGGATTGGGAGTGTCTTCCATGTGGCAGCGCTTGGGCCAGCAGATAGATGCGGAGCAGCGGCGGGCAGAGGAGGCACGGCTCACGAAGGTCAGGGCGGAGAACTCCATGTACAGGGCATTGAGGCAGGCTGAGTGCCTCGAGGCAACTCACAGGGAGTTGGAGGAGGCCCGCCTCCTTAACATCGACGTGGAGTTTGATGATGCCCTGGCCCGGAACATCAAAGAGTGAGCCGTTGGACTTGCCCGACGTCTTTGTATATAGTTCTTTAGGCTTAGGTTTCCTTTGTTTTATATTTTTTTTGGAGTTCATGGACTTTATGTATATAGTTTTTTATTCATAGGATTTTTGGTAGGTTTCCTTTTGTTTTGGGATCATGGACCATTTGGACTTGCATTGTTTTTTTTTTTTTTTCTTTATATGCACATTGGCAATGGACCACATGCTGTAACTAAGTTTTAAGTTTACTTGTCCTGTTGCGCCCAGCTACCTAAGGGTTTGGTGCACATTACCAAATAAATAAACAAACAAAACAAACAAACCATTTCAGAGAGAGCCTGTAACGAAAGGTAGAGAAAGCGCCACCAAGGAGGCCCTTAACGGAAGGTCTAGCAGTAAGTGAAATCACCCAATGTCTCCATTCTACAATTACAAATTAATAATCTGTGGGGAATACAATGGAGGAAAATGCAAGTCAAATCATCCTGTTTAACAGAAAGTGAGTGTATGACATCGAGGTCCCATAAGTAGTTAGGAATGATTACTACTTCTGTATGTTCATTAGCCTTTTTAGGTGGGCGTTGGTGTCCTTTGACCATATTTTAGATAGCTGTTATTTTAGATTGATCCTGAGTAATTTGGCTGCAAAGACCCACATTATATGTGGTGCTAGACTTTATTAAAACCTTTTAACCTGCCACAGCCTTTAAATGAGACAATCCCTTAGTTCAGACCTTCGGCCATGGACAGCTCGGCGGCCGTGCAGGCCGCAGGCAGGCGCAGCGGCTCATGACCAGTAGCATGCCACACGAGTCGATGAGGAGAGGAGGACCCACCCCATCCAGCAGAGCACACTACTCCCTGCTAGTCTGCTCTCACTTACCTTCTTTGCTTCTTTTGGAGCTAGCAGTAGCAGCCTAGCTTGCAGCACTCATCAGCATGAACGAGAACCAGCAGTGAAGCACATGACACCTGCTGCTGCTGTATGAGGCGAGCCACAAAATGGAGGAACCCACACACAGCGCCGTGCTTGATGTGGTGGCCACGCCCCCAAACGCCATGCCCCCTCAGAGGTCACAATTTATTGGCAGAGGTCGCCAGCCAATCAGCAGAAGTCGCTCTAGCAACCTCTAGTGACCCCTGAATGACATCCCTGGAGGCTCAGGTGGGACCAACTGTTGCCTATGCTGGTGGGTATGAGAGAGCTACATCGGATGCCGGCGGCTCTGGTTTTACATGCAGGGGAGAACCACTTGGTTAGGTATACAGGTGTGGCATTGTTCAAGGAAATTAAGAGGGACCTTAGTTGGTTGAGGGAGATATTGCCTGGGGTTGTTTTGGTTTGCACTGAGTTGATGCCAAGGCGGGTATGGAGGGAAGCTGTGAAGGAGGGGGAAAAAGATTAACAGAGAGATGTCAAAGTTTTGCAGGTCATGTGAGGTGAAGACATTGTCTTACCAGGAGGTCAAATATGAAGTTTCTGATTCGTTTCAGGACGATGGTGTTCATTTGTCACGTATGGAGAATCAGTGCTATTTGATTGATGTTAGTTTGAAGGTTGAGGGTATCATAAAAGGTCAGAGGTAGAAGTAAGGTGGGGGCAGAAAGAACACTTCAGAGGAGGCTTTTTCTGGTGCCGGGACATGGCCATTTGGAGGATGGTTATGGAAAGCAAAAAGGAATACTAGTGCGGTAAAGGAGAGGGGTGGCACTGTTTGCACAAACAGGCTAGTCCAGGGGTAAAAAGAGGGGCAAGAGATATTGAAGGAGGGGTGTGGCCTCGGGGAGAAGATAGGGGGAGAAACCAGGAACGAAGGTTGAGAGAAATTGTGGGGAACGGAGGTAGCAAGTGGCATGGAAGTGATGAATTGTTAATTGTTTGATTAATTAATCGTTTTTGGCAATTGATAATCGTTCTGTTAGTCTGTAAGGCCAGGGAGCAAGGTTAGCATGTTTTTGTAAGCTGTGGCCTGTCATATTAAAGTGACCTTTTCCACTTCAAGCGAGTCTGGGATTGTTGTGCAGTGAGCCCAAAATTGTTATTAAGATAATCAAAGTTTTTATGAACTAATTTATAAATTATGTTATGTCTAATATCATTATTAATTTAATCTGGTACATAAAATGGAATTAATGTTGTCAACAGTAATGGCATCAGTGATGTGATTTCTGATGTCATCTGTGATATGATATGTCATTTATCACACGCTTAATACCTCGCGGTTTCTAAGCACGGACCCGGGGATCAAACCTTTCGGACCCCGGGATCAAACCTTTGTTGCTCCGTTTTGTCTTGCTTCCAAGGCAAGCATGTTGCCCCTGAGATATCATCCCAAGACAAGTATTTTCATGCAACATGTAATTAGTGATGTCACCTGTGCAGAGTACAGAACTCACCTTGCCAACACTGAAAATATTTAAATAAGTATAAAGGCATGTTAAGCCAAATCAGTAAGACCAAAGATAATGGAATGCCAATACTTTTTTTTTTAACATAGCCAACTAGTAGACATTGTGGATTTGCATGATGCTTTAAAAAAGTAGTTTTGTTTTGTTACTCACTTTATTGCTCTGGACATTGCTGACTCAATATGGTGCTAGGACAGGTACACACGTTCTAGTGAGACCTCTCAAGAGCGCTTCCATAACTCTCCACTTTCCGTGTGACATCAGGCACTTGAGGACTGCTGTGAAGATGAGTTGTCTCGTGTCCCTTCTTACCCTCCCAATCTCCATGCAAGTGCTGTGATTATGATTCTTTAAATTAGCATTAATGATGTTATTTATATTTCATCTGTTTCATTCAAAAGTTTACGTCTTTTTGTTAACAATATCTTACATGTGAATTACTGCATCTTGTTATCATGGACAGATTGTGTAGGTTATTCCTGACGTGCATGGGCCCTTCTGCATGGGTAAAACGCTGATGATATCAATAGAATATGCTACAGAAGAAACTGCATGTGCTTTGGTAAGGGGCTGACTGAGTAGCTCCAGGCACTGTGCATCAACTAGGACATGTCCTGTCCTCCTCAATGGTAGAATCCAGTCACTAATGGCTTGACATTTCGGGGGAAAGACCGATTAGCTCAATGGTGTTATCTGGCTGCTCATGAGTTAACCCAACTGGTCCACTAGAGATAATGGAAAACTGATGCCACAGGGAGAGTAAGGAGATAAGCTCTTTTGTTTGTATAGCTGAAGAAGCTGTTTTCCTTTTAAGGAATATTTACTTACCTGAACTCTGCTTCCTGGCGCTGGCACTGCAAGTCTTGGAGGACTCTTGCCGTGGAGAATCTGCACTCGCTTCCTGGAGGAGGCGGAGCGCATCAGCGCTCACGTGTGCGGTCAAGTGACTTGTTCCACCACAGAAATTGCAGCCCCAGCCACCCTTGCAGCGTTAAGCCCGGTCGCGGAGTAAAGGGCGGTGCATTTTTTCGGCGGCAAGAACTGTTTTGTTGCTGTCTGGCGCTGGGCTTTGGGTACTGAGTCCAGTTGATTACCAAATTGCCCGGAGGTGACCGGGGGAAATGGTTGCCACGCCAAAAGCCTTACTCTCGAGCAGGCCGCAGATGCGCCACAAGACGCTGCAGCAACGTCGGATGTTAAACCCCTGGACTGCCCTGCCGGCAAATTCAGCTGTAGTTGCTGCAAGCAAAAAACTACAAGGTAAGACTGTTGCCGGCGCGATGACTGTGGGTTCCCTAGCTATGTCTCAGACTATTGCCCAAGTACACCTTTGATGACTCTATGATCCATTCGGAGCCTACTACTACGCAAGGTGGATCTGACATTTGCGATCAAATTTCAATTTCTATCCCTATTCCTATCACAGTAGGCTCAGTACCCCCCAATCTACATCAAGACCATTGGTTTTACTCTCCCTTACTGACCTTGCACCGATCCCCACGCTCCCAGACGATGGTGAGGTGGCAAAGGTCCCCCATGTTGAGAAAACTCCTCTACCTGAATTCTACTTTTCCCCCTTTGATCTTACAGACGCTGAAATTATAAGCGCCACGTTGGCTACGCAAGACAAAGCCAACGTAGCAGGCGTATCGGGGTACCTTCTATCTGCCCTGCGGTCCAGGGGGTCAGGGGGTTGATTGATGCGAACATTCTGAAATGCATGCAAATGATGAGCCGGAAAACCTCTTCACCATAGCTGATTTAAGTACCACACTGACCACGCAGCCTGCTCCCTTTGATGGCACATCAGATCGGATTTCCCCTGTTTCAGGCATCAAAAACACTGACCCTAAAAAATTCTTGCAGCCGACAACAGGGCCGGTGGAAAACAATAATCTGCTTGAGGCATCAAAAGCCTTGAAATTGCCAGTATCAAAGTCCAGAGAATCAAGCATTCATATGAAGGTGCACATGCTGCAGTCTGCTGTAGCCCCAGCATTGCCCTCTCAAATCTCTGGTGGCATGCCCGAGAGGGCAATATTGGCCCCTTCTGCATCTAAAGTGGACAGGCAAGTACAACAGCGGCCACAAAATGGTTAGTCTGATGATATTCCAGTCCAGCAGCGCCTGCCCAATGATCGTCCGAACTTCAATCCTCGGACAACTCATATGGGCCAGAAACCTGTGGCACATCCGATTACAACCCTGTTGGCCACATCTACATTGACATCTCAAACAACCCCGTGTCCTGGTCTCCAAGAAAAAGTCAAACCTTTGTACTTGTCGAGTACAGTGAAACAACGAGAAGGCAGCAGTTGTTTACCAGGTCCAAATTTTTCAACACTATTAACCACTCCATCAAAAGCTTCCAGGTCTAGCTTCGAGCACCTAGTAGCTCCAACTCCAGTTAAAGATGGACAGAAAACACCAAATTCAAAAATCAATCTAACTGTGGGTGCTGCAATACAGCTACATAACAATGTGCTAGCGGCGTCGTCACAAGCCATGATTCCGTTTGTTAAGCTGTATGAATCGTTAAATGAAACAATCAGAGACCAAGGGGCCATATTAGTGAATCTCACATCTAAATTGGACCAAATTGATTCCTTTACTAAGTTCATCCAGCAAGATGTGCAAGCAGGAAAAGACGCAAGCTCGCATTGGTATTCTCGTCTAAACGACCTCGTCACCCTACAACAGGAGAGACATGATCTTCGGAAGTCCTGACTGAGATTGCGCCCCTACTCAACTCAGGTCATTGTTCAACCCAGTTTAAAGCTGACAAGCATAGTACGGTACCATCGCTGAACGCTTTCTCTAGGGCGCAGGCTGAGAAGCAATGTGGTGCTTCCTCTGTTTCAGTGACATTTCAAAATGATTCACCCACTGACCTGCAGGTGATAAGTCAAAATGTCTCTCACACAGCTGCAGATGATTCTTCCCACATCTTGGCTAGGGTCGACCAGCATGGTTCGTCAGACGCCATGTCGGCAGCTGTGGCAGTGGAGCCGCCATCTCAAGTTACATCGCTTGCAACATCAGCCGCGATACAAGTTGATGTGCAGGAAAGTGTACCGTCCATAGCCAGCATCTTTGGGGGACCTGTAAAAAAGAACTAAATTGCAAGCTGCTCTGCACACTCAAATACAGCTAGCTCAAAATCCAAGCTCATAGTTCAAGCCAAAACTGTAAAGCAAACTACAAAGGCTAAAAAAGTAAAACTGATAACACACACCTCCACGAAAAAGTTTATTAGAAACCTGACTACTCCCCCGCGGTTGGGGCTTTTTAAGCACAACATTGAGTATGTGAACGGTCTCTCAGCAGTACAATCGTGTGTATTGAATCCACCTATGAAACAAGGTGCCACGCGTCGTCATTCAAACTCAGATGACAATTCCTCAGTTATTTCTGTGAAATCAGATGCGCCAGACTTATTTGATCTTTCTACGTACTCAAACTCGAGCAATGATGAGCTATCGCAGGAAGCCAGTGAAGAAAATCCGCTCGAGATGCAGAGGTCTTCCAAAGGTACTCACTTAAGGCAAAGTCGCTCACCTGAGAAGTGGAAAGCAGTAAAAAGTCCAAAGTTCACTATAAAGCAACGCAACCAGCAAATTCGTCCCACTTGGAGGTCTCAAGCTTCGCACTTACAGCGACAAAACAATCATAAGTGTAAATTGAGGCTACAAAATATCCATAAAGACGACAATGAAGTGAATCTGAATCGAACAAATGTCTTGCGTCTATTCAATCATATCCCTCCTCTGCGGTTGATAAACTCGGATGGCATTAAAATCGTTGAATATGTGAATGAACGTTGCTCTGATGCTGTGCTGTTACACATAGACTCAGCAGGTGTACGTAAAACACTCCTCAAAGCAGCTGAAGATCTACTGCTGTTTGGCTTTGATATTTCAGTCGAACCAGAAAAGCAAGCCTGGACCAGTGATTCCAATCAGTCGGTATTAAGTTCGGCCGACATAAACCCAGCAGAGGTGAGATCTCTACGTCACAGCATGTTCTCTGAGGGGAAACCATCTGAATCAAACACCCGAAAAGAAAAAAAAGCTAGTCTCCAGAAAAATCGGAACCAGGATTAGCCATGACTATGCTACCAAGACGTCACCTCATCCATCATATCGTGGAACACACGAGGGTACCATCATCTGCTTCAGGATTTCGAGGTCCCCTTAGATGATGTCTTTGCTATCTGCTTGCAAGAGACCTGGTTGATCGATGCACCAATGAGAGATGGATTTGTCACAATGATCAACCCGGCTATTAAAAACAAACAAGGGTGCCCGAGTGCAGGACTATTGACCATGATACGACTGTCGCAAAATTGGTCTAGCCCAAGTTGTGTCAATCCAAACCCATATATTCAAGCCTCTTTAATGCACTCACAGACTGAAAATCCAAACGTCTCTTATTCCTTGCTACTGATAAATTGTTATTGGAATCCAGCGAAAATACAAGAAGCGGACTACATCTCTGCGATCAGTGGCCTACTGGATGACGCGCTGATGAAATATCATAACCTGACAATCATCTGCTGTGTTAAATGGGTCTTGGTTCAAGTGTGATCCTCAGTCCAACATCTACAGCCATCTCGTACATGAGGATCTAGGCGCGAAGGAACAACGTTGGTCCACTCTAATGGAGACGCATAACTGTGTGATTTTGAATGGCAGAGTGAGAGTTGACATGCCGGCTCAACCGACATGGCATCGTAAATCTTTGCACAGTATTATTGATTACTTCTGGGTGTCCAGGAATCTTGAAGAAAAGATAAGCTCTCTGCAGTCCATAAATTCAACAAAGAGCGATCATAGGATACTAAAACTAGATTGCCTATTGCCAGGGCCCAAATCTGTACTCTGATATCCGATGCAAGTCGAGGCATATCCAAGTGGCAATCGCCTAAGATTGAGCATCAAGAAGATATGCGCCTTAACGGAAAACCTGATAAACCTGCCAAGTGGGGTTGACTATACGCCGCTGTTAGCAATATATAAAACAACAAACAACGCGGTACCTAGTCAACCTACAATTCATAATCATTGGTTTAGCAAAGTGATGGATGCCAAAAAAAAAGAGTTAAGAAGTGACATCCGCCGTTTAAAAAAACAAAAAAACATTTCATGGACAATTATACGTAATGAAGTCAAATCAAGAAGAGCAACCTATAGAAACTGGACTAGATCCCAGAAACTCATCGTCGAGCAAGACCGCGCTGAACTCATGATGAAGTTGTTGGTTACCAAGAACAAACAAGACACTTGGAAAATCTTGAATATGGGGCTGTCAATAAGTCCAAACCTAACACAGAATACGATCACTGGTGATAGTTGGTGCAAGCACTTCACAGCAGTCTTTAATAACCAGTCTATAGTGCCGATGTTAGATCTTGAAGCCAAACTAGTGGCGTGGGATGTTCAAATGTCACAAACTGAAATTGTGGATGCTATTAAGTCACTCAAAAACTTGCACGCTGCTGGGCCAGATATGATTAGCAATATGATGCTAAAAAAAAATCCACAAATCTGGCCCCTTTCATTGAGCGCCTTTTTCAAAACATCGCAAGTGCACAAAGAGTGCCTGAGTCCTGGCTTACTGCAATTGTGATCCCGGTTCATAAGAAGGGTAGTTGGGAGGCTCCCGAAAACTATAGGCCATTGCTCTCTTAGACTGCATCGGTAAACTATTCGGTTCCAATTTGAGGGTGAAATTGGCATCCTGGGCTAAAAAAGCAGGAATTCCTGATGTACGTCAAACAGGGTTCTCAAAGGGCACAGGAGTAGACGTAAATCTCTCTATATTAACAGCCCTGAAATTAGACGCCCTAAAACAAAAATCCAAACTACATCTAGCTTTCATTGACATGAAGCAAGCGTTTGATGGCATTAATCGCAAACTGCTCTGGAAAAAATTAATTAATTGGAATTGCCCTGAAGATATCCTTATCCCAATAATGGCTCTTCACACGAACACTTCATTTCGCGTTCGCCTTAATAACAACGGTGACTTATCAGACAGTATACTCACGACAAGGGGAGTGAAGCAAGGTTGTCCGCTTGCCGCCGACCTGTTCAAACTATTTCTTGCAGATCTTCCGAATCATCTTGAGCAGGCACACTGTTTCCCCCCAAGATTAAATCTGTCTTCTGTACACTATATTGCATACGCAGATGATCTGGTATTAATTGATAAAACTCAGATCGGCTTGCAACGGCTCTTGAATTGTCTTTTTGATTACCTAACCATTAATGAGCTGGTAATCAATCCAGACAAAACGAAAATTCTATCAATAGGTACAAAAACTAGCAAAAAAGATTGTGCATTTAATTGGGCCGTTGGAGGACAGCGATTATCTACAACTAATTCAATCTGTTATCTGGGTGTCCAGTTTAACAATTCAATTTGTGAAGAGCAGTGGCTAAGTGTCCTAAAATTGAAAGCAGCACGATTGGCGATCCAAGTGGCAAAGCTCAATAATACCTTTGGAAAATGTTCGCTAACGCCGGTTCTAACGTTCTACCTTCATAAGGTAGTTCCTATCTTAACATTCGGCGCAGAAGCCGGTTGGAACATCAGTGAGCAAAAATGGAACCAATTAGAGGGGCTTTTCTGGAGACGAGTTTTGAATCTTCCGGACTGTGTGTCAATCATCTTGATACACCATGAATTATCATTGAATTCCCTCTTCACCCATATGATATGGAAATCCATCTTGCTATGGCGGAAAATAAAAGAGGTGAGTGGGGCTCCAGCCTATAAAATATGTACTCCTATTGACGACTCACACACCAGCCGACTGTTAGACCAATGGCTCAATAAAGTTCAGGCGTGGATCGTGGCTGCAGAAATCAATAATTTCAATTTATTTTCTCGTCCCAAACTTGCCAAAAGAAAATTTGATACATGGTCGTGGATCGCTAATGTTGAAAAACGTTCAGCAATTTCAACTGCTCAAGGGCTAGGTAATGCTAAAAAAAAAACTCAACTGCCAAGCCAAATATCTGTCACAATGTTATACTCGTTTCTATCGGGAGCAATTTCTACGCTTCCGGCTAAACACCTTGACCTCGAAGGAAATCCTATATCAAAGGAAACACCCCAATATAAATAATAATTTATGTCGCTTTTGTGCTGCTGCTATAGAATCACTGAAACATTTAATCCTAAATTGCCCAGCAATATGCGACCAGCGCACTGCCTATTTAGGCGAATTTGCCCCCTTGGATGAGAACATGGCGACATGGTGGGACATGATTTCCTCTGGACAAAACCACAAACATGTATGTGCCATTGTAAATTATCTAACTATGCTTCTGAAGTTTCCTTTGGACTATAAAGACACTCCAAACTGAAATCTCGGTAGCACATAAAGATGCCGGTAGACCATTGTGTTTATTGCATAGAAATGATGTGTCGATGTCTTGAAACAAAAGTTTTTTCTTTTTGTCAAAACTGTAGTCTTTCAATAAAACATTTTTTTAAAAAAGATAAGCTCTCCGAGGTCACCAGCTTGCTCCAGCTGACACAAATGAAGGGCCAGGTAAATTAAAACGGGGTTGGTACTGGCTAGCTGTTGTATAATAAGGGGGATGAGCCAGCAGGACTGAAAACCTGATTTGTCCATAGGTAAGGAGGCAAGTATGTAGGACAGGGGTGTCCTGGGCTGCTTTGGAGTCTTGAGGTAGTCTTCAGTCCCTAATTAGGAGGAGCCCCACGGTCTGTTGCAAAGGCACCTTCATAAGTGCTCGAGGCTCGCTTTCCCGACTATCCACGGGTCCCAAAGGCAAGTCTCACGAGACTGCACTGCCTCACGTGATCTCCCAAGGTCCCTACACTATCATTTATGTAAGATTGATCTATTTTCACATACAAGTGCCCAATACAAACTATCAAAAACAAAAGTAAATCAAAAGGCAAAGATTAAAGACAACAGTCAAAATGTAACCACATCAGCAGTGTAGTAAGGCCATGGCTTCAACAAACAACATGAAAATGTCCTCCTGTGGAAGAAGAAGATGTTTGCTCTGTTGCATTTCAAGCTGCTGGTTTACACCGAATGTTTATACAGAGGTGGATATAAACTGCAACCACAAGTAATGGCCTGGCAACCTCAGTTAAACCCCAGAGCATATTTATCAAGGGCAGTCAGCACTATTCATAGTTGGCGCAGCCTACAAAGCAAGTCAACATGTATATTAGCATCCGTGGGGAACCTCAACAAAAACAGCGCTAATAGTATGAAAAGAGAAATATTTAGGCAGCCGAAAAGTGAAATGAAGAGTGCAGGGGGAAGAAATCCTTTCTTAATTTTCACCATGCAAAAGTAATGAAAACTGCAAAGAGACTAATGCAAAACGAGGTTTGGCAGTGCTGCCACTGTTACTCGTAGAAGTTGTTCCATGGAGACTGACCATCAAAAAGAAACGTAGGTGGCCTGACGAGATTGACGGAAGTAGCTACCATGATGTGCTGTGCGACTATTTTGGAATGCAATTCTGTTGTATAAATGATGTGCAGGAAACCTTAGTGTGGCCGGTTAGACACTTTTATTGTGGCTCCAATATCAGTTTTATTACTATAACTCACTGAACTGTCCATAGGTCATAGGGCATCTGGCCCTCAAACATTCTGGATGCTATGGACAAAGTAATGTCTATAATGTAGGTGATTACAGTCCAAGGTAGGAGCACCGGGAGCTCAACCGGTTCCGTGCCCTATGCTCCGGCTTCTGGTGCTTTGCGCTCTATCTGCATGCACTTCCTTGTGCTGACGAGATCTCGCAAGACTGCGGGTCCCACGATATCTCTACACACCTCCCCTTGATAATGCAGAACAGCTTATTGCACAACATAGTCATTGTATCCCACCGGTCTTCTATGTTCCCTTCTTGGTTGATCTTCTTTCTGGCCACTGGTGTCCAGTGCCTGACCAGTTTCCTGGAAGGCTTCTGGTGCATCTCCTTTGGCTTCTTCCTCTGTGAACTCTTTCCCTCCTGCTTCCAGTTCTTGTTCTTGCAAAGTTTCTCTGTCAGGGCCTTTGCAGGGGTTGGGTTCCTCTTGTGGCTTTTCTCCTTCACGATGCTTCTCAAACATGGCTACTCGCTCCATGTTCCATGTGCAACCATCCTGGGGAGTACATGGTTGGTTCCTCTATGAATCACTCTTATGGGTTGACTGAACTTCGAACCAGTAATTTGATCCTTGGTTGGTAGACGTATTTTAATCCAGTCACCTTCCTTTACTTCTCGACCTTGGGTCATCATTCTTCTGTCGCTCCATCTTTTCATGCATGCCTTGCTGTTCTCTTATTTCCATACTACTTCCGACATGTCTACTTCATCGTCTTCTCTTACTCAGGCCAACCTGGGTGGCACTAGTGTAGACGCTGCCCTCCTCCCTCTCAACATGCAAAATGGTGAGATTTGGGTGATCCCGTTAGGCGTTAGCCTGTGAGCTGCAATGGCCTCTTTGATAGTTTTGAGGGGATCCATCCCTGAAGCGGTCACCAGTTGGATGGCTCCTTTAATGATCCTATTCGCTCTCTCCACAAGTCCATTAGCTTCGGGATGGTAAAGCGCTGCTTTCCTTTGATGAATGTTGTTTTTGTGCAGGAATTACTCCAAATCCCTTGACACCAAATGTACTCCATTGTCTGTTACTAACTCGCTAGGGAGACCCTCCCTCTGAAAGATAGATGTGAGGACTTCTATCACGGTGGCAGTGGTGATATTGGGGACAAACTCAGCTTCTACCCACTTCGACAGGTAGTCCACCAGTACTATACCGCACAGATGTTTGAGTGTCATTGCATCCAGCAGTCTGATAAAATTCAGTCCCATTTTTGACCATACTGCTTTGGGGATCTCGGTGCGAATCATCGGAGCTTGCCCGATCTTCAAGTGTTTATCACTTTTGAGACACTCGTGGCATCTCTCAATCATGGTGCGAATTTCCTGATCCATGGAGGGCCACCAGTATGCTTCTATCACCCTTCGCCGCATCATGGTGTTCACTCGATGCCCTGAGTGGGCTCTGCACAGAATTCTTTTTCTCATCCCTGTCGGTGGTATCACTGAAGCTTCCTTTGCCACTTTCCAGTACAGCCTCATGCCTTCTGGCACTGACTATTCATCTTGCCATCCATTCCTGATCCATTCTCTGATTCTCACCATGGTGGGGTCTTTCCCATCTTCTTCTTTCCAATGTTTGTCACTTAGTTCCAGGTAGTATGGGGCCTTGAGGTCTTGGATGGATGCCACTATGCATTCCTCCTGCAGGAAGGTGGTGGCTTTGGCTTTGTCTTTGTCTTTGCCTTTGTCTTTGTCTTTGGGTAATCTTGACGTGCAGTCCGCCTGCGATGTGATTAATCTCGAAGGTGTAGTCCTGTAGTCATGCAGCTTGGCCGCAATGCATGCCAACCTGGGTGTCGACACTTTTGTACCTCCTATACTGTGCATGTGAATGAGGGTATTATGGTTGGTGGCCAGTTTAATTTTTTTGCCCCACACGTACGTCCTGAATTGTTCAACCACCCATGCACACGCAAACATCTCATTCTCAACAGTGGAGTAATTTTGTTCAGCCGACGATAGGGCTTTAGAGACGGATGCCACTACATGTTCTGCATCTCCATTACTTGGGTGAGGACGGCTCCTAATCCACACGTGCTGGCATCCATGGTGATGACTGTACACCAATCTGGATTGAACGGCTGCAGGCACAGTGCTTCCACTATGTGCTGTTTGATACTTTCTACTGCTTTCTTCTGGGCTTCTTGCCATGTGAGTTCAGTCTCTTTTTTAAGTAGGTCTCGCAATGGCATGACATTTCTGAGAACCTATGGATCAATTTGGCATAATTCTCTGCTAGTCCTAGGAATGACCACACTTAATCCTTGTTTGTTGGCTCTAGAGTTTTGATTATTGCTTGCAGCAGGTTTTGTTTGGGGCTCATGCCGTGTGATGACATTTTGTACCCTAAGTATTCAACTTCACATGCTCTCAATATGCATTTTTCATATCTTAGCTTGACTCCAGACTCTTGCAGCTTGGGAGAACTGTCTTCAGGGTGGCATCATGGGTCTGCTCATATGTGCCGTACACCATCCTGGAATTAGGGCACATTTTTTATGTCTCGTAGTAGCACATCCATCCTTTGAAACGCTGAGGCCGCAGATGAAAGGCCGAAGGGCATCTTCTTGAACTGGTTGGTGCCAAACGAGGTGATGAATGTGGTGAACGGCTTGGAGTCTTTGTGCAACAGGATTTGATGATATGCATCCCTCATGTCGAACTTGGAGAACACTCTGGCCTCTTTCATCATGAGGATTATCTCATTAATGCTTGGCAGGGGGTGGCTGTCTGAAATCACTTCTAGGTTCAGATTGCGAAGATCAATGCATACACTTAAGTCTTGTGAATTTTATTTTTTTATGAGGACGACAAGTTTCAACCACTCTGATGCCTCGATTTCTTTGATGGTGCCCACCTTCACCATTCTGTAAAGATGGTTTCTGAGCGTGTCTCTGGCGGTTGCTGGTACTGGCCTTACTTTGTGCTTGAGAGGGACCGCATTCGCGTTGAGTAGTATTTTGTGAACAAAGCCTTTAATTTTTCCCGGCCCTTCCGAGAACAGCTTTGAAACGTCTTGCCTGACAACCGGCGCTCCTCTTGTACTGACTGTCAACACCTGGTCCTCTGTGCTAGGGTCGAGCTTGATTTTGAGCTTTGACTGATTGTCCCAACCTAAGACTGCGGGGCCTTCTTGACTGAAGTATATTCTTGTAGTGGTTTCTCTCCCTTTAAACTCCCCTTTCCCCTTGATGTAACCTAGTAAGTCGATGGATGCACCTCCGAACACTGTGAGCTTGTGACGGGTGCTGATGACTTTGACTGTTTCTGTGCCCATTATCTCTTTGTAAGTGCGAAGGGGCAAGATGGTTAAGTCTGAGCCTGAGTCCGCCATGACTCTCGATTCCAGCCCGTTTATTTTGATGGCAGAGTGGGCCTTGTCCCTCCTGGCTCGTGAACTGTTCACCATTATCACCGTAGGCCTCCCTTCTTCGTCGGAGGAGGATTGCCTCTCTGCCTTGTACTCGGCATTGACGTTGCTGACCTTTTTGCTTTGCCATCTGCACACAATTGGAAAGTGTCCAATCTTCTTGCACACTGAGCACTCTTTATCTCTTGCGGGGCATTTTCTGTTATTGGCTAAGTGTTTGGTGCTGGTGCATCTGTGGCACTTCAATGGTTCTTTCCTTACCCACTTTCCTTCTCTTGTGTCAGCGACTGGTTTCTCCTTGTTGGTCCGGAAGGCTATGGCTTGTTCTTCTACAGGGTTGGGTCCGCCTGCGTATTCTTTCCTTCTTCCTGCGGTCTCTTCTACCGCCCTCATGGTCTCGACAGTCTTTTCCAGCAGTAACTCCTTTTTCTAAAATGAATTTGTCCTGCACCTTCCTGCTGTTGGTAGGTACTGTTAGCATATCGCAGATCAGTCCTTCAGCGTTATTACCAAAATTGCACACTGCGGCCAATTCGCTTAGTTTGGTCACATAGTTGTCCACTGGTTTGGATGCTTGTTTCCGGCTGTAAAACCTTATTCTGTGCAGGGCGGTATTCTCCTTGCTGGCAAAACTTTTGACAATTCTCCTAAACACCTCCTTAAACACATCGTCGTCATCACCGGACGCTAGTTCGGGTGTGAGAATTACAAACACGCGTTGGCCCTGAACGCCTAGTGCATTCAATAACATGGCTATGCGCCTTGCCGCTGTGTAGCCTGCACCGCCTAAAGCTTCCAGGTACATAGTGAATAGGGGTTGCCATTGTGTCCATGGGATGGCAGGCCTACCTGGCGTTTCAAGGAACGGCGGCAGTGGGGTTGCTCCTTGCATGGCGCCGTGTGGTTTCAAGTCCTGATCCTCATCGCCAATTATGTTGTATAAATGATGCACAGGACACCTTAGTGTGGCTGGTTAGACACTTTTATTGTGGCTCCAACATCAGCTTTATTACTATCACTCACTCAACTGACCCTGATCCCAACTCTCGCCACCTACAAACATGTCACCATATTGTCTAAAGACAACACACACTGCTTGAAATTGTGGAATGTGACCTCAATCTGCGTTCCAACCTGTTACGTATCTTTGTGGTGGCGACAACCACTATAGATGACTCTAGTTTATGTCCCAACTTGCTAAAGAGTTTTTGTATTTTCTTCCCTACTGACACTCTTCCCTGAGTACTTAATAAAAGTGTTCTTGTGACATGTCCTGCTTTACTCATTGTTTCTTGATTTCACCCTGTGCATGGTCCAGCACCTGTGTTTTTTGGCCTGACACCTGCGGGTTTAGACACTGTCCATCTACTTAATGCTTTCAGCTTGTGTGATATATGTGTTTTCTTCAAAACCTGGAAATTCAAGATAGTTGTCTTCTTTTTAAGCAGAGTACAGATCATCCATGCGGCCCACATCACCTGGGCTTGAAAAGCTAAAAGAAAGCATGCTGATGCCTCTGGTCTGAGTAGACTTCAGGGCAACATCAGAGTTCACGGGTTAAGAACAAGATATAGAATTGCATTTCCTAAATAGAAAGAACATGAACATAGTAGAGAGGATGTACCTTCTTTACATGCCGAATTTTCACAAATGAGCACGTCAGCTTATTCACAAAGGAACAATGTCCTCGTCTGTGGGGTTATGCTTCAGTGCAGATGTTGACTTGGCCAGCACCAGATGTTGACCTGGCCAGCACCATTACACCCACATGCTGCTGACACTAGAGTAGGACATTACACAGGTTGTTGCTGTGAGCACGTTCACAACGACCCTGCCATTGTTAAATGTTTAAAAAAGAAACGACGAAACGTTTTACCTGTCTGAGAGCTAGAAATCAACGTGGGACTGCAGCAGTGCATGTTACTTCCATTCCATTTACCGGAAATGCATGAAAGGAGCTCACACTTTGCATTCTCCTGTGCTTGTTTAAACAGATGCAACGGTGTGTGAAAGTATTCTGAGACTTGCAAAAGATATCATACATGTGAAAGAAACTTGGGAACTTTGAAATGTGTAGAAATGTCGTCTGAGCTGTTCTGAAAAGGATCCGCTGAACGTGCACATTAGTAATGTGCTCATTAAGGAATTTTTCAGATTTTTTGGGGCATGGAGGCAATGATATGATATTATAAGTCGTTTATAACGCGCCTGTACGCAGGTGTTTCTAGGCGCAACAACACAAGGGAGGGAAGACAGCGGGAGGACAAGACACACGATTTACTAGGCCTTATGCCATTCAAATCATGCAAGTGCGACAATGCCAAGTGCAGGGGAAGTGTCAGGGAGAGGGAAGGAGGAAGTGCAATCAGGGCAGCAATGCTCTGAGTTAGTGCAGCCAGGGCAGCACGGCTCTGGGTAAGTGCAAGGAGGCAGGGGACTGTAAAGGTTACACTTACAGCCCCTAAGTGTGCCGTCAGCCCCGAGGTAGTGCAGAGGAGACCGATCATGGAGGAGCCTGGTACCCAGTGAGACTCTGAGGGTAGCCAAGAAACCAATGTGCTAACTTATCCCATGACTTGTGCTAAACATAGTTTCACAATTGGGCCCATAGTTTAATGCAACAATAATATAGCAAAGCATGGCAAGTTGTATTCCTGTGGCTGCAGGATCTGTGTTAAGGCAGGCAGCAATGTGTGAATAATATTTGTAAAACAAATAGATATTTTTACTTTCACTTGCTGATCATTGCGTCTATTGCTTATGTAAAACATGCCTGTATCCCACACAATGAATAATGTAACATGTAGGCATTATCCGAGTTTGGTACTTGACAATTGGCGGCTGATAACCACAGACCTCCTGCCGTCCACACCACGATAAGGTAAATGGGGAAAATCATCAGGGTGCGCCTTCACCCCAGGGTCTCCCACAAGGTGATGTGCGCCAGCTCAATTCCATTATCCAAATGTTCTGAAATCATGCACTGTGCAGAAATGTTGAAAAGAAAAATGCTTCTCTCGCCGGTTCCCATGGAAATAGCTTAGACTAGCACAGCAAAGAATGAGAGCACAACGAGCACTGCCTGTGCCTTTATGAGCAAACCACTTAATGGGGAAAAACAGTATAGGATGTGTTTTTGATTGGCACATGAATATCACAATTAGCATTGCAGAACTACACACTACTGCTCTGTAGGCATTGATGCTGAATTGAAGCCAAACTGACACCATTACCTTTCACATGTGTCTGCTTTGTCGGCACACATTGTTATCTGCTATTATATACACTGAAAAAGAGCAATGCTAATTAAACCCTTTTTTGGTGACTTTATCTTCAATTCACAGTCTTTCTGCGGTGTGTATTAGCTTTTTAATAGCTGTTGTTTTATATTCTTTATTTATTCTACTTTTGGGCAATGCAATGATATAACCATGAAAGCAACTTGACTGTGGAGATATACATTGACTTGGTTTCTGCAACCAAAAAAAAAAAACTTCACGCTCACACACTATTTGCTAGAGGACTGCGTGATTCAGTGCGACATGAATAATTTAGGACTAACAGGTTTGACAAAGCAGATAAATAATTTAGAAAATACACACTAAGAACCAAGCTCTGACAAGGAAAAAATGTGATTGTGGAGCTAATGAACTTCATTTTTATAAGTATCTCATTTACTGATAGTGAAGTGTGTGTTACCTAGTTTGCAGGCTGTTTGCGTCCTGAATAATTGCCTCATTAATCTAAGAAATATCAACATGATAATATCATTAAAAAACTACAGCATGATAAAGAGCATTACGAGGAGAGATGAGCTACTATCCGAGAAGATATGTGTATTCTGGGAAAAAAGTTTAGTTGCAGTGACATTAAGGTGAGAACATAATGCAAAAAAGCCTAAACTTTGCACCCCCTGATGCACAGCCTATGACCAAAATTATGCCATTACAGTTTACAGTGGCCCCTTATTGTGTTTAAATATACAGTGGGCATGGCCAAACTTTGTTGCCACTGCCCATGGCTGGTTAGTGTTGTAATGTAATGTAATCAGTAAAGCCATGAATGATGTCATCGGTGATGCCATAGATGATGTAATTAGTGATGTCTCTGGGAATGACACCTGTGACATGATCATTGTGGTTATATTCTGGTTACATCACTAATACCATCATATTAACTTCACTGATGACATCACAGGTGCCATCACTAATATCATGTATGACAACAAGCATTATTTAACTGATGGAATCAGACATAAGATTACTAGGTACTCACACATAATTGTAACCCTTTTACGTTGCTACATATGTGATTTTGGCAATGAGTATATTGTGGGAAATATTCAGCTTTCACACATATATCATATGACTGCCTGTGAAGCTTTCATTTGTGGTACTTTGGTAAAAGATGATATCTGAATTATAAGTGTGAAGGAGTGACAGATAGAGGAGACCAACTGTCACCAGGAGTCATATCACAGCACCCAGGGTAAAATTAATTAAGGGGAGTAGGAGAGTTAAATGGCAATAGAGAACAAAGTGAGTCCCAAAGGAGGGGCAGACGCAAGGCATAGAGGCGTCATGGAGAGAAGCATAGAATTCAGCACAGAGACAACACCGGCTGTCCTAGGTCACGGTCTGTGATTGAATGACCATCCATAAACTGGAAGAAAAATGTGTCCTTGTGCAGCAGTTCTACTCCGTTTGCTGGTTAGTGGAGATGATGTCACCAGTGTTGTCATAAGGAATGTCATATTGTCATCTGTGATGTCATCATTGTGGGCATATGCTGCGTAATAGGGGGCCCAAAGTTAAGGTTGCTTTAGCTCAATATAAGGGGTTTTGTTGCATTAAGATTAAGTTCTTACCTTAACGTTCCTGCAACTAAAGTTGTTTTCCTTGCATTTCAAGGGTTTTGTTACAATGTATTGCTCACCTTAAGGTCGTTCCATCTAAACTTTTTCCTTGAGTTTCAATTTTTTTTTTTTATAGCATACTTTGAACATTTTCTTTGGATGTGTTATTCATAATGACTTACCTTATTTCTGCAATGCGTGCCTCATTTTTTCTGCTCGGTCACCATAACATTTGTGGAAGACAATGCAATATATTTCATAATAGAAATATAAAGATTACTGAAGCTATTTTTTTCATAAAAATAATTTATGAATACGGAACATATTCTGAGTACTCAACCAATTAAGGTTGTGATTAATTAATCATTAAGTAGAAAAAAACTCCTCATAGGAGAGAAACCTCTATTCACTAAACTAAATTGTAACATAGCAATACTCGAAAATAATACCATTAAAACAAATAACTTAATTATATAATATTATTTTTAAAAACATCAGTAGTATGTACATTAAGTACTGCTATACATTAATTTGCTATACATAATTGTAGCTTTCACCCCCGCAGTGGTGATATGACCTAGATGGTAACAGCCCATCACACCTCGCTAAGGTCTGCCCCAGCACAGCAACGGCCTTCGAGAGGTCTGTGGAAGATTAGCAGGCATTCCAGCCCCCCGCCAAGGGAGTGGAAGCCATTCAGACACCAGAGGTTATCAGGAAATGTGAATGGTTTTTTCCCCACCAAGATATTTGCGCTGCTTCTGTAGACAATCTCCCAAGAAGCGGGAGGAGGGGAAATTATATTACCATATGGAAACGGGACTACGTTCCTTTTCCATGTCTAAGTTGGCAGCCGGGAGACTGGAGGAGCAACAGGACCGGAGGCATAGATCTCCAGTCCTTAAGGGAAGTGGGGATGTCCTTAAGGTAAGTGGGGATGGAGGGAGAGGGTGGGAGGGATGATCAGGGGATTTTGGGAGATGGTGGGTGTAAAGGACCGGTAGGGGGTGTCTGTACTTCTGCTCTCTATATGGTAGAAGAGAGGCACAGAAGACCCCAGCCAAGATTCTCTATTACGGTAGCAATGGACGAGCAATCAAGGCCTAGCTTCTCAGGAGGTGATGCAGGCTGGTTCTTAAGTACAGTGTAGTCCCCAAGCCCCCCACAAAGGAATGTCCACACACTGTATTGGTTAGAACACAGTCTTTATATAATCAATATTCAAGGTTATGTACACTTATCAAAATAACTCACTTTGTACTTAGGAAAATCAACAATGGCAAATATATACAATTCTAAAGTGGTACCACCCTTTGTATTAGATCTCATTAAAGTGCATCAACAATACTGTAACAATGTCACACAGATCAATAGAGTGAAACCAGCAATAGAGAGAGGAGAGAAAATAAGATGGTTGAGCAATAGGCAGAATACTGGTCCCTACCACTAGACACAGTTCTGTGTGGGGATCCCCCCACCTGGGCAACCTGTAAAATAAAGATATAGCACAAGCCCAGTCCATAAATTGTTCTGCAAGTCTTATTCCCTCCTATAATGTTTTTACCCCCCCAATGTACCTGGTGGAGTCGAGTTCTTCGAAGAGGCGTCGACAGATCCTTCTTGAGCGACCCCCTTTCAAGCGGGAGTCACGGATCGTCGAGAGGCGTCGAGAAGCGTTGAGGAACTCGGCGTTCGGCGACGGGGAATCGACGGCCCTTCTTGAATGCCTTCCCTTTCAAGCGGGAGACACGGGGCGTCGAACGCCCGTCGACAAACAGGGTAGAACGGCGTCGATGAGGCGGCAGTTTCGTCCGAGCGGTGCTCGTCGGCGTCGGAGCGTCGGCGTCCTGCAAGGCAGAGGCGTGCGGGGCACCTCGGTGACAATAGTTCTGGACCGCAAAGATTGTGGAGACAGAGGCCCAGCAAGGGCGTCGAGTCGTTCGAGTCTTTGTGGTCTTCGGGTGGCGGGAAACCCACCGGCAGGTTTCTCCTCGGCGCGTTGGTCGTCCTCGACTTTCTCCGGCAGGATAAAGCGGTCGACGGTGCGGTCGAGGGAGTCCTTCGATTCAAATGTTCTTAGGCAAGGAGCGGACGGCTCCGGTCGTCGGCGGCACGGCATCAAGTGGTTCCCACGGCTGGGCAACACAACTTCGACGGGCCTCCAGCGGTTACACAAACCTGCGAACCCTGGTCGACGGCAATGGACTTCGACGGCGGCGATGTCCGGGTGCTTCACTTCGATCTCCTCGGCGATCCCGTCTCGGGTCGGCAGCCTTTCGAGGGTCTGTCTTCCAGGGCGCTTCGGCGAAGATGGAGCGGTGCTCGATGGTCCCTCTGAGCATGGGAAGAGGGCGCCTTACCAGGTCCTCTCTCGGGTCAGTCTTCGACGATTTCGTCAGCCTTCGGATCGGTAGAAGCAAATGCAACAGCAAGTCTTCTTCTTCCAGCTGGACGTCGAGGATCAGCAGTTCCAGTTACTCTTAGAGTGGAGACTCAACTCCAGAACGCTTCTGAACGCTTCTGAACGTTCCTGAACGTTCCTGAACTTCTGGCTGCTTCTGAACAATTACCAGTGGTGAGAGGTCCCCAGATATACTATTCTGTCTCTCATCCACACTGCTGGCACACACTCAGCAGCCAATCATACAGAGGGGCATTCATGCAGTCAGTCAGCCAATCAGGCACACAGTGCATTCAGGCCACACTCCTCCCTTTCAGACACTCACAACAAGGAATGTGGATTGGGACAAGTACCCAGCCATTCAACACTACACACTGCATTCAGGCCAGTTTCGGGCAGGGCTGTCTCAGTCTTTGTCTCTCATGCCAGAATCCAGACAACCACAACAAGGAGTGTGTATTGGTCACACACTCTATTCACCCAGGTCCCACCCACAGGAGGTACCCACAACATACCGTCACTGGGAAGGCTCCAGTCAGTCTAGCTGGGCCTTCACAACAACACCATATATGGAACTTCCACCCAACAGCCAGTCAGGGGGAAGGGACAGAGTCAGGGCTTCCCAGGACTTTGGGAAACAAGGTAACAGGCAATAGAAAGCAAGAGGCCACAGGGGCCATCTTATTTCCTATCAGGAATCAACTGATCCCAATGGCAGGGCCTGGGTATCCCAAAAATGGAGGACACCCAGAGCACCTGTCAAATTCAGCATGGAGCTGCCACCAGCCCATACCCTGCTCTGTGGGCCACCCACAGGTGCCCAAAAACATACACTAGGGGTACAGGGTTGTACCCCTACCCATGGGTGCCATAAGGGTATCCCAGGGGTCTGTTCACCAAACCAAAAGAGAGAGCTGCACTGCCAGGAGTCCCACATGGACTCCTGGGCAGAAAACATGACAGAACACACGATAAAAAGCAGTAAAGGACAAGGATTCAGAGGCCCTGTCCCTCTGATGCATTTCCAGCATCACAGTCGCCCCCCTCAGACTGAGGTGGAGGGTGTCTAATCTCCCACGGGATAGACACCCTCATCCAGACGGTCAACATACCTTCTGGAAAGGCCATCTGCATTATCGTGACTCTTCCCTGGTCTGTGCTCTATGGTGAAGTCTAGCCCTTGCAGGCTAATGGACCACCTGAGCAATTTCGGATTCTCACCCTTCATCTGCATAAGCCACTTCAGGGGCTTATGATCTGTTTGGACCTTGAAGGTAGACCCCGTAAGGTAGGGCCTAAAACGCCTAAGGCTCCAAACTATGCTAAAACACTCCTTTTCAACAGTAGCCCACCTAAGTTCTCTACCCTTGAGTTGTCTACTGATGAATATGATAGGATGTTCTCTCCCTTTGTCATCTAACTGGGACAAGACAGCTCCAATTCCGGTGTCGCAGGCATCCGTCTGGACGATAAAGGGTCGGCTGTAGTCAGGCGCACACAACACAGGTGCCCTACACAGACTTTCTTTCAAGCCATCAAAGGCCCTCTGACAGTCTTCGGTCCAATTAACCTTCCTAGGCTGTTTGGGTGAAGTTAGAGCTGTCAGGGGTGCAGCTATGGTTCCATAGTCTGCCATGAAATTGCGATAGTACCCAGTGAGGCCCAAAAAGGCTCTCACCTGGGTTTGAGTAGTGGGAGTCTCCCAGTTCTGTACATTCTGTACTTTACTGGAGAGAGGTTGGATTTGACCCCCTCCTACCTCATGACCTAGATAGGTAACTTTCCCCTGAGCTATCTGGCACTTGGTGGCCTTGATAGTGAGGTTAGCCCTTTTCAAGGCCTGCAACACCTTATCCAGATGTGTCAAATGCTCTTCCCAGGTGGAACTGTAGACGGCAATGTCGTCTAAATAAGCCACACAAAAGGCTTCCAGCCCACTGAGCGCATGGTTGACCAATCTCTGGAAAGTGGCAGGGGCATTCTTCAACCCAAAAGGCATGACCCTAAACTGGTAGAGTCCCTCAGGTGTTGAGAAGGCCGTCTTTTCCTTGGCATGGTCCGTCAGAGCTATTTGCCAATAGCCTGAGGTAAGGTCAAAGGTGCTCACAAATTTGGCAGCACCTATGGTGTCCACAAGCTCATCAGCCCTGGGCAATGGGTGCGCGTCAGTTTTGGTGACGGCATTGACTCCTCGGTAGTCCACACAGAACCTCCAATCCTTGGTACCCACCTGGGAACTTGCCTTGGGGACAAGGACCACTGGACTGGACCAGGGACTGGTTGAGGGTTCAATAACACCCAGATCCAACATCTTGGCGACCTCAGCCTGGATGTGGTTCTTGACGGTATCTGACATACGGTAGCACCTGCTTTTGACAGGCACACTGTCACCAGTGTCAATTTTATGCCTACACCACGGTGTAAGGCCTGGCGTCAGTGAAAACAGAGAGGCATACTGTTGGAGCAAAGCCCTGCAGGCCCTCTGTTGCTCTGTTGTCAAATCCGGAGAGAGATGTACTCCCTCCACTGAGCCATCCTGAGGGTTGCTATGCAGCAAATCAGGAAGGGGCTCACTCTCATCCTCTTCTTGCCTTGAAGCTAGCAAGAGACATGAGACTTCTGCTCGCCGGTGGAAAGGCTTGAGCCGGTTGACATGGAATATCTAAGGGGCTACCCCAGAGGCTCCCATGTCAACCAGATAATTGACTTCGCCCATCTTGGAGTTGATCCTGAAGGGTCCCGTCCACTTGTCTGCCAAAGCTCTAGGCTTGGTAGGCTCCATCACAAGGATTTCCTGTCCCGGAGTCCAATCCACTTGCGAGGCTTTAAGGTCATGGCAGTACTTATTCAATTCCTGGCTGGCCTTGAGATTTGCTGTTGCCTGACCCATCATCTGGGTCATCCTCTGTCTGAGGCCTAACACATAGTCCCCCACTTGCTTGGCGGGACCTGGAGGGGTGGCTTCCAAGCCTTCTCTGATCAAGGCGAGGGGCCCCCTCACGGGATGTCCAAAGAGTAACTCAAAGGGGCTGAAACCAACACCCTCTTGAGGTACCTCTCTGTAAGCAAACAGCAGGCATGGCAGGAGGAGATCCCATTTCCTCCTTAGGGGTTCTTCCAAAGCCCCTAGCATGCCCTTGAGAGTTTTATTAAATCTCTCAACCAGACCATTGGTCTGGGGGTGGTAAGAGGTGGAGAACTTGTAGGTTACCCCGCACTCTTTCCACATGGTTTTCATGTAACTAGACATGAAGTTGGATCCTCTGTCAGAGACAACCTCCTTGGGGAATCCAACACGGGTGAAAATGCCCAGGAGAGCCCTGGCAACCACCTTGGCAGTAACAGTCCGAAGGGGTATTGCCTCAGGGTACCTGGTGGCAGGATCTACCAAGACCAGGATGAACCGATGTCCACCTGAAGTGGGAGGGTCAAGGGGACCGACGATGTCGATGCCCACCCTCTCAAATGGTGTGCCAACCACTGGCAATGGCTGCAGTGGGGCAATGACACTGCCTCCAGTCTTGCCAGACAACTGACAAGTTGGGCAGGTCCTGCAGTGGGACTCCACCTCTACTCCCATCCGTGGCCAGTAGAAATGGGCAGAGAGCCTCTGCTTAGTCTTCTTGGTCCCAAGATGACCAGCCAAGGGCACCTCATGCGCCAACTGCAGTAGGAAGGGCCTGTAAACCTGGGGTACCACCAACCTCTTGAGGGCACCAGGTTCAGGCTTAGTGGGCTCACTAACAAGGAGCTCACCCTCCCAATAAATCCGGAATGTCCTAGGCACTTCTCCTTGTGCCTGGGACAGGGCCTGTTTTCTCAGTCCCTCGAGAGAGTGGCACTCTCTCTGTCCCTTACAGAAGTCTGCCCGGGAGGGTCCCCCTTCAGCTAACAAGCATTGAAGGTCGGGATGATCCTCCGGGTTGAGAACCTCTCCCACAGGAGAGTCTTCTGTCTCTTCTCCCACAGGAGTTGAGTTTGGGTTTTCCACTGGACCCAGCCCGTCCGGAGCATGGATCCCAATGGGTGCTGTCGGAACAGCAGGAAGAGAAGGTGTTCCCTCCACAGAGGTGGCCTTCTTGGTCTTCCTTCTTCTTGCCTTAGGCCTCGCCTTTGGCTCGGGTACCTGACTCACAGCCAGACCCGGTGTCCTCTGTGACCTAGTGACTGCAGCAGCAGTCATGGGAAGACCATCCGAGATCAACCCCAACTCTACTAGATCATTTCCTAACAGAATGTTAGCAGGGACATTGTCCTGAACCAGGACAGGAAGCTTTGCTGTCTTGTCTCCAATCATGAGTGTGACTAAGGCTACAGGTGATAATTTGGGAGGCCCACCAGCTAACCTGGTGGTTCTCAGAGGAGCACCTACATAGTCCTCTGGCTTGAGCAGGGTCCTGTCCACCACTGTCATGCTTGCCCCAGTGTCTCTCAAACCAGTAGAAGGCTGGCCATTCAAGAGGACACTTCTCAAAATCCTACGGGTGTTCTGTGGGATAGTCGCCAGTACTTCTGCATACTGGTCCCAGGCCCCAAGGGACACTAAGGAAATCTCTACCGGAGCACCAAATGTGATCCCGGTAGAGGAGGGGAGGACAGTGGCCTCCACCTCAGACACGGGGTAAGGGTAGGTCAGGCTGACAGCCTGTACTCCAAGTGCCTTACCTTTACACTTGGAGTCACCCCTTTTGTGATCCAGAGCCCCACAATCCCAACAAGCGCCAGGAGTGCGGGGTACGGTACTGGAACCACTGGGAGTCTGCTTTGCAGCAGGTGGACCACTACTCTTATTCCCACCCGCAGATGACTTATCCCCACTAGATTTTTGGGTCTTGGGAGAGGAAGGTTTAGGTTTACCCGACTGTGACTGCTTGTGGGACTCCTCAGTTTTCTGAGAGGCCCCCTTTTCTTTGTCCTTGTCCTTCCCACTGGAGCCCTTGGGGGACACCCGGTGGGAGACCCACTTGTCAGTCAACCTAGCCAGCTTAAAGGGGTCCAAAATGTTCTGGTCAGCCACATACTGACGCAGCTCTGGTGAACAGGCTTCAGATAAATGCTCAAAAAACAAGAGGTGGGACAATTCAACAAAAGTCTTAACCTTGTATCCATCGATCCACCCCATCATGTTCATGTGCGCAGCACTCACCCAGTCAACCCAAGACACATTCTCTCTTTTCTTAAAATCCCTGAACCTTCTAAGGTATTGGGTAGGTGTCTTGCCAAACTTGGCAATCAAAGCAGACTTCATACACTCATACTGACCCCTTTCTTCCACACTCAGCTTCAGAATACAGTCATATCCAGTTTGAGGCACTCTGCTTAACAAACACTTAGCCCAATCTTTTTTATCAACATCATGAATCACACAAGCCATTTCAAACGCTTCAATACATTGGAGGATATCTGAACCCTCCACAAATACACCAACCAAATCTTTCATAAACTTGGTGGCTGGGGACCTGACACTCTCACTGGTTTTAGCTGAAGTCTCCACTCTAGCTTTCTCTAGCTGGATTCTCTGACATTCAGTGTCCTGGCTCTTGAGTTCAAGGTCCTTATTTCTGAGTTCAAGATCCCTATTCTTGAGCTCCACTTGTTGAGCCAACTCCTCTTTCTTAAGTTCAGCATCTATTTCCAACTTGCAGTATTCAAAGGCCAATTTCATCCTTAATAACTGAAGCTCCAAGGAATTGCTGGGGTTTGGAACAGAGGCAGCAGGAATGGCGGCCTTCCCAGAAACAGATTCAGCAGAAACCCCAGGGGCAGAGTCCTCATTGGTTGCATTCCCCCCCTCATCAAGAGTTTCACCATCAGTCTGGTAGTCCACCAGGGCAGCTATCAGCTCAGCCCTAGACTTATCCACAAAGTCTAACTCCCTGGCTTCACAAGCACTCTGGAGAGCCTCCAAGCTCATCCGAGTCGATTTGCCATTTGCAATAGACTCCATTGTTTGTAATGCAGTTATCTTGTACACAACTAAACCTTAATTTAATAAAGTGCAGATATTTTGTAAGTGGCACGGTTATACACTGATTCTTAAAACCATAAGCATCCCACCGCTGCCACCAGTGTAAAGGACCGGTAGGGGGTGTCTGTACTTCTGCTCTCTATATGGTAGAAGAGAGGCACAGAAGACCCCAGCCAAGATTCTCTATTACGGTAGCAATGGACGAGCAATCAAGGCCTAGCTTCTCAGGAGGTGATGCAGGCTGGTTCTTAAGTACAGTGTAGTCCCCAAGCCCCCCACAAAGGAATGTCCACACACTGTATTGGTTAGAACACAGTCTTTATATAATCAATATTCAAGGTTATGTACACTTATCATAATAACTCACTTTGTACTTAGGAAAATCAACAATGGCAAATATATACAATTCTAAAGTGGTACCACCCTTTGTATTAGATCTCATTAAAGTGCATCAACAATACTGTAACAATGTCACACAGATTAATAGAGTGAAACCAGCAATAGAGAGAGGAGAGAAAATAAGATGGTTGAGCAATAGGCAGAATACTGGTCCCTACCACTAGACACAGTTCTGTGTGGGGATCCCCCCACCTGGGCAACCTGTAAAATAAAGATATAGCACAAGCCCAGTCCATATATTGTTCTGCAAGTCTTATTCCCTCCCATAATGTTTTTACCCCCCCAATGTACCTGGTGGAGTCGAGTTCTTCGAAGAGGCGTCGACAGATCCTTCTTGAGCGACCCCCTTTCAAGCGGGAGTCACGGATCGTCGAGAGGCGTCGAGGAGCGTCGAGGAACTCAGCGTTCGGCGACGGGGAATCGACGGCCCTTCTTGAATGCCTTCCCTTTCAAGCGGGAGACACGGGGCGTCGAACGCCCGTCGACAAACAGGGTAGAACGGCGTCGATGAGGCGGCAGCTTCGTCCGAGCGGTGCTCGTCGGCATCGGAGCGTCGGCGTCCTGCAAGGCAGAGGCGTGCGGGGCACCTCGGTGACAATAGTTCTGGACCGCAAAGATTGTGGAGACAGAGGCCCAGCAAGGGCGTCGAGTCGTTCGAGTCTTTGTGGTCTTCGGGTGGCGGGAAACCCACCGGCAGGTTTCTCCTCGGCGCGTTGGTCGTCCTCGACTTTCTCCGGCAGGATAAAGCGGTCGACGGTGCGGTCGAGGGAGTCCTTCGATTCAAATGTTCTTAGGCATGGAGCGGACGGCTCCGGTCGTCGGCGGCACGGCGTCAAGTGGTTCCCACGGCTGGGCAACACAACTTCGACGGGCCTCCAGCGGTTACACAAACTTGCGAACCCTGGTCGACGGCAATGGACTTCGACGGCGGCGATGTCCGGGTGCTTCACTTCGATCTCCTCGGCGATCCCGTCTCGGGTCGGCAGCCTTTCGAGGGTCTGTCTTCCAGGGCGCTTCGGCGAAGATGGAGCGGTGCTCGATGGTCCCTCGGAGCATGGGAAGAGGGCGCCTTACCAGGTCCTCTCTCGGGTCAGTCTTCGACGATTTCGTCAGCCTTCGGATCGGTCGAAGCAAATGCAACAGCAAGTCTTCTTCTTCCAGCTGGACGTCGAGGATCAGCAGTTCCAGTTACTCTTAGAGTGGAGACTCAACTCCAGAACGCTTCTGAACGCTTCTGAACGTTCCTGAACGTTCCTGAACTTCTGGCTGCTTCTGAACAATTACCAGTGGTGAGAGGTCCCCAGATATACTATTCTGTCTCTCATCCACACTGCTGGCACACACTCAGCAGCCAATCATACAGAGGGGAATTCATGCAGTCAGTCAGCCAATCAGGCACACAGTGCATTCAGGCCACACTCCTCCCTTTCAGACACTCACAACAAGGAATGTGGATTGGGACAAGTACCCAGCCATTCAACACTACACACTGCATTCAGGCCAGTTTCGGGCAGGGCTGTCTCAGTCTTTGTCTCTCATGCCAGAATCCAGACAACCACAACAAGGAGTGTGTATTGGTCACACACTCTATTCACCCAGGTCCCACCCACAGGAGGTACCCACAACATACAGTCACTGGGAAGGCTCCAGTCAGTCTAGCCGGGCCTTCACAACAACACCATATATGGAACCTCCACCCAACAGCCAGTCAGGGGGAAGGGGCAGAGTCAGGGCTTCCCAGGACTTTGGGAAACAAGGTAACATGCAATAGAAAGCAAGAGGCCACAGGGGCCATCTTGTTTCCTATCAGGAATCAACTGATCCCAATGGCAGGGCCTGGGTATCCCAAAAATGGAGGACACCCAGAGCACCTGTCAAATTCAGCATGGAGCTGCCACCAGCCCATACCCTGCTCTGTGGGCCACCCACAGGTGCCCAAAAACATACACTAGGGGTACAGGGTTGTACCCCTACCCATGGGTGCCATAAGGGTATCCCAGGGGTCTGTTCACCAAACCAAAAGAGAGAGCTGCACTGCCAGGAGTCCCACATGGACTCCTGGGCAGAAAACATGACAGAACACACGATAAAAAGCAGTAAAGGACAAGGATTCAGAGGCCCTGTCCCTCTGATGCTTTTCCAGCATCACAGTGGAATAGGGAGGAAACAGAAAGAGGCTCCCTGTTCCCTCCCCGGATTAAAAAAATGAAAAAATAAATGGTGCCGCCTGGGCAAGGGCCTCAGGTGGCTGGGATAGCAGGCAGGGAATGTGTATTCTTTCCCTGTGTTCCCTTTGTTCCATCCACTTTATTGGCAGAGCACCCTTCTCTATGTGTGAATCTCCTTAACAAAGTACAGCACCTATCATTCAGGTAACTACGAACCTGGTTTTGCATCAGCAAATTCTAAATACACAATAAGAGTATCCTAAAAATAAACAACTATATGTTATGTTATTTGGCATTTATATAGTGCTCTATATATCATTGGTATGACCTCAAAGTGCTTGTGGGTTGAACGCCCTCGGGGACCGTAGTCCAGGTCAGTCGAGAGATTAGTTTATTATAGGGTGCTTGGGTGCACTCAATATGTGTCATGATCTCTGCTTCCAAAAGGTCAGGGTTTTCCCAACTCCCTTGGAAGCAGATCCATAACCCAGGTTCCGAGTGCCAACCAGTCCCAATTGGGACCTTTTGGACCCAGTCCTGGCGCCAGTGGCACCAGGCTCATAAATATGCCCAGTCCCAGCGCTGGAAGCGCCGGGCTCATAATGCTTGGGTGGACTTACCTGCAGCAGACCATGCTGCTTACTTGCCTGCCAGTTGAGCCTCTGATCCTCTTCTGTTTGGAACTACTTTTCCTGTTGGGTGGGGCTGGAGCCACTCCCTAGATTCAGAACACTGGAACTCTTCTGGAAGGCAGGAACTCTTTTTTTTACCAGGAACTCTTTTCTTACTTAGGCGTGGCTGTGGAAGGAGACACCTAAGCACTACAGGAGGCTATTTAAACCACACCCGGTGGATGAATCTTGCTTTGCGTTATTCTGCACCCTCTGCAGCAGAACGCTCATTGTGTCTTCTGCATCCGGTCCTGGGCCTAAGGAAAAAGGCTTACCATCCTGAATCCAGTCTTCAGCAACACCTATAAAGACAAGAAAGAACAGGTTAGCATTCCGGCATCTGAAAGGCAAAGGCTTACCTACTCTTCGTGCACTCCGGAGGTCTTCACACTGCATTCCGGCATCTGAAAGAAAAAAGCTTACCAACTCTTCGCACGCTCCGGAGGCCGTCGGCGCTGCATCTCGCATCTGAAAGACAAAACAAGGTGCGTTTAAAGACATTGGGGAACTTTAATACTCACGTGCCATTACTCCTTTCCACATCTAACCCAGTGGGTATCCCGGCACCCTGCAGCCGCTCCGAACTTGTACCTGCAAAATAAAAAGACAGTTAGAGCGCTTCGTGAAGCTGGCAACAAGCGCTTACTTACGTGCTTCCAGGCGCTTCTATTCATCACACGGGCTCCATCTTCAACTCACTTCAGCCCGTCATCCGCCATCGCCGAAACCCTGCAAAACAAGAGACATCATTATTAAAGACTTTAAAGACATTTGAGTTACTCAAAACTTACAGTTCGTGCAGTAAACGACGGACAGCAGTCCTCTGAAGTCAAGAGGCCTGCGCTACCTATCCAGTGAAGAAACTAGTTACAGCACCCTGCCCCGAGGCAGATGGAGAGCTCGGCATTCACTTACCTAAGGTGAGAGCGTTAACCTGTGGGGGTCTACAGGAGAGGAGAAGAGGAAAGAGATAGGGACACCCCAATAACCCCAGTTCATTAACCCCGTATTTTCTATCTGCAGACATCTCACTCTGCACGTCAGGCATACAGGGCACAGAGGTCCAGCCCAAAGAGCCAACCGGGTGCTGCACATCACCTTTGAAGATATGGTAGTCGCCCAGTCAAGACCGGCGCCTCTGCGAGAATCAGGTGAGCGTTACAGAACGCAAAGCCTACCGCAAAACTCTCGCCCAGGCGCTATGGAAACCTCGGATACTGACCACCTAGCCCGGTTACTTGGGGAACTAAGGGCAGAAGTGCATGCAGCTCGTCAGGAAACGAATGCTCTAAGAAGGGAACTAATTATTTCCAAGGAGAGAACAGACAATCTTGCTAGACAAGTGCTACAGTCACAAGCCGGACAGACCCCGTTACCCGCATCAGGGGCAAATCTTCCTTCAACATCCTCTATGAATCCAGTGCAGATCAACCTACCTGGGAATGTACCTCTGGCTCCGCCCGAACGATTTTCTGGTGACCCAAAGAGGTTTGCAGTATTTATCAATCAGTGCCGGTTGCACTTCTTATGCCGGCCAGCAGCCTTTCCAACTGATCAAGCAAAAGTAGCTTTTGTACTTTCGTACCTTAGTGGCAATGCGGCAGACTGGTCGATCCCTCTAGTTAATCAAGATGATCCGGTTCTCCATGATTTTCAAGCCTTTCAGCTTAGTATGGAAAAACTGTTCGCAAGACATGCACAGGGGCAGGCCTTGGACAAGGAGCTTCTTTCGTTGCAACAGGGTAATCAAGACCTTTTGGCTTATATTGCATCTTTCAATAGACTAATAGTGGAAACTCAATGGCCTGAGGACAAAAGGATTACGCTGTTTTATAGAGGTCTACGTGGAGAGCTCAAAGACGTTTTAGCCCAAGTAGTGAATCCCCCACAAGACTGTTCGGATTATATAGACTTGGTCGTTCAAATAGATCACAGACTGCAGAACAGGAAGGCCGATCGTTCCAAGTTTGATGCTCGAGTATTTTCCAAACCGCCCACTCCTTCCAAAGGAGTAGACTCTGGGGAACCCATGCAAATAGGGGGTCTGAAAGGTCCTCTAACACAAAGGGAGCGGGAAAGGAGAAAACAGTTGCAATTATGCCTATATTGCGGAAACTCAGGGCACTTTCTTCAAGACTGTCCGGTGAAACCTGCCAAGAAGGCAGTAGGAGCTGCAGTTACCACAGTTACAAACTCTGAGCAGGGAAACGACCTCGCCCGACAAGAATAGAGGTCCTCTTGCCGAGCGTGAAAACCAGTTTCGTGACCTCGCATTTCGTGATACCTATGGTCCTCATTAGCCCTGATAATCCGGGTCGATTACATGCAATTGAAGCTTACGTCGACAGCGGTGCCATCGGCAATTATGTGGATCATGAAATGGTTTTGAGGATGAATCTAACTCTTTGTCCCAAGGCTGTAAAGGACGTCATTACTACGGTGGATGGTACGGAGATAGCCTCCGGGCCAGTAACGCATACCACTCAAGAGGTGACGCTAGTAAGTCAAGATGGACACCATGAGAAGATCGTGTTCGATGTGATCAAGGCCCCTCAGTTCCAGATTATTCTAGGAATACCTTGGTTAGAGAAACACAATCCTCTGATCGATTGGCGAGCAAGAACGGTCCAGTTTCCAGAATGTGTCTCTACGTGTCACCCTCCACCTGGTGTTGCACTGGCAGCAATTTCTTCAGAGACTCCCCAGTTTCCTCCCGAATACCTAGAATACCAAGATGTTTTCCGGAAGGAGCAGGCTAACTCTCTACCTCCTCATAGGTCTTATGACTGCCAGATAGACCTGATACCTGGATCTACTCCTCCTTGTAGTAGAATTTATGCCCTCACCGAGCCTGAGAACCTTCACCTTCGACAATACCTGGATCAATACCTGGCAAATGGGTTTATTCGTCCCTCCAAGTCCCCTGCCTCTTCAGCTTTGTTCTTCGTTCCAAAAAAGGAAGGAGACCTTAGAACTTGTATCGATTATCGCTCCCTGAACCAGATCACCGTTAAGAATAGATATCCGTTACCTTTGATCCCTGAACTCCTGGACCAAGTCAGAAAAGCATGCATATATACAAAGCTGGATCTTAGAGGAGCTTACCACTTGGTACGAGTAAAAGAGGGCGATGAATGGAAGACGGCCTTCCGCACCAAGTATGGGCTATTTGAATATCAGGTCATGCCCTTCGGACTCTGCAATGCCCCGGCCGCCTTTCAATATTTTATGAACGATGTCCTCAGAGAGCTCATAGATGTGTGTGTTGTTGTTTACATCGACGACATTCTCGTTTATTCTTCATCGGAATCTGAACATCGGAAACACGTGAAAATGGTCCTCGAAAGATTGCGTCAACACAAACTTTTCGCTAAGTTGGAAAAATGTGTTTTCAACGTGACTGAAGTTGAATTCTTGGGATTCATATTATCACCTGGCGGAGTGCGTATGGATTCAAAGAAGGTCGATGCAGTTCTCAAATGGCCATCACCATCCTCCGTAAAAGGTGTGCAAAGCATGTTAGGCTTCGCTAACTTTTACCGCAGGTTTATCCCCGAGTTCTCTCGAATAGTCCAGCCCATCACTGCCTTGTTAAAGAAAAACAAACGTTTTGAATGGTCTACCGAGGCGGAACAAGCTTTCTAGGATTTGAAGACTAAATTTATCTCTGCACCAATCTTAAAACACCGTCGCCCCGAACTCCCCTATATCATGGAAACTGATGCTTCAAGCCTTGCCATGGGGGCAGTACTATCAAAAAAGGACCCAGTAACCAATCAGTTGCATCCCGTGGCATTTTGGTCCCGCAAATTCTCGCCTCCTGAAGTCAATTACACGATTACTGACAAGGAACTTCTGGCTATCAAGTCTGCCTTTAAGGCTTGGCGGCATTATCTGCTGGGGGCCCGACACACCGTTACTGTGATTACGGATCACCGAAACCTGCAATATTTGAAAACCGCAAAAGCCCAATCCTCTAGACAACTCCGTTGGGCATTATTCTTTGCCGAGTTTGACTTCATAATTACCTATCGACCTGGTACCAAGAACGGTAAAGCCGATGCCCTTTCTCGGATGGGAGTGGAAGAACACTTGATCAACCCTAAACCTGTACCAATCATTCCCGAACAGAGAATTCTGGGTGTAATCACCACAGAATCCGTAGAGGAAGTTAAGGATAAAGCCAGGCAACTTGTAACTCCAGCAGACATACAGAATTGGCATCTGCAGGGAAAGGACTTTGCAGTAAAGGACAACTTATTGTATTTCCAAGAACGATTATACCTACCCAGCACAGATTTACAGAAAAAAGTAATCTCTTGTTATCACGACTCCTTAATGGAAGGTCATCCCGGTATAGCCAAGACCTCAGAAAAGATCAAGCGCTACTTCTGGTGGCCGTCTTGGAAAAAATATATCAGAGACTTTATAATGTCCTGTGGAGTATGCGCCCAAAACAAGAGTCAAAAGGAAAGACCAGCAGGCCTCTTACGCCCTATTGACATCCCACCTCGCCCTTGGCATACGCTTTCTATGGACTTCATCACCGATCTACCTCCATGCTCCGGATACAATACGATTCTAGTAATCGTGGACTTATTCTCCAAGATGGCGCATTTCATTCCGCTCAAAGGCTTGCCAACAGCAGCAATTCTGGCCCGAGAATTTCTCGAAAACATCGTCCGACTGCACGGTTTTCCTTCGGTTCTAATTTCGGATCGAGGTAGTCAATTTATTTCTCATTTTTGGCGAAGTTGCTGTCGGTCGGCTCAAATTGATGTGAGACTATCGACCAGTCACCACCCTCAGACCGACGGACAAACCGAGAGGACCAATCAAACTCTGGAACAGTATTTACGCTGCATGCTGCAACAAACTGAAAAAACTTGGAAAGATATCCTTTGGATAGCCGAGTATGCCTACAATAACTCTGTCCATTCGGGAACTGGGAAAACCCCGTTTTTTCTTTTGTACGGCAGTCACCCTCGAACCTCGGAGTTGGATCCCCTCCAAGATCTTGAAACACCAGCAGTAGACTACCTGCATTCGACAATCACCCAAGCCTTTAAGGAAGCTGTTTCTCACCTCCAAAGGGCTAAAGAACAATACAAGAAAGTAGCAGATCAACATCGGAAGGAAGCCCCTCACTATCAAGTAGGGGATCAAGTCTGGTTATCCACCAAATATCTATCTCTAAAAGGGCCACGCACATTCAACCCAAGATACCTTGGTCCCTATTCCATCACTACCATAGTAAACCCAGTAGCGGTCAAGTTGGACTTGCCCCCGCACATGAAGATACATCCGGTCTTCCACGTCTCTCTATTAAAACCCGTGCAACCTCAAACCCGACTAACCAAATCTCCAAAACCTATCCTAGTTGATGGAGAACTCGAGTTTGAAGTCAAAAGCATTCTGGACTCCAAGATCTCCAAATCTAAACTATTCTACCTAATTGACTGGAAAGGCTACGGCCCCCAAGAGAGATCCTGGGAACCTGCTGAATATGTCCACGCTCCTCGACTAATCAAAAGATTTCACCGAACATTTCCTGACAAGCCAAAACCCCCGGAGAAGCCCGGTTTGGGAGGGGCCTTGAGGGGGGGTACTGTCATGATCTCTGCTTCCAAAAGGTCAGGGTTTTCCCAACTCCCTTGGAAGCAGATCCATAACCCAGGTTCCGAGTGCCAACCAGTCCCAATTGGGACCTTTTGGACCCAGTCCTGGCGCCAGTGGCACCAGGCTCATAAATATGCCCAGTCCCAGCGCTGGAAGCGCCGGGCTCATAATGCTTGGGTGGACTTACCTGCAGCAGACCATGCTGCTTACTTGCCTGCCAGTTGAGCCTCTGATCCTCTTCTGTTTGGAACTACTTTTCCTGTTGGGTGGGGCTGGAGCCACTCCCTAGATTCAGAACACTGGAACTCTTCTGGAAGGCAGGAACTCTTTTTTTTACCAGGAAC
The DNA here is from genome assembly GCF_040938575.1 of Ambystoma mexicanum. Lineage (NCBI taxonomy): Eukaryota > Metazoa > Chordata > Amphibia > Caudata > Ambystomatidae > Ambystoma > Ambystoma mexicanum. The sequence continues at coordinate 262,561,945 of NC_090941.1, forward strand.
TCTTTTCTTACTTAGGCGTGGCTGTGGAAGGAGACACCTAAGCACTACAGGAGGCTATTTAAACCACACCCGGTGGATGAATCTTGCTTTGCGTTATTCTGCACCCTCTGCAGCAGAACGCTCATCGTGTCTTCTGCATCCGGTCCTGGGCCTAAGGAAAAAGGCTTACCATCCTGAATCCAGTCTTCAGCAACACCTATAAAGACAAGAAAGAACAGGTTAGCATTCCGGCATCTGAAAGGCAAAGGCTTACCTACTCTTCGTGCACTCCGGAGGTCTTCACACTGCATTCCGGCATCTGAAAGACAAAAGCTTACCAACTCTTCGCACGCTCCGGAGGCCGTCGGCGCTGCATCTCGCATCTGAAAGACAAAACAAGGTGCGTTTAAAGACATTGGGGAACTTTAATACTCACGTGCCATTACTCCTTTCCACATCTAACCCAGTGGGTATCCCGGCACCCTGCAGCCGCTCCGAACTTGTACCTGCAAAATAAAAAGACAGTTAGAGCGCTTTGTGAAGCTGGCAACAAGCGCTTACTTACGTGCTTCCAGGCGCTTCTATTCATCACACGGGCTCCATCTTCAACTCACTTCAGCCCGTCATCCGCCATCGCTGAAACCCTGCAAAACAAGAGACATCATTATTAAAGACTTTAAAGACATTTGAGTTACTCAAAACTTACAGTTCGTGCAGTAAACGACGGACAGCAGTCCTCTGAAGTCAAGAGGCCTGCGCTACCTATCCAGTGAAGAAACTAGTTACAGCACCCTGCCCCGAGGCAGATGGAGAGCTCGGCATTCACTTACCTAAGGTGAGAGCGTTAACCTGTGGGGGTCTACAGGAGAGGAGAAGAGGAAAGAGATAGGGACACCCCAATAACCCCAGTTCATTAACCCCGTATTTTCTATCTGCAGACATCTCACTCTGCACGTCAGGCATACAGGGCACAGAGGTCCAGCCCAAAGAGCCAACCGGGTGCTGCACATCACCTTTGAAGATATGGTAGTCGCCCAGTCAAGACCGGCGCCTCTGCGAGAATCAGGTGAGCGTTACAGAACGCAAAGCCTACCGCAAAACTCTCGCCCAGGCGCTATGGAAACCTCGGATACTGACCACCTAGCCCGGTTACTTGGGGAACTAAGGGCAGAAGTGCATGCAGCTCGTCAGGAAACGAATGCTCTAAGAAGGGAACTAATTATTTCCAAGGAGAGAACAGACAATCTTGCTAGACAAGTGCTACAGTCACAAGCCGGACAGACCCCGTTACCCGCATCAGGGGCAAATCTTCCTTCAACATCCTCTATGAATCCAGTGCAGATCAACCTACCTGGGAATGTACCTCTGGCTCCGCCCGAACGATTTTCTGGTGACCCAAAGAGGTTTGCAGTATTTATCAATCAGTGCCGGTTGCACTTCTTATGCCGGCCAGCAGCCTTTCCAACTGATCAAGCAAAAGTAGCTTTTGTACTTTCGTACCTTAGTGGCAATGCGGCAGACTGGTCGATCCCTCTAGTTAATCAAGATGATCCGGTTCTCCATGATTTTCAAGCCTTTCAGCTTAGTATGGAAAAACTGTTCGCAAGACATGCACAGGGGCAGGCCTTGGACAAGGAGCTTCTTTCGTTGCAACAGGGTAATCAAGACCTTTTGGCTTATATTGCATCTTTCAATAGACTAATAGTGGAAACTCAATGGCCTGAGGACAAAAGGATTACGCTGTTTTATAGAGGTCTACGTGGAGAGCTCAAAGACGTTTTAGCCCAAGTAGTGAATCCCCCACAAGACTGTTCGGATTATATAGACTTGGTCGTTCAAATAGATCACAGACTGCAGAACAGGAAGGCCGATCGTTCCAAGTTTGATGCTCGAGTATTTTCCAAACCGCCCACTCCTTCCAAAGGAGTAGACTCTGGGGAACCCATGCAAATAGGGGGTCTGAAAGGTCCTCTAACACAAAGGGAGCGGGAAAGGAGAAAACAGTTGCAATTATGCCTATATTGCGGAAACTCAGGGCACTTTCTTCAAGACTGTCCGGTGAAACCTGCCAAGAAGGCAGTAAGAGCTGCAGTTACCACAGTTACAAACTCTGAGCAGGGAAACGACCTCGCCCGACAAGAATAGAGGTCCTCTTGCCGAGCGTGAAAACCAGTTTCGTGACCTCGCATTTCGTGATACCTATGGTCCTCATTAGCCCTGATAATCCGGGTCGATTACATGCAATTGAAGCTTACGTCGACAGCGGTGCCATCGGCAATTATGTGGATCATGAAATGGTTTTGAGGATGAATCTAACTCTTTGTCCCAAGGCTGTAAAGGACGTCATTACTACGGTGGATGGTACGGAGATAGCCTCCGGGCCAGTAACGCATACCACTCAAGAGGTGACGCTAGTAAGTCAAGATGGACACCATGAGAAGATCGTGTTCGATGTGATCAAGGCCCCTCAGTTCCAGATTATTCTAGGAATACCTTGGTTAGAGAAACACAATCCTCTGATCGATTGGCGAGCAAGAACGGTCCAGTTTCCAGAATGTGTCTCTACGTGTCACCCTCCACCTGGTGTTGCACTGGCAGCAATTTCTTCAGAGACTCCCCAGTTTCCTCCCGAATACTTAGAATACCAAGATGTTTTCCGGAAGGAGCAGGCTAACTCTCTACCTCCTCATAGGTCTTATGACTGCCAGATAGACCTGATACCTGGATCTACACCTCCTTGTAGTAGAATTTATGCCCTCACCGAGCCTGAGAACCTTCACCTTCGACAATACCTGGATCAATACCTGGCAAATGGGTTTATTCGTCCCTCCAAGTCCCCTGCCTCTTCAGCTTTGTTCTTCGTTCCAAAAAAGGAAGGAGACCTTAGAACTTGTATCGATTATCGCTCCCTGAACCAGATCACCGTTAAGAATAGATATCCGTTACCTTTGATCCCTGAACTCCTGGACCAAGTCAGAAAAGCATGCATATATACAAAGCTGGATCTTAGAGGAGCTTACCACTTGGTACGAGTAAAAGAGGGCGATGAATGGAAGACGGCCTTCCGCACCAAGTATGGGCTATTTGAATATCAGGTCATGCCCTTCCGACTCTGCAATGCCCCGGCCGCCTTTCAATATTTTATGAACGATGTCCTCAGAGAGCTCATAGATGTGTGTGTTGTTGTTTACATCGACGACATTCTCGTTTATTCTTCATCGGAATCTGAACATCGGAAACACGTGAAAATGGTCCTCGAAAGATTGCGTCAACACAAACTTTTCGCTAAGTTGGAAAAATGTGTTTTCAACGTGACTGAAGTTGAATTCTTGGGATTCATATTATCACCTGGCGGAGTGCGTATGGATTCAAAGAAGGTCGATGCAGTTCTCAAATGGCCATCACCATCCTCCGTAAAAGGTGTGCAAAGCATGTTAGGCTTCGCTAACTTTTACCGCAGGTTTATCCCCGAGTTCTCTCGAATAGTCCAGCCCATCACTGCCTTGTTAAAGAAAAACAAACGTTTTGAATGGTCTACCGAGGCGGAACAAGCTTTCTAGGATTTGAAGACTAAATTTATCTCTGCACCAATCTTAAAACACCGTCGCCCCGAACTCCCCTATATCATGGAAACTGATGCTTCAAGCCTTGCCATGGGGGCAGTACTATCAAAAAAGGACCCAGTAACCAATCAGTTGCATCCCGTGGCATTTTGGTCCCGCAAATTCTCGCCTCCTGAAGTCAATTACACGATTACTGACAAGGAACTTCTGGCTATCAAGTCTGCCTTTAAGGCTTGGCGGCATTATCTGCTGGGGGCCCGACACACCGTTACTGTGATTACGGATCACCGAAACCTGCAATATTTGAAAACCGCAAAAGCCCAATCCTCTAGACAACTCCGTTGGGCATTATTCTTTGCCGAGTTTGACTTCATAATTACCTATCGACCTGGTACCAAGAACGGTAAAGCCGATGCCCTTTCTCGGATGGGAGTGGAAGAACACTTGATCAACCCTAAACCTGTACCAATCATTCCCGAACAGAGAATTCTGGGTGTAATCACCACAGAATCCGTAGAGGAAGTTAAGGATAAAGCCAGGCAACTTGTAACTCCAGCAGACATACAGAATTGGCATCTGCAGGGAAAGGACTTTGCAGTAAAGGACAACTTATTGTATTTCCAAGAACGATTATACCTACCCAGCACAGATTTACAGAAAAAAGTAATCTCTTGTTATCACGACTCCTTAATGGAAGGTCATCCCGGTATAGCCAAGACCTCAGAAAAGATCAAGCGCTACTTCTGGTGGCCGTCTTGGAAAAAAGATATCAGAGACTTTATAATGTCCTGTGGAGTATGCGCCCAAAACAAGAGTCAAAAGGAAAGACCAGCAGGCCTCTTACGCCCTATTGACATCCCACCTCGCCCTTGGCATACGCTTTCTATGGACTTCATCACCGATCTACCTCCATGCTCCGGATACAATACGATTCTAGTAATCGTGGACTTATTCTCCAAGATGGCGCATTTCATTCCGCTCAAAGGCTTGCCAACAGCAGCAATTCTGGCCCGAGAATTTCTCGAAAACATCGTCCGACTGCACGGTTTTCCTTCGGTTCTAATTTCGGATCGAGGTAGTCAATTTATTTCTCATTTTTGGCGAAGTTGCTGTCGGTCGGCTCAAATTGATGTGAGACTATCGACCAGTCACCACCCTCAGACCGACGGACAAACCGAGAGGACCAATCAAACTCTGGAACAGTATTTACGCTGCATGCTGCAACAAACTGAAAAAACTTGGAAAGATATCCTTTGGATAGCCGAGTATGCCTACAATAACTCTGTCCATTCGGGAACTGGGAAAACCCCGTTTTTTCTTTTGTACGGCAGTCACCCTCGAACCTCGGAGTTGGATCCCCTCCAAGATCTTGAAACACCAGCAGTAGACTACCTGCATTCGACAATCACCCAAGCCTTTAAGGAAGCTGTTTCTCACCTCCAAAGGGCTAAAGAACAATACAAGAAAGGAGCAGATCAACATCGGAAGGAAGCCCCTCACTATCAAGTAGGGGATCAAGTCTGGTTATCCACCAAATATCTATCTCTAAAAGGGCCACGCACATTCAACCCAAGATACCTTGGTCCCTATTCCATCACTACCATAGTAAACCCAGTAGCGGTCAAGTTGGACTTGCCCCCGCACATGAAGATACATCCGGTCTTCCACGTCTCTCTATTAAAACCCGTGCAACCTCAAACCCGACTAACCAAATCTCCAAAACCTATCCTAGTTGATGGAGAACTCGAGTTTGAAGTCAAAAGCATTCTGGACTCCAAGATCTCCAAATCTAAACTATTCTACCTAATTGACTGGAAAGGCTACGGCCCCCAAGAGAGATCCTGGGAACCTGCTGAATATGTCCACGCTCCTCGACTAATCAAAAGATTTCACCGAACATTTCCTGACAAGCCAAAACCCCCGGAGAAGCCCGGTTTGGGAGGGGCCTTGAGGGGGGGTACTGTCATGATCTCTGCTTCCAAAAGGTCAGGGTTTTCCCAACTCCCTTGGAAGCAGATCCATAACCCAGGTTCCGAGTGCCAACCAGTCCCAATTGGGACCTTTTGGACCCAGTCCTGGCGCCAGTGGCACCAGGCTCATAAATATGCCCAGTCCCAGCGCTGGAAGCGCCGGGCTCATAATGCTTGGGTGGACTTACCTGCAGCAGACCATGCTGCTTACTTGCCTGCCAGTTGAGCCTCTGATCCTCTTCTGTTTGGAACTACTTTTCCTGTTGGGTGGGGCTGGAGCCACTCCCTAGATTCAGAACACTGGAACTCTTCTGGAAGGCAGGAACTCTTTTTTTTACCAGGAACTCTTTTCTTACTTAGGCGTGGCTGTGGAAGGAGACACCTAAGCACTACAGGAGGCTATTTAAACCACACCCGGTGGATGAATCTTGCTTTGCGTTATTCTGCACCCTCTGCAGCAGAACGCTCATCGTGTCTTCTGCATCCGGTCCTGGGCCTAAGGAAAAAGGCTTACCATCCTGAATCCAGTCTTCAGCAACACCTATAAAGACAAGAAAGAACAGGTTAGCATTCCGGCATCTGAAAGGCAAAGGCTTACCTACTCTTCGTGCACTCCGGAGGTCTTCACACTGCATTCCGGCATCTGAAAGACAAAAGCTTACCAACTCTTCGCACGCTCCGGAGGCCGTCGGCGCTGCATCTCGCATCTGAAAGACAAAACAAGGTGCGTTTAAAGACATTGGGGAACTTTAATACTCACGTGCCATTACTCCTTTCCACATCTAACCCAGTGGGTATCCCGGCACCCTGCAGCCGCTCCGAACTTGTACCTGCAAAATAAAAAGACAGTTAGAGCGCTTTGTGAAGCTGGCAACAAGCGCTTACTTACGTGCTTCCAGGCGCTTCTATTCATCACACGGGCTCCATCTTCAACTCACTTCAGCCCGTCATCCGCCATCGCTGAAACCCTGCAAAACAAGAGACATCATTATTAAAGACTTTAAAGACATTTGAGTTACTCAAAACTTACAGTTCGTGCAGTAAACGACGGACAGCAGTCCTCTGAAGTCAAGAGGCCTGCGCTACCTATCCAGTGAAGAAACTAGTTACAGCACCCTGCCCCGAGGCAGATGGAGAGCTCGGCATTCACTTACCTAAGGTGAGAGCGTTAACCTGTGGGGGTCTACAGGAGAGGAGAAGAGGAAAGAGATAGGGACACCCCAATAACCCCAGTTCATTAACCCCGTATTTTCTATCTGCAGACATCTCACTCTGCACGTCAGGCATACAGGGCACAGAGGTCCAGCCCAAAGAGCCAACCGGGTGCTGCACATCACCTTTGAAGATATGGCAGTCGCCCAGTCAAGACCGGCGCCTCTGCGAGAATCAGGTGAGCGTTACAATATGTGAGCAGCTGATGTGATTGCATGATGGTAGCTGCATCCTAACATTAAGTATGGTGGTATTGAGAGATCAGTTGAATGTGTGCAGTCTGGTGGTTGGTCTCCAAGATTGCATTCTGACAGCATTAGGCATGTGTAGGACACTTATGGCTGATTTTTTCATGGGGTATAGCTGTGTTCTAGCAGGATGTTGAGGTGTTTATGGAGTGTTGTTCGTATGTGAGCAGCTAGGCTGAAATTGATTGAGGGGTTTAGCTGCGCTCTATCGTGTGTTGGTGTAGAGTAGAGAGTGAGCATAGTGATAGGAGAGGTGAGTGTCTGGAGTGGATGTTTTATTCTTACGAGCCCACTTTTCCAGATTATATTCATGCATTTTGCGATAGCTGCACTCAAGGGAGATGGCACAGGAGGCAGCTAGGCATGTGTATTACACTCACATTGAAGTCTTGGTCCATGGTGTTACGGGATTTCAGCGGCTTACTTAATCAGGTTTACAGAAAGAGCCAGGTTTTTAGAGCTTTGCGGAAGGCCATGTAGTCTTGGGTGTGTCGAATGTGTGTGTTGGTTACAAGGTTCAGAAGGCTGAATTGGAGGTTGAAATCACTAGTAAGAGGGCAGTGCTTGATCTTAGGGTGCTTGATGGGAGGTAAGGTTTAATCTTCTCTTGTAGGTAAGTTGGGCCAGTCCGGTGAACTGCTCGATGGGTAATGCATAGGGTTTTGAAGGTGGTCCTTTGCCCTACAGGGAGCCACTGAAGGGTGCAGAGAGCAGGAGAGATGTGGTCTCTGCGTCCCAGGGCGAGAAGGAGTTTGGCAGCAGCATTTTGGGTTATTTGGAGTTTGTTAAGTTGGTATGCCGGTGCTCCCAGGTTTAAGGAGTTGGCATAGTCCAGTCTCAACATAACAATGGACATAACAGCGGAAAGTCTTTTGGGATAGGTGAGGTAACGGAAGATGCATCTAAGGAGTTTGAGGTGGTAGTGACAGGAGTTTGATACATTATTGATCTGACAGGAGAGGGTTAGGTCTGAGTCCATAGTGCAGTCAATGTTTTTGACTATGTTGGAGGGGTATGTAAGAGGATTCAATTCAGCACTACAGCTAAGTTAACGCCTAGTCTAGAATACTGAATGAAAACCCTTATTGATATATCTTTAGGTCCAGTTCATGCGTTCTGGATGACTACCCCTATATAACACCCCTCTCTTGGAATCCCCCTGACCCCACTGAGCCAAGAAGTAGTTCTGTTTTGCAAGTTTAAAAGGTTTATTTGATAATTTAAAATATATATATATCACACTTTATAATAAGTTAATAATTGAATAGCACACTTAATCTGATATGATAAAGATCAACAACGGAGAATCTGGCACTAGCACACTTCTTTATAATTACTAAGGAGTTGAGATGAAATGGATAAGGTAGCACACTGGTAAATAGGTACAGAAGTATAATGTGGTAGAAAATGCTTTATAGGGTTCAAGGAAATGCAAGGTTGAATGAATGAAATGCAGTATAGAAAATACTCAATATGATTTCAACAAAACAATGTAATCACTTTTCTCTGGCTATTCACTCCCCCCCTCTTTATGCAATGCAAGGGAATGGGAGGAGAGCACGCAGTTCTCAGAAATGCAATCAATGTAATCAGTTCAATCCCCCCCAAGCTTAGACAACAGAAGTTTAAAACACAGATAGGAGTTTTGAAAACACAGGCCCAAATGCTTTGATATGTGCTAGCAATGGATGAGAAATATGCTGGAAATGCTTTTTAATTCCCTTTCAGAGGTTCAGGGTGAGTGGTATCTAGTTAATATTAGTCCAGGCTCACACTAGCAATGGGGCAGGGATAGTTAGCAGGTTAAACGAATTTCTGGCAAATGGAAGGCAAGCAGCAGCAGCTTTTTACACGTGAAGAAATTTGCAAATCGCGGCAAAATTCGCGGATGCGCCGAGCGCTATTACAGATGAACCACAAGGACTATCTCTATCGTTTCCTAGGAAAGCCTAGGATCTCAGCTTCCAAATAAAAGTTACTGCAAGTCTCTAGCACAAACGGTTGCGGAGATATGAGCGATTGAATAAAGGTCGTTTTTCAGATTTGAAATTTTAAACGCACACTTTTTCAGCTTTAAAAATGATGGCAGGATAACACAATTGCTAAGCTGCAGTTCTACTTAGATAAAAAATGGATTGAATTATATTATTTTAACTAGGAGATTGGTTCTGCACAGTTTTCTAGGTACTCACACTATATTCTTGAGTGAAATGGGCCTCATCACGGATCTGGTCAGGGTTTTAAATTCGCCTCTGGTCTCTGCACTTCACAGTGATCTGGGTCAGCTCTCTCTGGTTCTCTGGTCTGGGTCTCTAGTTCTGGATAGATTGAAGTCTCTAGTTTGGCTCTCTGGAGGTTTGATGGAGGTAAAGCATGGATTTTTCCGGCAGAGCTTCCAGCGGCAGATGGATTTTGACCGTCCCTATCTGTCCTGTCTGTCTGCTTTTATGTGTTTAGAATGTGGGTGTGTTCTAGCATCACTGACCCTACCTCTCTCTCAGCTTCTAATTGGTCAAACTTCCATTTATCATTTGATTGGGGAATGAACTGTGAGTCAGAGGGATGTCATTTTATGGCTTGCAGATAGGACACTCCTCTGTCAGATTGCACACATTCTATATTTGATAATAAAAGACATATTTCACAGTTACACAGTTGCTTGAAATTACATATACATGGTGTGGCTGAATTTAGCCATGTCTCTGTCCAAATCTGCTCTTTCTAGGAGCTTGCATTCAGAGATGGCACATAATGGACTTTTTAACTGATTTTTCAATTTCTGACATGGACCCAACTTTACATACATGTGCGCAGGGAGTAGGGACATTAACTGATGAAGTTTCAGACTTTTAACATGCATACATTTAGAGTAATATCCACTTTTCCGCTAAAACCCCCCTGAACACGCCACCGGGTCGAAAAACCTCTTAAAATGTGGGCAGAAAAATCACAAGAATTATGGTATCATTTATAAAATTTTCACATGTCCGCTCTATGAGTTATTCATCTTTTTAAAGTTATATTCTGGCTCCAAAGGGGTGTGGTTTACCCTCAGCACAAGGTTGAATTTCTGGTTTTTCCAGTTCTGCCAAGCCAGCTTGCTCTCACAGGCAGTGCCCCTCCCCTTTCCTCAGGAGGAAGCCACTTTTTACGACCATTTACGACTCCTGCCAATAAAACCTTTGCCTGAGCCAGGACAGGGCTTTGTTCACTTTCCTGCAGAGCACAGGTAATTCAATTATCAGATAGATGGCATATCCTTAGTGTGAGCAGCAAAAGGGCAGCTAGGCCTGGGAACACAGCTGTGACTCAAGTTTCACTCCTGATGGGGGTAGTTGCCAGGCAGAATTCAGTTCCTTAAGCCAGGTTTCAGATAAAATGTCACTTTTTGTTCCCCAGTTCCTGCATTCAAATAAAACTAAACATTTTTACATATGCAGCTAGAATGCTGATTCTAAGTGCAAAACTATGACATTCCAACAGTTACAAAGGCATGTGACACCAAACATAGGTCACTCATTTAATCTAAACATTTTCGATTTTAGTGTCTTTAAATCCAGTGCAACTTAAACTGCTGACTCCATAGCTCAGCCAGTTTTGTTATAAGCATTGTTCTGGGCTCTTCATTTCCCAGATTTTGTAGGCACACAAAACTCCATTCTACCAAATGTCTGCTGGTGTTCAGTGAATATTTTGCACATATTGCAATGTTTGAAATAGGCACTTTGGCTTGCCTTCAGAGAAACACAGGGTGGTTTTAAACTGCCGGCTTTTGGATAGTGGTGAGTACTGGTACTGCACCCATTTTTGGGATTTAAGAAAATGAATTCCCCACAATTCTAGGTTGCATTTGGCAATCAGCATTGCCATTCCCAATGGTTTCAGACTACTGTGCGGGTAGTCCAATGGTGGTTTTAGGCAGTTTCCTTCTGTGCCCATAACATCGGCAAAATGAATGGCAGCCTATTCTTCATGCATTTCCCTGTGCATTTTCTGGGAAGCTCTGGCCATCATGATGTTTTCATGTCAGTACTGCACAGTTTTGAGGTAGGGCTCGGATGCATGGGTAAATACATCCCACAAGCCCCCCTCTTGCGATGGCCATTCGGTTTCACTGATGGGACTCGCAAGATCTGGGATGTTTCCTCATCTTCTTCCAATAGATGGCACAGTTCAGCATCTTTTCCTCCATCCGGTCGGATCGATCGGTTCTCCTCGCCGGTCCTGATGGGAATATTGGGCGGTCCACTGGGCCCATTGGATCTTCGTTCCCGGTCTCCGTATCATCCTCCTTGGCCCGTCTTCAGGTTTTCTTTCTCCTAGGACGACAAAGGAAGAGCGGCAATACCTACTCATAGACTTTTTCCACCACTGTTGAGATAGTGGGGCAGCATATGCATTTCATCATCACGAAACATTACATTCTTATTTTGAAAAAATAAAAACAGTATAACTAAGAGACAGTTTCATGCAAATCACAATATTTTAGAGACTAGATGTGGTATGTTTTATGGTTGGAACTGAATTAGTCTGAGACAGTACCCGCTAGGATCCCAGAGGATTCCTCCAGTTGTTGCAGAGTGTGCCTGGGATGGCAACATTTCAACTGGTTTATGTGGACCCACTTGTCTTCTCCCTCTGCCAAAGGACCTTTGGGGATGTGGATTTTGTAGGCCACAGGGGAGATTTTGTCTATGATCTCGAATGGTCCCTTCCATGTAGGCAAAAATTTGCGCTGCTTGGCCTGGTTCCTTTGGAAGTTGTATAGATAGACCCGGTCTCCCACCTGATATTCCTTCCTGGAAGTTTTCAGGTCATAGTGGGTCTTCATGCTATCAGCTGATCTTTCTAGATTCCGCTGAGCATAAGCAAAAGCATGTTGGAGGTGTTTCCTTAAATTCTCCACATACTCATGAGTAGTGGAGGCATTTATCAGTGTCTGCTCTTTGGTCCTATAGAGCAAATGCTGAGGAAGCACCATCTTGCGCCCAGTCATCAACTCAAATGGTGACATTTTGGTTGCAGATGAAGGGGTAGATCTGATGGCCATTAGGACCAGAGGTAATCGGATATCCCAACTTGGCCCAGAATCTGCCACAAACTTCTTTAATATGCTCACAATTGTCCGGTTATATCTCTCTACTGCCCCAGAAGAAGCTGGTCTATAAGCAATATGCAGCTTTCTCTTGACCCCCAGTATCTCCCATATCTTTGTCATTACTTCACTGGTGAAGTGGCTACCTCTGTCTGACTCAATCCTTTGAGGTAGACCAAAACGGGAAAAGATGTGGTTAATCATCAAGGCAGCTGCAGTTTCTGCCTTGCAGTTTGGGGCTGGGAGACATTCCACCCACTTGGTAAACAAGCATGTCACAGTCAACATGTACTTATTCCCCCTAGCCGAGCGAATCACAGGGCCTACAAAGTCGATTTGTAAATCTGACCATGGCAGTGTCATTCCCCTCTTTTGTAAAGGCGCCCGGTGTTTGAGGGATGTCGGCTGAAATTGTGCACACACAAGACAACCCTTCAAATATTGGTTGAGGTCCTGGCCCATGTGTGGCCAGTATGCAACCTCTCTTAAGATTTCCAGTGTTGTGTGAAACCCCCTATGACCGGCAGTGGCCGCATCATGGGCGTGACTTAACATCAGGCTTCGGAATGAGGTAGGAACCACCCACTGATCGTGGCCAGCTTTGGATTTCCTTAGCAACAACCCGTCTTGGATTCTGAACATTTTTTGGACATTTCATCAACACTCTTAGGTCCTCTTTCCCAATGTAATCGGTATCCGTCAGGGGAAAGTTCTCAGGGTCCTCAAGGTGCTGGTAAAATTTACCAATAATTGGATCCCCCTTCTGAGCGGTAATCAAATCAGCATCAGGGGTCTCCTTACTCCATTGTGCAATTGAAAGGTCGTTGTGAGCATTTGTCTGGGACCTAGTGATGGCAGTGACCTGGATTTCCCCCAACAGGGACTCAATCTCAATTAGATCCCCTTGGATGGCCCCGGTTTTGGCCAGCTGATCAGCTAAGTCATTTCCAGTTTTGTCTGGTCCCTCTACATTGGAATGACCCTTGATCTTCTTCCAATAGATGGTCATCTCATTCGAGGTGACCAGATCATCCATGTTTTGGATCAACTTCCCATGTTTCAAGGGTTTGTTGTTAGCACATAACATGCCTCTGGTTTTCCAATTAACCAGGTGCTCCACGAACCCGTTCCGTACATAATCCGAATCTGTGATTATGACCAGTTCGTGGAGTTGATGCTGGACAGCAGTGAGGATGGCATGATGCACAGCCATCAATTCTGCCACCTGACTACTTCGGGGACCGATTTTGTATCCAGCGGAGGGTTCTGGGGACTCATTCACCCATGCATTCCCTACGCCGGCCACCAGTTCTTTCTCCCCGTCGTTGTCAACATGGTAAGAGCATCCATCCACATAGACAGTGGGCATTCCCTCACACTTGTCCTCTTCAAAGACTTTGTGGGGGGAATTAAGGTATGCCTCCATGTTGTCCTTTATTTTTAGACTTTCGTCCTCGAGACAGTTTTCTCTGGCACAATCATGCAAGTCAGCCAGACCTTGCGCGAGGGGACTCTTCTTGTTTTGGCCATATCGGACCTCCACAGGAAAGCCTTGCATTGACAGAATCCAGGAAGTAATTCGGGAATTACTCACATTTCCGGCCCGGATTCTGTCACTTTGGAGATATTGCAGAGGCTGGTGTGGAGTCTCCACTATAATGTGTTCCCCCTGGATAAAAGGGCGGTAATTCTTCAATGCCCACACCGTTGCCAGGAGTGCCTTCTCACAATCGTTGAATTTTTCCTCCACAGAGGATAAAGTTTTGCTCGCATAGGAGATTACTTTATTGACCTTGTCATGCTTTTGATATAATACTGCCGTCAAGCACGTATTAGAGAACCCTGTCTCCAGGAAGAACTCCTTGTTTCTGACCGGGTAAGCTAGGCAAGGCGCTTGTGAGAGGCTTCTTTTGAGTTGTTTTACTGCCTCGGCTTGTTCTGGACCCCATTCCCACTTGACCCCCCCTTCAGGAGATGAATCAGGGGTCTGGTGATCTCTGCGTAGCCCTCAATGAACTTTCTGCTGTAATTAGTCAGTCCAAGGAGGCTCCTTAGTTCCCGCAGAGTTGTGGGGTCTTTCAGTTTCTGAAGTGCTTCCACTTTCTTTTCCTGGGGACAAAGACCCTGAGGAGTAATCTCATGCCCCAAGAAGTTAACACGGGTTTTACACCACTGTGCTTTCTGAAAGGAAAGTTTTGCTCCGGCGGCCCTCAACTGTGTCAGAACATAACGGATCTCCGCTATATGTTCCTCAACAGTTGAGCTTTTGATGAGGACATCATCTACATAAGCCAGGTTACCCCTCGCACCCAGGTCGGGCATGGCCTTATGTAGGAAAATATTGAATTCATTGCCGGAGTTGAGGTATCCGAAGGGAGTCCGGGTCCATGTGTACTGCTGGCCCCCAAAGGTAAAAGCCAGCTTGTATTGGTCCTCCCTACTGACAGGCACAGTCCAGTATCCATTGGTCAGGTCTATTGCAGTGAATACCTGTGACCCCTGGATCTGGGCCAGCCCTTGGTCAATGTAGGGCAAAGGCCATCGGGAAGTATGGACCCGTTTGTTGAGCTCCCTAAGGTCGGCGCAGAGTCTCCACTGGCCGTTTGGCTTCAATATTCCCAGCACCGGATTATTGAAGGTGCTGTGGACTGGACGGATTATTCCCCGGGACTCAAGGTTCTTAATTATTTCAGTAAGGGACTCCATTGATGCGAGAGGCAAGCGATATTGCTTCACAAACACAGGAGTCATGCCAGGGTCCGTGGGGATTGTTGTTGTGTGGATGTCAGTGCGACCACAGTCATATGAGTCTACCGCAAAGAGATCTTGGAAATCCAAGAAAACTTGTTTCAACTTTTGCTTTTGTTCCAGAGTCACACAGGCATCAGCTAGGTTGACTCTCTCTTCCACCATCTGCCTGAAGCCTGGAAAGACTTCTGGTTTGGCTATCTCCGCGGCCTCCTCCAGCTGGGTGGAGAAGTCCCTGGTCAGAGTGCTGATTTGGACCGGAGGCTTCAGGTGGGCAAGGCAGCCTTCATGAACCTGGAAAATCACCTCATCCCTCCTGAAGTCACAAGTCACATCTTCCTTACCATAGGGGCAGGAAGTGTACACCAGGAAGTTCCCCCCATGCCGGGTAAAAATCCTGTCTGGTGTTGTATTGTCATCACTGTCACTGTCAAAACAGTCCTTGGGGATTGGTCCTAACAGTTCATTACCGAAATCAATGGAAAAATGTCGGTCATCAACCGCCATTCCAATAATGGTGCCTGCGGCTAGAGTAATACTCTTTAAGTCGCTGTTATCCACCTCTATTAGAATGGTGTCATGTTCTATGTTGACTAATGGTGTTGGGTTTAACCCCAACCCTTGCTGTTGGAGAGAAGCATTTAGATGTATGTAAGCATCAGGGTTTTTCAACTCTTGTCCCCTTTTAACTTTCACTTCCAGGGAGAATTGTCGGGTCCTTTCTGGGATGGTGACTTCCTCTTTAGTCTGAATTTCAACTGCATAAGGTAGCAATTGAGCTGACCTAAATGCTTTTTCTGGATCATCAAAGCCCATGGGATTATCCGCTAATCGGGACCAAGCTTTGAAGTTTATCAGGTCCAAACTAATGGCAAAGCGATTGAGAATGTCACTGCCTAAGTAAAAGGCGGCAGGGACGTCTCGCACGACCCAACAATTATGGACAATGCTCTTGTTGCCAATGGAGATTTTGAGCATACACCTGCTTGGCAGGAGATGTTTGGAATTAGGCGCTTCCAGGTCCATTTCCCATTTGTCTATCAGTTTGAAGGTGGGAATGGCTGGATCTTTTGGAAGTTGGCGAAACATGGCTTCGCTGATGAAGCTCTTACCGTTGTTCACACACACTCGAGCGAGAACAGAGTCCTTCCCATCATTTAACTGAACAGGGATGAACAACTGCTCTCCAATTTGCTGAATATCAGCCAGGCTTTGAGCTGATTTCACATCTTTCTGGACTATAGGAGTGGGAGTTTCAGATTGTGGATTGGTATAGAATTTCAAAGTGTTTCCTTCCAGCGTGGAATACCACCTTAAACTGGAAGGAAGGTTGATTTTCAGAAATAGAGAGGACCCCCCATCACTAGTCTGTTGTCCTACTGCTATTACTGTCACGTCTGGAATCTGGTTGTTCTGGAAGTGAAATTCTACTTGGTCAGATTTTTGTTCAACCATGTGGCATGTGCCGTTTAAACTAACATGGTTGACACTCTGTTTTAATTTTATTGGTCGGCTAGTCTGGGTCCAGAGGACCTTGTTTACACAATCTATTAGGGGTGACAACCTTCTCAGGAGGTCATTCCCTAGTAAACAAGGGGTGCCCTCTGGGGTCACAACTATGACCGGGTGTTTCAACTTATGTCGCCCAATTTTAATGTCCAAATCTGCCGTCCCCTCGACGGGAATTTTCTTCCCGTCAAAGTTCTGCAGTTGTCCAGGAAGAGAAGTGAGAGGAATTTGGTAATTCTCTCCCCTTCCTGCATTCAGTTCATCAAAGGCCCTTCTGGACAGAAGGGTAGCTTGAGATCCAGTGTCCACCAGTGCCAAAATTGTACCCTGTCCCTGTACTTGTACCGGGGCATAATATCTTCCCTCCTTCTCCTCAAGGGGGCACAGATAATGCACATTTTTGGACAACTGGTGGGCTAACTTTCTGGTTTTGGACATCGATAGCGAAGAGATTTGGGCAGAATTCTGTGGAGAGTCTTGGGAATCTGAAAGAAAAATTTGGCAACTGGAGATCAGAGCCATTGTGGGTTCCCCTGGTTCCAGTTCTGGGCCGCCCCCCCCTTTTTGGAGGCAGTCCCCAGTATGGGTTTGAACCCGGGGATTTTCTTGCTGTTGGTTCCGGGATGAGATGGTGGGCGGCGGTAGCTCCGTCTCCACATCTCCCCAGTCTGGATTTGCATCCCTAGGGACCCATTTTTCTTTGGGAGGAGTTCCCCCCTCTCTGAAGGAGAAGATCCTTTTCCCAGGATCCTCTGAGGATCCCTCTCCCTCAAACTGAGTCTGTTTGGGTCTTTTGTTTCTCCTACCCCACCTCTGCTCCTTAGGAGGCAGACTTTCAGGGGCAAGAGATTTTGTTTCCGGTTCCTGGGTTTCCAGGGGCTGTTTACAAGTGAGGAAGGAAGCTTCCTCCAAGGCTTTACACCCCCCTTCCCTTTGTGCCTCCTCCCTGGGAACCGGTGAGTTATCGGGGTGCTGCCCCCGTCATTGTTCTGGAGCACCAGGTCCAGAGTTCGGTGCGTTCTGCGCCGGCCCGCCCATCTGAGGGTTCTGCTGAGCCCTCAGTATGTGACCCAGGTCCCGCGCCATGTTTTGAACCTGGCGCTCTAACTGGGAAACCCGCTCAGGCTGATACGGGGCCCTGTTTTCTCCCATGGGCTGATCCCGGGAAGGGTAGCTGTCCCTCCTCTGGTAATACCCCGGGTTGGGAAGATTTGGGTACCCCTCCACCCTTGGCCTCCCCTCTCCCGGATTCAGTGGTCTGGGCTCAGGGAATTGGGGAAAGAAGGATGGATGGTTTTGGGGCTGAAAGTCGGGTGGATATCTGGGGAAAAAGTTCTGCCCAGGGTTTGGTAAATTTCTGCCCTCCTGTGGGAAGTTTGGAGGGAAGTTCCCTGGGTTAGGTGCTTGTCTGGATCCCCCCCCTTGGGCTGGAGGAGTCCACACATAACCCAGGATGGGTCGATTTCCCTTGTAACGGGGACTTACATAATCAGGAGAGCGAGGGACCCCATTTGTGGGGCTGCCTCCTTGGCTCCCTGTCTGTGACTGACCCGAGGACCTCCTGGGCCTAGCATTATTAGGTGCAGGCAGGTTTTTAGGCCCCCCCATCTCCAAATCCAAAACGGGGGTGACCTTTACCTCTGCCACCTTGGCAGCAGCAGGGGTGCTGTTGGCTTTGGGGTTTTTCTGGGCATTACTTTTGCTATCTACCGGTTTCTGCACCTCATTGATCCGGGTAGCCTGTTCAATGACCCAGTCTAAAGATCTTTTCTCGTGAAAATCCCTCACGAGCTGGGTCATGATATATTTGGGCAAGGCATGGAAAAACGTATTTATAAATTCCCTGCTATCCGTGCGCACCCTTCTTGTGGTCTGTGCAAAAGCACGCTTTAACTCCTGCACAAATTCTTGTGGGGCCTGATCCTTCCCACATTGCAAATTGTAGGCTGCCTTGCGAGCCTCTTGAGGATTTCTGTGAACAGAAAAATGTTTCAGGATGGCCGCCTTATATGTGGACCATCTTAAATGATTTTGGTCCTCCAGCCCCGCAAAGAAACTGGAGTATTCCGGGGAGAATGTCCACTTTACATATTGAATACAGCTTTGGCTGTCCTTCAAATGGAAAGTCTCCATCATTTGTTCAAACAACTCTAAGTGCTCCCAAACAGAATACTTAGCGTTCTTATGGTAAGGCGTGATGACGCTCCTGATCGCCTTAATCTGCTTTAAGGGGTCCTTAAGCAAGGCCCTTTTTGCCTTATTGGCCTTTTTGGTTCGTGTAACCCTTGTCCATTCTTCCTCGGACTCAGAGGCACTGCTCCCAGAGGTTCCCGTCTGTTCTTCCAGGTTTTCCCGGATTCTGCGAGCCTGGGAATGGCTGGCAGAATGTGGGGACCTGGTCTCCTGTGTCCTGCGCAGCTCAGAGGAGTCTTCAGATTCCTCCTTGCTGCCAGGATTTGATGGGTACCCCCTCCACTGACCTAACTGGGTAGAGGTTTTCAGGATGCCCTTAATGGGCCTACTCTCCTGGGGTTCCCCATTGAACTGTACTGTACTTGGGTGCCCATACCCGGATGCCCACCCCTCCATTCCTGAGTGGTACTGGCCTATGAGCCCCATACTCTTAGCTGGATAGTAATCTGCCATCCCTGCGGCCCTGTGCTCATGTGCGCCAGGGGACATGGGGGTGGTAGAGTCCAGGGACTGGGGGAGATGAAGGCCCCTGGTGTTAGGGCTCCTGCGGTTGTTGTGGTCAGGAGTCTCTCTTTCCCAGCGGACCTCATCTCTATCCGCCCCTGCTCCCTGTTGCAATGCAAGAGCCTGCATTTGTGCTTTCAGTTCCTCTGTTAAGGCCTTACTCGACTCTATCAGTTTCTCCTGCATCGCTACCTGTTGTTGGAGCCTATCATTGTGTTGACAGAGGGCCTCATTTTCCCTCTGTGCTTCCTGGTTGGTCCTGGAGAACTGGGCCAGTCTTTGCTGCAGGAGGGTTACCTCCTGAGCTGTGTCCCTGTTGGCCTGCTCCTTTCTTGCTAGAGCATCTTCCACCCTTCTGGTGTGCTCTACCAAGTTCTGGTGTTCTTTTTGGAGGTCACCCAGTCCCTGGTGGGCCAGGTGATTTTCTTCCATTTTTCTTTTTAAATGGCAGACTTCCTGGCCTAAGGCGTCTCTTTCCTGACTAAGAGCCTGCATTTGTGCCGCCAGGTCGTCCCTTTGCCGTTGAAGGGCACCAGCTTTTTGGCGCTCCTCATCAAACTCTGCCTGGGTATCCAGGTCTTTCAGAATTAGTTTGTTGCTCTCCGCCTTCACTCTATCCAGGTGGCCTTGCAGGGTGACTACCTGCTCAGCACATACCCTGTTGAAGTCCAGTTGTTGCTCCAGCTTTTTCTGGTTTTGCAGTAGGGAGTCCAAACCTTCTTGGTATTCCTTCTGCAAGGCCAGAAATCTACCTTTTCCTGTTGCAGCACATCCATATCCTTCTTTATTTTAATGATGTGCTGCCTACTATCATCTTCTGACTCCTGGCTCCTCTGCAGCCTCTGCTCAGAAGAGTCCAGATCAGATTGGGCCTTCTGTAATGCCATCTGTTGCCTATTTGCCAGATTTTGGCTTTCAGCACATGTATCCTGCATGTCTCCCATATATAGGTACAGGTATGCTGCTATCCTGGCAATCTTATTGTGTTCCTCTTTGGCTTTAGGAGCCATATATAGTTCACTCAGGGCCACATGTAATGGACCTTGATCTCTATATATATCTGACCCTGTTTCAGTGACCTGTTGTCTGATTGCCTGCAACCACGCATCCTGGCCCTGTTCGGTCCATTCACCTCTCACAAATAGCTTATGCAAGAGGTGCTCTCTGGCCATTTTCATGTCTACTAAGGTCGTCATTCTAGAGATTGGTCTCTGTCCTGACTTACAGAAGTTAGTATTTTATTTTTGCAGAACAGAACTTTTCTTGGAGTGTCCCTTTTGAGGAATGCTTCACAGCGTAATGCAGCGTGGTGATCCGACCGGATGTATGTATCCCGTCAGTTAGCACACTGTATTAAGCTGCACAAGTGGTAAATCTAACCCAACGTCTCGGCTCGAGCCCCCAATTTGTAAGAGGATTCAATTCAGCACTACAGCTAAGTTAACGCCTAGTCTAGAATACTGAATGAAAACCCTTATTGATATATCTTTAGGTCCAGTTCATGCGTTCTGGATGACTACCCCTATATAACACCCCTCTCTTGGAATCCCCCTGACCCCACTGAGCCAAGAAGTAGTTCTGTTTTGCAAGTTTAAAAGGTTTATTTGATAATTTAAAATATATATATATCACACTTTATAATAAGTTAATAATTGAATAGCACACTTAATCTGATATGATAAAGATCAACAACGGAGAATCTGGCACTAGCACACTTCTTTATAATTACTAAGGAGTTGAGATGAAATGGATAAGGTAGCACACTGGTAAATAGGTACAGAAGTATAATGTGGTAGAAAATGCTTTATAGGGTTCAAGGAAATGCAAGGTTGAATGAATGAAATGCAGTATAGAAAATACTCAATATGATTTCAACAAAACAATGTAATCACTTTTCTCTGGCTATTCACTCCCCCCCTCTTTATGCAATGCAAGGGAATGGGAGGAGAGCACGCAGTTCTCAGAAATGCAATCAATGTAATCAGTTCAATCCCCCCCAAGCTTAGACAACAGAAGTTTAAAACACAGATAGGAGTTTTGAAAACACAGGCCCAAATGCTTTGATATGTGCTAGCAATGGATGAGAAATATGCTGGAAATGCTTTTTAATTCCCTTTCAGAGGTTCAGGGTGAGTGGTATCTAGTTAATATTAGTCCAGGCTCACACTAGCAATGGGGCAGGGATAGTTAGCAGGTTAAACGAATTTCTGGCAAATGGAAGGCAAGCAGCAGCAGCTTTTTACACGTGAAGAAATTTGCAAATCGCGGCAAAATTCGCGGATGCGCCGAGCGCTATTACAGAGGAACCACAAGGACTATCTCTAGGAAAGCCTAGGATCTCAGCTTCCAAATAAAAGTTACTGCAAGTCTCTAGCACAAACGGTTGCGGAGATATGAGCGATTGAATAAAGGTCGTTTTTCAGATTTGAAATTTTAAACGCACACTTTTTCAGCTTTAAAAATGATGGCAGGATAACACAATTGCTAAGCTGCAGTTCTACTTAGATAAAAAATGGATTGAATTATATTATTTTAACTAGGAGATTGGTTCTGCACAGTTTTCTAGGTACTCACACTATATTCTTGAGTGAAATGGGCCTCATCACGGATCTGGTCAGGGTTTTAAATTCGCCTCTGGTCTCTGCACTTCACAGTGATCTGGGTCAGCTCTCTCTGGTTCTCTGGTCTGGGTCTCTAGTTCTGGATAGATTGAAGTCTCTAGTTTGGCTCTCTGGAGGTTTGATGGAGGTAAAGCATGGATTTTTCCGGCAGAGCTTCCAGCGGCAGATGGATTTTGACGGTCCCTATCTGTCCTGTCTGTCTGCTTTTATGTGTTTAGAATGTGGGTGTGTTCTAGCATCACTGACCCTACCTCTCTCTCAGCTTCTAATTGGTCAAACTTCCATTTATCATTTGATTGGGGAATGAACTGTGAGTCAGAGGGATGTCATTTTATGGCTTGCAGATAGGACACTCCTCTGTCAGATTGCACACATTCTATATTTGATAATAAAAGACATATTTCACAGCTACACAGTTGCTTGAAATTACATATACATGGTGTGGCTGAATTTAGCCATGTCTCTGTCCAAATCTGCTCTTTCTAGGAGCTTGCATTCAGAGATGGCACATAATGGACTTTTTAACTGATTTTTCAATTTCTGACATGGACCCAACTTTACATACATGTGCGCAGGGAGTAGGGACATTAACTGATGAAGTTTCAGACTTTTAACATGCATACATTTAGAGTAATATCCACTTTTCCGCTAAAACCCCCCTGAACACGCCACCGGGTCGAAAAACCTCTTAAAATGTGGGCAGAAAAATCACAAGAATTATGGTATCATTTATAAAATGTTCACATGTCCGCTCTATGAGTTATTCATCTTTTTAAAGTTATGTTCTGGCTCCAAAGGGGTGTGGTTTACCCTCAGCACAAGGTTGAATTTCTGGTTTTTCCAGTTCTGCCAAGCCAGCTTGCTCTCACAGGCAGTGCCCCTCCCCTTTCCTCAGGAGGAAGCCACTTTTTACGACCATTTACGACTCCTGCCAATAAAACCTTTGCCTGAGCCAGGACAGGGCTTTGTTCACTTTCCTGCAGAGCACAGGTAATTCAATTATCAGATAGATGGCATATCCTTAGTGTGAGCAGCAAAAGGGCAGCTAGGCCTGGGAACACAGCTGTGACTCAAGTTTCACTCCTGATGGGGGTAGTTGCCAGGCAGAATTCAGTTCCTTAAGCCAGGTTTCAGATAAAATGTAACTTTTTGTTCCCCAGTTCCTGCATTCAAATAAAACTAAACATTTTTACATATGCAGCTAGAATGCTGATTCTAAGTGCAAAACTATGACATTCCAACAGTTACAAAGGCATGTGACACCAAACATAGGTCACTCATTTAATCTAAACATTTTCGATTTTAGTGTCTTTAAATCCAGTGCAACTTAAACTGCTGACTCCATAGCTCAGCCAGTTTTGTTATAAGCATTGTTCTGGGCTCTTCATTTCCCAGATTTTGTAGGCACACAAAACTCCATTCTACCAAATGTCTGCTGGTGTTCAGTGAATATTTTGCACATATTGCAATGTTTGAAATAGGCACTTTGGCTTGCCTTCAGAGAAACACAGGGTGGTTTTAAACTGCCGGCTTTTGGATAGTGGTGAGTACTGGTACTGCACCCATTTTTGGGATTTAAGAAAATGAATTCCCCACAATTCTAGGTTGCATTTGGCAATCAGCATTGCCATTCCCAATGGTTTCAGACTACTGTGCGGGTAGTCCAATGGTGGTTTTAGGCAGTTTCCTTCTGTGCCCATAACATCGGCAAAATGAATGGCAGCCTATTCTTCATGCATTTCCCTGTGCATTTTCTGGGAAGCTCTGGCCATCATGATGTTTTCATGTCAGTACTGCACAGTTTTGAGGTAGGGCTCGGATGCATGGGTAAATACATCCCACAGGTAGGAGGTGTGAAGGGAGGTGGGCCATGGAAGTGGTTGCGGGAGAAGGGCAGTATTTCCGTACACCATGATTTCAGTTTTATCTGGATTCAGAAGGAACTGGTGTCTTGTCATCCATCAGTCAATATCTCTGAGGCAAGCTTCAAAGTTGGGATTTGGTTTGGAGCGTTTTTTGGGAAGTGTTAGGATAATTTGGGTATTGTCAGCATAGTTGTAACAGGAGAGGTTGTGTCCGTTGATGATTCCTGGTAGAGTGGTCAAATAGAGATTGACAAGGAGAGCTGAGAGGAAGGCGCCTGTGGGGTACTCCAGTGTTCATAGCGCAAGTAGTGGAGACAAAAGGGGAGAGGAAAGTGATTTGTTTCCTGTTGCTGATGAATGAGCCAATCCATTTGAGTGCCAAGCTATGGATTCCTAGGTAGTGGAGGCGGTCAAGGATGATGGAAAGGGTAACGGTGTCAAAGGCTGCTGACAGAACAAGGAGAATCAGTGCTGCACGTCCCTTAGAGTCTGTCGCGACCTTGAGATCATCCCAGGTCAAGATCAGGGTGGTTTCTGTCCCATGACATGGCCTGAAGTCAGATTGCACAGGGTCGAGTAGTTTGTTGGATTGTACGAAGCCATTGAGTTGGGAGTATGCAGCCCGGTTAATGATTTTCATGAGAAATCTGGTTTTGGAGATCGAGCTGTAATTCTTAGGGTCAAGGGGATCGAGAGATGCCTTTTTTAGAAGTGGTTTGACATGCGCTGTTTTAAAGTCCTCTGGAAAGGTGCCAGAGGTGAGGGAGTCATTTAGTATGGACCTTGCATGGTCTCCTGTGCAAGTAGAAGCAAATATTTCTTTCAAAAGAGAGGCAAGACAGGGGCCAAGGGGGGGTCCGGTGGGTCTGTTGCCGGATATTAGATCTAGGAACTCGTTTCTCGAGATGGGTTGGAAAGAGTCGAAGGCTGGCATTCTGATTTGTAATTACGGTGGTGGGCGAACATCGATCTGCTGAGAGCGGCTTTAGATGCTTGCCATTTGTGCTCAAGAGTATTATTTGGACTTTTGAAAGTCTTCAGTTGGGGTGTGAACAATTTGGGGGACAGTCCTTTGCGTGAGGCTGCGGGTTGTGAGGAGATGAGAATAATTTGTTATTCTTTAAGCCAGCAGTCGAAGGATTTGATGGTTAAGGGTTTATCACAGGTCAGTGTCACTGGGGGGCAGAGTAGCAGGGCTTCGGCTAGGTCGGGGAGAACCTTGACTTCGTTCCAGCATTTGTGATCAAAATTGAGGGCAGGGGGAGCCATGGGAGGAGGCGCTGGTGTGTGGTTAGGGAAAGGGATGGCAGAGCGGTCTGTCCAGATAAGCAGTTTGGGACCGGATATAGAGACAAGGTCATAGGTGCTGAGGATTGCATTAAGGGTGTGACCTGAGTGAGTTGGACCAGTAGTATGTCGGGAGAGGATGAGAGCCTCAAGACTGTTGACCAGAGGTTGTGTCATGGGGTTGTTCGGCAAAAACTCATCAACTAATTAGAGATTTGGATGAGTAATAATCTTTTGGGCATTAATCAAGCCAAAACAGGCTTACTATTGGTCTCCACACCTCATTCTATAGATAGTGATCTTAAGCTATAGCCAATCATTTCATTGTTAAGCCTTATTCTTCCAGCATCCAATACGGTCAGCAGTGTAGGAGTCTTTTTTGACATTATTATTATCATCTGTTGATATTCAAGCAAACTATATTTCCAGCTCTGGTAATTACTACTTGATGCAACTCTAATAACTGCACCCTCTTCTGGCCCAAGGCAATTTTGCCACTTGTGCATGCACCATAATCAGTGTCTATTGTAATGATATTTTTGGGAGACAAACAACTCTCCCTTTACCAGTAGAAGTTATTCCAATATGCAGTGGCTCTGACTGTTACTGTGACTCAAAGGCGTGATCTCATCTCCCCTGTTTCGAAGAGGTCTTCACTGGTTCCTGGAGAAGGCACAGTTGTGGGTCAAGGCTTCGAACTTGGTGCATATAGCAATGTACTGTCAACTACTGTCTCATCTTAAATCCTGTTTTCAGTGGCACACTGCAAGTTGTGCCCTAGTATCCACTGTGTGCAAGACCACCAAGATCCCCAATTTCAAATGGTGCAGGACTTTGCGAAGCTTTCTCTGTATTTTGCTAGCCATACTTGGAGACATCCTTCTCAAAGCAATCTGTAATGTCAAAGACGTTGCAGTCTTCTTAAAGAAATGTACAACTTACTTTTTAACATCTTTCACCTCTTGATGGGCAGTCAGAGTTTGCACTTTGATACTTATGGGTTATTGTTCCATTGCTAAAAGCAAGCAAATCACATAAAATCAAAAACTAATTTCTAAGGGTAAATATTAATATACTTTGAGTAACATGCGCTTACTCTCACCAGTACATACAGAGGGTTCTAAACAAGACAGCTTTCATATGTTCTTTGTTGCATATACATTTTATTTCTGAAAGTCTATCCCTTTATCGAAACAGTTGTTGGAAACATGAAAGAGTAGCTGCGTAACTTTTGCTGTCCAAGAAAAGCCAGCCAGCAATATAGACTCCTTGAGTAGAAACTTTCTACACACGGTAGGTAGAACCTTGCTACAAATGAAGCACAGTACCAATGGCTTCCAGAATATTGGATGAGGAAGGTCTTTATTACATGTTTGGTGGTGAGGGGAAAATGCCAATATGTCTGCTACCGCCACCTTGCCAGCACTTTTCTGCACCACCAAGTTCAGGTTTGGAAGTAAATAGGTGCCAAAGACCTCAAACACTGTCAAAAATGAAGAAATTAACACTGGCGAAAGTAATACAATTCCTTCACATCCCTCATGCAGTCAGATGAACTCTAAGGATTATTATCATCACCGCTATTCTGCCACTCGTGATCCGTCAAATGTGGTCTTATTATCACATGGTGGTAATGGTAACTAGGTTTGGTGGTAATTCCACGGGTATAGTGCTGAGAAATCGGTTGACATTTCTGTGCGTAAACAGGATGAATGGCAGCTCAGTGATATACTGACTTGGCTGTTGCCCTCCCAGGATAATGCATCCATCCGTAATTCCCAGTTGAATTCATACTGATCATGACTACTGTTTGTATTTTTCTATGTAACCTGAATGTCTTTATGTCCCTTTCACTGACACATTCGCATTGCTAATGCACCTAATGAGGCAGCAGTGCACGAAACCCGTGGTGATTAACGTAGTTCTCTTTTCATGCACTATTATGGAGAGCAGTAAATAAAACGACGTCTCCGAAATATACTGAGTTTCTTGAAAGAATAATTTGGGGTTGAATGTTGCCTTATGTTAGGCTTCACTCTGTGAATTAACATGCACACAAAGACAATATATCGCATTAATAGACAGTTCTATGCTTCTAGACTTCACAAAAACACATACTTTCTCCGCGCCCAGCCTAGTTCTCAGCCGGATATAAATAATGCAACGTTTTAATGTATCACTTTTAAGGGCTATTTGTCTAATGTCAAAGGCATTCTAATAATGTTTAACTCCACATCAAGGACTGGAGTAACTTGCTGCATTGAGAACGTTCACTTCCTGGGTAATCGACATCTTTAGTACATGCAGATGTCAGTCATTATTTCGCAGGCCCTGGTTTACCCAAGCTGTTTAGATATCTTAAAAATGATGACATCCATTTCTAATGGTGGCCATGTTTGTCTGTTTTTGTTGTTTCCCTCGCAATATGGGAAATTCACATTTCACTCAAGTTATTTTATATCCTGAGAAAGCTGAACGTACGTCTACAGGAGTCATTCATTATTTTAAAAAAGGTCTGCATATCTGTCAGTTACAGGAGAACGTTGTCAGCATATAATACAATTTGGGTACCCCCTTTCAGGGTTTCAAGTCGCTTATTAATTCAGTGGTTCGAATGCGTGCAGCTAAGGCTTCTAAGACAAGTAAAAACAGCCCCTCGCAGTGAGAAATTCCTGCTGTACGCCAAAGTCGATAGTGATTGGATTTGCTGCATAATTATTGTGGTAATTACAGCCAATATATTATTACGCAACAGTGTGTGTTTTATCAATGAAGACTCTTTAAACTATAAAACTAGACAACCCTGTCAGAGGCTTGTCTGTCATTTAGTGCTAGTCGGATAGCCTCACTTTACTTCAATATGAAGTACACACGTCTCTGCATGTTCTCTCTGGCCATTCTGCCTTGTATACCTCCTACCTGGGCCTTTAGTATCAGAACCGAGAGGCAATGTTGCAGTGCATTGGCAAGGGCCTTTGTCAATTTTATATTAAGAACTGAAATTTGTCAGTATTTAGCACTTTATTGATGCCCACTCCTGCATTGGAAATAACTGATATTAGTGATACTTGTGCTCTGTCAGCCAGATATGTTCTTCAAAAACATATCGGTAAGTAATGGCATTAATTGATTTTTACAAATCATACCCAATACCAACGAGAGACCATCATCACCATGCGCTTTTTCATTGACATATCCTTAAGCACTTATTTGATATTAATTTCAGATATGGGGTTACCCAAGAGTAAGCTATAACCATAGTCAACCTGGGCAGAGTAAGTCATCTCTAGGCTCTGGCGCTTAATTGGGATCTATAAAGAACAATACACTTTATTAGCAAAGGTGTTTACCTTAGCTGTAGGTCTTAAGGTAGGCCTTTCATGCTCATTCTTCAAGACTGGGGCTCCAGTCACTGCTTGGCATTTTTTAAGTCATACTGGCAAGAATCCGTGACTGTTCTACCTATTCATAGAGCTTACATTTTAGACAAAGCAGAGCATGATCTACCTTCTTGGAGGAAAATATGTGGACAAGTATTGTGCCATATGACTTTTGATTCTAGGTTCCTGATATTGCTTCTTTCTGGTCCAAGCGCTCTTTATCAAATAACCAATTATATATTATTTTGGAGATGCTCACATAATCTGTGATAAAGTGAACAAATTGTGATTCAATTAGAAATATTTCTCCAGAGAGACCTTGGCATACTTTCCAGGGTACATTTTCACGTGTTTTGACTGGACTGGTCCATAAATCTCACTGGTATATTGTGAACAGGCATTCCGTAACTTAAGAGTCTCTGTAATATAATATGATGATCAGGTTTCATCATTCTTAGTGGTACATAAACACAATATATATGTTCTCTTTCATGGAGGTGTAGAAGTGTGCCAAGGGTCCAAGCCAGAGTCCTGTAGTACATTATTAATTGTGGATATAGAATGTCTCAATGTAGCTTTGGGTCAAATACTAAGTTGCTATCTCTATCCAGAGAAACTAGAACTAATTATTTGAAAATACTTGATATAACAGACCGATCTAAATAATACATTTATAATTTTCAGAGAAAGCATTTGGCCCTTTGTAAATCGAGATTTAAATTCAAACAAAATCCAGGTTCTATCATCTTGTATAGGACTAAGTGAATATATTATGCTGAGATGGTAAATGTACAAGTTTTTGAAATCCCAGAGACTTCTACATCAGATGGTGGTCACGCGATAAATGAGCAACAACGTACATCACACAAAGATCGTGACATGTCATTTACTTAGACAAAAAACAAGAGATTCTTCCACTTTCAACTCATTTGGTTTAAGGAAGAGGTATGCAAGGAATTCAGTCCTGCATGGCCGCTTTATCTACAGGGCTGTAGAATTGGAAAGAAGTAGAGACATACTCAAAAATTGGAAAGCAGGAGTTGGCTCGCCAGAGTTGCGAGCAGTCTACGGCAGTCTCGACAGTCTTTCCACAGTTGCTGTTTTCTTGTTGTGGGAGGAGCAGTTAAAACCCTCGACCAAGCGCGAAGCGGCACGTGGAGTTGGCTCGCCAGAGTCTCGAGCAGTCTACGGCAGTCTCGACAGTCTTTCCACAGTTGCTGTTTTCTTGTTGTGGGAGGAGCAGTTAAAACCCTCGACCTACCGTGAAGCGGCACGCGGAGTTGGCTCGCCAGAGTTGCGAGCAGTCTACGGCAGTCCGCGGCACTCTAGGCAGCCCAGGCCGAAATGGCCTCTTCAGCTGCCTTGGATCTTTTCAATCAAGCGCCAGTGCCGACAACCCCGCTTGGCCGTGTTCTACGTAGCCAATATACTCGCTTGGAGCGAATCGACCGATGAAATAAAAAAGGTAAAGAAAACCTCCGTTTCCACCCAAACGCAAGGAAGAGTAAGGGGGGGGCTAAACTTATTTCAACTTCCTCCTCCTCCTCCTCCTCCTCCTCACTGTCAAGATCAAGTGCACCAGACACCCCCGCTCTTTTGGGCACAAGGTCTCGGGCTGACGTTGGGGAGGGAAACGTCGAGCCTATTGAACCGGACTCAGTTTTTGATCAGTCCCTTGACACTACCCAAGCACCTTCGAACGACAATTCGGGGGCGCACTTACCTGTTGGCTCCATAGAAAATGGCACAACGCTGATGATGAACAGCCTGGGAAACACCCCGCGTTCTCCAACACGTAACTATCGCACGACTTCCGATGACCAGCCTGCCGCCGCCGCGGCGAGTGGGACCACATCTGACGACGCCGAAGGGCGCAGCCGGAATGATCCTAGCGGCTTGGTCTTACCGAAGCCACAAAATCCTCCTGACTGGCCTGCTTCCGCCGTGATCTCGGTCGCGGCGAGTGGGATCACGCCTGATGACGCCGGAGGGTGCCGCCAGCAAGACCCCTGCGGCCCAGTCTGGGATGATCAACAGATCTCAAAATGTTCAGTCGAGTCAAGCACCCGACAACATTTTGATAAGCGAAACACTGACAAGCCCCTACCACAAGATGGAAACCTGCAAGAAATCCAAGGGGTGTGTGTTAAGTCTGGAATTCCCATTCAAGTTGAATTGCATGCAAATCTTGGCTATACGACAACCCTTGGCGAAAGAGACTGCACCGAATCGTCTACCACTCTATCATCATATCCATCAGCAATGTTACCAACCATAGAGAGAGTGGAAAGACTCCCAACTTCTTCTCCAATGGTGGCCCCTTTTAATACATCGAAGGAAGTAGATTCAATAGTAGATTCTGTGAATCTGCCGGGGACAGAACCCTATGCCCTACAAAGACAAAAGGCTATAGCTTTATTAAAAAGAAAAGCACTCCACCAGCAGAAACCACGGGAGTCCGCATTTTAGTCAATACAAACTACTACCAAAGGAAACAGAGAGCATCAGCCAAAAAAACGGAGATTGGAAAAACGTTACTCTCTAAACCGCTTACATGCCATGCGCTAAAAGACTTTTTTGCCAGGCAGACTAAGAGACAACTGGAGAGAGAAGTCGAACTTTCGGACGCCAAATTATTGAACGCAACTGCTGAAACTCCCCCGGATCCTAAACAAAGGTAAATGGGAGTGATTGATTTACCAACTCTACCCTTAATCGATCTACGCCTTTCTCCAGTGAGGGTACTAGAGTCCCAGCGTAACCTGGACCTCTCACATCTTAATTCATGAAATGGAAGTACACAATCACTTTTGAGACCCCCCGTCGAATCATCTGAAGTCCGACCGCTGGGAACCATCGGTTCGGACCTGGACAAATACAAGCTATCAAAAATTACTAGGAACGACGACGTACCTCAAAGAACCACCACAAACCAACTCACTCCAAATAAGCAGCATCCAGACTTTCAGAGAAGCTCCTCCACGCCGGGGAAAGACAAAACTGGTGACTTATCCCCTCCGAAACTAGTCCATGGATCAAAAAACCAGTCTACAGACATGTTTGCAGTGATGTCAGCTATCACGGTGGGCCTGTCCCCATTCGTAAAGCTTTATGAATCGCTCAATGATTCGATGAAAGATCTAGTTGCAATAGCAGCTACTACAAACTCAAAAGTGATCTTTTTGGAAGGCTTCATTACGGCTTCCGAACAAACAAACAGGGAGCGTGAACATCAGTGGGAGCAAAGAATGGCACATCTAGAAGCCAAATTCAGGAAGGAGGCGGTAGCACCACCACAGATACCCTGTCCATTTATAAACATAAATGGACTCATAACCACACAGGAAAAAGTGGACAAAGCGAAAAAGGGTCAATCCATCAGGGAAACACAAACTATGCCCGTAACCGAAACACCAAAAGCAGACGTACATCAGAAAGTCAGAGAGTCAAATGGACGTGTAGCTGAATCTACTAGAATATCGATGCCATCCACAGAGACGAGCAAAAAGGAAAGAAAAAAAAACGGAAACTAAAGTTGCAGAAATCTTTAGCTGGAGCAAGCAAGGAGGGGAGCCGCAACCTAAAAGAAGCCCGCCACAAGCTGAGGCACGAAATTTCCAGAAAGACACAGCGTCTCTAGTAATTGAACCAATAATTGAGGTGGATGACTATGATTCATCCTCCCCAGACTCTTCTCTGATGAACCTGACACAACTCTTGGAACCGAAAGATGTTTCAAATACACACCTTACAACACGGAAGCCTCCACCTACAGAGACAACAAATCTCGCCACTTCCTCTCGTACATTGGGCCAAATAAAAGTGTCCGTCGGCACATCGAATCCAGCTCCACCGTCTGCACCAAAGATGGTCAAAAATCCCTCTGTTGAAGTACGATCAGGAAACTGGCACCATACAGTCATGGCCAAAACGACCGGTGATGACAACAATTTGCAGAAAAGTGACAAAGAGGGCACTGAAATAGTCCCCCAGTCAAACCAAGAATCAAACAAAACATTAAAGGCCCCTGTTACAGACGTGCAAACTACGAGACAAATTCGCCTTTTTAAAATGGAACAACTAGTGTCAGGAAAGAATTTCCTAGTTTTGAACAGAAAAACAGTCCTTACAATACTGACAAAAGTCCCTAGTTTGACTCACCTGTCTTCTACCAACTTCATCTTAATCGAGCCTTATCATAGACAGAAAAAGGCCAAAGCATATTTACACGTAAAAACCATCCCCAGACATGAGCCAACAAAAGAAACGCTTGAAACTTTAAATCTACTGGGCTTTGGTTTATCAGAATTGCAACTTCCTCAACCTTTGACCCAAACTGGACCAACACAACACAATACGAATTCTCCATCCAGAAATTACAAACGATCCTCACAAACGCAACAGAACATTAAGTACCGAAGCCACCACATAGAATCACGAGACCATCCACGTGATAGACCTAAATATACCCCACGGACCTGGACGAGCAGAGCCCACCACCTCAGACCAGAAGGAAGCCAAAATTGGAAAAAAACCCGTCTTAGGTCAGACAGAAACTCAGCGGATGATTGCCCGGCAGATCATAAAGACCTGCTGAACCACTCACAACCACGAGCTCCCTCAGGCCCCTGGTCGTGGTTAAGAAAAGTGTTAAAGCCTAATCCGCAAAATTAGCAATTATCCAACAACGACTCACGACAGTCAGACAAGTCGTCGTATGCAACCACCGAACCCATCACCCAAACCATTTCCATGTGCTCGTGGAACACGAGAGGCCACGACCATCTGCTAAACCCGGAAGCACAAGACTTAGCAAAATTTGATATAATCTGCCTCCAAGAGACTTGGCTGAGGGAAAAACCAATTCTAGATGGCTATACCACCGAAATATCTCCAGCGACAAAGGGCATTTTAGGCAGACCATCGGCAGGCCTTTTGACCTCTATTAGGATTGGATCAGGAATCGATGTTAAGGGAAAGATAGCAGAATCCTATGGCATCCTTGCCCTGCAGACGGAGTGGCGCCATCCAACAACCGGTCCTAAGGGAAACCAAAACTCAAAGTTCGCCATCATCAATACTTATTGGAATCCGCAAAGAACCACAAACAAGGACTTCTGTGAAGAAATGACCACGCTACTAGACAAGATCACGGCTGAATTGTCATTGATTACATCATTATTTGTGGCGATCTGAACGCCAAATGCGATCATTTTAGCCACTCGGTACTGGCGACAGCAGCAAAAGTAAGAGGAGATCTGTGGTTAGACCTGATGGAAGCCAGAAATGTTCATAACGTGGCTATGGTGAAGGGCCAACTTCCCGCTTTCCCGACGTGGGAGCGTGACTCCTCAACAGCCACGCTTGACTACATCTTCATATCTCTCGCTTTACTATCTCACGTCACTACGTTTGAGATTTACAAAACGAAAGAAAGCGACCACAACCTTCTAGCCATGACGGTGGAATCCATAAACGTGCCGAGACTGAGCTACACACTAGGGGTGGAACTGGCAGCGAACCAAAGGCGGCTTCAGCTTACAGCACTCAACGTTAAAGAAATAACGCAAAGCTACGTTGATTATCAAAAAAATTCCATTATCAGCATGGAAAGGCCAAACTACTTGCCTCTTCTATTACTCCACACGAAAAAGCAAAAGACTCTCAAGCCCATAACAACAACTGGTCAGCAAGAATATGACGATTCATTAATGCAAAAACGAAGAGAACTGAGAAAATTACAATGCGAATATAAAAGAAATACCAACGAAAACGTCAAACAACTGCTGACTGCGGCGACTAGATCTTATAGAACCTGGGTAAGACATCGGAGAGCGGTACTCTATCAGAAAGATGCAGAACAGATGTTAAAAACGCTATCTTCAAAAAGCGTAGGAGACTTCTGGGCATTAATAAAGAACAAAGGCATCCAAAATGATGACAAACTCCTCAATTCGATACCAGAATCATCCTGGACATCTTTCTATTCAGCACATTTTGCCCCAATCTCTGCAACCGTAACTGATGCAATAACCCAAAATGAAGTACCATGGACAAACCTAGCACTTCAAGACCAAATAAAGTCAGCAATCTCAAAATTGAAAACGTCTAGAGCACCGGGGCCTGATGGTCTGACTAATATAGATTTAAAGCAAAACCAAACTGAATGGTCCATCTTGATAACAAACATTTTCGATCACTGCATAGCATCAAGACAAATCTCGAAAACATGGACTGAGGCGGTCATTGTACCCATCTTTAAAAAGGGAAGTAGAGATAACCCGGCGAACTATCTCAGGCCTTTGATAAAGTAAGCCGGCAAAGACTATGGTCTAAATTGACCAACTGGAACTGTCCTGAGGAAATCCTGAACCCAATAATCGCATTACATACAGATACAACTATGCGAGTCCGTCTAAGCCAGCAAGGCACGCTATCGGAAGCAGTTAAGGTTGAAAGAGGAGTCAAACAAGGCTGTCCTTTATCCCCTTCATTGTTCATTGCATTTCTAGGTGATTTTCAATATACGCAAACCCTTGTGAGAGCATTTCCGCCGAAAGTTGGAAACATTGCAGTCTCTAGGTTACTCTATGCCGACGACATGATCCTGATGGACCAAACCCAAGTCGGTCTCCAGCGCCAGTTGGCAAACCTGGCTAGATTCATCTCTGAAAATGACCTAGAAATAAACACAGAGAAATCGAAAGTCTTGGTTTTGGGGAAAAAGCTCTCAAAATCCAAACCGGTTGGCTCCTGGTTCTTAAACAACGTAAAGATTGAAATAGTTACAAACATCAGATACCTAGGTGTAATGATTGATGAACATAAAACTGAGAACTCGACCATCGTGGCT
Source organism: Ambystoma mexicanum (assembly GCF_040938575.1). Lineage (NCBI taxonomy): Eukaryota > Metazoa > Chordata > Amphibia > Caudata > Ambystomatidae > Ambystoma > Ambystoma mexicanum. The sequence continues at coordinate 262,596,972 of NC_090941.1, forward strand.
TTGTGGTCCCAAGTCAAAACACTCACCACTCAAACATGGCTAATTGACAATAAATATGGAAAATTCTCTTTAATACCGTCGATCCAGTTCTACAGGCAAAAGGTGGTACTGTCATTAATCTATGGAATGGACGTGGCACTCAACATTCAGGAGTCAATTTGGCCGAAACTTGAGGGATATCTCTGGAAAGCTGTTCTGGGCTTACCAAAATCTGTTTCCATCGCAGCCATACGACGCAAGCTTGGTTTACTATCCCTGGCAGCATCCATTGAACAAAGCCAAATGAGAGCTTTGAGGAAAATCATCGACCCAGACTCACTGCCTATCTACAAAGCGATTCTAGAAGAACTAAAGCTGGGGCGTTGCAAAGCACTGACCGCCTGGGAAAAAAAAAACTAACGGCAAAACTACAAGACCTTGCATGCACCCAAGAGGACTTGATCCACAACCCGGAAAAAATCAAAATTAAAGTAGCACAAGAAGACTGGATTACTACATGCAAATTAGCAACCGCAAACAAACTTCTTGGTCATCTTCCTTCTACTACTAACAAACTGAACCTCCCCCTGAACTATTGCATCAAATTCACAAATAAGAATCTCCGGAAATTGTTCATGAGAACAAGATTAAATCTGATGCCAACCCAAGAGATCCGGGCTATTCGCACTAAATCTGAAAACAAAATCTGCAGACTATGTGCAAATCCAGACTCTATAGAAACAGCAAGGCATCTGATTCTGAACTGTCCGAAAACCTATTACCTACGGACAGCATTCTTACTTCCACTACTTTATGACACCCCTCTTAGAGAAGAGCACACTTGGTGGTGTAGACTGATTGCGGGGGAAAAAACAAAATGGGTTACAGTAGCAGTTAAGATCTTCGACGCTGCCTTAAAAAACATTATCGTCGCCGACCCCGACACCAAAAGCACCTGAGACGGAAACCTGCGAAAGCAACCGAACAGACTTCACAAGCGGTGTAGGCAACGAAAGAAGCACCTATGCTACGCCTTTTTTTTTGTACCTTGTAAAAATCATTTCTTTTGGTTAAAATCAAGTAAATAAAAAGAAAAAAAAAAAGAAAGCAGTTTTCATCGCTGTGCAGAAGATTTAATTTTCAAGCAATGTCACGTAATTCACCCAAAGTTTTGGCTATAAAGTGTAATGTGTCCAAACACTTAAGCATGATGAGTCTAGTAAGTGGAACCCAGTATGAAAAAATAGCAATGCTGTTGCAGAGCAATTCCAAAATGAATGATTCAATGGCAAACATTTTGATTTAAAAAAAAGATATGCGTTTGCACACATGCTTTCTTTATGAAGACATGAGAGGTATAGCCATATCTGCCAACAGTAAGCTGGAAGACCTTTAAGCCACACACAAGTGACACCCCACAGTGTCTTCATGAGAGGCCACATATGGTCAGAAGTCCATCTAAATGGGCAGCCTCACCTTCTTATTTTATTTACTGTATTTATTGTTTGCTTGTTAGGCGCTTATACTATAAGAAAATACTGTTTCAAAGCACCCACAGGGGACAAAAGGAGTGAGGGAGGGAAATACATCACAACACAATATTTAAGAGCAGAGAGGGAGAGGGACAAACCTACTATGCCTTGTGAGTATTCAGAACATGCAAGTGCAGAAAGGAGAGGGAAGAGGGGGTAAGTGCTGAGAGTCCGAGCTTGTGGGTGAGCCATAGACAAAGTGCTAGGACTGTTGAGTGCTACTCGGCCTGGGCCGCGAGGGCTGCACATGCAAGCCTCCAGAGCGGAGGGTATGTAGATGCAAAGTGCTGTGGATAGACAGGAACTGGGAAGAATTGTTGTGGAAGGTCAAGGCCCTGAGAGTGCATAAGGGCCAAGGACACTGATGCAGCAACTGTGGGATTAGCAGAGGAGAGAGGGAGGATAGGAGGAAGAAAAGAGGAAAGTTTTAAGGAGCTTCTGGAATTTGAGAAAATCCTTGTCAAGGCGCAGGTGGAGGCTTTTCCAAAGGAGGGAGGCTGCAGAGGAAAGTGAGTGACCCCCTGCCCTCTGCTTAGCAAAACGCTGCCACAAAGAGTTGGTGCCAGAGGAGCAAAGTGGTGTAGAGGGAGAGTATTTAGTGAGATAAACTTGACAATACTGCGGTCCCTGGGCCCAGACAGCCTTGTGGATGATGCAGAGGGATTTGAATCTAATCCATGCAGCAAACCGGGAGCCAGTGAAGACTTTTTAGTGCAGGAGAGATGCGGTCCCTGGGCTTAAGGCCAAGGATAAGTCTTGCTGCCCTATTCTGGAGGAGGCTGTCACAGTAGTCAATTCTAGAGAGATTTGAGACGGGAGTCAGTGGCGGGTATCAGGCAGCTAGACGGTTCGGTGAGCGAAGCATGACGAACGGCTGCAGTTTGGGCATAATGATGACACAGGGTCAGGAATCATTGTCTCAGTGCTGATCGGAGGCTCTGAAGCACTGGCTGAGATGTCTCAGGTTTCTTTCAGTGACTGTGGCTTAACAGCTCTCAGCACTGCAGTTGGTTGCAGATGAAGGACCTTGACTGGCTCGAGAATGTCCTTTAAGGCGAATGGTGGTAGATGCTTCTCATGGCACTTCTCCCAGCTTCTTCATTGGGTTTGTGTTGTCCTTTAAGGTGGATGGCCCAAAGCTAGAAAGTGTGTTGTAGGTAGCTGCCGTGTCCTTGGTTTCGGGCTCAGAGACCATCTGGCACCCCGTGTACAAGGAGCTTGCAGCAGAGCCTAGCAGGGCATGCTGTGTGCTCGATGGGTTCCGGTTCTGAAGCAGCTGGAGGGTCTTCTGAGTTATTTTCTCCTTCTGTTCCCTGGGAGAAGTTAAGGGGACTGAACTTGCTTCCCTCTTTGGATATTCCTTGCCTTCCTTCACTGGCTGTAAGGAGACTGTACCTTCAGCCAGGGTCCAAGGATGAGTTATTCGTTTTGCTTCTTGAAAAGTCTTCAGATAATCTCCCAAAAGAGGAGCTCAGCCTCCTTTTAAAGTCAAGTGGGCCTCAGTGATTGGTGTAGGCTTAGCCAACCTTAGTGTATCAATCATACAGTCCCTGCCAACAATCCTCTGTATGTGGGAGGTCATAACCAGAGAGCTTTCCAACAGGAAAGGTAAAGGGTTGAAACAGGAACAAGGTGTGCCCCTGAACCAAGATGACAGAACCCTTCTCTGAACAGAAAGAACTCTGGTGTCACTCGCTTGTGCTACTAAGTCCCACCCATCTACTTGTCTGTTGTGTTCAAAGAGTCTCTTTTGTTAATGGATCTCTGTGTGGTTTCTGATTAAAGTGGCAGGACTCCCTTGAAGATGCTGAGAGACCAGACTCTCTCACTTCCGCTAACAACATTCTGGTATCTTATGAATGGGGTCCCCCTAGAGGGGGTGGCCTACTGCAGCAAAATACTCAGACATGTCAGTTCACTTGTCTTTTATACTGAAGGCTGGAGCTGGCTTCAGATTGACATGTTTACATATGAAAGGTTGTTGGGTATCCTCTCTCCTTTGTTATCCTCTGCAGCCAGTTTGAAGTGCCCTCTGTTGGTATGTTAATCGATGCCACCAGCTGCAGGACCTAACAAAAGACGAGGGTGGTTCCTTGGTGCCTTTGTCAGTTAATCAGGCTGTCCAGGGCAGGGGTAAGGTTGGTCTGCCTTCTTCATTCAGATGACATTGTGCGCTACTTGGATGTCACTTTCCAACTATATATGACAGGGGCAGACTGTGCCTGTATGTGGTGTCCTGCCCGGAATACAAGGTTCTATGCATGTTTTTTGGTGTGAGAATAGGTAAATGTGTGTGGATTAGCCCCACACATTTCCCTGAGGTTGGTCTACCAACATTTGATTTAATTAAACATTTCCAAAAAGCCCAGGTGAGCGCACGCCCACCAACCGGATGGTCGAATTCCTCACATCCTGTCAAAGGTATTTGCAGTAAAAGTGATGTCACCAAATTAAAATCAGAACTAGTAAGTATGAAGAAGAGTTCCATACTCTTGGAAAGACCACCACCACACACAGTAATACTATGTGGTTCATTTCAATTAAGTATCAATAGGTTACTTGAAAAATAAATGCATGTCCCTTAGTTGGGAATAATATTCCCTAATCAAGCTTACCTTTCAGACATATTCCACTGATAGCAATGCCTGTTCATGCATTTTTAACCAGCTTCCAATTGTTGATCTAACAGAAATATGAAATCCAAAAGCGAATAATCTTTGTCACATTACAACAGATTCTCATAAATATGTGTTTACATTTCGAGATAATTCTTTAATACTATTGACTCCATGCATTTCCAACATCAAGTAGCGTCATTTAGTGAGTATTCATTGTGCTGGAGACTTTCATTAAAATAAACAACAAGCCAGTTAGTGTAACAATCTCCAAATCAAGCACGTCTAACGTGCTTCCAAACAAATAACACAATGCAGGTCTTAGCTTACCTGAATCAAATAGGATTCTACACTCACATCTGCTGCAAATGCTGTAAATTGAAGTTGTCTAACTCGTGCCTAACAGCATTCTGGAATGTGATCAATTCCCTAATCATTTGCAACATAAAGGAGCCGTTTGTAGTTAATGAACAATCTGTCCCATCCTGGAGAAGCCCAGCGTCGAGGACCTGTCCCAATACTCTTTGAAACAGAAGTCAAAGGTCCAGCCATTGTCTACACTGGAATGAGTTCCTGGGCATTACCATCCAGCAATATTCTGTGGTTGTCTAAATGAATGCAGCATTATGTACAATTAATATGAAAAAAGACTCGGTATTATCTTACTCTAAATGTTGTATACCATACAATGCATACTTTCAAACGACCATATTACAATAGAAGAATCAAATACAAATATGTTTGACACGGTTTTTTAAGCAAGCAAAACGATTTGATGTCATTTGTGCCCGGAATTCACTATGGTGATTATGCCTCATATCATTTGTGTTCTCTACATTCATTCGGGCAGGTTGATTAAATATTTTCTTGCATACCGAAGAGAAAGATGGGCAAAAATATATGAGTCCAGTATGACTATTTTAGGTAGGTTTGATTCTATGTTGCCACCTTATGTTGCCATATGTAATACTTATACACATACACATTGTATCTGGGCAATTCCTTATTTGTTATCAAAAAACGCCTTGCCACTGGGTATTTCTAGGGCCCTATTCTAATGTTTTACTTGGCCTCTACCCTTATTGCCTTAGTCTTACGCGGAGTCTTGCCAACATGAAAATGAAAATGGCACTTGTTGTATATTGACATTTGCAGGATCACATGTTGCATGGCGATTGAGTTTTATTTTAGTTCTACAGTGTGTGTGCCTAATTAGAGTGCCTTTAGGGATGCTGTTGCAATGTTGACACAAATGGTACATAAAAAGGCCAGATATAGCAATGAAAGCCAGGTATGCGGGGGATTAAGCCCTTAAGCCAAATAGATACAGAAAGGTATTTACATGAGCTGGGGTCAGTTGGGCAGGCACCACGAGGGACCTTGGACTTTTCCACAATACCAGGGATTATTGGCCAGAAAACACGCGTCCTATATGGTTGCCTGCAACTGGTTGTGAACTGCTCTAATATGTAACTCAGCACAGAACAACCTCAAAAATTGATATATATTATAGAAGTTGCCAACAACTTTAGTAGACATCATATTTTTCTCAGACAAACTTCCAGTCTTTGAACTTTTGTGTTAAAATAACGCAAACTCTTTGGCCAACCAAACAATGCTGACACCAGGACCAGGGATATAATGCACCTATTGCATTAGCCCAAATAAACATGGCTACCAGAAAAAAAGATAAACCATCAGACTGGGAAATATACACATCATATAATCTGAAAAGAAATGGAGAATGTGCGTTGTCATTCAGAGGTAGATAACTTTAATAAATACATAACATGAAATAGCTGAGAGCGAAAAACATTATTTACTATTATCTCTCAGGCTGGTTTTGAATATATTTTGGTAGGACTTCCACCTTAACTCACGCAGATGAAAAGCAGCCACCATAGCTTTGCAACCTGAGTCCATAAATTAAGCCAGAGGATAATGAATGTTAACTTTAAATCCATCTACCTGTGGATCACTGTGCCATTTTGAAAGGCGGGATTCCCACCACGTGTACTGCATCACCCGCCAAGGAATAGGCAATCTTCATGTTGGAAAGGGTGAGCTCAAACAGGTAGCAAAGGGAGAACCTCACTAAGGGATGCATTGGGAAGTCTAACCCTCTTATTGGCATAATAAAAAGTTCACAGCATGGATCAGATATTAGACAACAGTTGCCACTGTGGGTGTGTATTTGTTCTTATGTCTTTATAGAATAATACAAAAACCAAAAATAAAGGTTTTAAAAAAAATCAATGTGTTGTAGTAGTCTGTAATGGTGTTGCTTTGTTCATTTAGTTCAGCCAACATTTGCAGAGTTGAGTTCCAACTGGTGGCCACTGTGGTGTTCTGGTTGTGCAGTGTGGCACACTTGAAGATGGTGCATTTTCTTTCTAGCGTGGTAAGCCAAAATTAAATGTGAACTGATCGTCTGAGCCACAGCAACCATTTCTTTCCAAGGCTCACAATCGTTGAGACAGCTTGTGACCACAGGAATAATCCCATTAACAAAGCATAGGGCATGCATTTTCTTACCAATACATAAGGAAGCAAGGAATTAGATCTGTTATCTGCTCCACCAATTCAAATTATGAGGCCTGTACCTTTGCCCTTCCACTTTGCAATGTCAGCTCACATTTAAACTTCTGCCCTGAAAGCTGAAACATGCATAATGTTGCTGGTGCCAAATTGCATACACCTTCTGCCCCTTGCAATACTCTGGGACACCTCTTAGCTGAAGATGAAGGAAAGCACACCCAAGTGTTATAAAAACCATGCAGTCAATAATCGGACCAGTGCTTCTCATGTCCATGTCGGTCCCTACCTGACAGACAAGGTCAACAGCTCAGGTGACCACCGCTTGACAAGTAGCTACAGCATGGTCAAATTGAAGCTGTAAACATGCTAAAAAGAATAAGAAAAAGGAAAAAGGCTTTCATGATCTGTGCCTTCAGTCTGTAAAACCATATTCAGGTTAACATTAGACTCAGGCCCACTCTTATGTATTTCAGAAGGGAGCACACGGGCATACTCTTAAATAAGCACCTTCTTTGCACAGCATAACACCCTCAATCCCTCCCCCAGCTGACGCAATTACACACCAAATAAATGTTCCTGTTGTTTAACTGTAATGTAACACAGACCTATTGTATCCTTTGATGTGTGTCCAATGGACTGTTGCAGTACCAGCTGCACTGTAGCCAAAACCGTGTTGAATAATTTCAGTATTGTTGTATGAGGGAAAACACAGCAGCTAGCCACTCATTGGTGTTAACACTCACCCCCTTAATCTCTCCTGTTCCTACCACCAAAGTCATATGAGCATGACCCTGTCTCAAGCTTCCCACGGGTGTTTTTATCTCCTTCTGCTCCTCCTCACAGGAGCACCGAATGGCATGTATCTTGTCCAATCACTTCAACTGATGAACACTGACTAGTGTGTTAATCACTTCGCCAAATCTGTGCTGCTTCTACAAGTGAACATGACACTGGGAGGAGGAGCAGGACAAGCTTTGAATCCCTATGGGCAGCATGTCCTGCTCCTCCTCCCATGGCACTGACTGGTGTGTCAACCACCTCTCTAAATCTGTGCTCCTCTTCCCACCAAAGTCATGTGGTCATGGCTTTCCCACAAGCTGCCGTCAGATATTCCTGCTCCTACTCCATGTTATCCACCAATGGTATGTGTCCTATCCACTCACTTTAAGAGGCATACACTGACAGCTGTGTCAGCTGCCTCCTGAATCTGTACTGCACCCTCACTCTCCTCCCACTAATGGCATGCAATCATGACTTTCCTGTAAGCTGCTCTCAGGGATTCTTCCTGAAAGGTGTCACCTGATGGCACGTGTTTCAACTACTCAATTTCACTTCGAGAGATGGACATTGACTTGACTGTCACCCACTACCTAAAGCTTTGTTGCTTCCTCCAACTAAGGGGGCAGACAAGGTGCTTCCTACTTTTCCTCAAGGTTGTGACCTAATAGCATGCCTCTTGTCTGCTCACTTCAAGAAAAGGACACTGTCCGTTCTGGTGTTACCCACCTACTCGAATGCCTGCTGCTCCTCCCTCCAAAGTCACTTCATGGTGACTCTCTCACCACTTGCCCTTAGGGATTCCGGTGTCCTTGTGCTCCTCCGCCCAGGTTTCGCCAAGTGGCAGGTGTCTTGTCCACATCCTCCAAGTGATGGACACTTACTGGTTTGTTTCCTGCCTCCCCACATTTCTGGATCCTACCACCAGATTTCAACCATCATGACTCCCATAAGCTTCCTCAGGGATTTCAAACGTCCCCTGCTCCTCCTCAAAGGTGTTTCACTATAACACATGCCTCACCAACTTAATTCAAGAGATGGGCACTTCTGCTGTGTCTCTTGAATCTCTGCAGGCTGTTCCACTAAAATCAAAACATTGTTATTCCCCCAGGAGCTGCCCTAATGAATTCCAAGCTCCCACTGCTCCCCCCACTCCTCCTCCCAGGTGTCACACAATGGCGGTATCACGTAATATTATCCCCGACATAAACATCGCCATATATATGGTCGTCAGGAACAGCCATAGGCGATCATTTTATTGGGGATAATTTTTGGGATTTTTGGGAGCCGGGGTTGCGGGGGTGTCCTCCGCTCCCTTTAAAATAATACAGGGGTTGCAGTGGTGTCCCCCACAGTTTCCATGCCTTAATATTGCCGCAAAATTATGGTGATATATTTGTATGGCGATATTTTTGCGGGGCTATTAACACATGGAACCACAATGGCATGGTTCTCTCCATTCACTTCTAGGGGAGAACACTGAATGGTGTTACATGCGCCTCCCCGAAACCCTGCGGCTTCCTAACAATGAAATCTGGTAAGCATGACTTTCCCACAAGCAGGCCTCAAGGAAATCAATCAGTCACGTGCATGTGTCTCTCTCAGACAACCAAGCTGTACTGCATTACAAGTATTCCCTATTCTGAAACTCGCATTAGATGACACTTTTCTGTTTAATCACGTTTAACCCCTGAATGTGTCGCACAATGCTACAAACGAAAATCCTACCCTGAATCTAACTCTCTAAAAGAGTCCTAAATTACTACCTCTACCTACAACATTCCCTAGACAGTACTATTTCTCCACTACCATGCATTCCCACTTCCATCCATTTCCAAAGTCTGCCTCCAGCAACATGGTACTTCCTCTCCAAAAGATGCCATTGACTGAAAAGGAGATCCAACCATGTGTCAATCTTAAAGCCATGTGGACGAACTTCAGATAAACTTTTCTATACGTTGACCCATAGTCTGGCCTGGTCGAACAAGCAGGAATTCAGGTGATTCTTGGTTTTAGTGAATGTGTTAATCCAGGCTTTGTTGAGATCTATGGTTCTGATGAAAACTACAGCATAAATAGGTTATATGTTTTCATAGGACTATATGCTTGTACTGATACAGGCCTAATGTTTCCATTGGCCTGTTCTTGCAATGTTTTCAACAATTACATCCCTCTTTCTTATATGTAGGAAACCCCATGAGCAGTGTGAACATGTTGAGATTTCAATGCCATCATTCACAGTGTTTATCATCCTGATGTAGGAAATGGCTCAAATGGCTTTTTAAAGAGCAGAAAAGCATGTTTGCCGATCAGGCTATTGTGTGCTTCTCATAGGATTACTGTGCTATAGTAAAGACAATAGGCCTCATTGCGAACCGGCGGTAGAGTGATAACGGTACCGGTAGTGCTGCCGGTGCCATTATCTTTCTGCCGCCATATTACGAGTTCTGCTTGCGGGCCGCCCTGTATGCCTTGTCAGATCAGATGTGCAGAGCGGCACCCGCTAGCAGAACAGGATGCTAACAACGGTCCCGTACTGGGCACGCAAAGGTCAGAATGGCCTGGTAATTCCCATTATTCGTGACGGCAAAAAACGTCATGGCTACCTCCAAACTCGTAATGAGGCCCAATGTGTACTCTACCTATCCAGTAGGCCACACATTGAAATCAGTCCATTTATATCTTTCAAATGCATACAAACAGTAATACCATTTTAAAAAAATAAATAACTAAGCGGACTAGGATACAGGTGGAATGTACATGTTTTACTTCGAACAGACAAGATACTAAGGGCCTGCTAGTGGAACTTTTATCGTGGTGCAAAGTCACTTTGCACTGCCAACAAACAACCTGATTCACAGAACGGTGCAATGTGTATTTTTGCAGTGCAAAGTGACTTTGCACTGACTTTGTACTGACTTTGCACTGGTGCAAAGTCGCTTTGCACACAAAAATACACTTTGCACCGCTCTGTGAATCATAGTGTTTGTTGGCAGTGCAAAGACACTTCGCACTGCGCTAAAAATTCTATGAATTGGGCCCTAAATGTTTCATTTGCTTCACGTTACCTTTTCTCAATATGTTTGTGGAGAGGTCAATGATGGATCTTTACTCACACAATTAAGCTTTCTCTAAAAAAGTGCAGCTTTTGAAATGTCTCTATCTGTGGCAATGTTTTGATTGGGTAGTAATAGTAATGTATGTAAATATGTCCTTCAGATTAAAGCGCTATATAATACGCACATTATTATTATATTGCTTTGTTGTGCTGTATTTTGTTTGGCACAGATTTTCGCATGGGCTGTTGTCCATGTGATATGTTTATGAATTGTTCAACATACAGAACCGCCAACTCCATTTTGTAGTGTTGTCTTGCGGCCATGAATAGAGTCACCTTAACCTGGCTGCATTCAATGCAGCCAATTCTTATCTTCCCATGAGAATCTTATCTTAGAAGGTCTATTGGATAAATCAGCCTTATTGATTTACTAACTTTGAAATGATTAATCAAAGTGAATGATGGGGGATGCTCGAATTGCCATCTTCGACTGGCGATTGACATTTTGCTTTTTTTCGTCAAAGCTTCAATATTTTCTTCAGTGATATCTCAAGCCTATGTCAACTTCAGATCAATGCCCTTCCAGTGTCATGCTTAAAAGGAAAAACGCAGGTTTACCTTAGTCCTGCTTGGATAGGCATTGTATTGCGTCTCTAGCAAGATGCCTTTATTATTTCGACTTGTGAAAGAAGGTTTCATAGGCTAGTACATGTACATAAAACAATGTTTTCTTTTAGAACAGCAGATTGCAGTAAAAGCGTTCATACTTGGTTCTGGGCACCTGGATGTCTTCGCTTTTGGCGTCCATCCATATCATAACATACATAAGGTGCTTGCTTTAAAAAAAAAAAAAGAAGTGTTAATTTCTTGCAGGGGAACATAAACATTTGCACGCCAGTGTAAATCTGCCCCCTCCACGCAATTTCCATCAATTCTAAGACGTAGGGGTAAAATAAATGATAAAAAAGGCAAAATCATGAACTGTTTTGGAAAGGTGCAAAGACCTATCAACATAACCTAGCAGTAGTACATGAGTTCATGTAGGAACATTTTCCATATAACTCATGCATATCATCACAATGCTGAAACAACACTCATCACAAACTAATGTAAACAACATTATAATAGAATCAACCTACTGAAAAGTAAAGCAATGCTTAATTAATCATCACACGTCCCACAGTTATTCGAAACAAAGAAATCGAATGTATCAGAACATCGATCATTGTTAGTGAGGTAGGTAACTCAGCTGGTGGTATACAAATCAATCTAAGAGAAAATGATTGGAGTCGTGCTTGTGTAAACCACACCACACTATTTACCATAATGGCAAAACTACACAACATACAACGTCATGATCAATTAATCAGTGCAGTGCTTGAAACATAACCCTGTAGGACTACACAATACATCCATTGCACATAACTTATAATAACAATTGAAGTACTGGAGAGCAAATAATACAGCCTATGCACATAAAATATAATACAAATTGAAGTACTATATTGTCTATATATAAACATATAGCAGAAACCGCCAAGCCAAACAATTGCCTTGACCGAATCCTCAATGCAATTCTAAGCAATCTGCTAAGTGCCCAAACCCCAACCGAATCAGGTATTAAGTGTAAGTGTAATATGGCTAAGATATGATGTAATAGCCCCCTAGCTGTCAGCAATGATTCAATGTACAGAGATGTATAAAAGCATATTCATGGCATAGGAAGAACATATGCATACACCCCTCAATATTATCAGACAAGAAAGAAGCAATGCAAGATTTTGCAAGTGAACCTTGCCAGTTTGCCACAATATCTCCAAATGGTAACACATTTAATCGAAATCCAGTCTACAATTTGAAAGTAGCACAATCTGACATCCAAGTTATACATTCCTCAATCATTCAACATTGTGCATGTGTTTATCAACCAATATCAGAGTTTCTTGTGCCGTGTGTAATAATTCCATTATAAGACCTAACATTTCCGCCATGTTGGTTTTATTAACTTCTCATCAAAGTGAAATACTGCGTGCAATATGCTTTGAATAAAGCAGTACATATACACTGTAATCAGGGTAATAGACTCATTACTAATAATATCAATCATTACATTCTCAAAGTGTTTAATTAGAGTGGGACCATAACAAAAGCCATGTTTTGATCGGTATAATTGTGGTTATTTATGCATTTATTATTATTTTGTTTTACATTTGTAAAGCACACATAACTCTTAGGCAACTAGGCACTGGTTACAGAACATAATGCAGGTGGGAAAGAGGGAAGAAGGAGGAGGGAGATGAGACATTCCAGGTTGGTTGAAGAGGCAGGTTTTCAAGAGCTCTCTTAAGGCTCAATATGAGAGTTCTAACCGGATGGAGGTAGGGAGGGAGTTCAAAGGCAGGCTGGCTGTAGCAGGGAAGCTTGAGCTCTAGTGTGTTTGAATCTCAGCACAGTCAGGCAATGGCAAGAGGTGGAACACGTGGGTCTAATTGAGGTGGGTGTGTTAGGTTTTTGTGACAAGTAAGCAGGGGCAGTCTTGGTGATGCAGCAATGTGGAATTTTGGATTTAATACGTTTCCTAAACGGGAGCCAATGGGTACTTCTTTTGGCTGCAGAGTTGTGATTGCCTTAGAATGTCGAGAGCAGCACCGAGAGCTTTGTTTTGGATAGTTTGAAGTTTGCAGATGTTTCTTTCTGTGGTGCCTGCTAAAGGGCATTGCAATAGTCCATTTTGGATCTGATGATGGCTCGGGTGATAGGAGATGGTTATCGGTGGAGAGGAAGGGTCTGCTGGTGTTTCTGAGCTTTGTGGTGTAGGAAGCTGTGATATAATAATTAAGATGTGCACAGGTACGAAACCTGCTGAGCTAACTACACTGTGCCTAGGTGCACAGTTTGCCAAGGCCGAATTGGGGGTAATAGCTAACAGAGGCATGAATTGAGTGCTTGCAAACTAGCAGTATAGCGCCTATATACTAACAGAACACATAAGCCTGCATGAAATGCGCACTAAGGGTTAATTGCCGATGAGGGGGAGTTCAGTGTTTTTATTGTTTAGGCAGAGCAAGTGGGATTTCGCCTGGAGGAGTCTTTGTGGTTGTTGCCAGTAAGAGGAAAAATTAATTTGAAACTCGTTGTGCAGATCAAATGCAGGGGTTGAGTTATGAAACCCAGTAGACAATGTTATAATATATTGTCCACACTTTAAATTATTAACAGATTTTCGTGCCCAAATGTGAGTGCTGTAAAGCCCAATTGAGCTAGACATTGCACACAATCCTCTTAAGACTGTTCCATCGGCTGCTTGCCTCGAAAACTGAACAACCTCCAGTATTTGCTTGTCTCATTAGGGTGGCTTGCCTTCTCAAATGAGCACAGCCGCCCACGTCTCCCAAAGCACCAAAGCCCAGAGAAGTAAAGGATTTCACTTTCCCTGGCTGCGTGCCATTAGGAAAAAAATACAATGATGCTCTTATTGGTTCTAGTTTAGATAGTTTATATTCTGTCATGCCAATTGGTAGCCCTTTAGCTTCAATATATGTACAATAGATACAGTGCTTAATTTGCACAAAAAAATAAGTGCCATGGCTCAAATATTTAACACGCACATGACACATCATGATGGGCAACTCCCTGCCCACTGTTGCCACCACCGTGGCTGCTCCCCCTGCTGGCAACATATATGGGGTTAAAGCTGCAGCTCCCACCGGCTTAGTGTGGTTGATGATTGCACTCACTACGGCAGATGTGCGATTTACAAATACCAATAAACATACACATTAAACAGCATACTCATTGTGTCTTGACATGAGACAAATGTTTATGTGTGGCTTTAGGCATATTCATCATTTACTTTATTATGTGTCTGGAAGTTAAATAAATTAAGTTGCCAAAACACCACATCATAATCAAACTGAGTCTGAGACAATAAGTGCTGGGACACAGAAATAGGTTCCAAGGCTGAGCCCTGACAAACACCCCCACAAATTAAGCACTGCATGAAAATGAATTAGCCTCTGCAGGGCATGCAGCATCCTTGCCAGTATCACCATTTCATCTGTGTAACTCCATACTGGTATGCACATCCCCCCAACAATATTGTCCACCAAGATATTATGTGATAATGTATGCTTCAAAGCTTCAAATGAGCCTCATCACCAGGGAGTGCGAGGAATTCCCGTGCATTATGTGCCCAGAAGGCCGACTTAAAGTCCTGAGCAAAGCAGGTCTTTAAGCAATTCTTTGGGAGCCTAATGCCTGCACATTCCATCCGCCCACAGGTATTAAAGATTTTAGCACCTGACAGAAGCCTAGGCAACTGACATTCTTTCTCCAAACAAGGCGGTGTGCAGACAGTTGCACCCCCAGTGCACAGTATCATCAGGGAAACATGGCCTCCTCTGGGGATGCAGCAGCTGCTGAAAATGTGCCATGCCACAGCTTGCTACGGTGAGGCAGAGGTGAGGGAAGGTACAGCCGGACTTCATGATACCATAACAGATGCAGTGTAAAAGAGAGTTATTTCAGTGGGTGGGTTTGTGAGGAGCAAGAGGGCCAAGCCACTCACACCCCGCCCATAGAGACAAGGAGAACAGGAATGGGGGCCATAAGGAGAGGAAGTTTGCTCGGCAGGGCATGTAGGAATATTCTAAGCAAGTACGGGTCGATAGCGCCCACAATTTGCTCAGAATTCTCCTTCCTGATTGACTGAGACAATCATAACATATTACATCAGGGTACTAATGGATACATTAAATAGAAGGGGTGCCAATGCACAGCCCTGGCAAACACCTCGGGTACCCCCAATTCACCAGTGCATTTGCCAGCTAAATCAAAATGAACACAGTCTTTTGTATCAAAGAGAAGCAAATGGAGAATGTCCATTAAGGGTCTTGGTATCCACACGAGGGTGGAGAGACAGATTTTCAGGCTGTGTATATTGCATCAGAGCATGCATTTATGTGTCTTCTGGACAGAATCATCAGGCCTATCAATAAGATACAACATCAATCAAATCCCAGTCAATAATAATAATACATCACAGAACTTGTGCTGACATTATTCAAAGTGACCTTGCCAAGATGGTCTGAGTGTTCTGCCTTTGACAGACCTGAAGCCCCGGACATTTAAAAAGCTTATTAGCAAAGCCCTTGAACATCACAGCAGTTGTCACTCATTCCCACACTAGGAGCTTCCAAATCACTGGCCCTCATTACGACCCTGGCGGAAATCGAAAAACGATGGCGGAAATGCAATACCGCCATCGAATAGCGCTCGGTGCGACTATGACCCGTCACCGCAAAGTACGAAGCCATTAGCGACACCGTAGTGAACGCCAACGCTAACTGCACCAAGCACGCGCGCGCGCGCCATGCCAAACCGCAAACACCACCATGGTGCAACGGTACGCCAATTCCGACCCTAGCGGACATGTACCTAACGCCATCAGGCATGGCGGAATGTACCATTCCGCCATGGCGAGAAGTACGGCATCGCGAATCAACCGTAAACGGCCCCACTGAGTGCCTGTACACCGCTCCCTGCCCACAAAGTACAACTCCCGGTAGGTGCAATGAAGTCACAATGCAACCATTGAAATGTACAAAGCACCCATGCATGCCAACGAACAAAAGCAACACAAGAGGGGCCAATGGGAGCTGCAGGTCACAGATGGCACGAATACAGAAGCCATCCCAATGGACATGACCACAGTCCCCCACCAAGAAACGCACGCAAACACAGGCACCTGTGCCCAGCAATATTCCGAAAATCACATCATTCCACCAGTCCACCTGGCTGACCGGCATCTGTTACACAAAACCCAATCCCCCGCCCCTGAGCATGACAACATTCAAACTGTCATATAGGCAGCCCCCATCCCTGACCTCACGGGCTCAGTAGGCAAACGCGCCCAGTACAGTACCACGCAACTAAACCCCGAAGCTGGAACCCAATGCAGATCTCCTCACAATACATCGCCCCCCAAATAGGCATATGCCACATCACTTGCAAAGAAAAACGCTACACGGGCCAAATCAGAATAGCAATTTATGCACATCAAAGACACCAAGCCCATACAGCCATCAGGCCATGAACTCCAAAACACTAATCACCATTGTGGGCTGCATCCGCAAGAAATGACCAGCCACTACTTGTGTGTCGCCCTGTACCCCCATGGTACACAGAGCCACATTCACGTACGAAAAGGCAACATGGAAGCGCACAGAACCGCAGGGCTGTCCCAATGGGGAGGCACTAGTCCAGCTGAAAGGCCGAAATGTTGCTCCGAGACACCAGTACTGCGTAAGGGCATGTGGGCCATCGGCGATCGTCCCATAAGATCGTAATGCTGCTCCACCGATTAACACGAAGCAGCAGGTGTCGGGAGTAAAATCCATCTGCAGGAGTGGCATACAGATGGCAGTGGCAAAAGGGGAGGAGATACCTGTCAACCAAAAGAAAAGAAAAAGAACAGAATGGCCATCAGAACTACATTCGAACAACTCACTTCAATGATCACACGAAATCCACAGCCATATGCATGCTAGCCCACTCAAAAGGATCATCACCACCCCAAAACCACTTGCGACTCATAACCATCTATATCGAGGTGCAAACACCATCACAAACGAGTGTACCTGTGCATGCGTCTGTCAAAACAGAATCCATCAGATGGGAATGTCAACGTGCATGGACACAAGTGTCTGAGGGCGCCTCGAGACAGGGAGGGCTCAACAAGGCCAGATAGACGATGGTCCCACTATGGCAGCCCTGCATCACATAGCGTAGGGGAGGCGGATAGATCGCAAGAAGCCCTGTACATGGCAAACTCTGTATCAAATCACCTGCCCATGCATCCATTCATCATTCCCTCATCCCGGGATCAAAACGCCTGAATAATTACTCACATGACATTAGAAACATCCATTGAGTCTGTGCGTTATGCAGCCTGCAAAATCCACAGTGCCCCAGCCCGTAATTCCAGTGTTGTGAAGTAACATGTATTTGGGAACGGCCGGCCTCATCGCCCACGTAGCTAATGCGCATCCCAAACTATTCATATCAATCATTGCTCCCTCGCCATGGGCCCTGTCTCAAGGACATTGAACAATAGAACGTTATATTTGCAGTCAGACCTGTGGGCATCTCCTCGCCGCCAGCTGAAGACCGAAAGCGCCGCCCTTCGAATTCCTCATTTGCAACACCACGTCGGAAAGGCATCTGTGGCCGTTTGAAATCACTAATTATTCCATCGAGTGCGGCTGTGTGTGAAAATGGCAACTGCCTTCACCCACGAATGGGACGCCCCGCCCGTCGTTGCAACTCGGTACAGTGATGCATGAGGGCCCACCGTTACTCGAGTACTACGTTCCACTGACCCTTCACAAGTCTGTTCGCGACTGCACAGATAGAATGGGAAACAATGGGACCATAGCCGAATGAACATAACAACCAATCCAACACGGCCATCGGGTACAAATACATGATAGCAATAGCAAGATACCATTCCCCGAATTGCAGCGTTGTGCGCGTGACGTGCTCGGCCAAAGGGGAGGGCAGTTTGCACAGGTGGAATGAATCACCACAGGTGGAGGCCATACAGCCTGAAAACACATAAATTGCACAGCCAGTCTCCTCCCACAACCACACCGAAATGCTACCGGCAGGACTCGCGATGTTGGCCCTGGGGGACCTGATAGCACTGCAAGTGCTCCAACTCCAAGAGGAAGACGAACACCAACTACAACCGGCCGCACGGAGGAGACGCAGGAGGAGGAGGAGGGCAAGGCAGGGCCAGCAAGGCCCACCAGCACAGCCACTACCACCACGCAGGCAGCCCGCAATCCCACGCCTCCGAGCACATCCGTTCAACCTCACTGATGAGCAGATCCACACCCTCTACCGTTTGGACCGGGACACCATAGCCGCCATTGTGGACATGACACAGGCTGACCTTGTCAGCATGATAGATAGCCCAACCGCCATCCCACCCCTACTGAAGGTGGTGTCTGTACTCCACTTCCTGGCCACAGGCACCTACCAGCACACAGTCGGACAGTTGCATGGCATTTCTCAGCCACTGTTCTCACGGACACTATTGCAAGTGCTCGATGCCCTCCTGCAGCACGCAGACGACTACATCTCCCTACCACGCTCGGAGCAGGAAATTACAAACACGAAAGTGGGATTCCATGCACTTGCCGGCATACCGGGTTGCATTGGTGCCATCGACTGCACCCATGTGGAATTGGTCGTCCCACATGCCATGGAGGCCCAGTACCGCAACCGAAAACAATTCCATTCCCTGAATGTACAAATGGTGTGTGACTCCAACAGGATCATTACACATTGTTGCGCCCGATTCCCTGGATCAACCCATGATTCTATGGTCTTGAGGAACTCTACAATACCACGCTACATGGAGCGACACGCAGGGAACAGATCCTGGCTACTCGGTGAGTCTCATTACATGCATGATGATGTGGGGTATGTGAATTGGCAATGACCTGGCAGGAAGGGGGGGGGGTGTGCGTACGTATCAATGGCATTCCACATCATACGTTTCTCGTCCACATACAGGTGATGCTGGATATCCACTGAAGAGATGGCTCCTCACACCAGTCCGGAACCCACGGGACCAGCATGAGGAGGACTACAACCATGCCCACTCACGTACCCGTGTAGTCATAGAACAGGCATTCGGCCTACTGAAGGGCCGTTTCCGCTGCCTCAGCAGGTCTGGCGGGGCACTCCTGTACCGCCATGAGAAGGTTGCAAAGATGGTGATGGCATGTGTCATGCTCCACAACATGTGCGTACGTAGAAATGTGCCCATGCCCCCTGACGCAGAACTGCAAGCACCTGAAGATGGTCATGATGAGGGTGGGGATGTGGCAGCACCTCATGGAGTCTGCGAGGCACCGGAGGCCCGTGACATTCGTCAGCATCTCATTGATGTATGCTTCTAGCACTCACGCCTGGTGGCTGATACATGGACACGGGACTCGTGGCACTGCGTGTGTCTGGGACATGCACAATATGGACTGCACGCCTATGATGGCCTAGTACACAAAGATCAATGTCCACACATCTCATTGGTTGATCGTGCACTTTTTATGGCATATGTGATGTCATGTTGAACACCCTATCGACCCGCCACCCAAGTGAGCCCAACACACCCCCTCCACCCCCCTACCTCCCCCCCGAACACCAGTGTCCAAAGATGCTCATTGTCAGTGGGCTGTCGCTATTGCAAGCCCCCTCTGCGGGTATCAGGGGCACCCCTGCCTGTGGAGCGCAGGTTCCTTCCAGATCTACGTTGGGGGCTGCCCTGGACGGAGCTTGCAACGGATGATGTGTCTGCCTGCTCACGTCCATGCATGTCCCTAAGGGTTTGCGAGAGCTCAGTGAGCACACGGCGCACTGCGGCAAGTTCGGCACATACGTCCTTGGCCGTCGCATGCAGTTCCCCCCTGAGGCTCTCGGTGCTTCTCTCCATTTGGACTCTCAGGCTCTCGGTGCTTCTCTCCATTTGGACTCTCAGGCTCTCGGTGCTACTCTCGATTTGTGCCCTAAGTGTCTCAGTTGATGTTTCTATGTCTGCCTTAGTGCCCCCACATTCATCAGCATGGTCCTTGAGGAGCGTGGCCAGTTGCTGCTGTTGTTCGATCAACTGGTCGAGGGACTGTTGCCTCTGCTGGGCCAAGGCCATTTGCGGGGGTGTCACAGAGGGGCTGTTGTCCTCATGTTGCATTGCCACAGGGCTTGTGGGGGATGGCCAGTCGTCGTCTTGTGGGTGCCCCTGCGTGGTATCCTCATGTTGTACGGGATGGGACAGACAGGGGGATTGGGACAGGTCATGGATGGATCTGACTTCGGCATCCCCGTTTTCTGTGTCGGAGCATGCTGCCATCAAAGGGGTGTCACCTATGGTGCTGCTGCCACCGGAGGCAGTGCCTTCTGTGGCATCCATTGGGGGGACCTGTGGTGGTGGTGTTGTGGGCATGCTGGCTGCTGGGGTGCCTGTTGATGTTCCCTCCTCTGTGCTGCCACCTGATTTGTGCTGCTGCCGTGTCTTGATGCGTGCAGCTGAGGTGGAGGGTCTCTGGCCGTTGGTCTTGGCCCTCTTTGCAGGTGTGCTGGTAGGGGTGTCCTGTAGCTCGTCGTTTGGATCGGACCCTGTGGTGGAGTAGAGGAGGGCGAGGGTTATTGGTGGGTCTGTGGGAATTGGAATGGCATTGTATCACATGCATTGGGGTGGTACCTGAGGGTGATTTGGGCCGGGCCCTTGGAGGTGCTTTGATTTGTGTGTGGAGTGAGGGTGCAGTTGTTTGGCAGCCTGCAGTTAGGGTGTGCCTGCTGCACGTGTAGTGCGTGTATTAGGGGTTTTTAATTATTTATGTATTTATTGTGGGTTTTAACGTGCGCTATCAGGCCGATGTGTGTGGACGTTCTCCTGGACATGTGTTACTGTTGCACTATGTGGACGCATGGTACTTCACATGGATGGACTGTGTGGATTTGGCATTGTTTTTTCTGGCCCACCTACCTGTATCTTCGGATGTCTGCACTCCTTTCTCCATCCCTCCGACTCCCTCTATGCTCTCCATTCCGATGGTGGAGGCACAGATTTCTTCCCAGGGGGTCAACTTGATGGGTGATTCAGGACCTCCCCCGGTGGCTGTGGCAATGTTGCGGTTGGCAGAGAGTATGCTGCGGACGCGTATCCGCAGGTCGTCCCATCGCTTGCGGCATTGCTGTGGGGTGCGGGGTGCGGTCCCCACCGCACTTACCCGCTGTGCCACCAGAGCCCATATGGCCTTCTTGTTTGCAAGTGCCGTCCTGGTCATTTGCGTGCAGAAGACGACGGCAGCATTCTCCTGGAGGGTCTCTGTTAGCACGGTGAGTTCCTCACGGGAGAAGTGGACCTGCCGCTTGCGGTCGCACGCTTTCTTCGCTGCTTTTCCCATTATTCTTGGTTTCGCTAGGGTGGTTGACGGGTTGGGGTGTGTTTCAGGGTAGTGATTTTAGTGGTTGTGTGGTTTTAGTGTATTTATAGGTGTACGCCGGGATGTTTCCCGTTCCGGGCCCATGTTTTAACTTCCGTTTCCGTATATTTCCGGGCACCGTACTTTCCGGTAGGCGCACACTGCGGTGACCGCTAAGAGGGGTGGCGGTATTGCACCTGGGGCGCCGTACGGCGGCGGTGTGGGCCGTTTTGGGGTCATTTCCGCCATCGCGGACTTTGCACTTCCGCCATGCCGTGGTGCTCGTGCCCGATGGGTCGGAATGGGCCGCACTTTGCTCCTTCGTGCAATGGCGGAAACGCTATTTACGCTGTGGCGCTCCGGTCAGTCGCTTTCCGCCAGGGTCGTAATGAGGGCCACTGTCTTGTTCTGCATCAAACAACATCTTAGGTGTCCCAGAATTTTTTTTTCAAATCACCCCTTATACCAACACTGCAATATTCATGCAATTTATAATGATTTGGAACAGATGAAAATACATTTACAAAGAAGCCTTGTATGAGAATGATGCTGTATTGCTGAATACATGGTACCCAATCTTTCCTCCAAGAGCATTAAGCTTCCAGGAGAATTGCGGAAATTAGGTGATTTTACTATGGTCACCACTGATCTCCAAAGAAACAGTACAAGATCTATTTTTAGATTTGGAAGCTAACCTGTACTTTCTAAATAAACATAACACATCCGAAGTCGGATGATCCTCTTGAAAGTCTAATTTGCCTCATTTGATCATGGATCTTAATACTTTAAGGTCAACAAGCCATTCCACATTCCCCATTGAGGCAAGCAGATAAACCCTGTTAATTATAGGTTTGAGAATGCTTGTAATTTCTCAATGTCATTAATTCTTTTTAGGACTAGACATGTTTAACAGTGATGCTGCCTCTGGGGCAACTACATGCTGATCAACTTGGCATTCCTCATAAAATAGCATTGTACAAGCCCGGTTCCGGTTCTGAAATCTCTGGTGTAACAACTATGAAGCAGTCACATTTCAATGCTCATATACTTTGGATGAGATAGACAAAGCTATTGTAGAGGAGCAGCTGCATGCCTCTATAGGAAATCCCGCCCCCCTACCATCTGCATGCTGGAAGAGTGAAATTGTGCCATGCTTGAAGCCAACAGTTGTGACCATTCCACTGTGAATATTCGAGAAAAGGCACCCTCTGAGAAAACCCTATCAAATGTATCCCCGAAGAGATGATAATCTGAGGGAGGAGCTCCCTGAAAGAACATGAAAAATATGAAAAACAGTGAAAGAGAAGCTAGTGACATCACAAAAGACGAGCGTGATGCCCTGAGTATACTGGCTGAAGAAAATGTATGGACCATATAGAAACTGATGCTGAAGTTAAGAATCAAGTAAACTTTCATATATGCGAAGAGAAGATTGCACGTGTGAGAAGCACTGTGAAAATGCAAGCCATACAATAACTGCACAGATGCTGTAACACAAGTAGATCAAGTAATCTTAGTAGCTGGCAATACATAGTGAATAGACTGCAGGCGGAAATGCCGTTGTATAGAAGCTGGAAGTGTCATGAATTTAGTAAGCCGGGACCCATGGTGAGGAAAGGATGAGAGCTGTGTCGCAGTAAGAATTAGCTGAGTTTATGGATACACATGGTGATGCTTTTTGCCTGCTGTCAAAGTTAAAGCAACCAAGGCAGGTTATC
Source organism: Ambystoma mexicanum (assembly GCF_040938575.1). Classification (NCBI taxonomy): domain Eukaryota; kingdom Metazoa; phylum Chordata; class Amphibia; order Caudata; family Ambystomatidae; genus Ambystoma; species Ambystoma mexicanum. Next base: position 262,620,177 of record NC_090941.1, read on the forward strand.
TATTCTTGAAGACGGTGAGTGTGCAAAGTTGAATCATCCCTTGTTAAGGTGCTAAGAAAGAACACTAGCATGCCAAGTTTTATTCATTTAAGGCATTTAATTGCTGCAAAAAAGACCAAATCATGGTCTTCTGTCATGTGAGACAAGGATGGAAATAGAGTTGAGCTTGGAGATCTAGAACACTGATTGTGGATGCTCGCACTCCCTTATATTCCCAGAGGCAAGAATACTCTGCAATATGGAAAGTTCTCACTTAAACCCATTATCATGTATTATCAACAAAAAGTTATACCTACCAAAACATATTGGAGTGAAGGGATGATCATTACAGCTCGGATAAACTGGCAAAGGCTCGAAGCTTCTTTCTGGCAGAAGATTCTGAACCTTCCTAACAACTTTGCAATAGATAGAATAAGATTTGAAGTAGCAATTCAGTCATTAACATCTATCGTTTTATGGAAACAACTGGACTTACTGTGTAAATTGATGAACAATGAAAAAACACCGGCCATCCAGATTTCTTTGAGATATCCCTAAAGCAATGAATAACACCATATTGAAAGCTTGGAAATAAGAGTTAGAACAATGACTGAAAAAGGAAGATATCGCCACAGAAATGCCAATAAATTGCTCGCAACATGCTAAAGTTAAGATCCAGCATAATGACTGGATCAAAACATTACATGATAAAACATTGTACATCATGAATCTCCAATGCGCCAGTGATATCCGAGCAATCAATGAACTCCCTCGTATTTGTCTCTATTTCCGGATCAGCATATTTGCGATTTGTTTATGAAAATTGGCTTGAATATTATCCCGACCCGGTATAGACTAGCAAAAACAAGACAAATCCCCATGTCTGACCAATTCTGTCTTTTTTGTTTGGATAAGAAAGCACCAGAAACACTGCATCATAAGATTATGGTCTGCCCAGCACTCTCCCAAAAGAGAGGCCTTTTTGGAGATTTCTTTAAGATCTCCGCCCAGCAATTAAATGAATCCAGATGGTCCATGATATTGAGTGGTTATGATAAAAAACGTATATATACGATTGTGCAGTTTCTTTGCCATATTCTGGATCTTGACAAACCATTGCAGTAATTCATTTCAATTTTGTTCTAAAACTAATGTTGAAGTCTGTTTTAGGATTTTTCTTGCTGCAGTTGATATTATATGCACAAATAACATAAGCAATATAAGTTTCTTAAAAGGTTAAAATTAAAAGTTTATGTATAAACTATGGGCCTCATTACATGGATGGCGGGGAACCATGGCGCTATTAGCGCCATGGTTAATGCCGGTAAAATACCGGCACCGCCTTGGCGGAAAGGGGAATTACTACCCCATTCCAAGGTTGGCGGGCGGTAATTCCCCCTTCCACCATTGCCCTTCCCCATTCCCATTTTTGCCCCATAGGGTGTAATGGGAATGGGGAAGGCGCTAATTACGGTACCACAAATTGCGGTACCGTAATTAGCTCCCTGGGTCCCTTTGCAGGCTGGTTTTTAACGCCTGCAAAAAGCAGGCGTTAAATTCCCCAACCCGCAAAGGGACCTCGTAGTAAGGCGGTAAGGATTTACTGGTACCGGTAAAATACCAGTACCGGTAAACCCTTACCGACATCCGTGTAATAAGGCCCTATATTATTTTAAATTAAAAAAAATATGCTGCAAGGCCAAGTTCAAAGACAATCCTCATGGCAGAAGGCATGGGTGATGGGAGACGTTGGGCTAATTGGGTGGGGAGGTAAAGTCAAGTGCACCTCCTGGCACCTGGGTCTGAGCTTGCGTGCTGCTAAGTGAACCAAATGTTCCAGACATTGCATGAGTGTGCCATTCAATTATAGAGGGCCATATAATGTAGGGCCTTATAGTTTGTGAGCCAATGATATACTGTGTACTTAATAGTGTTGAAGATGACTTGCTTTAGAGGTAGGCATAAGTTGTCGACCTGACAGTAGATATCCAATCACAAGCCCACCCCAAATAGAAAGTATACTTATATTTTCCCCTTGAGCCTATCACTGTCCCTCGTAGTTTTTTCTCATTTGCTACGTAGTATGACATCACGTATGATAAATTGTTAGTATAAAAATGTGATTTTTTTAAAATGTACTGAGATCTCGAGCGAACGTCCATTGCTGTCCTTTGTAACTCCCTGTTTTACACAAATGATATTAAAACAGAAAACTTCGCCATCTTCCTGAGTTGGTTCGATTATTTGGTGTCAGAGTTATTCTGCATCTCCATCCATTGCATGCATGTTATCCAAAGGTCTCTACGCTCACAATACATGTTCAATCCTTTGAACAATGAAAGTGAAATAAAAGGTTATTAAAATGATTTTCTGTAGGACCTAACCTACTGACTTCCATGAGACATTAAAATATCAAATAGCACAATATTTAAAACTGTAGTTTGGTGATGAAACCAATGAATGTGTTCAGTGTTTAAGCTCTTATTTATTTTCAAAGACATCTGTTTTTAAATGTGACACATTAACCAAACAAGAGATTCATTGATTTGCCTGAGATAGAATAGTAGGCCCAAGAGAATTCATTGTTGTGCCCACATTATTGGATAATCAGTGTTATGGCAAGTACTCTTAAATCACATAATTAATCCCAAGCTCTTTATGATTGCATTTCTTTTCACTGTGGTAAATATGTTTGTCCAGAAACATATTTTGAGCACAAAGTGAACCACTGAATTACTGTTGACCATATTTTTGGGATTATTTTCTACTACATAATGCCTTACATTAGGATAACATTAAACACAAAGCCTAGCAATGAGTGCATGAGTACCCAAGTAGGATGAGGACATTTGTCTTCCGTATCTATGTAGATTTGTTAACGCCTCTTTTATGCATAGTATTATTGCTCAATCAATAAAAGATGTGGCGATCACACCCCTGTTGAAAAAACAGGGTTTGGACCCGATGTATACAATACATCTGCGGCTGATTACAAACACATTGTTCTTCCTTAAATTGGTAGACAAGGTTGCGGCCATACAACTTCAAATATATATGGAAGCAACAGGAATCTTCCATAGGAAACACTCAGGATTTAGATGCGCCCACGGCACGGAGAGTGCCTTGGTCGATCTTCAAACGCAAATGCTGGAAGCTTTAGAAAGAAGTGGATCAGGGCTGCTGACCCTCTTAGATCTTTCAGCAGCCTTTGATATCCTAGATCGCCAGATGCTATTGGAGAGGCTGAGGGTGACAGGAGGGCTATCTGAGGAAGCGATTATCTGGGTGAGATCATTTCTGGAGGGTCGCAAATCTAAGGTTCACTGGGGAGATAATGCATCTGAGTCAGTTTTATTGGTATGTAGAGTCCCCCAGGGGGCATGTTTGTAACCACTGCTCTTTAATATATATATTTAGCCACTGTGTCAGAAGCATGAGAGACTAGGCTTCATTTATACCAATTACGTGGATGACTTCCAGCTTACTATGGAAATAAGTGGAAGTTAAACTGTGTACCAAATGAAGCTCAAAAACATATATCATGTAATTAAGAATCGGATGTCCACAAACTGGCTATGTTTGAAAATAGGAAAGACTGAGCTAATGATGTATGGTTCCAAACAGGCCAGGCAAAGTCTCAGTCAGGCCTATGCAAGTTTTCCAATCAAGGACAATACGATTGTACTAGTGACCAAGGTTAAGACCCTTGGCATTTACATGGAGGAAAACTTAATCGCTGATGCTTATGTTCAATTGGTTGTAAAAAATACAAAATAATATCTTAGAGTTTTAAGGCTAGTCAGCCCTATGATCACAAAGGAGAACTGTGCTAAACTGGTGAGGGCTGTAATTATCTTGCGTCTGGACTACCATAACTCCCTCTTGGGAGGAGCTAGTAAAAAGTCCATCCAAAACTTCTGAAAATTCAGAATGCAGCCGTGCATATTGTGTATCAATTAACGCACAAAGACCCAGTATCCTTAGCTAGGAAAGAGCTACACTTGTTTAAGATACTTACTCTTGCTCACAAGTGTATATTGGGTATAGCTCCCTAGTACCTCAGAGTCAGGCTGGTCTTATACCAACCTACAAGAGACTTGTGATCAGCCAAAGAACATCTTCTTAAAGTTGACCGCATAAAAAGGCCCCAGGGAAGAGGTGGCTCCTTCCCGGTCCTGGCAGCACGAGCATGGAACAAACTGCTTGAATCCATGCAAAAAGAGGGAAGCCACACTGTTTTCAGGAAACTCTTGAAAACTAGGTTATTCATGTAATATTTGGATCATCAGAGTGCCCTTTCACTCCTTCCTGTATGTGTTCAGCGGCTGGATGCCTTAGGGCTTTGGCGCCATATAAATAACTAAACATAACATAACATAACATAACTTTGAGAAGCAAGGGATTTAGCAACTGGTGCAGCATTCCGAAGACACACTAGAGACAATTTGTATGCTAGAGAGGAGAACCTTGGTGCAATTAGTTTCCTATGCTATTGGCTAATCAGAGAAGAAATGGTGGAAGGAGGTGAGGTCATTGCTACTTCTGGCCAAACCCATGGGGACAGATCATGGAGTCTAGCGAAGAAAAACAATCAGAGTCTATTCCACCAGACCACTATGGGTATAAAAGGGGCTAGGATAATTCACTGTGGATCTTGGACACGGAGGAAGCCGACATGACTGCTGATTCACCCTTGATGCAATGAAAGGCAGCTGGAGAAGGACTCCCAGGAGGACTGCTGCCTGAAGCAAGCCAGAGCTAGCCTTGAGATGCTGAAAGGAGAGGGGCAGAGTTGTTATGTCTTTCAAGCCCTGGAAACTTTGGGTTAGGAATTATGCCCTGAAGAACATCCAAGTTCCTCTCTAATCCTTGTGGGAGCTAGAAATCCTAGGATGTACCACCAATGATAGTTGGGGAAGATATTAAGATGTTTTAGCCCTTGCTGGAGGGGCCCAGGTTCAGGAGAAAGGCCTTTTATGAATGCTTAAACCAACACCCAGAAGGGAAATCTATTGTGATTGCTCTCACCAGAGGCATAAAACAAGCCTGTTATGAATGCTGCCCTATGACTCAAGGCCTGGGAGATAGACCCACTGTGAATCCTGCCTATGAGAGAGGACTGCAGAGAATTATGTGTTCTTGCTACAGAGAAGGCAGGAGAAGAAATAACCCTGATACAAGGCGAGATGTGCCACAGCCTTGAAGAGATGCCTATAGTGAATGCTATTACTCATGGTGTATGAGAGAGGCCTTCTTTGAATCCTGCACCCAAAGGGCTATGAGAAGGGTCTTCTTTGAAACCTGATATAAGGAGAGACATTAGACAAAAGGTCGAGAAGGGATCATATTGAATCCTGAAGCCAAGGCTCAGGAGGGACCAGCCATGAATTTTAGAATCCCAGGATCTGGAGGGGCCAGAGGTAAATCTTTGAATACATAAGTAATAGTTGTATTGTTTTTTGCATTAGAATTGTGATGGGCTTGAAAGTGTATTTTTATGAACATTTACTTTGGCCAAATCTTGGACCATTTGAGTAATTAGCTCAAGGTAACCGTGAGGCTAGAGCATCTTTAAGCTTAGTATTAAGACTTTTCTGTTGGCCACATCTTTTGGGCATTTCTTATCATATAGGGTATGGCTGGAGGGACAGGGACGTCTTAGAATAGGTTATGGACCTTATGTTTGGTCACAAGTAGAGCACTGGGAACACAAAAGAGTCACTATTTTGTCAAACCTTTCTGGTGCAATATTTTTTAGAAAACCATTTTTACTTGTACAGATTTTCCTACCACCTGTTTGGTGTTCCTCTGGTCATAAATCTGATGTTTCTGTTTTTGTAGCTAAATACCCTAGGTGTAACATGTATTATTGCCACAAGTTCCACACACTCATCAGTAAAAAATGTTTTCACACATCGGCTTAAGCTGCATGGCAGATGCTCTCAAGCCATGAAAACATGCACAGACACTGTATATGGTATGAGAGTGTCAGCCATCACGTGTGAGCAAGGCAACTGTCACACTATATGACTGCACTGGGTTTTCGTATTGCCCTCCAGCTCTGTGCAGAGGTTTTTCTTCATACTTGCTGGAGGGAGTCAGGAGACCATACATTATAGTGACTGTATGACACTTTTAATTGAGAATAATAGAATTACAATCTATCCCAAACAGAACTGTGTATATGGGAAGTAAGCAGGGCACTTTGTAGACAATATGATTACCGGGGAAAACAACACAAATGTGCCCCCCATGTGTTTGCCTCTTGCTCCCATTATGCAAACTTTGCATTTGACATGCAAGCACTCCCTAACATAATACTCAAGATCAGAGTGCCCCTCTTGCCATAGGTGCAAATATTGTCAAAGATGGAGACTCCTCAGCTACATGTCCAAATACCTGGGTGCTGAAGTGACAAACGCAATTGTTTATAGGCAGTCTCAACACTCAATCAAGGACCAAGCCCCAGCCAGTTCCACCCTAAAACACCAGCCACTGCAGTATATCATTCACTTCACCTTTCTGTTGGGATATGAGTGACCTGAGGGATAATTCAGTCAATGTTGAGAAAACTGCAGTCTGTTAAGCTGTGTAAGAATGATGCTTTTCGTGTAGTTCGGAATAGTTCTATTTATTTATTTATTTTATTTGTACCGTGCTGGCAGACGAGCTCGGAGGCATAATAGCGCACCACGTGAACAAACAGACATGCAAAAACAAAGAACAACCACACAGCAGCAGAGGGCAGAAGAATGAATTCAAAGCCAGGGGGGCAAAGTCAGATAATTGTCAGACATTATTCAAAGAGATGTGTTTTCAATCTGCTCTTGAAAAGTTGAAGATTGGTACATGACCTAACATTTAGTGCAAGCATGTTCCACAGCCGTGGAGGTGCATGTGAGAAAGATCTATGCTCCACGTAAGCCATTTGTGTTCTTGGAGTTTCCAAAAAGCTACTAGACTTAGACCTTAGTACTCTACGTACCGGCAGGTGCGAGATATGACTAGGAAGATACTTGTGCGCTTGCCATGAGAGACAGTTGTGTGTGATACACATCGCACGATAAATGATCCGGCTTGAATAGGGAGCCAATGTAAAGCTCTCCTATCTGATGTAACATGGTCTCCCCACTGAAGCCCTGCCACAATGCGCACAGCCTTATTTTGGATCACCTGAGGCCGGGTCGTATCCTGCTTAGAGATACCCAAAAGCAGACTTGACAAATAGTCAATCTTAGCACCTATAATGGCACGAGCCACTGTGGCACAACTTTCTGAAGATAAGAAGGGCTGTAATTGTGCTATAGTTTGAGGTGATAACATGTGCTGGACACATGGAAATTGACCTGATTTTTCATGTGCAATTCCTGGTCCAGGAACACACCAAGTGTCTTGACTTTGTTTTGAGTTTGAATAACACAATCTACAATCTTAAAAGATGTATAATCAGCAGAACGTTTTTTTAGATGCTTTGCCTTACCCAGTATCAAAAGTTTGGTCTTATAGCTATTTAAGGTTAGTTTATTTACTTGCATCCAAGCCTGAAATATTTCATAGATGGAATATAGAGAAACGTCATTGCATACATAATCGCCAGTCAAGGGCACAAGACACGGAGTGTCGTCCGCATAGTTTGCGTAAACCACACCCAGTCTATCCAATTGTTCAAATAGTGATATCATGAAAAATATTAAAGAGGGTAGGTGCCATGTATGAGCCCTGAGGTACCACACATAGAACAGAGAACTTCTCTGCCCGGATGTTGTCAGAAAAATCCCTAGCCCTATGATCCGTGAGAAAATATTTTACCAATTCCATCGCTGGCTCGGAAAAGTGTGCAGATATCCATAGTCTCTCTGCCAGCACAGAGTGATCCAAAAGATCAAATGCAGCAGAGAGATCTAACAACATAAGCATTGTGGTGTTGCCCTCCGCCATCGTGTGCATTATAGTCGTCTTGAGCTCAAGTAGGGTGGATTCAGTACTGTGTGCTTTTCTAAAGCCTGATTGTTTAACCCCTAAAATGTCATGAGTGGCCAGATGTGGCACCTTATCTAAGGTTTTCAATAGATAGGGCATGTTAGTAATGGGGCGGTAATTGCCCGCTATACCAGGGTCAAGAGATTGCTTCTTGATAAGTGGAGAAATCCATGCTTGCTTTATGTTTTTAGGAACAACATTTTCCCTGAATGACGCATTGATAAACTTGGTAATCATAGGTACCAGATGTGAAGCACAAGCCTTGTTAGTGATTGCCAGGCAAATATCATCCCTACAATTTGTAGGCTTGAATTTGCCCAAAATCTCAGACAGATCCTGCTCAGATATAGGCTTAGAAGAAAAGGATTTAGGGGCTTCTTGGTCTGCAATTGTTGTCCCCTCCGATGGGTGGTTGATATTTTTCTGCCAGATATTTTCCAGTATTTTTCTAAGCTTATCCAGGAAAGCTTCCTGAATATTACTGCACCAGGCAACATCCTGATACAGACGTTTCCAGCTCCTTAAGGAGCCGAAAGAGTTCCTTAGAGCAAGATACTGCTCCAGAGATACAGCAGTCATAATAGTTTCTTTTGGCATGAACAATGCGCTTATAGGCTTTGGCGTCTTGCACATAGATGAGTTTATCCTCCTAAGTCTTGGTTTTAGCGCAATCCACCCATTTCTTGTCAGGAGTCGCATTTCTGGCGTAAACATTTTTTGTCAGGGGGTTTTATAATTACGTGCAATTTTTCTGGCGCTAAACGTTACACAGCTAATTGCAAGGTCTTACAATAGGTGTTGGAAAATTCTTCTGCTGAATTGAGGAGAGTCAAGTCATTTGCCATGATGTGAAGAAAGGGGCCATGGCTGGGATTGGTTTTGAACTGGAAAGATGGTCACATTCCAATCCAAAAGAGGGTGATCTGACCATGGACATTGAAGATTATGCACATCCTCAATGCAGATGTTTTGCGAGAGGACCAAATCCAGGGCTGTACCCTTTTCATGCATAGATGATGTAACATGCTGTTCTAATCCTAGATCAGACAGCAGAGATTTCAGTAACATAGCTGAAGCATCTAATAGGTCAAAATAAACAAAGTTGAAGTCCCGCAAGATTATGGATTTAGTGTTAGATTTTAAAATTGGTGCAATGAAATCACTAATATTTGTGCCAAAATCCTCAGAACTATGGGGTGGCCTGTAAACAATCATAATAATAATGGTCGAATTGTAGTTAACTTTGTACTTAACCCACAGTATTTCACAGTCAGGAATCTGTGCTGTTTCAATTTTACGAATATTGAATGATTGATCATAGATTAAAGCAACACCCCCTCCCCTGGCATTCCTATCATCTTATCTGAGGATATTGTAACCAACGGGGACCGCCAAAGAGAGTGAAGGTCCGGCTGCGCCATGGAGCCAAGACTCAGTGATCGCACAAAGATCTACTTGTTGGTCTGATCACTGTATATTTTAGAAGAGTGACGGACTACTGGGAATGGCTTTTAGCCATGCACATTGGTATTTTTTAACACTATCCGACCACTGGCTATGGCCTTCAGTGCTGGCCAGTGGCCCCAGTCTTTGTCATGGCCAAGTCCACGTCCTAAATTGTTGTTAAGGTTATCAAAGTTTTCATGAGCTAACTTATACATCATGTTATGGCTGATCCATTATTGATGTAATCAGTTATATACAATGCAATTGGTGTTGTCACCAGTGATGGCATCAGTGATGTGAATTGCAATGTCATCAGTGTTCCCATACAACATGTAATTAGTGATGTGATCAGTTTTGTCATCTGTGATGTCATCATTGTATAGTCTGTGCAACAGTAGGCGCGAAGTTAAGTTGACTTTAGCTGAATTTCCAGGGGTTGTTGCATTACATTCTCACCTTAAAATCCCTGCAACTCATGTTCTTTCCTTGAATATAGATCATGGGCAAGTCCTCTGTGACATGCTTCTTTCTGCTCTGTTTGCAGAGATAATATTCTGCATTTTTCTCAGACCTTCAATGTCCGCATCTGGACTATCAGATTCATTAAAGATCATCTTAAGCACTTGAAGCACCTGCTTTCTTCTGGAAATTCATTATGCCAAACATGCACAGTTACAGCATTTTAAGATACTGGGGTGCAGTCTGAAAGCAAAACGCCCAGTATGTGCATCGAATCTTGGGTGAGGTAAGAGATATTTTCCAAAACTTGACCGAGGAATCAAGAACATCTTTTTTTTCATACACAGTTCTCAACTTGCCTTTGCTCACAGCGTTTCCTCTAAATGATTCCTCTGCATTAGCTGTTTTGAATATGTTCTTTTTTTTAATTGTAAATTGAACTTGCTCTCCATTTTGTTTTTGAAAATGTTCATGATGGTTATGGCATTCTTATTCATTCAAAACAAATTCAATTTTCTTTGATTAGCGTGCAAATGCGTATCTATGTTCTTTTAATCCTTAACACACTCTGGGCCTGATTCATTAAAAAGTGTGCGTATATCCCGTAAAGCCTGCACGCCAAGAACGAAGCAAAAACAAAGAGGTGATGGCTGGAAGGTTTAGACTGAATCTTAACCACTGGCATTGCTCTGGGCAACCTTCCAGACCATCGTTCTTCGTCTGCCAAGCCATTACAGAAGGGGAAAAACCATATGCAAATCAGGCTTGGTCCCACCCCAAAAGCTGCAGTCCAGCCCGAACTGCTAGGTCACATCCCTTCTGCACGAGACCACAAGCATCCCCAAACATGTTTCGGCCTTGTTGGGCCTCATCAGTGAGGAGTAGCTTGGGTCTCTAGGCCCAGCAGTCTGGGCATACCCGTTCCACTCGGGGTGACAAAGCAAAAACAAAGAGGTGATGGCTGGAAGGTTTAGACTGAATCTAACCACTGGCATTGCTCTGGGCAACCTTCCAGACCATCGTTCTTCACCTGCCAAGCCATTACAGAAGGGGAAAAACTATATCCAAATCAGGCTTGGTCCCACCCCAAAAGGGGCAGTCCAGCCCGAACTGCTAGGTCACATCCCTTCTGCACGAGACCACAAGCATCCCCAAACATGTTTTGGCCTTGTTGGGCCTCATCAGTGAGGAGTAGATTGGGTCTCTAGGCACAGCAGGCACGGGACCCACGTCCGGGCATACCCGTTCCACACGGGGTGACTCCAAGAACGAACCTGCATGGCCCATTGTCCATTAGAAAATCTGCGTGCCATGCGTATTCACGAAATTGTCCACTCAATTTAACTCCATGCGCAAGCCGCAGCCTGAATGCCCATGAGACGCGCACATGCAGAGCCAGGCCAGTCATGGAAACAGAACTTTGCACACTCCTCGCACGGGTAGAAATGCAGCCCAGACAAACAGCTTGCATACCCCCCAACCAGGCCAGACTATTCCCTGCATCCCCTCAGCATGCATACCACGCATTGTAAAAATCATATTTTTCCGGGAAAACAAGAGTGCAAACCACCGTAAACAGTCCCTGCATTGACTAGTCTCCTTAAGAGCACCTCTAAGTGCAATTGAAACCCTGACTGCATGCACACACCACTAAATCTGACACCCAATCTTACCTCCGCACTGAGATTGCTATGCACAAGTATCTGTACACCTGCCTTCGGGTGGTGGATAGTTTGAAATGCAGTGCGTGGTCTATCCCCTGCCGAGAGGGTGAGCGGTCAGATCCATGAATAAATATGGTTCCACGCAATAGTGGGCATGCGATGGACTGCTTGCGGCCGCCCCTCATAATGCCCACAATTGCGTGGTCTATCCCCTGCCGAGAGGGTGCGCGCTCAGATCCATGAATACATATGGTTCCACGCAATAGTGGGCATGCGATGGACTGCTTGCGGCCCCCCCTCATAATGACCACAATTGCGTGGTCTATCCCCTGCCGAGAGGGTGCGCGCTCAGATCCATGAATACATATGGTTCCACGCAATAGTGGGCATGCGATGGACTGCTTGCGGCCGCCCCTCGTAATGCCCACAATTTTCTTGTTCGTCCCCATTTTGCATGTTCCTCCCCCAACTCCGGTCTATGCACAAGCCACGCACCCACTCAGCGAGGTGTCTCGCGCAAGGCACTCAGTTGCTCGCAGAGAGGTGCCGAGCCTGCGCAAAGTCCCTGCACAGTACGAAAAAGTACCACGCAGACGATTCCCTGAATTGACAAACAAATTCGCGCGCGTCGTTTGGCGCGCAATTTCCTGATATACTGTGGAAATAATTCCTTGAATCGGGTCCTCCGTGTAGAACCATGCGGTCCATGCACTTTTTACATCACGTAACACAACATCAGGGTTTAACTATGTTTGACTTGCAGTATATAGATTAGATTCCACTACTATGGTTTGATATTACCACTGGATACGGAACTGTCTCAACAACTTTATGGAGCAAGTTTGCATTCCGATTGAACGCTTACATGTTGATTGGTATTTAATAGGTTTCAAACATCTACTATCCCTTTGGGCACCATTTTCGAAAAAGCCCTATCTACATATGCCTTAGAACATGTTAAGGCGTCTGTTTGGCCTGTTGCCGCACAACTCAAGCCTTGGTAGATGATCACTTTGCACCGTGTAAATGGGGTTTGCTTATTCAATTTGAACTGTAGCTCATGCAGAACAGTTTTCATAACTCTCCAAGCGGCTTGCAATTTGCTAAACTTGCGGACAGTACGCAATTCATGTTTCAATCTTTCCAGGTTCCTGGGAGGAACACATGCAGGGTGAGGGCAAGCCTCAAGAGCCGCGGGGAACCAACTTCAATATTTAACTACTGAAATGCACATGATGAAAGCGGGGACAAAATGAGCTTGATCCCTGTGTAATAACTTCTGCTTTATCTTGGCAGGCCTCCTCTCCCCGGGGGCGCTCCTTATAATGACTGACAGCAAACTGTTAGCAGACCTTTGGAGTGCCATCTCCCTCTAATGAGAATTCCCCTGCATGAGTACTTCGGGAAATGTTCTGTCTGCCGCGGTTAGCACTCGTCAAGCTGCTTGTGTTCTAGTGAACCGCAGGCTCCCCCTAATAACTACGGTTTGGGAAAGCAATTATTTCACAATTAGAAGAGCGTGTCAGAACCTTCGCCCATACTTCAAATCAATTAAAACGTGCAGCTGGGGCACTTTTCGCGGAACCATTAGCTGCAATACGCAGCCATGAAAACATTGAGAAAAAGACGCACAATGGCACATGCGCAACGAGGGCCCTATAAAAACAATGAGCAAATGTTTCCGCCGCGGTTTGTGTTTTTCAGCCAGCCCCCGAGCAAGGGCAGGTGAAGAACTTCTAGGGCGTGTTGGAGGTGACATTAGTGGCCAACATCATTATGGGGCCTGCGGGCAGCACACGTCATGGAGGCCCATCTGAACCCTCCAGAGGCAACACTATGTGCGAGGAAAGCCGCAGTTCATGATTAGTTTATGAAGCCCCAGATAACCTGGGGCCTTTCTCCTTACAACATGCGTGTATTGCCTAGCCTTTCTGACGACAACAAGGACACATTGAACGCATGCTCTGGCCCACAATATCCATCGCACACGTGTTCCTGGTTCCCCCCCCCCACCTCAAAAAAACAAACGAATAACAATACAAATAATACATCTGCAAAATACAGTGTGTGGGTTGTTAAAATCAGGTGCATAAATATATTTATTATTTGCGGTTTATACTGGCATCATATTTTTAAAATGATCCACGCTTTCGTTGCTAAAAATGCCATTTTGGCAATTTCAATATATATGTTTCAAGCCCTGTGAGCTCACAAACCACCCATCCCGGGCTCGTCACCTAAACAGGCGCTTTGGATTAAGGCGCTATATACATCACACATCACTATCATTATAAAGAAAAGACAGTCCAAAGCTCAGCATGCACAGCACATCATTATCAGCTTTGGGAGACATGGCCCAGAGCATCCCCAGTGCATATAAAGCAGTGGGCACTTGAAGATATGCATGCACCCTCGCAAGGAAGGTTACTGTGGCAGCATGCACCACGTTATTGAAAACGAGGGGTTGGTGGGTGCAGGGAGGGAGCACAGAGGTTGTTTCCCTAATTTAGTTAAGAAAACGCGAGTGATGCCTCAAGCTCGTCTACTCCCACAGAGGTTAGTCAGACTGTACCCAAATACACAATGCACTGTGTCCGCCACTCAGGTGCAATGTATTGTATGTGTGCATGCTGTCCATACTCCTCTCTTCGCTGCGTTGTTTTACACTTTGAAGTGCACCCTTTTGAAATGCTCCAAGAGCCCTCGTGTACATGCCTTGCTAGGCATCATTTGGGCATCATGTCTACTAAAGCGCTTGGAAGGAAAAGTCATATGCCTGCCTTAAGAGAATGCACCTTATCATGATTGCGCGGTAAGCACGGTAGTCACGTTAGCCGTGAATCGGTGTACATTGTTGCAGTTGCACGTGCAATGCATGACCCTTTTGGCAATCGGAATGGGAGAATGCCAGGCCATTCTTTATATCCACAAAGCATCATTAAATATCATTACATATGTGCGGTCTCGCTGCTACTTTTATTTCAACACGCTTGTCTTTCCAGGAGTAATCTAAACGGTGCAAAAGCTACACCCTGCTTTTGGAAAGACATACTGGGGAACATGACTGAATCCCCCATGATGCTCCACCATCAAGAAGACATGTTTCAAAGGGAGCAGCGGGAATGGGGATGTTTGCGTAAAAACGTAAAACAACAAGAGGCAACAACAAGCATGTTGTCAAAGGCAATAGTTTCGCATTTTGCATACTGCAAACCATTTCTGTTTGGCCAGCTATCTCCCGCATATGCCCAGGTACACACAGCATTCGCTTCATATTGCAATCATGAGCTAAGTTACTGCAATCATTGGCTAGTTATTGTGAGAATATGATCAAGTATTGACGTTATATAGCAACCTTTGGCATCTTATGATGTGAGACACACACACTTTGCACGGTGCTGACATCATATTGCTGTTACCCATTCCAAATGCCACGTGTTACCATAGTATACTCAGATATTCACCCAATTGTCAGTGATTACAATGATATAGCCTGGGTACTCTTTCCATTGGACGTTAGTAGAACCCCCATGCCTACAACCTCCAAAATGTGCCAAATATTGCCATTGAAATGGCAATTTCATTTTACTCCTATAATTGAGGATGAGCTAGGCAATGTTATTAGAAAACTGAAACCCACCAGTTGTAAGGGAGACCCTTGCACGGCCATGATTATTAATGAATGTCCTGACATCCTAATATCTGCACTTACAAAATGTGTCAATGCCTCGTTTGAAGAAAATCTGGTCCCCTCTGGTCTTAAATAAGCACGGGCCACACCATTGCTAAAAAAGCCAAATCTGTACCCCGCAACCCCAACCAACTACAGACTGCTCACAAACACGCCCTTCCTCCTTGAAATCCTGGATAGGGTGGCCTATGACCAGATCTCACATCATATTAATAATCACCCTATTTTGGGTTCAGACAGGGTCACGAGACCGAAACGGCCCTCCTGGACCTAAAGCCGAAGCTGCTAGAAAGAATGGATAGTGGGCTTATATCACTGCTCAAGATCTTTCCTCAGCGTTCAACCTGGTGGACCACAATATATTGGCCACCAGGTTGAAGGACATTGCCAGTTTCTCCGATCAGGCGACTCAGTGAATGATATCATTCCTGAGTGGGAGACAATGCAGAGTTTCAAGTGGGGAAGCAGAAACTAAACCAGTTACCTTAACTTTTGGCGTACCACAGGGGGCATGTGTCTTGCCTATTCTCTATAATATATTCATGGTTTTGTTCGATCTTCTGGAACAAAATAAAATTATATTCACAAACTATGCCGATGACACGCAATGTGTCATCCCTGTAACAGGATCACATAGTGATGACGAGATAGCTCCACGCCATCTATGATGTTAATCAGAAGTGGATGATTTAAAATAATCTGACATTAAACAATGGAAAAAGGGAACTAATGTTAGTCAGAAATCAGCCAAAATGAGTTATTTGTTTAGTAGCGTTACTATAGCAAACCACCAGTGGGAAATCCTGAGTAAAGTAAAAACACTAGGAATCACACTGGACTAAAATCTAAATATGAAAGCTCAAGTCATTTGCTTGGTGTCAGCATCATCATAATATATAACATTACTTACACACCTACAACCATTTATCACCCAAGATAATGCAGAGACGATCACTCGAGCCATCACAGGCTCGAAAATTGACTACTGCTGTAGCCTACTAAGCGGTATTGCACAATATGAAATCCAGCGGCTTCAGGTTATTCATAATAGCGCAGTAAGAGTGATCAAAAAAGTTGAAATGGAAGGATCACGTATCAGAGGCCAGACACAATCTACAGTGGCTACCCGTTTTTTGTATTAAGCTTCATGAAAGGGCCATTTCATTAGCAGACTTCCATTTCAGGAAAAGAATTACTCCCCACGTTTTATTATTTATTACATGAATATCACCTAAAAACTGATGACATTCTGTCTCAGTAGCCTATTTTTCATCTTATTTAGTCTCTTCTCCTGGCAGAAATGACTGGGAGAACACATGGCAATAGCAAGACAGGGGGTGGTGTTGGGGCACTACCAGAATAAGAGAAAGCCATTCGATGCCAGCAGACCCAAACACTTAGAAAGGATAAGTATTTCTCTATGTTTATTTATTTCTCTCTTATTGGTACACTCTCTCTCATTCTTTCTTTCTCTGTTTGTTTTACTCTTTCATGCACACACCTAGGCTATGCAACTTTTTATACCTACTTTATTTTTTTCTTACCCTGTATATTTGACTAAGAGGTGGGGTGGCAATGGAAGGGTGAGTGGTTGTGTTGGGGCCCCAGTAGAAGAGAACATTAAAGACATATGAGTCTACTTAAAAAGGAAACTTAATTTAGTTATTTGTGTTTTTTATTTGGTTTCACACATGTTAATACAAACTGTGGCAAGGAATGCAGAAGACTGTTTAACAACTTCTAACCAATTCAACGCATTATCACCAGCTCTGCTGACATCTTCAACTCAAAAGTGGGTGAGTGTGTGTGAAGGGTTTTTGGGGATGAAATGATGGTTCATTTTTTAAAAGTCAGTCTCTCTACCATTGCTGTCAACAATCATGTCCTCTCATTTTTCATTAGTCCAAGAGCAGCTCTAAAACATGTTCTGCTAGTGAATGCTAATGATTTAAAACACAGCTCATGCTATTTTGGGTCACACTGTTTTATTTTCTTGCCAGAACTGGATGGGCTCACCCACTGCACCCATAGAGTATTTACCATGCACATATGCTGCAACTGTGTCTAAGGTTCAAGACCTGATGACACTCACAAACAAATGTTGACGTATTTGTACGATCCCTACAAAAAGCGCCATGCAATTTTGTAAAACAAGAAGTGATGCCTGGAGACCTTAACATGAAGAGTGTAACATTTCTGTACATGTTAAGTGCCATCAACATGACAACACCAGTGAGGAAGCATAAGAATTCGTATCCCTTCGGAGAAGAATGCCGAAGTGAAATCTGGTCCGTAATTCACCAAACTAGAAGAAACCAAGAAAGGAGAGGTCCTAATGGAGGGTCCAATGTTTAAGAGGCATAATACAAAGTAGGAGTTGAGTCTTCATTAGTTGTTAACCTATTATTGCTTTCACAACGAACATATAACCGGTAGTAACCATGTGGACTATTTTGGCCAATGTTCTTAGATGTAGAAATACGAGCAGTTAATACACTCAAAGATGGTGCCTAAATGAGACATGAATAGTTAGGCTGAGGCTATGCCATCCTTGTATTAAGTGGGACGCCCTACTGATTAATTGAGACATGAGGCGCATGGAGCGTGGAAACACCCGTTGCTTTATAAAACATTTATTTTAACAAGGTATTGCCGTAGGCTATGTGAATTGGTTGTAGCAGGCTAGGCGAGATAATTGAAAAGTCAGTGCAATGACACTATACATCATAAAGTGGTTATCATTATTCAAGTGGCCACTTCATTATATATTTGGTCGTCACTTTGTTATTACTCGCTACGCTAGTTGACCACGTGGATGGTAAGCATATAGGCTAAAATATGATGGTAAGAAAATAACAATTACATATTTGAATTGCTGTTTTCTTTAATCTACGAGATCTATTCTCCTGGTAATTTTGATTTTGGTTGTTGTACATACCTTCACAATAGAATGTAGATATTTTATTTCACACATTATAAAATCAATTCAGTCCCTATAGATTCTGTCAAGAAGATATAGTCTACAGTCTCCTCAGTCTGACCTATCATGAGCTCATACTTCTGCCGGGCATAGGGGTACCTCGACCAAGGTCTCCTTATCAGCGTATTAACTTAGACTTTGGGATCATTGCATCAGTTTACATGGTTCGTTCACCAATTGTCGTTCAACTAATGTGAACTTATGGATGAGTTTTGTTCCACAGATTTATGTTAATTTTCAATGCTGAAGAACCTTTATGTTTCAGCATCATATTATGGGCACAATTGTTTGATTGACATTTTGCTGTAAATTAGTTAAATTACAGCTAAATAATAAAAAGCTGTGTGAATATAACAGAATGATTACGTGTATTTTCAGGTTGCTTACCAATGGGACAAATGTTTTAGTGCCCCATTGATGGTTTTTCACAAGGGTTTGAATATATCTGCACTTAATTATTGCATAGATTTTAATTCTAGAGGGTTGGACACCCCCCTGTTTCAGTACAGTCTCCTCAAGACAAGAAAGTCCTGGAACACAATGCGTTTTTGAAGGTCCAGAGGACTTCTATTAAAATACTCTATTTTAAGCAGGTTTTGAAAAACATAGTGGTTTTTGAGCCTAAATCTGGCAACTTTCATAACACATTAGGGTTATATGTCCATATTTCCACTTCTGTGTTACAGGTTCATACGTGAAGAAAATGACATTTGGAATGGAATACAGTAATACAGAAACGTAGTTCCAGTTGAAGTATCTACTGTCTAATGAAACAAGTACTGCATGATTTAGAATGGAATGAAGTTCCGTTGTTATGTTTATAAGCATTACATAAATTGAGGGATACGTTTAGTCACTCTATCATGTTTCCTTTTGACTACACAGGGAATGAGAATTAAGAACATCAAGGAAACCCAACAAGAAGCCACATAATGCAGTGTCTGTTTGATTGTGACTTGATAGTCTAAACATTTTAGCCACCATATGTGCCACACCATAATAGGCGACCCATTGAAACAGACCCCTCAGGAATGTCAAACACTAAAAGGATAAAGGACAGAAATATGCAGCGTCTAGTGCTGCTGAGCATAGCTCAGTTGGTGGCGCGTCTGCTCTTTCCATCTCATTGATATTTTGGTGGGTTGAATTGAATGGGGAGTTCACATGAATTAGCTTTTGTTCATGTTTGACCTATTGCATTTAGATTGTGTTTAGAGTCTCTTTTTGAAAATACATGCTGCAAGGTGGGTAGTTTTATTTTGTGTTTTTGTTAGGCACTACTGCATTGTTAATGAATTTGAATTGCTTTTTGTATTTTTTGCACACTTATTATTTAATGTATATTAGGGAAAACTCTTTGTCTATGTTGAATATTGTGTTATCGTGTATATTTATTGCTTTTCAACTCATATTCTGAAAACTGTGTTCTATGTTAAATATTTCATGAGAATATGGGTTTTCAGAATTCTTAAATGTTTAAAGATATCTTTGTATTATGTGCTTCTTGGGAAACATGAAAAAAATACCTTTTTTAATAAAGAAGAACAATTGCGACACTAGGTCCGCCATTAGGAACCCTCCTTTCTTGATTCAGTCTAGTCTTATGGCTTTCCCAGATAGTAGGCTGGAGTTCCATTATTACACCTAATTAGTAAACTGTGTACACTGTATTGTTATAGAAAGCACAATTCGCCTGTTTCACTTCGCTTTGAAATTTTGCTCTCCACTATTGTAGATCCACGAGCAAACTGACCTTATCCGAATACATGGAGTTTAAGAATTTACCATGCATGGTTGTACCCAATAACACAGGGAAAGATAGTTTGTAGTCAAGGGACACAGTAATTTCCTCCAGATCACTGGTGCAGAATGTTTTCTGCTCTGTTCATGGGTGTGCTTTTCCCCGTTGTCCTCATGTTGCCCAACACCTTCCCGCCAGTAGGATAAAGGGGTCTGAGTGGAGCGATACTGAGGTGCAGGCTGTTTTCTTCTGTGTGTGTGTGTGTGAGTGTATCTTTCAGCGGCTTCCTCAGGTCACCGGCTTTCTCACGTGCCCAGTGCACTTGCTCCAGGAGGATAAAGGGTTTGAATGAAGCAGGTCAGCAGTGAGGACTGTTTCCTGCTGTGTGGAAGAACCGTTGCTGGTGTCCTTGCCTAACACGCTTGCTCCAGAAGCTTATGGGCCTTGAGCCGCGTAAAATGGGTCAACTGTGGGGGATGTTCCCTGCTCTGTGTGTAGAAGTACCGTTACTACCAATCCCCTGTTGTTGCCAACAGGTAACCCCTTTGCACTCTTGGAGGATAAGCTCCTCATGTATTGTGTTACACACTTTCAAATATCATTCAACTGTTTTGCTTTCAATATAACATAGAAAGTGTATTTACTGTCTAATTGAGGTTCGATGTTCATTCATCACCTGTTTTTTTCCCCGCAGCATTTTTTGCAGAGCATTTTTGCCCCCCAAAAAACATTGAGAAATATGCTGCAGAGGGTAAGGGTATATAAGGTTTAGGGTGGGGTGGGGAATAGGGAATACATAAAAGGGGATGACTTTGTGTCAGCCAAAACATTTTAGCACACATTCTGCAGAATAAAACGGGTGCTCAATGAACATAGAACCCTAATTGATCTTCCACATTGGGTGCTATTGAAAGAGCTTTGTGTGATGCAGCGGGATGAAAATGACCATGAGCCTCTAGTTACCTTGCTTTCTATCATAATATATAAACCTAGGTCTAACCGATTGACTCCTGTTTCCCATAATTTGATTAATTGCAATAAGTTGAAATGGTGCAGCAAGAATTCTGAACAACTCTCTCCCGAGATGTATAACTCAATCCTGCCTCTGTTGTATGAGTATCTTTCCTTGGGTCCAGTCACTGGGATCGTTGTAACCAAACCTATCATTACAGGTTGCTGTTCTAAATGGAAAACCCCGCTTAGGGACAGCTCAAGAAAGAGTGTAGGGAACACAAGACAGAACCTCTTACAAGGCTAAAATCAAACAGGGAGGAACATTCATACAAAGTTAAATAAGATCTAGTTATAAATCTATGATTCATAGGACAAGGAGGGAAGCTATGAAACGAGGGTGGAAAGAACGTAGACAAGCAGTGATTGGCCACAATCAGTGGGGTTCTGGAAGATTGTCACATTTGAGGGTGCCAATGTTTTTATGAGCCCTTTATCACTTCTTCCAGGGACGGTCGTTCTCGCTTTAAAATCGGTAAAATCTGGGAAAGCTCCTGATCCAGACGCAATGCCAATTATGTTTAACTCAATTCATTCTATTTTTTCAAGAGCCGACAAGACACAACAAGTATCATGAAATTAAGTTTTTATATCTCTGCCTATTCTTGCACACTCACAATGTTGGAAAACATCCAAGACCCAGCCAGTTTGCAGGACGCTCCCCATGGGTTGCCCGTACCATGAAAAGGACTCCATACCAGTCACAAGCCTGATTACGTTAAGCCTAATATGGAAAACAACTAATTGCCCACAATGTACACAGACATTCACAGAGCACAGTACCTATCACATGATCAAAACAGGAAAGCAAAGGAAAGAGTCATAACCTCCATCAACATGTTCTCATTCTTATGTAAAACACAGGTATGGAAACTGACTTTCTGATCTCAGGAATAGAGCACATTATTCACCACTAACTCTTATAGATGAATGTTGATGACGGTCTCCAAAACCCAATAAGATTACCTGCCCAGAAGAAACACACTGCCAGGGAATATACATCGCAAAGGCACATAACACATGTGATCCCCCTGCCGACATGCTTATTGGCGTTGAGAAAGTTCACAGACCCGTCCAGTCTACTAGGATCCCTCCATGGAGACTCAAACAACAGAGAGAAGGCACAGAGCCCCCCTTCCATACGTGCCTTGGAGTTGGTGAGATTTGCTAGACACCTTCCCTTGTTCATGGCTCCCTCTGCTGGGACTCCCAACATGACAGACGTCCACAGACAGTGGTCTCGACCAAGAAACCTTCCAAATTGCAGATATGTTTTAAAATAATGCATGACATGGCACAGATTCGACGCACGAACATAGCACAACTGCATTTAATGGTGTATTCATAGTGATGCCATGGCTGGGCTCCAATATTTGAGCTTACTGTAAGCATTATATGAGCGGGACATTATATAGAATTGCTCTGCAAGTGATAACCTAATCTAAATGATCGTTTTAAATTATAATCTAAACTTGGGTAGCACATTTCACACTTTCTGGTTTCTAGGTAGATCATGCTCTTGTCAATGTGTTGACATCAGCGTGTTTGTATTGCAGGAATGATGGGACAGGAAATACATCTCTTTTAGTGCAGAATTTGTCCACCTCTAGTATTTAGAGATGGAATAGTCAATAAGATTCAATCAGTGGCAAAAGCAATTGTTGCCTTTAAATCAACTCTGACAGTGCACACTTTATGTCGAACAGACTAAAGCATAAGTCAGCAACTTATCTGTGTCCACCATAATGAATGTAATCATGAATGCTTTGGTAAAACAGTATTTCTTTTCCAATTCAGTTGGCATAGGTGAATAAGTAGCAGAGGCATCTTTTGGTGCCGGGGGGCGGATTAGAGAGTGCCAGCGGGAGGCTGAGGGGCACACTGGGCAGTGGGGGGAGCCACGGGAAAGGTCACCAACTCTACCCCACTGGCACCGCCACTGAGGTGAATACTTTCTTGTCAGAGCTGCAGGCATCTGAAAAGTTGTAAAACTTTTTATGCTGTCTTATGTTCTGGGTTCTCTATTCATAGGTGGTATTTGTTATTGACGTGTAAAATCGGGAGAGAAACGCTGAACACATTGCCTCGCTTCAAGTTGTAGTCGATTTAGCTATATTTTTTCCAATCAGCAAAAAGCCGAAAGTGAAACTAATGGCACCTCCCATTATCGCCGTGGTTCAGTATCAGAGGAAAATGCCGTTGCCCTTTCAGAATATTTCGGTCGTTTAGAGTGCATGGTAATGTATGCTGGCATGCCTTACTTAGTTGAACCTCATGAACATGTCTATGGGCTTCACAGTTGCGATAAAAGTTGCAAAGGGGTTATGGCACATGCACTCTAATAGGTGGTAGTCTTGAGATGTGGGTTTACATTTCATCTTCCCCAAAGCCGTTTTTGACGTGGCTTTATTTATTTATTTATTTATTTATTTAACCATTGACAATGTAACATTGAAGCGAAAGTGCATTTCGGGTAGCAATTAGCATCAAGGCTTGGTTGTTCAATGGATGTGGTGCTGTCTTTGTAGTGACGCTGGATGGACTCAGGCAGTCATGATCCGATAAAACCTTATTGACAGCCAACAATGTTTTGCAGAATCGTATGCTCTTGTTAATTAGTACAATAATTACACAAGACACAATGCTCTGTTAAAAGATGCAGTAAATGCATTTGATGTCCCATGATGCAGTTAGCTGACTAAATATGGCAATATTTTACTGATACCATCAACCAACTCATCGCCTCCAATGCCTTTTTGAATTGCACTATTATCTTTTTGTAATTTATTTAACTTTATTTAATTTTATTTGATACTACTGTTTCCTGTGTTGTCTGTTAACAGGTGCAGCACAACAAACACATATAAAATATCGTATCCGTGTGTATGCACGCTTGCAACTGCCCTCATGGCATGGTAACTAAATAGTTCTGTGCACTCACTTGACAGGCAGAAACAGAACGTCCGTGTTTTTATCCTAATTAGTCTGTTAGCAACCACCACCATTTCTGCTTTTACAAACAAAATACTTATAATTAGCTGAATTGAAACTGGGTTCCGAAAAATTCTACGGCCAACAAAGTAATAAATAATGGCTACTATTAGTATTAACTATGTGATCTGTTCTGTTCAAAACTTTCTGCATGTTCACCAGGTCACTGCCAGAGGTCAGTGTGTGTGTGTGTGTGTGAGTGTTTCTTGAGAGTGTCCATCACTCATTGAAATGTATACTACTACAGATCCGCTGTGGTGACTGGCTGATCATGAGTCAAGTGTTATTCTTCTGAAAAGTGTCCTGTACATGAGGTCTGGTGCATTAAGGCATTGTGCCTCATTAAGAGGAAGGAGGTAGCCATGGCGCTTTTAGTGGGATGGCTACCCCCATACCGGATACTGGGTCTGGGTACCTGGTATGGGGAAATACCAGGCCATTCCGACCTTGGAGGGCCTGGTATTTCCCCATTCCAGGAACCCGGAGCCGGTACATCCCCATTCGCATTTGAGCCCCCATAGGGCTCAATGGGAATGGGGAGGATGATAACAACGGGCCCATTAATGATGGGCCTGTTGTAAGCATCTTTGTTTGCTCGCGGGCCCCACTAAGGACGCCTGGTTTTAACAGATGTCTTTAGCGGGACCCGCGAGCAGACCTCGTAATGAGGCGGTAGAGGGATAACGGGGCTGGCAGCTCTACGGGGCCGTTATCCCTCTACCGCCTAACGTGTAATGAGGCTCATTGTCTTGCTTGCAAAATTGTGGATTTACACCTATTTAATCTATCTGTTAGGGATGCAAGGCAAGTTTCAGCTTCTTTGTTTCAGTGTGACTTATACCTAATTGATGTTTATGCATAGCAATTTGTTCAGATACTTAAGGGCCTCATTACGAGTAAGCTGATCAGGAATTAAGGTGCTGGTAACAACGTAATCTTTTACGGACCAGCACACTCCGTGTTTGCTGGTAGGGGCTGTGAACTGCCAGCAGGCCTGACCTGCCAGTAGTTCAGGCCCCTACCAACAGATAAATCACTGAAGCACCGTCCCCGTTAACAACAGTGCCAGTACTTCAGTGTTCCCATTGGACTCCATGAGAATGGGGACTTACTGTTCTGCTGCCGCCTGTAATATCCTGGTATTACCTGGATATAGAGTGGAGGAAAAGGTAAACCGAGGTTGCCGGTAGGCCGCCACTACCAGCGGCCTACAGGCAACCTATATTTTGTTTGGAGAAGTTCAAACATTCATTGTGTTAACCGCATTCATGAAAAGTTCCCCTCAGCCAAAGAACACTTTCAGCAATGTTATTGTGCAGTGGCAAGAGCAGGCGCACATTAAAATAAATACATTGGGGGTCATTACGAGTTTGGAGGTAGCCATGGCGCTGTTAGCTGTTAGCGCCATGGCTTCCTCCAAACTCGGGTCTGGGTTTTTGGAATGGGGACTTACTGGGTCATTCCAACCTTGGAGGACCCGGTAAGTCCCCATTCTGAAAACCATTCCCCATTCCCATTCGAGCCCCCATAGGGCTCAATGGGAATGGGGAAGGAGCTAATAATGGGCACACACATAGCAGGTCCGTTATTAGCTCCCTGGTCCCTTAGCGGCTCCTGCTAAGGGCGGCTGGTAAAACCAGCCGGCCTTAGTGGGACCCTCTAAGGGACCTCAGAATGTGGAGGTAGGAGGTTAACTGCACCGGCATCCTTACCGGTGCCGTTAACCTCCTACCGCCATACTCGTAATGACCCCATTGACTTGTACGATGCAATTGTATAGAACTAAACACTTTTTCTAGGCTCATTAATAGAACTGTGATCAAGTGCACTGCTCTGCAATGTGCTGTCCCCACTTCTTTGATCAGGAAGGAACAAGGGAATGTTCTCTTAAAATACTTTTCATCCAGATTGATAGTACACAGCAGCGCCAGCATAATGTTTTTTTTAATTTCTTTTATTTGTCAGTGCTTTTGAAGACTGGAGTCACGCCCTCCACTCCCACACAGCTATCCAGAAAAAACTATAGAGGGAAACACATTTTAGTTATAGTGCTGTAGAGTATACCAATCCCCTGTAACTCTGAACAGCACTAACACTGTTTTTTCCTCTTGGTGCCATAGATAGGCAATGTCCAGGGGCAGATTAAGCCTCCTAATTTTAAGGGGCTGAAAGGACAATTTGAAATGGATTGGGCATGATCACCCTCTGATTCTTTTGAGCACTAAAATTAATTCCAACCTGATCTGTTTATGAAGTACTCTTATTTTCCAATCCCTACCTTGTCAGTCACGTATTCCAATATTCAGCCAGTAAATGTGAGGGTGAACTGCATATGCCCTTGCTTTCCATTTGATAATCTACAGTTATTGGATGCCGGCAACAACTTCATAGGACCAGGTTTAACCCTGATATGCTGTGGGATGTTTTAATCGGGCAACCCAAAACACATAGGGCCTCATTACACGGAATGCGGTAAGGGTTTACCAGTACCGGTAAGGGCACCGGTGCCGGTAAATCCTTACCGCCTTACTACGAGGTCCCTTTGCGGGACCCGACCTTAACTGCTGGTGAAGACCAGCCGTTAAAGTTGGGACCCGCAAAGGGACCTTGGTGCTAATTACGGTACAGCAATTTGCGGTACCGTAGTTAGCTCCTTCACCATTCCCATTGAGCCCTATGGGACAAAAATGGGAATGGAGAAGGGCCATGGAGAATGGGGGAATTACCGCCCCGCCAACTTTGGAATGGGGTGGTAATTCCCCTTTCCTCCATGGTGGTACCGGTATGGTACCGGTGGCAACCATGGTGCTAATAGCACCATGGTTTACTGCATTCTGTGTAATAGGCCCATAATTTTCCTTTATTTAATCAAGCTCATTTTATGAATCTGGGGCCTCCAGTATAAAAGCATTGGGTCTCATTACAAGTATGACAGTAAGGCAACAACGGCACCGGTATCACTACCGGCACTGTTGCTACCGTACCACCATTCTAGGAGTTCTGCTCACAGGTGCCCTTGCAGCCACCAGGTCTGACCTGGTGGCCGTACCAGCACCTGCGAGCCGAACATGATGATAGCACTGGTACCGTTGTTAACGGTACCTGTGCTACCACTCTCCCTATTCCCATTGATCCCTATGGGGCTCAAAGGGGAATGGGAATGTACCGGGCCAGGCACCCGCGAAAGGGCAATTACCGGGTCCGGCTGGCCCAGAATAGCCCAGTAATTGCCCATTTGCGGGTGCCGGACCCGGATGCGAGTTTGGAGGTAACCTTGCCGGTAAAACCGTCAAAGCTACCTCCAACCTCGTAATGAGGCCCATTGATTCCTTACAGCCTCCCTCCCCTTTTGTGACAAGAAACACACAGGACTGAGCAAATCTATTTATTATCGAAATAGAAATAATTGAATCAGATTACAGATAAACCAATTGCTTCTTCATAAAAGGCCAATAATAAGAAATAATCAACACACTAGACACTTCAGTTTTCAATGCTACAGTTATGGAAATAGAGACTTTTGTAGCACACACATCACCACAGGCATCTATGCATTTAATTCACCCTGAGCATGCAGGCACCAAGGATTGGATGCATAAGAGTCCAGCAATTAGTTTAAAATAACCCTGCCTATCCACGTCTCGCTACTTTCACTTTATACAAAATACCAGCCCCTTAGACATGTCAGAATGTGAACAATATTTTAAGGTCAATTGCAACAAACTACTGAACCTTCAAGTGCATAAATGACTTGTAAAAATGAAAATCTATGTTCAAAATGTAGGTAGACTAGATTCCCTTCAGTGATGCTTCCATTTATTTATTGTGTAAAAGCTTACATTTCTCACTTTCAATTGGGAAACTTCAAACTGCGAGAGAATGATTAGTGAATAATTACCCTCTCCCTTTTGTCTGGACCAGCTTAGCTTTAACAACAGTATTCTGCTCAATTGTGCATACAGGAAGTGACTTCAATTACTTTGTTTGTCTAGTTATGCACACAGTTAATTGCACTTTGCTCTTCCTTGCTTGTGAATTGCACAGAGAAGGAGTCAGGGGATCTCACAATATAAAGACTATGGGCCTCATTACACGGTAGGCGTTATGGATTTAACGTTACCAGTAACAGAATACCGGTAACGTTAAATCCCATCGCGGATTACGACCCGGCTCACCGCTATTAGCGGCACCACTAAGTACGGTGCCACTAATAGCGGGCAGGCCGCGTGCACGCGACCCTCCATCCCGTAAATTACGCCATGCTATTAGCACAGCATCACAAGGCTAGTGGACATGCCAATAGCGGCATGGTAAAGCCCCCCAAACCCCTTACCGCCATGGTGCTAATACCGGCATCGGGAACCACCCGTTAAGAGAACTGAGCAGTGTTCCCACCTGCCACAGGTGGACACAATCAGCACAGGTGGAGGCAATTGAGACTGTGGCAGCTCAAAAGGAGCACACCGCACCCCTTCCAACACCCCTTCCCACACCCCTTCCCACACCCCTTCCCACACCAAGATGGTTCCAATACTGGCAGCATTAAATGGCCTTGAGGACCTCATTGCAGCGCAGCTGCAACAACAACAGGCAGCACAAAGGAGACGCAGGAGAAGGAGGAGGAGGAGGAGGGCAATACAGGCACAGCAAGCACCACCACGGCACCTAATCATACCACAGAGGCACCCACCAATCCCCAGGATAAGAGCCAGACCATTTAACCTAAGCCCTAAGCAGATACACACCCTGTACCGTCTGGACTGGGTTACCATTACCAGCATCGTGGACCTGATACATGATGACATTGTGAGCCTCATAGACATCAGAACTGCCATCCCCCTGCTACTGAAGGTGGTGAGTGTGCTCCACTTCCTGGCCACAGGCACCTACCAGCATACAGTGGGACAGATGCATGGCATCTCACAACCAGTATTCTCCCGCACGCTGAACCAGGTACTCAATGCCCTCCTGAAGCTTGCACCTGAACACATATCCATGCCACGGACTGCCCAGGATATTGCAAACACAAAAGTTGGCTTCTATTCACTGGCAGGCATCCCAAGTTGCATTGGGGCCATCGACTGTACCCATGTGGAATTGGTGGTCCCACATCACAATGAAGTAGTCTACCGAAACAGGAAGCAATTCCACTCCATCAATGTCCAAATGGTGTGTGACGCCAACAAGATAATCACACATTGCTGTGCCCGATTTCCCAGATCAACCCATGATTCCATGGTCCTGCGGAACTCAACTATCCCACGCTACATGGAGCGACAAACCGCACGTTTGTGGCTACTTGGTGAGTAGCAGGGCAAGCACATGGCAGCGTGATTGGGGGCGGGAGAGATACATACTCCAACTGGGTGTGATTGGGGGGGGAGAGATACATACTCCAACTGGGTGTGATTGGGGGGGAGAGATACATACTTCAACTGGGTGTGATTGGGGGGGGAGAGATACATACTCCAACTGGGTGTGATTGGGGGGGAGAGATACATACTCCAATTGGGTGTGATTGGGGGGGAGAGATACATACTCCAACTGGGTGTGATTGGGGGGGGATACATACTCCAACTGGGTGTGATGGGGGGGGATACATACTCCAACTGGGTGTAGCTTGTCGGCTGTCGGCAAAATGCACTACAGATGTACGCCAATGCCCATCTGGGAAGGCGGCAACGTACTTGAGATGAATCGACATGCAAGTATAAGATACAAAACACAGATGACATGCCAGGTCTAGTAACATTAAACATCCATCCACATACACATTGCACAACATTCCAGGCCACAAAATACAAACATTTCACACATGCCATCAAGATAGTCATCCTGAATTAGTCCAGCACAACATCAATAATGCAATGTGCCCTATAATGCATGCACAGTGATCACCCCTAGCCATAGCATTTCACCACGCACCTATAGCACCACTGAAGTGATGCCTCTCTGCATGGCAACATCAATGTTGGAATGGCAGTACACCAGCAGTATTGAACCAAATCTGCCTGGGCCCAGGGACACTGAAGACCTTGCCTCACCCAGGACATGTCAATTACTGTTGGAGGCATTAATGGGGCATGTCCACTTGCAGGGTCGACTTCCCCCTTGCACATTGCTGTCACACAGACCATCTGCATGTATGTTGTTAATTGTGTACTTGAATCACAATGCAATGTCAATTTGTGTGATATGAACAGGACGCTCTTGAGGTGAACAGTAACAGGACCCTGTTTGTTCCCCCATACAGGTGATGCGGGCTATCCCCTGAAGACCTGGCTCCTCACACCTGTACAGAACCCACAGAACAGGCACGAGGAGGAATACAATCGTGCACATACCCGTACCCGCATCGTGATCGAGCAGACGTTTGGCCTTTTGAAGTCACGGTTTAGGTGCATTCGCTGGTCTGGTGGCGCTCTCCTGTATGGACATGAGAAGGTGGCCAAGATCACCATGGCATGTGTCATGCTGCACAATATGTGTATCAGACGGAATGTGCCACTGCCCCCTGACGTTGATATAGAAGTACCTGATGAGGATGATGATGGTGATGAGGACAGAGGTGAAGGGGATGCAGGTCTTGCAAGAGGGGATGGGCAAGAGGGACGTGCTGTGAGACAGCATCTGATCAACCA
Source organism: Ambystoma mexicanum (assembly GCF_040938575.1). Classification (NCBI taxonomy): domain Eukaryota; kingdom Metazoa; phylum Chordata; class Amphibia; order Caudata; family Ambystomatidae; genus Ambystoma; species Ambystoma mexicanum. Next base: position 262,650,760 of record NC_090941.1, read on the forward strand.
AATATTCTGAGGAACATGTTTTCGTACTGTCACATGGATATGGGTAGTAATGCACTGGTGTATGTTTGGAAGCACGCAATGGACCCTGTCACCAATAAAGTACACAAACACAATGAAGATGTCCAAGCCTGTGTTTTGATCAGAAACCAGTGTATTGAGTAACGAAAAGGTGAAAAAGTGCAAGTCCCCAAACATCCCACCACCCTTCCCCCCACCCCCCACAACAGACCCATAACACCCTTCCTCCCACCCCCCACAACAGACCCATAACACCCTTCCCCCCACCCCCCACAAAAGACCCATAACACCCTTCCCCCACCCCCCACAACAGACCCATAACACCCTTCCCCCCACCCCCCCACATCAATACCTCATGTGTCTGCCATGTTTGCGTTGGCCCATGCACGTAGAGGAATCTCCATTGACCCCCTATTTGCCATTGTCTGTAGCAGGATGGGCAGACGTGCGACTGGTGGTGCGTGTTAAGCGCCGGAGGTGGCTTGTCTGTCTAGAGCCGGAAGATGACGATGGGGCAGACTGGCTTGGTTGTGAGAAGTGGCGGTTCATTATGTCGGCCATGCGAGTAAGGACCTCCCTGAGCCTGGATATCTCGTTACACAGCCTGTCAGTGTTTGCATCGATCCTCTCAGTGGAGTGCCTCGCCGTCTCCACAATATTCTCCCTGAGATGGGCAGCCTCCTCAACATGATGGCCAACCAGCACAGTCAGTTCGTGTTGACGCTGCAGGATGGTGGTCAGTTGGAGGGCAGTGCTGGGTGATGGTGTACTGGATGCTGTGCCCTCAGATGCATCCACTGCAGCAGGTGAAGCCACCATGGGGGACATTATGGCTGGATTGTTGTCCTCAACAGTCACATCAGACCCAGGTGTCTGGAATGGTGCTGGCTCTGGGGTCCTAGGGGGGCTTGGGTTGTGCATCTCCATTGGCCCAACTAGGGTGTCCTCAGGATCAGATAGGGGGGCAGTGGCGGCTGCCTCACCAGCGGAGCTTGCCGCAGCTGATGGTGGGCCCTGGGTGGCTGGTATTGGTGCCTGTAGGTTCACCTCCGGTGGTGGGGCTGCAGTTTGTGGTGCAGCTACTTCTGCCCTGGCAGTGGCACTCCCACGATGTTTCCCGCTCATCAGGTGTGACCTTCCACCCTTGCCCCTGGATGTTGTGGGGGTGTCCTCTGAGTCCTATGCCCTTGGCCTCTTACTCGTAGCTGGTGCCTGGGATGCATTAGCGGCATCCTCACCATCTGTATGTGAGCCTGTCAGGGAGAAGAAGGGGGATGGCATTGGTTGCCTTTCTATATACTTAATGCAGATTACATAAATGATGCAGTTGTGGCCATTGGGACTTAGTAGTTGTGGATGCAGGTGATGTGCCAGTTCAGTGCCTCATCCATGCATGGTTGTGTTTGGTACTTGTCTCTGGTGATGTGTGCATGTGTGTGTGTTTGGATCTGACACTGACATGGTGAGGGATGGATGCATGTGTGGATGTGTGTCCATGCATCAGAGGAGTCTGTGCTCACATATGGGGGAAACAGTACATTCACATCGCATCCTGTCATGTGTACACTCACCTCCATCCGAAGTGGTACCCACGCCGAGCTCCATGGTGCCTACTCCCTCAATGGATTCCACAGCAATCAGGTTTCCACAGGTCACCTCCCATTCTTTTAGTCTGATTGGTGAACCAGCTCCACCTGCACTGGCAATGCGGTGGTTTTCCGCAAGGATGCCCCTCACCCGCAGTCTGAGGTCGTCCGACCTCTTCCTGCACTCACGCACAGTGCGGGTGCTGGTGCCCACTGCACTGACTTTGACTGCAACTTCCTCCCAGATGGCTTTTTTTTGGAGTAGTGTTGGCCGCCGCATGTCATTGGCAAAAACAACCTCTGCATTCTCAGCCAGGGTCTGTGTCAGCATATTCAATTCTCCTTGCGCTGCCTGTCAGTGCTTTTTTTTAAAGCCTTGGGCATGATGCAGGTGTCCCGGATGATTTTGAACTGCTAACGACTAAAAACAGGTCCAGGGGGCAGAGGATGGCAATGGATTGTGTTTTAAAGATTGCCGCCATGCTCTTTCCCGTTCCTGTGCGTTGATGCTATTTCCGGGTCCGCAATTTAACGGTCACCGCTATTTGCGGTGACCGCTATTTGCATGCAGCAGGAGGGCGGAAGGTGCAATCTGCACTTTCGTCGAGGGTGGTAGGTGACTTTTTTGGGTCTTTACCGCCATGGCGGTAGGGGGTTTACCGGCATGGTGCTATGCTCGTGTCCGCGTACTCGTAATGGTGCGTTATTAGCGCACTCTTGCGAGGGCGGACACGTTGATAGCGCCATGCCGGTATTTTGGAATTTTTACGGCACAACTTGTAATGAGGCCCTATATGTACTATTTCATTGATCTATAATTCCAGAAGCACATGCGTTTTTGAAATACTGACTTATTTCCCCGGATGGACAGTCAGTTTCTGTACACTCGCCCCTCAGCACTTACAAATAATAGGTCCAGCATTTATCCTAAATCCATTTATAGTAACACTCCCCTCAGGAGTGTTTCCCCGTTAAATCATACTCACATGTGAATTTCTTTTGGCTTTTTCACAGACACATGGAAACCCTCTTAAGGGCTTGTTCAATGTTTCTGCTCCAGGAACAGGTGGGCAGCAGTCAGCAAGATGGGATCAGCTTGCCTCCACATCCTTTGTTATTTCTTCCACTGAAGAAGGCCTGTGGCTCTAACTCCTTATAGGTCTTACTAAAAGCCTCTGCTGATAATCCATCAATGGGTCCAAAAGGAGAGCAATATATTCCCTCTATGTCATGTTGTTATCAACTCATTTTTCTCTCCATCAGTCAGTGAGTGAGTGAGTGAGCATGTCAGTGTCTGTCTCTGAGTGTGTGTTGAATGTTATATAGAACAGTAATCCCATCTTTTTGAGATGTGTATAGTTTCCCCAATCAAATTTGTCAATGTATGTGAATGGACAGTGTTCCAAAAGTGGCAGTAGACATCCCCCTACACATTCATTGGGCATATTAATGAAGGAGGCAGTCTGATGGGAGCAACTACTACACACAGTATCCCTCCCATTTAATGTGATATCATATCAGGGATTTCTTGCATTAAAAATGGCCAGATCATAATGTGTAATTTCCAGATTCCTCTCTCTAAAGTGAATGAAAAAACACAATTCTCATAATAGGACAAATGGTTAATTACTTACTAACTTATTGATACTTTTCTGTACAAATTATTTTTCCATCTCAAAGTGATAGGCTCGTCCCTGTGGATGCTATGACATATGACAAACAGGCATGCACCATTTATCTGCAACACATTGCAAGTGTGCCTCATTTGCATTCTGAAAATCACCTCACACTAATTTGGTGTTTCTAGCACCCAACAGAGCATTTCTATTTGAACATTGCAAAAGAAAAATTAACTCTCTATGAGTTTCTGTTCAAGAAGTAGGGGCGAAATAGACAATCCCACTGAACAAAAATGCATTTTTCTAAAAACAAAATATTAAATAGCATCTGCCACAGAACATCTGCAGTCTTCAGTTCTTTAGCTGTCAGTTCAAGGCTTATATTTATGAGACAGAGGCATGGCGGTGATAAGGTCCTTGAAGTTTGGTTCTTCAGGGCTTCATGACTTTTGTCATGCTCTCCCTTGTCTGTAGATTTTTTCAGATTAACCTTTTTTTTCAGGTGTTTTCTTTTTCTTATTTATTTGGTTTAATATACATATAGCAATGATGCTTGGTATATACAACATAAAACATCATAAATACAGGGATTAAAAAAGGTTTAAAAAGTACACAAGTCATTACATATTACATATTATAACATACATAACAATATAAAACAATGTCCATCCTAAACCCATCACAACAATAAACATATAAAATGCTTGTTACCGGAAGATGGACTAAATTGAACAAAATTCCAATTTACTCCATATCAAATAGTCAATCAAATTGCTTTGCATTTCCAAATTCTGCCTCCATGAGTACCCGGGGGTTTGAAAGATCAGATTAGGCCCACATTAATTGTTCCTTATCTGAAGCTCACTGTACACAGATATAACCCATAAATGCTTGTTTAGGATTTATAGTCAGGTCCAGATGTTATCTTCATGGAGCTATCCTCGACCAGTTCATCTCTGTGGGAAGGCACGGTATCTGTTTTCAAATCTCATTTTGGGGGAGATGGCATGGGCAGAATGCAATTGTCAAGAGGTCAGTTCTGGCTTCCTTTACTGTGACCCCATCACACGTTGATCTTTTAAACTGTACATTTTCCTATGCCCCTTGATATTACATGTTCCCCCAAAACACTGCAGCATAAAATGCAAATGTGTGTTTCCTTTCTTGGAACTTTCTTGGAACTGCTGTTCTCTTTCTCCTTAGGTGAAACAGTTCCTATTTTTAACAAAAGTTGCAGGTTATTTTCTGGTATTTGAAATGTTTGAAATGTTCATCTCATACCTAGTCAGACATGGTATTATTTGAGTGTCTGCATAACATTTTACATTTGTTTTTGTGTGTGTTTCCCAAATGTTTACAGGCTCCAACATATGTGTTGTTTTTAAAATGACACCTTGTTCTGCATCTTTTCTTATGAGTTAGACTTCCCCACAATGCCAAGGCATCAATGCCCATGTATCTCCATTATTCGCCAGACCATATTCAAAGTCATATGTTCAAGAGGCACACTTCAGATCCCCTGCCATGTATAACCACTCATGCGTAGATGTATTACCTGTGTTTGATCCTTCTAAAGGAGCACAGTATTAAACAAAAATGAGTCATTATTGCCTTTGAAAACCTTATGGTGATGCACAGGGTTTCTTGGGAAAGGCTTGTCAGCGAAACCATGGCAAATATTGACATGGATCTGTTATAAAAATGTGAATGGATTAGCAGATCAATTTAAAGTTGGACCCTTAAAACAGTGTTTTGGTGCCAAAATTAAGACTGCAAAACTACAAGGAATTTTACAATACTTGTATTCCTGTATATAATGGGGAAAATACAAGTAGGAGTATGCAGTGAATGTGACCCCAATAGCTAGGACAGGTTTATTAATTTCTAACTGACTAGAACGCAGCCACTTGATTTCACTACTTTGAAGAATTAAAGAGGCTGCCTTTATAGATAAATTGCATCTGCTGTTAGTCTTTGCTTAACACAGGCATGACAATTTCTGTTATAAATGATGAAAATAGAATTTTAAAATCAGCCAAAAAAGTTAACAGATTCATTAGGCCACTCCCACGTTTTATGCATTCATTTTGTAGTATCTGCTGCAGCATCATACTATATAATAAAAGGCCACGGGTATGTTTGTCCAAAGCCGTCCAACCCGTGTCACCTGTTACAACCTATAGAGGGAGCCTTTGCATTGCGCATACAATAAGACTCCAAGTTCATCTTCCATACGAACAAAATATCTATTCAACAATAATAACATACAATTAGCTGCAAAAAAGGCCCAAGACAGGGAAACCAATTAAACAGCATACTTCAAGTTTCATACACTAAATTAATTTCATTAAGCACTATTTCCCTAACCAAATAAGTTACTTTTTTCAAAGTACTTATGTATTATGTAATTATTAATTATAATATTTCCTGATATGTAATATTATATCAATAATAGTCTTCACATATGTTTTAAACTTTGTTTGACTTTAGTTAACTTTATTTTATGACTTCATGTCTACTTCAAATCATGCTGCACATGAATTGTATTACTCTGACATCCCTCAACATTATATATTTAAGTCCAAAACCCATAAGTGTAATCCAAGACAATGAGGAGCAGATACAACAATTGGCATTATGTACTATGCTGAACTTTCAACTGATGCTGCAAGATTTTTTTTGAGGTTGCTATTCCTCCACATAAAAGGAGCAAGATACTTTGCAATTTTTTTTTTCTATTAACACAAATTACATTAAAATACTCCACATAATATATGTACACTCTGGAAATGCCTTCCTTTACGTACATTAGCCCGTGTACAAAGACATTTCCACTAGTTGTATAATAAAAAGCATTACTTAAAATAAAGAGGCTGTCTGAAAGGGCACCGCAATTCAAGTGAATGGCAAAGATGCTTAGAGAGTAGATTTAGGACATGTCTCAATGGGTTTGCGTGGGCCTAGTACACCTTATCCTGGTCCCATATCTTTAGTAACAATTTCAAAGGGTTTTGCCACACCGATGATGATGGATAGCACTGCCGTGGAACAGTCTATCTGTATTTATTGCTAAATTAGAATGTGTTCTAATGGCATGTACTCATCTGTGATACTTGTGCATTCATCTGCCCCTAGGAGGCTTGTACTGCCGACTTTGGAAGTGCATCACCCAGTTTCCTTTATGCCAAAGTCATTCTGATATCATATAACTTAATTGTGCAACTCTGATCAGACAGTGTTATCTGTGGATACTCAGAGTATAACAGTGTTGAAGGTGTGTGGTCTTTCTTTTTATTGTAGTGTAATTTCAGGGGCAGGAGCATTGTACACAATTTATGCCTTTGTATGTGTCTGATAGGTTTTCTACAACTTCCAGCAATGCAACCCGGGTAATTCACTCTGTGTGACTTACTCAGGTCATAGTCTGATACGTTGTTCGATCTGCTGATAGAAGACCCTGCTTCCACTTCTCTAGTGTGAACATCCCATCATACAGTAGTAGATCAATGTGTTTAATAATGTTTATTTATGTTGAATAACATGGCATTTTCAGAATTTACCATCTTCCCCGAAACACAGACATTAAGATATGCAATGACCTTATTTTCTGAAGATGTTAACCAGATGTTATTTAATGCAACTCCTAGCAACCATTCCCAGAATGTTCTTATGGGAGTGATAGTACAAAAGATTTTCTTCCCACAACTCTGCTCAGTATGTATATACCAGCTTACACTAATACTGTACTGATGTACTGATGTACTGATGTTTAATGGTGTTTACCAATGCCACTTGACATAACTACATTTTGTTTTCCTATCTGTGCCCGAGTAGCATGCAATCAGTTAGGCAATGCCATATTTTACGTGATTGTTTGACAAATGTGTTTTATTACTAATCCCAACTTTCCTAATTTAGATATTCAATGAGATGGGTTGATTGGATTGGTGGATTGAATCATCTGCTTTCCTCTCTCTTTCCCTTGAGATATGTTAGCCAGTGTACAGTAATAATGTCAAATTATGTGACCTACTTTCATTTCCCATCTGTGGCCGAGCTGCAATCAGTCAGATAAGCAATGCCCTGGTCCTCTACAACTGTTTGCCAAGTAATGTTACTATAATGCCTATCATCCCTACCAGGGATATTCAGTGGCGAGGGATGGCAGTCCTGGTAGACTGGAACACCTTCTTCCCCAATTTTCCCTCAGTAAGCACGTGCCAGCATACAATAGTAACCTATTGTGCCGGTGACATATAGTAATATTAAATAATGTCAACAGACATAAAAAAATATATATATATATATTTGGCAGGGCTGTTTGCACTTTGTTGTTTTGCCATCTTTATGTGCAAAATAAAAGAGGTGATGGCTGGATAGTTAAGAATTAATCTGAAACTCTGACACTACTCTGAGCAAGTCCCAAGACCATCGTTCTTCAACTTGTCAAATCATTAGAAGTGGAAAGACCATAAGCAAATCAGGCTTGATCCCATCCCAAAAGTGGCAGTCCAGCCCAAAGGGCTTGGTCACATACCTTCTGCAACAAACTGCAAGCAACCCCAGACATTTTTGGCCATCGGAAGGTTTCAAATTAATCTTACCTCTGGCCTCGTACTGGGCAACCCTCCAGAACATTGTTCTTTGGTCTACCAAGCAATTATAGAAAGGAGAAAGACAATATGCAAACCAGGATTAGTCCCACCCTAAAAGGGTTAGTCCAGCCCAAACTACTTGATCCCATACCTTCTGCATAAACACAACAAGCAACCCCAGACATATTTCAGCATGATTGGGATTTTACAGTGGAGTATAGCATAGGTCTCTAAGGCCCAGCCGGCTGCGGACTCAGGACTAGGCATACCCGTCCTAACGGGGGTGATTAGACAAAACAAAAGAGGTGATGCTGGAAGGTTTAGAATTAATTCCAATCTCTGGAATCACTCTGGGAAACCCTCCAGACCATCAACATTCATCCTGAGAAGTAATTATAGAAAGGGGAAATTCCATATGGAAATCAGGCTTGACCCCACCCAAAAAGGGATAGTCCAGCTGAAAACTTTTGGTCACATCATTTCTGCATGTAACCTCAGATATGCTTCAGCCTTATTGGACATCATCAATGAGGTATAGCTGGATCTCTAAGACCAGCAGGCTCCGGCCCACATCTGTGTATACCCGTCCCTCTCGGGGTGACTATACAAAGCAAAAGAGGTAATGGCTGGAAGGTTTAAAATTAATATTAACTTCTGGCATTGCTGTGGTCTTTATAGGTGCACATGGACTCAGCTAGAATGCATACATAACCACCTTTTTAAATGAAGTGGTAAATGAAGAAATTAACTCTCATTCATCCAGGAATGTCCTGCCTGATGGGGTTTGTGGTATGTCCGAGAGGGTTGTTGTTTGTTGGCCTGAGGTTTATGCGAGACGCACTTGCTTTTCTAAAGGAGTGGTAAAGGAGTGGTGGAATGGTGTTAAAGCATGCAATTGGGCATGAAAACCTCTCAGGCATTTCAGTGAAGCATCTGCAATTATTTGTTTATCTTGTTCTTACTGTAATGGGTGTTATCCCTCATGATGTATGTATTCACAAAGGACAGTATTGCGGTACAAAGATTAAGAGGGCAGAGCTGGGTGTGTAGCCCTTATATTCAGTCTTCATTCACAGTTTGGGAAAAAGCTGCGACCATTATGGATGGTCGCAGGTCACAATTGGCCTCAATGCCGAATCAACCTTAAATCTACTCCTAATTTGTAGGCCTCCGTCCCTTACCGACGATTCCACAGCAGTGCTATCCAAACACTGAGCATCCTGTCTCAAACCCAATTCTAGCTTCCCCGTGATGGACGACTTCGATTTCTGGTTAGGCCATATGGATGACGAGACAAGATTAGCTCTGTAGACAGCCCTGGCCAACTTAGGCCTGGATCAGAGAAACCGGCTTCCCACGCACAGTCTGTGGCACACCTTGGACTGGGTCTCTGCCATCTATGTTGTAACAAAAGACCTACAGGTAGTGTCCTGTCCCTGGTCCAACCATGCATTTCTACACTTTTCCATTTTGGCAGAGTTCCCTGTTAAAGTTAGAAACAAAGTCACGCCCGGTTCTCTAGGCAGAACTCCCAGGCTTCTCACGCAGGCCAGAACCACTCCACTGTTGAGTGCCGATATCAATTTTTTATGTTCCTCTACTCTGGTGGAGATGTCAAAATCTTTAACTTCTAATCTGGAAGCCATCACAAAGACTTTGGCTCCTGAGAAACACAGGAAAGCCAGGTCTGTAGTCAAAAATAAACTTTGGTTCGTTTTAGCTTTTCAAAAGCTTAAATCTAACATGCTTAAACTCTTCTACGCCTGGAAAGGCCATCCCGCTCCTGGCCATCTTGTGGCTTACAAAGGCCCTGCCAGAGCTTATAAATCTGCAATTCTAGAGGCAAAAAAAAACTTTTTTATGACAGGATTGTTAAGGCAAAGTCTGAGGAAAGGACCTCTTTCAAATTCTTAAAGATCAACAATCCATTACGTGTCCTGACCTTGGCTCAGTCGTGAAAGAAAAGGCTTGGTGTCAGAGCATCCAGGATGCTATGGTTAAGAAACTACAGGGCATTAAGGCCAATATCGCCATTGAGAAAGATGCCGCTCTTTCAGTCGCAAGTAAGAGGAGTCTTGAGGGTTTTAAAAGATGCTCCTCCATCCCTCTATTCAATTTATCCAACAATTTCCCTGGAGGAACTGGCAGAGGTAGTGGCTCACCTTAGAACCACCAGTTGTAAGGGAGACCCTTGCTCAGCAGTCATCATAAAAACTTGCCCACCGCCCCTGCTTGCAGCTAGTTGTACGTTTGTGAAAGCCTCACTCAAAGAGGGTTTCATGCCAGAGGAGCTCAAACAATCATAGGTGACCCCCTTACTTGCTACAGGAGATCCTTTAAACTATATGCCTAACACAAACACAGTATTTCTTCTAAAGATCTTGATCGGGTAGCATACAGGCAAGTGGTCCAACATCTCAATAACTTCTCTGCTTTGAACTGCCGACAATCGGGTTTCAGAGCAGGCCATAGTACATAGACAGCACTATTGGAACACAAAGCCAGGCTCCTCTAGCGTATGGATTAGGGGTTCTCGTCTATGGTCATGCTTCTGGATCTTTTGGCTGCTTTTGACTTGGTAGACCACTCACTATTGGTCTGCAAGCTCGAGGAAGCGGCACATCTTTCCCCAGCAGCATCACGTTGGGTCGCCTTCTTTCTCAACAATAGAGAGGCTGCTCCGAGTCAGCTGAGGCCGTAGGTGTACCGATAGATTTTGGCATCCCGCAGGGGGCAAGTTTAACCCCTTGTTTATACAATATTTTTATGGCACCTTTTTTCACACTGCTCTGGGGATCTGGTTCACCAATTGCGCGGATGACACGCAGTGCGTCTTCCCCCGGTCAGGCTCTCACACTCAAGATGAAGAAAACTTGAATAAAACCTATTCGAACATTGAAAATTGGATGGTCTTGAACGGACTGACACTGAACAGGTCCAAGACCGAAATGTTGATTGTTGGCACACAGTCCACTTTATCCCTTCGGCTTGGCCTATGAGGGTTTCCAATTGGTGGATGTGAAGATCGCCCCAATAAAAAAGTTAAATCACTACGGGTCACTTTTGATCATCACTGGTCCATGAAGGCCCATGTAGGGAGCCTTGTCTTGGCTGCCTCATATTACCTTAAATTATTTGCTCACCTGCGTCCTCTCATCTCCCAGGCTAATGCAGAGACTTTAGCTAGAGCTATCGTGGATTCCAAATTAGATTACTCTGGCAGTTTGCTTATAGGTCTCAGCAAAGCGGAAACCAATAGACTGCAAGTTATACAAAATGGGGCCATGTGGGTCGTTATGGGCAATCACATCACTGAGGCCAGAAGAGCCCTGCTCCCAGTGAAGGCGCAAATTTGTTTCTCTCTCCTCATGATCACATTTAAATGGACCCTGGGCATCATGTCATGCTACTTGAAGGATCCCATCGTGGAGAAGACTGCAAACAGAGATCTCAGATATAACAACCTAAATTTGCTAGTGATTCCCAGATGCAGATCTAAGAAGACCAAAAAGGGGGCCTTCTCAGTGGCTGCCCCCAGGGCCTGGAACAAACTCCTGCCCGATCTGACGCTACAGTCTACGCTCGGGCCTTTTAAGAAAAAATTGAAAACCTGGCTGTTTGCATAAGTCCCCCATCTGGTATTTCCTAGAATTCCATGTTCAGCATCCTTGCTCTGTTGCCGGGGCCTTCATGCGTTGTTGTTTGTCAGCGCCCTCATGCCTCCAGGGCCATTGTTGTGCTATACAAATAACTAAATTAAAGATTACCTTAATTTCCAACTCATCAAATGTTACTTTTTTATAGGATTCTTGATACTGTTCAAAGGTGATTGTTTCAACTGTAAACTAGCCATCTCACCTGGGAATATAGCCTGCTGTGGATTACATGTTCATGCTCTGGAGGGATGGCTTACCATTGGTAGTATGCAGTAGGGTATTATGGCTCAGGTGTTCTTCTTCCTTGTAAACATAGAGCAGGGGAAAGTGATCACAGCCACCATGGGGAGCAATCGTAGCCTGGGATTTCAAGAATAAATTAAAATTCACTATTGTGCTGCTATCCAGTAGACATGTTTGTAGTGATGTGTGTGAAGCTATTACAGATTATGCTTTCACTGAAACAGGTTTCATGAGGCTTGTCATCAGGGGCATCACGGGAGGTATAGTGTCATGGAGAGTATAGCAGTACTGGGATGGTTGGTAAAGTTGAGGAAAGTACACTGTACACAGATCGTTAAACAGTGCATTTTAAGGGTGCAGGGGTGCTGGTCGTAAGGCTTTCATGTCATAGTTGTAGGCTTCTTTCATTGCACATTGTTCTTGAAGAGGTGAAAACGCTGCTTCTGGAGGCAAAGTTCCATGTAAATTATATGCTTTGAAGATAATTCTTTGTGGGAGAAACCCTGCAGGTGCCATGTTTTATTTAGGCACCCTGAATTCCTTCCTCATATGGTAGACAACCATGCACTTGCTGAACATCAGCCTTATCATCAAAATGTAATACTTTCTCCTTCACCTTGTCACTGAGATCATAGGCTGGTTGGTTTAGCCCCTGCAATTTCTTCAAGGTATCAGCACTTAAACAAACATACAGCTTTTTGTGTACATTTGCACTCACAAATTAGAACAAACATAAGACAGTACTGTACAGCACAGTATCAAACACTATCAAAGCCAATCAAGAAAGCTTTGGAGATTTTTGATGGGAAGGGCTATCATGGTTGGATTGTAATGGGAAGAACACAACAGATGGTACCACCCACCCGTAGAATAGCAAACCCTTCTGAGAACAAAATAGTCGAAGAGAAGAAAACATACAGTACATTAGAGCATAGTAGCTTACCATTTGTGGTAAGGAGATTGGCCCTGATTGTATTGGTGTATTGGTGTATGCAAGTACATTCTTCTTTGCTTCTGAGGTCTCGTCCATGTCATGATAGGCTTCTGATATCCAAGGTTAACCTATCAAAAAAGGTAAGCATTTTGTGTGGTATAGTTTGCTGTTGTTCTGGCTTTAATCTCCATTTAGAGATCTATCATTGACGTTTTTTGAGCATTGCCTAATACTTTGTTCAAAATTGAATTGTAATTCTGTATCAAAATAAGCATTGTTTGCATTTCATTGTTTTCAGAATATAACCACTAGTAAATGTTCAATTGGAAATCTCACTGATGGATTCCTTTATTCAACAAATGTAATCTTAGCATACACAAAAAAAAACAAAAATAAAGCTCTCTGATAAGAACACACTGATACATAGGGCCTCATCACGAGTTGGGCTGTAACGCTGGCGCTATTAGCGCTGGCATTAATAACCCCGGGAGCTAATAGCGCGGGATCATGGGTTTGGCAGAACTGGTATTGCCCATTCCCCACTGAGCCCATTTGGGAATTCCCCATTCCCCATTGGGCTCAATGGGGAAATTTCACGCTCATACCGCCGGCGGATTTCCCGCCGGCGGTATGAGCGTGAATTTTCAGCGGATTTCCCCCCAGCTCAGAGATGGGGAGAAATCCGCCGAAGCCCTGATTTGGCGGACCCTTAAATCCGGCGGTCTCCGCCGGATTCAAGGGTTACCGCCAAACTCGTGATGAGGCCCATAGTGTTTACAAAACTGATCAAAATACGGTATATGGATGAAAATGGCCCCCTAAACACATTGCTCATGGCCCTTGGTGATACAAGGAGCTCCACTGTTTTGCCGAAGTGGGTTATGGTGCCAATTTTGGAGGTCAAATGCCCCTGAAGAATGAGGGTATCAGAAGCTGCTCTCCGATCACAGGGGGGAGCTTGACCACATAGATTTCCATACTGGAACACACTGGGTACAGACAGGACTATGGGCACCAGCGGTTATGCTACCAGCCCCGCACCTGTCGTAGATGAAACGGCTGGGCCAGGAGCCGCAAATAGAGAGAGAGTGGTGTGGTGGCCGGATGCATGGGCTGGATCGAGCGCTTGGAGATGAGACCTAGTACGCAATGAGCATTGAACCTGTCTGAACATGGACGGGCCAGAAGACTATGCATTTTGGACTCTCCACTGCCATGCACCCCTCTGATTGGGCACAGTGTTCCTGGTGAGTGTACTCCAGGGAAGGGGTTCAAGAATCATGAGGGTCTTGGTGCCATTGGAGGAGTGAGAAGAGGTGCCTGAGGTCTGGTACAATGCCTACTGCCACTGAGCACTCAAAGAAACAGTGGCCCTGATAGCAGTGATCCTAGAATATTGGACAGGCTCCTCAACTGGGCGCAAGCTTCTCATTGCTTACCTGAGCTAATTGGGCTGAGCCGTGGTGTGCGGACTTGAGCCACCTTTGGATTGCCTGCCTTCTGAGGACCTGAGGAAGATACCCACAGTAGAAAATATGTCACAGGCACAGGCCCAACAGATGGGAGGAGAGTTGGGGGCCCTCCAACCGGATATTCATAGTGTCCTATCAGAGATAAAGGCTTTTGTGATTATACAAAGAGTGGAGAAGGTGGAGGATGGGTGGAGGCTGTGGAACACAACCAGCTCTCAAGAGAGTTCTTTGAATTGAAAATGGAGACACGGCTTAATGAGATTGAACTCCCCAAATGGGATGTGCAAATCAAGTTGGATGATATGGAGAACGGGGAACGCAGATAAAACATACGTCTCTTGGACTTCCCACAGAAATATGGGGAAACAACCACAGAGCTTGAGAGACAGTCAATGGACATGGCCAAAGGTTTGTTAGATCAGAGTGACTCTAGGATTATGGTGTTTGATAGGATCCACAGAGGTGCAGGCTCAGGAGTGGGGTCAAGATTGGTAGTCACCAAATGCCACTACTTTCAAGATAAAGAAGCCATTCTCATAAATGTGCTCAAATTAGGAACCTTTAAATGGGAAGGGGCCTTGATCAGGATATTTCAGGATATATTGGCGTACACTCTGGATCAGAGGTGACTATGTAGGCCACTACAATTGTGGCTACAGACTGAGGGGATCTCTTTGCATTGTACTTCCAGTCTGTTGACAAAACTACAAATTCAAGGAAGGGAACATGGCGAATCTACTCCTCCTTGAGCTGAACAGTGCTAAGACTCAATCGGGCCTGGAAAGGGCAATTGCAGAAAGTTTAGTAAGATTAATGCATCTCTCCAGAATAATTCTTCATACTCTTGCCTTATATGATGGAAGACATCGCTGACCCTTCATAATTGTTAGTGATTGCTGTTGACTAGTAGCCAGATATACATGATATACGGCGAGCTGGGAAGAGGTGGAGCGACAAAAGCACATTGGGCGGGAGCACGAGGAGGGTGGAGATCTGCAACCCTAGTGTGCCAGGGGTTTCTGGGTGTCTCATTGGTTAATTAGTAATTGACTAGATATGTTGTGGGTACAAGTCTTTTGGTTTTTGAGTGGGGGGTTAAGTGGGAGGGTTGGCCAGGGGTGCTTAGGCGGAAGGAATAGAACTTTCTAGGTACACTGATGGAAATAGGAATTTGGAAGCACTGTTGAGACACAGGAGTTGTACGAGTAGATATTGTGATTGAGAGACCTGGGTGACATCAGGGTTGGAACGCTGAACATGAAGTGGCTCAACTCGTGCACAAGCGATTCTTGTA
Source organism: Ambystoma mexicanum (assembly GCF_040938575.1). Classification (NCBI taxonomy): domain Eukaryota; kingdom Metazoa; phylum Chordata; class Amphibia; order Caudata; family Ambystomatidae; genus Ambystoma; species Ambystoma mexicanum. The sequence continues at coordinate 262,666,177 of NC_090941.1, forward strand.
TTTCAGGGACTTTTAGTAACTCCAGCTAGGGGATTTGTTTGTTAAGGAGATGCATTTTAGGAGAGGAGATGAGTTTTGCTTAGTTGGATATATGGTGGGACAGTGCTTCTGGGCTTCAGAAGGGGAAAGGAGAAGCGGTGGAGTTGGCATTCTGTTGGCAACATCTTTGGTGTTAAAAGAAGCCTAAGTGAAGACGGTGCTGGAGGGGAGGTTGCTTATGATCTAGCGGTTCCTGGGGGACTGAATGGTCTCTCTGATTGCACTCTATGCATAATTTGCAGGCCAAATACCCTTTACTAGATCTGCCTTTATTTCATTGACAAATGGTTGGAGAGTTTTACGATAGGGGGTGGGGAGTTCCATGAGTCAAGACACAAAGCTAGATTGGAAATCAGGGAGGGCAGTAACCCAGAGGAGAATGGTGAGTTCATGAGTCTTATTGAGTATCAATATTTGATGGATGTGTGGAGATCTCAGTGTGGATTGCAGTGTCAGTACACCTTCTTTTCCCTGACACCTAACACATTCAAGCAAATAGATTTTCTCCTCCTATCAAGGGAATACAGGGATCCATTGGTGCTGCGACAGTGGAGACAATAGCCAAGTCTGACCAAGATATAGCTGTAATAAAATTATAATTGAGTGTCCTGAAATGTGGAGGTCTCAGATGGCAGTGCAATAAATCTCTTCTCTAGGATATGGTGTTTCAGGAGTTTATGGAGAGATACATTGGGTTCTTTTTTTTCAGATGAATGACACAGGGAAGGTCTCACAGTGAAATGTCCGGCAGGCAGCAAATGCTACCATCAGAGGACTCCTTATTTGAGAGCGGGCTACTAGGAAAATACAGGAAAGGGGCCTGATAGAGAATAGGTTGAAGGAAGACATTGGGCCTCATTACACGGAGCGCCATGGTTCATGCCGGTAAAATACCGGCACCGCCTTGGTGGAAAGGGGAATTACCGCCCTATTCCAAGGTTGGCGGGCGGTAATTCCCCCTTCCACCATTGCCCTTCCCCATTCCCATTTTTGCCCCATAGGGCTCTATGGGAATGGGGAAGGTGCTAATTACGGTACCGCAAATTGCGGTACCGTAATTAGCTCCCTGGTCCCTTTGCGGGTTGGTTTTTAACGCCTGCAAAAAGCAGGCGTTAAATTCTCCAACCCGCAAAGGGACCTCGTAGTAAGGCGGTAAGGATTTACCGGTACCGGTAAAATACCGGTAAACCCTTACCACCATCCGTGAAATGAGACCCATTGCCCAGTTGAGAGATGGCCTTAAGGGCCTTGGGGAGAACAGGGAGTAGTGGGAACAAAACTGCACAAAATTACATAGAAGAAGCAGGAGTTGAACTTGTTGCTTTTGAGAGAGGTTCACAGGAGTATGAATTGCACGAAGCAGAGATATTGTGAGAAGGGGGTTGGGACGGGTTCTATTTTAGCTGACAAGTTACAGGGAGCTAGGAATGAGAGAAAGCTGGAGCAGATGATGGATGGTACAGGAAACATTTTTCAAGAACACAAGGGGATTTTCCGTAGGTTCGTACAATTTTATGAGCTCCTGTACAACAGTGAAGACCCTTTACCAGAGCCCAAGGTTGAGGATTACATGAGGGATATCCCTTCTACCACTCGTAAGCCGATAAGGAGCCCTTGGCGCTGTGATTACCCCATATGAAGACTGGAAGGGTTCCGGGAAGGATGCTTTCATGTTTGCTTTTTACAAAATGTTTTTGGATCTCTTGGCTCCCCCTTGGTCAAGGTATTCAATAGTGTTAAAGTGGGTGGGGATGTGCCCCCATCCTTCCATGGTGCCTTGATTACGGTGATCCCAAAAGAGGAGAAGAAGGTTACTCAATGTTTGGCCTATAGGCCTATCTCCCACCTGAAAATAGATGGACATTTTTTATGGTATCCATAGAAATAACCAGATGCAAAAATAATGAAGGAGAAACTTTTTTTTGACAATTTTTTTTTTAAATGAGTGTCCTTTTTTTACATAACATTGGTGGGTGGTGTGGTAAGAGTATAAGTTAAGGTAGGGGGAATTGGGGTAGTGGGGTGCCCCCCCCCCACATTATTTAAAGAAAAAAAAGAAAACAAATTGCAAATTTTCATTTCTTGACCCAAAAATGTGTCGGTCATTTCTCATGCATTATTTTATTTTCTGTTGTTTCGCGGACAACCATTTTTACATGGCCCATGCATTGAAACTGGAGGTGGTCCTCCCGAAACTGGTTCACCCAGATCAGGTGGGCTTTCTGCGGAATAGGCAAGTGGCGGGCAATGCTAGAAGAACTCTGGACCTTGTGGTCTACCAGGCGGCTTCAAGTGAGGGAAGAAGGCATTTGATCAGATTAGCTGGTCCTTCATGAGAGTGGTATTGAGGAAGGTGGGTAAGAGTGTGTGTGCATTGGCTGGATTGGGACATTATACTCGGAATCCTCCATCAGGTTTCTTGTCAATGGTATGGAGTGACACCCTTTACGCCTGTATAGGGTCCTAGACAGGGTTGCCCACTATCCCCCTTGCTTTATGCTCTAGTGATGGAACCATGGGCCTCTAGTATATGGGTGGACTGGAACATTGGGGGCATTATGAGCCAGGGTAAGTGTTACAAAATGGCCTTGTTTACTGACAACTCCTTTCTGTATATGTTTCTAGGCTGAGGGAGTCTATTCCGCACCTACTGGACAGCATGCAGGAATACTGTAAGTACTCAGGATTAAAGATACATCTCACTAAGTCTGTGATATTTCTAGCAGGGCAGATACAGGGTAATTATATGGCATATCTTTGGACCCTGCCATTCGTGATAAGTGCAGAGGGTTTTACATATTTGGGAGTACAGATACCCAGAGATCTGAATAAGTTGTTTGATGTGAATTATTTGCCTCTCTGGTCTAGAGTTAGATAGGATTTGGAAGAGTCGGGTGGGATGCAATTGTCTTCAGTGCATTCAACAAGGAACCAGAGTGCATCCAGCACCAGAGGCACAGCACTCATGATGTCCAGGTAAGCCCTGCTGGGCTTATATAAAAAGAAGCTGTGAACCATGCTAAAATGGCCACCACTGCAGCTTTGTATGGGCATGCAAACCTATCTCCTGAAGTGTGCCTGTCTCTGACAGACTCCAATAGGCCATGCAAGCTGATGACTTCACCTCCTCCTAAGAGCGAGTAGGCAACGCCGGCCCCCACTAAAAGCTTGCAATTAAGGCTGGAGGAAAAGATCCCTGTCTGTCCCTGTTCGGCAATGGAAGGCAGCCAGAAAACCTCATCTGCCAGGTACTCTGCAAATTGAATGCAATGCATAGCCTTTACCCTCTATGCAGCACAATTACTGCAGTCCTATGCAGCCATCCCACCTATGACCTTCTTATCTCCCCTAATGACCTGCCTTAGCAAGGAGTTAATGTCTCCCTCCCACCATCCGCCATTTATACAACCGGTAGTCATGCCTCAGGCCCATGTTACACAATACATGAATAAAAATGTTAATAAATAAATGAACACAATGCTGAAAACATTATGTACCCTGCCTGTGCCTATCACCATGCCAGCACTAAGCTTGAACTGGCCCCTCTCCCCCTTACACAGCATCTTTTGAGTTTGCATCACAAGAACCAGCCCCGCCCGCCTCTTGACCTCGCACTACAGTCATCACCCTAGGCGCTCATGCCTACCTGCACGTGTTTGCTCCTTATCTAGTGCCTCACGCATTGAGGATGTAATGCAAACTCCAATCAGCACTTCACAGCCCAGTCTTGGTCCCAGTAGATGGATGCACCTCATGACTCGCACTTGCACCCCTCCTTTGACCAAATGACCACCAGCATCCTGGAAAATACCACTTTGAGCCCTTGCTTGGGATGTGCCAGATTTGTGCGCCTTTCAGCTCACACCACCTATCTTCATCAATGCCCCACTTGACCCATATCCAAGCTTAACAAGAAGTTGAGGAAGCCCACAAGCTCCTTCGCTTTCACTGCACTACATGAAATGACTTTCACCCAAGCCACTTCAAACCCGACTTTAACTACCTACTCTCCAGACTTTGCTCTACCCCTTCCTGAACCTAAACCCCTAGGCACCACCTCATTGCTTAGTGATGTTGAACCTTATACTGTCTGCACCCTAAATAGGGATACTTCAGGTACCCTAACATCACACAGGTCAGTCTGCCTGGCTACACCCTCTTCTGTCCCTCATGCATCTTCCCACATTCTTCAAATGGTAACCTCCACTGTCATCCTGAATGCCCAGTCTGCCTCTTGCTCCAGCACTTAGGCGGATGCCTCTGAAACCACCACCAAGCCATTCACAAGCCAGTTGATTTTCACATTATTAAATGCTAGGTCAGTCATTGTCTGCACTCTGGACATAGCTGACCTCATCTCAGTGAACATCCTGGACCTATTAGCGATAATGGAAATCTGGCTGCACACTGCAACAGGCCCCACCCTATCCCTAGCTATACCTGCCAACTCCATCATCTATCGCCAAGACAGAATTGATACTAGAGGTGGGGCCTTGCTTTCATAGTAAGAACCTTTATGCCACTTAGAGAAATCTGTAACCCCACATTATCCACTGGAGAACCATTAACAACCAAACTATTGTTGGCGCTTACATCCACTGTAACTCTACAGCTGCTTTACTGTTCTCCAGGGACTATTGGCACATTTGAGGAAGACATCCATCACCTCCTCTCCAGTGCTAAGCTCACATCCAGAACCATTCTACTGGATGATCGCAATCTGGGATTTAATGACAAAGCTGATTCCAACGCACTGTTGTTTGCCAATTCTCTACATGCGTTAGGCTTAAAAAATGCATCACCGGCACCACTCATGCTAAAGGACGAAGCCTTGACTGGTTTGCTCATTTGAACTGTAATATCAATATCACTTCTAATCAGTATTGCTTGTGGACTGACCACAACATACTTTTATATACACTCCCTATATCCTCACCCACTCCTCCAGCATCCCCACCCCTCTCTCCTGCCTTTTCCAGAAGTTCCAAAAACATTACCAAAGACTGCATTTGCCCTTTATGGACGAGCTGCAACTCTCGCCACACAAGCTGAGTAACGACCCTTCAGTCCCAGCCGACTGTTACAACCTCACACTCACCCAGGCCTTCAACATAACAATGCGTTGTTCAGGTCTGACCTTAATGGACTCTGTATACTTAAACGCCACGCTGAAACTAAGAGTAAACACAACCATTCAAATCTAAACAATGCCTCCTTGTTGCAGGTGGCAAAAGTTTACAGATTGGCTATGATTCATGAACAAAAATACACCTACAGTACAAGAATTGAAAAAGCCATATATAGTACTTGGTAGCTCTTCGTCATCATGCACAAATTGGATCTGCCCCAACTTTTGCCATACGACTACACCCAGGACAGCAATTGGTGCACCAATATACAGAATGACTAAATTAACAAAGTTGACACACTTCAAAAAAAGATTACTAGCAAAAGAAATTGCCTGATAAAAACTGATCCTCCCCATTAAGGCCCAATCCAACTGACAACACCTGCCCTCATTTAGCTTCAAACCTATCACAGAGCATGAGGCATTCCAGATCATCAAAGTCTTAAACCCTTCTGCTGTCAGGGAGACATATGTCCTACAACAGTCATCAAGGACTGTGCTGATCCACCAGCACCGTTCATCGTCACCCTGATCAATGCCTCCTTTGCCTCAAGTTCATAACCATCCAGCCTGAAGGATACATGGGCCCTTCCCCTCCTAATAAAAATCACTGGACCTGTGCATAACTACAAACTACCTCCCCATCACCACAGTCCCATTCCTCTTGAAACTTTTGGACCGGGCGCCCTACATACAGATTGAGCACTATCTGGAATATAATAGCCTTTTGGGCCTGAATCAATTCAACTTCTGCCCAGGTCATGGCACTGAATCTGCCCTGCAAGACCTAAAGAACCCATTGGACATTATCAAAGATGCAGGCAACTCAGCTCTGTTATTCTTGCTAGACCTGTCCGCTGCCTTTGATTTGGTGCACCATTAAACATTGTGCCGGCACCTGGCCTCAGCTGCTCATTTCACCCTGGGCACTGTCTCTTGGACCTCCTCCTCTCTATCAGTAAGGACCATGCATGGCTCCCCCCCCAGCTGCGGTTACCTGCTGTGTCCCGCAAGGTTCCTGTATGTCTCCCACCTGTTTTTACTAAGTCGCTTTTTTGGCCTGATTGATGACAAAGGCATTTCCCATACCAACTATGCAGATGACATGCAGATCCTTTTCCCCTTGAAGAGGAATCACACAACAGACTTCAATAATCTATGCTTAGTCTCCCACATCGTCCAGGCCTGGATGACTACCCACCATCGCTGTCTTAACGATGAAAAGACTGAAATTTTGCTGGTGGGGACCCAGAATTCAATTAGCAAGCGCAACCAATCTTACAAATCATTCTCCATAGGCGGCATCACCAGCAAAGTCAAGACCCTAGACATCTACCTAGACACCCCCATCTTCTTATCTAGGAAGGTCAATGCCGTCTCCTCCTTCGCTGTGCATACCTCCAAGTTAATCAATGCCTGTAGACCCTTCCTAACCACGGAAAGATATGTCACCATCACAAGAGCTCTCATAGGCTCCACACTTTATTATTGCTTTGCATTCACTGGAAGATCCACATGCAACATTAACAAGTATCAAATCATACAAAACAATGGCCTCGGGGTAACCTTTAACATCCCCAAAAGGGTTCACATTTCAGCAGCAAGTACATTGGCTACCAAACCGTGAGTGTATCATTTTTTAATTCCTTAGCTATCACACACAAATACCTCACCAACTCGGCTCCACAGTATCTCTCCCAGAAATGTGCAAAATCACAGTCTTCCAGACCTACCCACATCAAATACTCTCACCAACTCTGTATTCCTGACTTCAAATGACAAAGATGACTCTTCTCCCCAAGTTTCTATTTCTGTTTCAGATTATAACCAGGGTGGTGCCAGATACTTTTCTTCAAACAATCACGTGTGCTCTCTTGCAGTTCCTCTTGTAGTTCCTCTGGAAGGGCACAAAGCCTATGATCGTTTATAGTACATTAATTCTCCCTGGAGAGAGTGAGGTGGGGTGGGTCTCCCTGATCTGTTGCAGTATTACACAGTGGTGCAGCTTCGAGTGATGGTGGACCACCTTAATCCCCATGCCTCCAAGCAGTGGATGGATACAGAAAATGCTATATTGGCCCCATTTTCCCTGGGGGACTGGTTATGGGTCACACAGAATAGAATCCCTAAACGAGTCTTGGGGCATCCTGTCCTTTCAGTTCTTTGGTGTGTGTGGAAGCAGGGAAAACATACACAATGGCTCATGTCCTGGACCTCACCACTTATTTGCATATGGGCACCCCCATTGCGAGATGTTATCAATGTGTCCCTAGGGTTCCAAAGGTGGTATGAGGCTCGCTTGGAGAAAGTAGTACAACTGTGGGACAGGGTGCTTTTTATTTCTATAGAGCATTTAAGGAACACATACTGTTAGGCTCCCTTTCTATATTCTGTTCCATACAGTTAAAGGGGGCACTCCTTGACTCAACATGGTGGGACAATCTGGGAGTTGACTGCCTTTGAAAAAATCCTTCTAAGCAGGGGGGAAATGAGGGGCTTGGAGTTGTTGGCTGAACCGAGATCCTAAAGCTAGGGCAAGGTGGGGAAGAGACCTAGATAGGGACATTTCAGAATTGCCTTGGCTCAGACTGTGCTGAAAGGTGTCCCAGGGTATTGTTTTCCTGTATTATAGATGAACCCAAATTGTTGGAAGTGTGGCCAGAAAGGAAAAGAACTCTGGAACATGTGGTGGAAGATACAGGAGTTTTGGATGAAGGTTATGCTCTGGATAAGAGAGTTGGATGAAATTCAAAGGACACCTTCTTTCTTATTATTGGATCTGTGTGATAATTTCACTTTTTGTAGGACGCCCAACAAAAAACAAAAAAACGGGATTGTTTTGCACGATTTTGGGCAGAATACAAAAATTAAAAACCGAAATTGCCTCACACCCCACCCCCACCTGCACCCCAACACGCTCCCTCTCCCACCTTCCCCAATGGGATTTGCTCAAAATAGGGGGGTGTCTGTCACCCCTGAAACCCCCTCCCTCAGCACCCCTATACCCTCCAAAAAAAAACACACATACAAACATGCAACACACTCACAAACGCACACGCAACACACACACACCTGTTTGCTGTCGCTGCTGCTTCAGGGACCTGGCATGCCTGTCAGCAGGGCCGGTTTCACACCCGACTGCACTCCAGGCGGGAAGCATCGTTGGCGCCCCCTCCCACCCCGGCCCCTAAAAATGACAACCAGAAAAATGTGTTACAAGTTTTGTAAATAGGGCACTTCATTAAGAGCCAGATGGAAATACCAATGCAATAGATAATGCATACACCTGTATTATGTGTTCAAAAAGTAAAATGCCCCATGTTCAATCGGGATTGGCACCAACTACGAGCCTAATGTCATTTGGCAAAAGGAGAAATATATGACCTGCGCTGGGGTTGAAGCTGCAGTGGCTGAAACCTATTAAAGAAAAGCAAGAATCAGCAGTGCTGCGCGCGTGGAGAAGGCACACAGGATGGCGCTACACGCTAGCTGTGGAGACAAAGTGGCTGGCAGGGGTGTAATGGGGAGCATGCTGCACTTGGCACATTAGAGGTGCCCTGTATTGACATGTGAAGATTCATGTGTGTTCTTTCTGTACTGCCCACAGTGGCCTTCTCGCCTATCATTCTGTTTGCAACTGCCAGAGAATGGAGCATAAAAACAGAGGCGCATCGGTAACATTTCGTTTTTATCGAACGTTTGAAGTGCGTAAACTTTTCATTGAGGATGTTCCAAGACTGTAATTCATTCACTAATCTTTTTGTATGTTGCGCTTTACAATTCGATGTTTACGAGTTTCGAAGATTTGCAAATTTTGAAAAACTTCTCATTGGTCCATGGTTGTGGCCACCATAGGTCTAGAATGTATCTTTCTGTCTTCTTGACCCCTCTAAAACATTCCACACAGATGAACTCCCGTCCTGGAATCTATATCATGAAGGGAGACACAGCACCTTGTCGAACTAAATTCTGAAATGCCACCACTGTACTGCAGCGCTGTCCGGTGCGGCTTGCACGGTTCCTGATTCACAGCATCACTTCTAAATCATTCAACTTGAGCTGGGGATTGCATAATAAACTGAATAGAAACAGTCATGGCAAAATGCTAATGCCCATGCCTCGCTGGAATCACTATTCCACCATAATGTGCTGGCATGATGCCTTTCCTCCATCATCAATGTGGAACTGTAGTGCATCAGCAGTCACTGAAGATTCATGCTCTGTAACTTCCTCCATTGCAGGTAATTAACCATTAATGGGTACATTATTCACCAATACTGTAGACATTTTCACTGTATTCGTTCTCTGGCAACAGCCACTCTCTCTCGCCCTCTCTCCATTGATGTTTCACTACACGAGGTCTGCCCTGAGCAGAATTGTCACATGTCATACAGGTAACAGTTACGTCCGACACTACAGATTTTCTGCACATGCCTTTCCCACTATCCTACTTACCCCAACTCAGGTTTCATGCAGAGCCATGCGCAGGAATTACAACGTTATTGGCTTATGGGTGCTATATAAGACCATTCACTTTGCCTCATACTAAAACACATCGAGAGCGGCTGTGCTTTTGTCAGTACTGTAGGTGGTGACTGTCGATCCAAGATCACAAAGTTGAAATCTCAGCTCCACTTTTGACTACTTGCTTGATTCTGTACAAATCATTTCATCCCTCTGCTACACATCTATGACACCTGCTAAAATCAGAAGAGTTTAGAAAGGGTAAATAGCACTGCACACTACATCACATGCAAACACCACACAGGTCGGAATAAATGAGACTGATGTGGACTTTATGTGGAAATGTTCTGCAGCAATAATCTAGCTGCAAACATTGTGTTCAGAAACAATAGTTTGCTCCGTAGTCCAAATCTTGCAAAGTCAGTGAATCTTTCTGCTTAAGTGTGTGGTCTCGATTTCTCACTTTTTTGATTTCTCTCAGTTGCCCTTACTTTACGTTAACCCTAAAATGTAATGGCTGTTAGTTAACCTACATGTTCACCATTTTAATCTCTGGTGAAAGAAGCAGACATGTGGTATATGTAAAAAGAAAAAACAGTTCTAGTCGAATCTGCTGGAAGAACAAGACTACTTCATTTTATGCCGCTTCTTTACACCGTATGAATACTGCCGCCTTTTCCGTTTCGCATGCAGGCTTCATTCTAATGCTGCATTTTTCGTCCTTCTGGCCTCTCTCAAATGGCCGTGACTCTGTGAGCAGTGGCTGGTTTGCATGATCAATGGTATGAGGGTGCAGTGGCATGGCCAGTCAGTAAACGCCCAAGGTGGCGCTGGGGTAATAGTATTCATTAAGTAACATGCTGAAATAAAACGGCTGCACCTCTGCTGTTTGCAAAGCATCAGAGGAAGAAGCAGCACGAGTTCAGGACACCTCCAGAGGATGTGGAATGAAACTATTGCCAGTGAAACCTTTTTAAACTTCTACTAGTGGGGGCAGCGAAGATCATGGGCACGGAGAGGCTTGATCATCCCCCAAACAATAATGACAAAAAGATATCGTCTGGGCAGAGCCGTCATAGGTGCAGGGTGATCCGAGTATCCAGGCCAGCCTCAGTGAGCAGCGTCTAATGCTGTGGCATACCTTCCTTGCTTTTGGGCGCTGCAGTAGACACCACAGCTGGTGAAATTGTTTATCGGTTTTTCCTTTGCCCTGCACTTGAGGGGATCTCCCGGCAGCAAAGAAGGAACACAGCATGAAAGCATAGCTCCCCCTGCCCTGCATCTCACCCCGTGGGCATAAGAGCGATATCTGCCTCACTTTGCCCTCTCTGCTCTGTGCTGCCCCTGCCTCCCCTTCTTGCCCCGGGATCTAGGGGGCGCCGTTTGCTCGTCCATGGACCAGAACTAGGAGCTACCAGGATAAGAAGCCTGATTAGTGGGTGTGGGCCAGCACTGCATTGCGCCAGAAACCCCCCCCCACTCCCTAGCTGAGCGGCTTCTTGGCGCTTTGGCGGAATTCGCCAACCATTGAATCCCTCACGGTACCCGTGCCCCTCATCCTGTCCCCCTTGAGTCCTGGATATATGCTAATGAGTATATGCTCATTTCTATGCTTCCAAAGTCACTGTCTTGGGGCTTTGATGGGGGTGCTTTTGCAGTAGGTGCCCCATTGGTCCCGTGCGGGCGGCTTCCTCTCTCTGTGATGGCAAGCAACACACTGCTGCTCACGGGAGGAGAAGGGGGGCGTCCGTGGGCGGGGCGGATCCTCAGAGCGTCCCACTTAAATTCCATTTCAGAAATGCATGCATGCCTTCTGCTGGTCTCTTCCTCTGCCTGCACCCGGCCTCACTCTGCCACCTCGCCCACTCCCTGCACAGTGCAGTCTCTTCTGCTTTGCTCTGTCTCCACTATTCTCCCGAGTGTAGACTCTCTCCTCCAGTCCTGTGCAGCAGAGGACATGTAGGGCTAACTGTCTCTCTTCCTGCACTCTAACAAGCTCCTTCATTGTGTGCCCCCCCACCTCCGCCTGCACACCCCTTGGCCAGCTCTTGTTTCCTGAACCACCAGCATCACCTCTGTGTTACTCTCTCTCCTAAGCGCTCATGTCCCCTCTAGCTGTTTCTCACTTACACCCTTTTCTCTGCCCAGCACCCGGCAGCCTCTGTTCTCTGTCCAGCACCTGGAATGCTCTGTTCTGCATCTGACACCCTCTTTTCTCTCTTCATTTTCACTGCATCTCTCACTACACGTTCTGGCTGAAACCCATCGACCCCTGCTCTCCACTCCCATGTGCCCCTTTGCTCTCTGCACCCCATTCTCCTCTGCATTCCTCCCACATGCAACCCTCTTCCAAAAAGTCTATATTGGCTGCATCAGTCCAAGCACTATAACAGCGGAGCTCTCCCCAAAAGGCTGACGAGGCAGCTCAGCAGGGTAAATGCTTCATGAAGACTTGTGTCGAGTAACAACAGGGTTGAGCGCCATCCAGGGTGAGTCGACGCACCATCAATCTGAGTGCAATAGAGCAGCGCCTAGAAGTGCCATGAGCTATGTGCACATGCAAGAGATGCATCAATGCATCTGTTCTTTCTGGGGTGTGCCAGGGCGTGCCAGAGAATGCAAAGTCAAGCCCCCAGCTCAGCTGCTGGGGTCACCGCAACCAGGGAGACCAGTTGCAGAAAGATGCTACAGTTCTTAAAACTCTAATTCTATCAGTCATGCAGAGGGTCACGGGGTTGCTGGCACACACCCCACAACCGTGTGAGAAAGAATTAAACACCCATTGAAAGCATAGGGCGATTGCACAAGCATCTTTGTGCACTGATTAGGAGAGCTTTAATGCATATCTTAGCCTTTCTCTGCATATGTGTGTGCTACATGTATTCAAATGTGTGCTTCAGTACACACATATGTGCGTGTGGGCATGTGTGTCTTTTCATGCATATGTGTATTAGAAATGTGTATCCATTGAGGAATCACAAAAGGTGTGGAGGCAATTAAATGAAATTTTTGGAAAAGAATAGACCGGATATGATACCCTCTCGCGCCAATAAAGAATAACCCCCCACCCAATGTATGCAGCAAGAATTCCCACATTGGTCTCTACAGTTGGCTAAGAATGTGCCTGTTCTGCCCCGTGTCAGAGGGGAGCGATTGACCCCTGAGCTGTCCTCCTGCACTGCTCTGCGTATGTAGTGGGAACCATTCTAGCTGGTGTGAGCAGCTCTGGGGCACAGATTGCCCTACTCCTGTGCTCCTCGCACCATCGCAATGAGGCACAATTACCAGAGAGTCAGGTAAGAGGCGCCCTAAACATTTCCCAGAAAAACATGGCAACAATTAAAGACTGGCAGGGGGTGGGAAGGGGTGTTGCTACCTGGTGCAACCCCCACTTCCTTCCTAAAGCTCTGGCCTGCTCAGTGTTTTAGCAGTTTCGAGAAACGTACAAAGTCATGATTACTAAGGTGTCAGGCTGAGCCCCCCTCCCACAGTATTCAAGCCCCCAGCTGCAGACACCCGTTCATCAGCATTGGTCTAAAGCGCAGCATGCTTTCTAGGAGGCTTTGAGGCACTTACTTCGAAAGCGCCTTAGGACACATTGTTGCCAACAGGGAACGCGTACCCCCTGATTATCCGCTGAGCACAGTTGCAAGTCAGGCACTGGAGCTGACTGACACACTGACTTTAAATGGGGCACTATCAGTGGAGTGCGCGTAATCAGATGCCAACTTCAGAACACCAAGGATTGTGCCGTTATAGCCCTCCTTTTATATTTTATGCTGCCGTTTTGAACAACCCTGGCTGCATGCAATAAAAAACAGGAAATGAAAGGACAAACAACCTTCACAGCAGTCCAAAGAGATAACAACATTGCAGACTTACTTGATCAGCAGCAGAAGGCAGAAGCACTCGGCACCTGCGGCCTGCACAGACCATTCACGCCGCCCCGATTGCAAAGTCAGCAGGCTCTGACTCACTGGGTCTCGGGACAGCAGGTTAGTAAAGGGCAGGCTGCCCATGCCCAGCCAGCCCCAATCAATCCTGTGTCAGTGCACTATTGTGTGTGCGCGCATATAGCCTGGAGAAGGGCATGTGTGCCCAGGCATGGGGCCTGGCTGGCGCCAGCGCCACCTCCCGGGGCGAAGTGAGGAAGTGCAATAAAGCAACAAATGTTGCTAATTTCCTAATTGCTGCCCTGCCTGAGAGCAGGGTCTGCTGTGTGCTAAAATTAATGTGGCTGGCTGGTGCCATGTTTGGCCTGGCTTTGTAGGAGCACCGGCTCGAGCTATAACAATTCAGACAGACTGCTGTCTCATGCTCGCCACTCAGACTGGCCGCCCCCCTGGTGAATGTGGACTAGCATGGAGACTGTTGGTGCAGTGCCCCCTAGAGGCTGGCAGACATCAGGCAGCCGCCTGAGCTGCCTGATACAAAGACCGGCCCTGCATGTCAGTCCATGTGTGCACTTTTGTGCATCGCAGGGGCTGACAGTTCGATTTAGAAAGACACCTCTGTGCGGTCTCAGATTGGTCTTTCTAAGTGTTTTTTTTTTCAATTCAGTTTTTGTAAAAAGGTCTATTCACCTAATACCTTATTATTGTAAGTTAGTGAAGAGTGGACGGCTTCCATTCATTGATAAACATGGAAATAAATCCTGTTAGTTAAGTCTATTTTCAGCTTTATTGTTAAAGTTATACCCCAAACAAATGTTTATGTGAGATACTTTACCCAGATGGGAAGGGCGGGAGTGGTAGTGGGCAGGGGAATGAAGGAGTGTGGGTTTGAGTCGAAAGGTCAGAGATCCTGTAAAGCCAATGTTTCAGTGCTTCATTGTATTGCTTATGATTTGTCTGTTTTTTCTTCACACTGAAAAGCAAATAAAGATTTAATTTGAACAATATGGTTAAAACATTTATTTTGTATACTTTTCTGAAGCACTGTACATAATAAAAAAAGTGGACACATACAATTCTACAGATAGTGGATCTGCACAATGCTCCAGGCAACATCAACAATCTTATTCCGTAGTTCTTAAAACATTGTTTCAGAATGTTTGTCTTTAAATATTTATACAGTGGGCATATGAATGAAAAATGTTGCATACTCCTTTTTGTTATGACAGCAATAAGGACAGTCGTCAGATGAAGTTTTTTTCGATACATATTGGCAGAATACACAGTCTAAGTTTTATTAACAGTGTTTGCACATAAATGTGGAGAATCAAGTCAAGGTAAGATTCAAAACCTAAATCCTTCTTGCACAGACTATACAATTGTGCCAAATTGTTATCTGCTGACTTTTCAAGTAACCTTTCAAGAAACCTCTTTACATATGCTAGCTTAATCTCCTTCATGGAACAGTGACATATTGAGAATGGATCTTCCCATAATTAAGGCACTCGAATAAAGTGCTTTAACATGTAATTGGACTGGCCTGATATGAATCTACACCCACTGAAGTTCCTCAACCTGTCATATCCCCTGAATTTGGAAATACACAGCACTACCACCACAGTGAAATTCGTAGAAGCATCAAGGAGGCTCCACTATGGGGGGCTCCTTCGTGAGCTCCATATACTGGCTGGCGAATACTGCTGCTTTCTTCAATCCATTGATATTTGGACTTCTTTGGAACATAGGCACAGGGATCACATCGGTGCTATACATATTTGTTGCTGGGTTCATCCTGATCCTGTTCATCACATTTGCTTCATCGTGTCAAGTAGCGGTGAACTTGTCCATGCCCCGCATCATCCCTAATTCGTCAGAGATCATCAGTGGCTGAAGACTGTCTGCTGACTAGTGCCTGCTGTGGCTGCCTCATCTCAAGAAGAAATGTTATGTTTTAAGATTCAGTAACTGATGAAGACTCTAAGTGAACACATTTTAGCAGATAAGCATTCTGCAATGTTTTACATGCTCTTTTGTCTGTTCACCCGTATTCCCATGATTCCTATGAAACCTCCACATCCTATTCTATGCCTCATGAAGGGGGGCGGGGGGGTGACATGTATTTTCTATGTCTGTTCATATTAGGCATGCTTAATGTGGCCTGTGATCTGAGTCGCAATCTACACCGTGTGATGAAAAGAGCTTAAAATTGAATGAAATTCAGGCCTCCTTGCTATAATGCACAGCGCAATGTAAACACATTTATATTTAGTGAACTGGAAGCCGAGAGATTTGCTTTTCTATGTTGCAATGAAGTACCCTAGAGATTTTCTAATAGTCTGGGCTGCAAGCCAATGGCCTTGAGCCTGGAACAGAACCTTCTGACTGTGTAAACAATGTCTGTTAATGGCTAATGAGGCCCATTCCGTGAAGGAAGCCAAAGTACGACAAAACAAAAAACATAGATAGCGATCACTGCGAACTACAATATGCAGGCCTTCTGTAGTTCTGTTATGTAGGACAGAGCCATGTCTCTAGGATGCTTTGCATAGGAAAAGTGCTTTCAGCTAGAAACATAATTGTTGGTAAAATCCCTAGTGGCATCTGAAGGACAGCGCCAGCTCCTTGTCTATGCTGTATATATGAAGTCGGATATCAGTAACCTCTGAAGGACATGAGCATGTCCCTGACTAGTCTTTGCAAGGAAAAGATGTTGTCAGCTGAAATGTAATTGTTGGCAAAATGTATAGTGGCTTCTGAAGGACAGACACTAGTTGTGGAGGGTTTGGAAATGGGGAAGGCACAGAGGGTATATAACAAAGTAAGCTGTACCCTGGCCATTGCTTTTCGTGGCGATAGAGCTGGCAGGAATATAAAGGCAGACACAGATGGCTGGAAAGAGATGGAGATCAGCAACACTTCCCTGATGGGAGGGGTGATCCCACTCCTAAATTCTGTTTCTGATTTTCAGAAGCCAAAAAATGGTCCTGGCTATTTTTATTTATTTTTTAGCAGAACTCAAATTCCAGGCATCTTATTCAGCTCAGAGTCTAACAGCCTAAGAGAAGGCACCTTCTGGATTGCATATATGCTGAGCACCAGAAAGTACAATGGACACTGAATTATTTTCAGAGCATTTTATGATAATTGTATACATTTTCTATGAAAAGTCCATGGTGCATTATTGGGTGCCTTTTTGGAGTTTTTCCACTTTTCATTTTTGTTTTGAAATGTGGATTCTTTCCAGACATCCAGTCTTTTTCCAGCTCTCCTCAAATCCCTACTTTTGACAGTTAGTGGGTACAAGGAGGCTCTGTTTACCCTGCATTTGAGAAAGGTAGTAAGATACTGATCATTGATAGAGGCTTATGCATCTATGAGATTGCCTATCATGATTTGGTGAGGCAGATGCTGAATTGCCTAGCATGATTTGTGAGGTTGCCTATCACGACCTGGTGAGGCAGGTAGTTGGTTTTTAAGATGACTTTGATTTCTTGGAAAAGGTTTATCAGTCTTACTTTTGATTTGAGGTAGAGGCAATAACAATGGTTCAGCTTTTCCACTAATGGTTTATTGCATTCTGACGGCATCATTGCGAGTTTGGTGGTATCTGGGTGGTAAATCTGCCCAGATACCATCAAACTGAAATACCGTTACCGCCACCTGTTTGGTCGTATTATTGCTGGATTACAAGTGGTGGTGGTGGTGTAAGTCCCTATTTTATTTTAAGTCGATAGCACTCAATGGGGCTTTTTGGGTGGAATAACCGCAGCAATAATTCCACAGTGTTAATTCCGCCAATTTTGCCAATTTTCTGGCATAGAGTTGGAGGATTTTCCTCCAGCATGAAGCTGGAGGTAAATCCTCCACTCCAGGGCCATTCCCGTAGTATGGCAGACTGGGAATATTGGCAGTAATTCCGTTGCCGCCAATTCTTTCCCACTCTGCCATACTTGTAATGAGGCCCAACATTTTCTGTTTTGTATAGTGATGATAATAATGATGATGTTTCTTTATTACATATTACTGATAATGAAAATGATTTACTTTGATATGAGAGTGTAAGACACATTCATTGAGGGTTCATTACTGAGTAATATCAGATGACATTGAACATGAGTATTAAGTGTGGGGCATCTATTTCAACTACTATGTATTGATGTGTTATACAAGGCACATGCCTTTTAATGCACCCACGGGTTAATGAATGGTGAGAGCAGTCGACTATCAATATAAATGTATGTGACAAATCTCTCATGTGTTGGCAATTGAGAACAGCGGACTAATACAGGGGATGTTGTCTGCTCTCATCTTTGAGCACAGTGACAGGTGCATGCTTTTCCCTTCCCCTACACCTACCACAACCCATGCTGGGGTGGTCATAGACACTCCCCTGGGGGTGAATGCTAGGCTCTGGAGGTAGAGTGATAAAAAAAACGTCACATCCTTGCATTTGTTTCTAACCAGTGGTGTATGAATTTTTGCCACAGCCAGACCTTCAAAATAATGTTTGTGCCTAATTTCCTGCTCATCTATCCCAACCTGTTATTTCAGCATGTGAACAAGTGGGGTCATGTAACTGATGGTATCATTATCATTACTGACAACTTGTGTAGCACATTCAGAGGGGACGAGACGCTGAATACGCCATTTCACAAGACCCCATTGACTAAGAGTAAATTACATAGATGCCCCGCCTTCACATTTCTGTTTCACCAGATACCATTTCATAAGTTTGTGCTGTTCAAAGAGCCATTGAAGCATATATATTTTGATATCCATCAGGTGTAAAACTACTGTATGAGAACGAGCTTGGAAAACACTCTTGTGGTTTGAAATCTCAGCATGTCTTTGACCAAAAAAATGAAATGTCCACAAATACAATATCAAATGGACATTACATTGGGAACCTCTGTATATTATTTCATGATGTTCTGTGCTATGAGGTTCAAGGAGTGTTCAAAACAGGGCACATTGTACTGGTTATCATCTGTCTTCCATGCACAATGTTGCTGACATTGTCTTCATCAACAACACCAACAGTCGACACTTTTGTTTAAGCCGATGCATCAACATGGCTTAAAATACTGACAAGAGAGAGTGTTTGCTGGTTTGTGGGCCTTTCCTGTTGAACATATTTAAAGAGGTGTTTGCTGACAAGGGTTTTGCAATATGGCAGTTAAGGTAGTGGTGGGTAAGTGGCCAGCCCAACATTACTGCACAAATAGGTTGAGCATGTCCACTGGTCAATTTATACATGTTTACATAAACGGTGTGCACAGTGGGCACTTCCGTTTTTGGACTGAAATCACTAAGAGTGTTCTATGAAAAGTCAGGCATTGCAATTGTGAAAAAATAGGTGTTTCTAGGTACTTGTTATTTTGGACTAGCAGATCTGAGGAATTGACATACTCATGTTGTGTAAAACAAAGAATAGAGCCAATATGTTGGCCAGCTTACTGCTATAGAAATGCATCAGAATGAGTTCTAGGCACTGACTTAGCTGCCCTCTATGCCTTAAGAGCACCAACTTACGCTCAATGATTAACATCTTCCCATCAAACAACACTTTTGCAGAGTTTGCAGATTGCATTGTGGTCATTGGTTTTATTAATAAATGTAAAATCCGAGTCCATGGTATGGGCTTTTTCACGCTGCAACATCAGTGATTGTATGTGTTATCTTGAGTGCAGCTAGAAGATTCAAAAGAGAACACAATTCAAGAACTCTGGGCCCCTAGACTTGTTCAATCATTATTTTTGTCGCTGTACTTCCAATCATACTTTTGATTACTTGAACTTCTCTAGTTAAATGTAGTTTTATTTCGGGGATCAAGAATGACAATGATGTGTAGCACAGACACTGTTTGCTTTGTGATATGCTTCTGTTGCACCTCAGTTGCACATGAACTCACATGACCAGTTCTATCAGCAGAACCTTTTTCATCTTCATCATCATTGAACTGTGTCAGTAATTCTTCCATTTTCTTTTTTACCAGAGCCACCAGGTCTGCATAGATAGTACCTTGCATGATCAGCATCACCTTATGTGAAGGGTTTGTTTTGAAAAATACAAATGTTCAGAACCATATTTCATTCATATTCAAATTAAATTGGTTTATACATGTATTTCATATGCCTGTATATATGACTCAGCTGTCAGACATAGCAAGAGCAAGGGTTTAAAGAAAGACAACACCAATCAAATAATGATTGGGCTAATTTCATGAACATGTGTGCATTACATATTATGACACACAAATTGGCACTATCTCGTTTTTTCTTCTTCTTTTTTCTCACTTTTAATGTCGCACTCATAGTCAACACATAATGTTTTGCCATTTCCACTGTCATCCAGATTTTGATTCTTTACAGCACACAGTCTATTCTAAAAATGTACCCATTCATTCATTAACATAATTAATTCATTCATAAAAATACTTCAGTGTGAAAAAAGAATATTGATCAGAAATAATACCAATCAAGGTGATTTTATTTAGTAATTAATGAAAAAGACCACAGTGACAACAAATAATATTCATTTGCAATAATAGATCAGTGTGCATAAAACCATTTTAGTAATTCATGAAAAATATCATATCGAAAAATAAAATAAAATATTATTAATCAGTAATAATAATATTAGTAATGATGGCAATAATAATAATAGTAGTCATAATCAGGGTCAGTAAAAATGTAGTAATCATCAATCTAATTATACAAAAATATTACTGTAGATCAGAAATATTAATGATTAAGGTGATTTAAGGAATATATCATAGTGACAGAAAGTCTGAAAAAATAATGATAAAGGTACATAGAAACATTGTAGCAATGCTTCTAATAAATTATGAAGAATACCAAAGTGATATAAAAATAATGCTGATCAAAAATAATAATCAAGGTGAATAAACATATTTTAAAAGTAATGAATTCAGAGTAAATGCATTAATACACAATAAAATATTCAATACGTGTATTGAAAAAACCCAATAAACAAATAAATAAAAAATGAATAACACAAATGAAACCAAATATTGAATTTTTCCATGTGAGGCACACATCTTCTTTGACAATCAAATTACTAAAAAATCATTGAAAAGTGTGAAACTTCAGAAGTATTATTTAGAGTTTTACATACTTCTACACATGTGTACAAATCCAATAGTTTTTTGTATATGCTTCTTTTATTTAGTCACACAACATTATAAATGTGTAAAAGAAATGTATACTCATTGTTTCATTGACATTTTGAGCACCACAGGCCTTATGATGTAAATATCCTGGCAGGGTTAACCTGCCAGCACATTAAAAAAAAAATAACTGAATACATAACCATGCTTCAAGTTGTGCCATCTTCAATCTGCCACTTGTAAGGCACTCATGTGGCAATAATAACGACAGACATAAGTGATCACATTTCAAGGGTGTTTATTAAACTGTAAATGCAGGGTGGAAAATAGCCTAACCTAAACCTAAATCTAAGATGGGAGCAAGCGTCGACCATCAAACGAAAAATAACTCAGTCCTTGTGGCGTCTTGTCAAAGTAAAAAGCCTAAACTAAAAAAAACTATTACCAAATCCTTACGACTTATTACATAAAGAGTGTGGGATAGGGTTGTCAATAATGAAAGAAGTGTTCATAAATAATAAGTCAGGATGTGATTACCAGGGTACGCCCTTCCCCAGGTTTTGAGCACCGGACAAGGTGGGTCCCCTGAGCAAAACACACACTCGAGCTTTCCCAGCATGAGCCAACAGTTCTGCATCTGTTATCAGGATCTTCAATGGCCAAGCCTCCTCTAACAAACGTCTCTTGCCTTCGAGGCCTGATGTTCTCAACAAACATACACCAAGTTCTATTCCAACGATACTTTGGGTGATGGCTTCACCCCTGTGTCCCCCTCTTCTGGGCGCAAACCATGTCAAATATAAGATTCCCCCTCCAGGTTCGCTATAGCTTTCTATTCACTTTAGCGGGATTCACTCCCATTTGCTTTTCAATGTCTTTTCAAACAGTTTTTAGTGGACTTTAGACTTAGACACTCTTTACTGGCATCCATCCATTGGGTTCACTCTTGTTGTTTCATAATTGCTTTCGCTTTCAATGATTGGGGGATTCACTTTTCTTATGTTCTTAAGAGTTTGTAGATCAAAGACATTTGACTGTAGAGGGATTTTTCTAGACCACTTATATGACCACGTTGACCTGTCTTGGCAGCTCTCCTATGGCCTTCTGGTATCAGTAGTTTTACCCCACATGGGATTGACTAGAGTCTCTTGAATTACAACCCATGTGGTGCCGGTTCCCTCTGCAGCTGGTTTTCACTTTTACAATTCACAGTTCTTTGAACTTCCTTCAAATGGCCACTTTGCGACTTTCATTCAACACAGTTCCATTCTTATCAGCTTTCCCTTCAATTCTCTGGCTGTGATGAACCGCTTGGCTTTCCTTGTATCTAGAGTCAAGGCCGGCACCACAGTAGCAGGAGTTTCCCTCCCTCCTGCTTATCAGCATAGGCACGCTCTATGTACCATCGATATCTGCTGCAACACACTTGGGCTATTGTCCTTGGTCTTACGATTCCTTCAGCTGAGGTTTTGCGGGCCTGCGTCGAAAAGGGCAAGATCATGTACCTCCTTGTTAGCCTCTCAATATTCACTGCCTTTCTCCTCCTCTTGAACTGCTGGGCATGGATGGCTGTCTCATTGTGTGGTCTGCATGCTCGTACTTTACTCTTTCGCTCCACCTTTTATCCCTGTGGGGAAGGGAAAGGACTGTCCGGTGTGTATGATTCGGATCCATTGCCTGACTTTGCCTGACCCTTGTATCGGGACATGTCAGGTAAATGGCTCTGGTGTTAGTCAGTTGTTTTTCATGTTGTCAGAAAGTGTTTGTGTAAGAAAGTGTGGGGGCAGTGTTTTGGAATGCCCTACGAGTTAGGATATGGAAAAGGTGTTTAAAGAAGGGGGATACCGCATCTCACGCGCCGGTGTCCCACTCCGCACGGACCCCGCATCCAGGTGATCCTCCTGCCCTGTTCTACCCCCAGGAAATGGATCCAAAAGCAGTGGCTGGGTCCTGGCCAACTGGATGACGGATCCCTGGTGACTAAACAGGGAGACACCTTCAGATTTCTCAAAACACATTGCAGACAAACATAAGTTGAGTCTGTCATTGCCCTTTTGTCTCTGCATCCACTGTTGTGATGTGCACTGTTCATCAGAATAAGTTTGTTCATTGCAAAGATAAGAACATCTGTAATAATAGTTTGGCCATGGCCCCCTACAATCCCACTATCCACCCAGCCCAACAATATTGAAAACAGTAAAATAAAAAATGATTTAATCATTAGCTGTAATAAATGTAATTAATAATTGGGCATACATTACACAATAAATGCAAGGATCACATGGGAGATCAAAGAAAGGAACCAGATTCTTCAATTTATGAGGATTTAGGTAGTCAATCTGAA
Organism: Ambystoma mexicanum; assembly: GCF_040938575.1. Classification (NCBI taxonomy): domain Eukaryota; kingdom Metazoa; phylum Chordata; class Amphibia; order Caudata; family Ambystomatidae; genus Ambystoma; species Ambystoma mexicanum. Next base: position 262,689,174 of record NC_090941.1, read on the forward strand.
TCTCATGCCAGACACTAGTGAAAAACAGCAAGTAGAAGTGCATACTGTCCAGATTGATTGTTGCTGGTAGTCATTGCATGTTCATCTCTATCGCCATTTTTGACATGGAAGCAATTGAATTGTGACAAATAATTTCAGCAAACAGCGTCATGCTGGAACATTACTCCACATTGTTTTCCTTCATTCAGTGGGTAACCTTAGCAGCATTTCTTATTCTTTTACATCTGTTTATTAGAAAGAAAATGTAGCACTTCCAGAACCTGCTTTTCCATGTTGATAATCATGTTTGTTTTCTCATATATCCTTAAAATCAGATTTACAGAAATGTAATTGAGCTGGTGGAAAACCTTGCAACTTTGTATAGTTTGCAACGTTTCCCAGTTGCCTGCACAAATAATTGAAATGCAAAAACCAGAAACTTTGCAAAGACCCAAAGTAGGATTTATTTTACCAACAGTGATGTGTTTTAGGTCTATGCAAGAAGTACTCTGGTGTCCCGTCACATCCGTTATTTCCTGTATGACCTTGATCCTTATTACTGCTCTCCCTACTTTAGTTTCAGAATGTCCCTGCTGGGCAGCTCAAACAATGTTTTTGTTAGGAATTTTGGAGTGACCCAAAACAAATGTTTTCTTGGTTCTCTGTCTTTCTTAGCTTCTGTCAAGTTCATCTAGATATTGTGTTAGTCCACCTGGCTTCTGCTATCAGGCAGCACGTTCCTATACTGCTAGCTCTTCCAGTGGTGGTCAAGATTTGGGCACTGCCAAAACTAGTTGGGCCCCAGGGTACTTCTAGCTTTCCTCTGTTGGGTCATTGTAGTCTTGCCTCTTAACTTTAGTTTGGGTAGGTGACCTGAGTTATTTTCATTTGCCCTTGTTCCTGCCCATTCTCCACCACTTTAGGGATACCTTCCTTGCCCAGACCTTCAATTTAACTACTCATTTACATTGCTTTGTCAAATGTACTCTTTATTTCTCCTCCATTGGGTGGTATATACCCTGAACTGCTGGTCCCTGTCTATTTCCTTCCCACTCTTCTTTTCTCTCTCTTTGCTGCCTTCTTTGATATTCTTCCTCAATCTTGCCCCCTGCCACAACATCCTGTCTCCTTTTCTCTCATTTTCCTCCTCTATTTCCAATCTCTTTCCCTCACTTCACTACAATACCTCTCCATTTGATCACCTCTTTCTGGGGATTACAAATATGTGCCAACTCCCACTCACTGAACCCAGTTTTATACTCTCACTGTGTTTGTTCATGAGCGGGAGAGCAGTGACAGCAGTACACTAATCAGAAGTCAGCTTTTGTGTTTGCTGGGACCTGTACAGTTTTTAACTCCCCCATGCGATTCCATTTGTGCTGTTGGCCAATTTGCACACCAAAGCCTTTAAATAGGCCATCTGAAATCTTGGAATCAGGTAACATCTTGCCTATACCTGCCTGGCTCACATGCTGTGGCACCCAGGTATTCTGCATTCTGCTGTTCACTTATTTTCTCAGTACAATCTATTGATTGTGCAGAAATACCACAAGACCCTCTCTTTCTAGGAGGGGCAGAGAATCACAAGCATCCTGCACATTTCTCATCACACTCACTTCCCTTAAGAAATCTGACATGCAATTTGAGGAATTATCTTACTATAAACCCATAAGTGGGATTCCTCAGTGCCCACACATTGTTCCTTTCCATGTGTTCATCATCTGTACATGGATGAGGATATCTGACAGCAACTCTGTTTTTGTACTGGGCCGAATCAGCTCCATAGGAGTTTCAAATTTCTGAATACTTGTCTTAAGTTACACTATAGGGAATAATAACATGAGCAAGGGTGAAATAAGAGGAAGGGAAAGCAACACATGACTTTTCCAACACAGGAAAGGCGTAAAGAAAGGCTCAATGCTTGTAATAGTATGTCCGTGTGCTCGGCCATTATATATGGACACATTTCTAGAGAGTGGCAACACAAAGTAATACCTGTTGAGCTAATATATGTTCTGTGATTTTGAGTCAGCTATGGAGTGTGCAAATCAGGAAATGTTAGATGTGTGATTGGCTTGAAGGTGCTTGGGCAGTCCAGCTAGATATGTAAGCTTAAAATGTCTGTTGAGTCTGTTCATGGTACTGCAGGTAAAGTCTGGAATATGGCTTTCAAGCCCTGCCAGGAGGGCAGACATGGCCTTTAATGGCCTGCCAGCTCGAGCTAACTCAGACCTGAGCGAAGTGAGGGCCACAACTTGAACTGTGGGCCATTAAAAGGCCATGTACACCCTCCTGGTAGGGCACAAAAGCCATTTGTGCACCAGGTTTTGTCTGGGATCTGAATGGCTTTCACAATTTTTCATCGGGAGATCTGAAAAGTCACTTTTCCATGTCATACCAGTGGCCAGATGGGAGGGGCGCCGGGACCAGAGCGCTTTTATCCTGTCCCAACGGTAAGTGGAGGTGTGAGGAGGCAACAGAGGCTCCCCGTTTCCTCCCCAATGAAAAAAGGAAAAGAAAGTGCCACCCAGGGAAGGGCCTCAGGTGGCTAGGATAGCAGGCTAGGATTGTGTATTCTCGCCCGCTGTTCCTGCCATGACTAAGTGGCCTTCTCTGTGTGCAAACAACAATTCTGAGACTGCAAAACCAACTCAGGAGCAAGCCGATCCAAGAGTAGGGCATGTTATGGGTGAATGGTATTGATAGCACAAAGGTAAGGGAGTTTGTTAGCAAGAGTTTGTTGGCCAGAGTTAATCAAGTAAACAGGTGTTGCCTGACTCTAGATGGAAAGCAGGAGATGTTTGAGCTCTGTGTAGCACTAAAAGCCACAGTAAGGCAATCTTGCAGTACTGAGATCAGTGAGGAAATTGTTTTGTCTTCTGCCAGCAAACATTTGAGGATGCCTCTGTTGCTGTGGAGACTGGAGCCCACTTTGGGGTTGCTAGGCTTTTCTGAGAATAATCTGTGTATAAAACAGCCCGTTCCAACAACTCAAGTTAAGTTGAATTTGCCTAGTTACGTTAAAAGTTCACAGTGCAGAGTCCCAGGAAGTAAATGGGCATGAAACACAAAGGTATTTCCTCCAAAAGCAGAACCGCGGGCAAGAGAATTGGTAATGTGAGAAACTTAAAAACTTGGCAACCATTTAAATGCAAAATACAGGTTTGCATCAAAACGTGTTAAAACACAAATGTGTTTACTGCAGAGCTGAACCCATACCTAGGCCCCTTATCAGCAGTAGGACATTAAAGCGAAGATCAGCCAGGGTACAACATTCCAACAGGAGATGGCGACTCGTTTCAATATATTGAGTGCAGTATCTACATGTTCCCAAGGATCACTCAATACCTTTTCTTGCACATTCAACTTCCCCAGTGGACAGTACATTTAGCTTGAAATGTAACATGTCACAGTGATGCTTCCTAGACGGATGTTTTTTAAGATAGAAAGGTAAGACATTGTGTGCTCTTGTTTTATACTGTAGATTGTAATCCATAGCTGCCACTCTATTTATGATCCAATCAAGTTCCAAAATAATTTTCTTTTTATTCACATGGGCCACTATCAGCTTGTCTATATTCAAATCATAGTTACTTAGTAATTTCATACACGTTTCAAACCATTCTAGCAGAGCTCTTGACGTACTATTGAAAAATTCAATTTGAGGTTTTGCAAGAATACAATTCGCTGGAGGGAGCAGGAGGGCCCTACATAATTGCAATTGTTTGAAATCTGCCCATGCTTGCATGGATACCAGTCCTACCTTGTGCCTAATGACTGACATAGGTGTCCCCTTGTGGAGTGGAAGTAGCCCCTTCCATACCACTGAATGTACATCATCCCAAGTATTTGCTAGTAGGCCTGACTCCACTCTGTACAACAGTTGTGGAGCGACCTTTTGGTTATAATATTTGATCATGGGGATAGCTGAACATCTCACGAACATCCTGTCAAACACTAGTGTTTCGGTAGCGTTCAACCTCACTTTTGGAGTCAGCCGATTGCAGTCACACTGATTTGATCTCTTTAACTCGTAATCTACACCCAAATACTTCACTGATTGGACAACTTCCAGATGTTCTTTAGCTATTGCACATATGAATTTGGGCATGATTTTACAACCAAAATTTAGCACTAGAACCTTAGATGTTTTCACATTTAGTTGCAAGACTAAAAAATATTTATGTATTGCTACCAATGCTCGATGAGGGCCTATAGGTGTTATGTCAAACAGAACAATATTGTCGGCATAGGCATATTTTGAGGTTTCCTAGCATTGGGGGGAAAGTTTCTGATATTTTTGAATGCTTCGCCTAAATCACTGGTATATAAACTATACAAGAAAGGGGCTAGCACACAGCCCTGACGCAACCCACAGTGGATACTCACCCACACTGTATAGTTTGTGTCTTGGTCTAAACTGACCCTTACCTTAGTGTCAATATGTAACACAGTCAGTATATTGACCAAAGCCGCTGGGAATTCCATCTTCCTAAGTTTTGCCATCATATGTTTCTTGTTTCCTTTATCAAATGGCTGAGAGATATCAAGAAAGGCACAGTATAGATGCCTCCTTTGTTGTTTGGCCTGAGTTTGCAACAGATTTATCACAAAGCAGTTTGGGATGTGCTCAGTCCCTTCTGAATTACATCTTTATCTTTTACACACATATGTAATCTATCCAGAATTATAGTCCCAAAGATCTTGCTGGAAGCGTCAAGGAGAGAAATAGTGCAATAATTAGATGGAAGTGCCCTGTCACACTTCTTGTAAATTACGACAATATTTGCCTTTTTCCAAGAAAGGGGCAAGATCTTTGTTTTTATAATTTCACAAAAGAGTACATATAAATAGGCTGCTTAAATGTGGCATTTGCTAATCCATCTGGGCATGGATCGTTAGAGGGCTTGCATTTCATAATGGCTCTTCTTATATTTCCCATGTCAATCTTTACTTCAGTTAACCAGTTACGGTTTGACGCCATTTTTTCCTCTACCCACTCATGTCAGCTAGAAAATTTACTAAAATGAGTTTTCCACACAAGAGATGGGATAGGATGGCATTGAAGGGCTGGCTGGTTTATGGGTCCCTATGAGTCTCCAAAAGGAAACTGAGATTTTAGAAATGATTGAGTGTAGTATTGCCTCACGGTCATTTATGTAGAGCAGGAACCGATGGCCTCTTACCCAGTTTTTCTACCTCCATCTTAGTGTTTGTGCTCCAGTTTCATACTCTGAGGGATGTTTCCTCAAGTTTCTTAATGCATTGTTTAGTTCTTTCTTTTTCTCCTCCAATAGTGTATCATATTTATGTCTACAATTTTCGTTATTTCTTCTAGGACCACCCTTTGTCCTACTTGGCTTATAGAGATTAGCTAAAGCCAAGTTCATAGCCCTATCATTTGTTTTGGGTTTAGGAGATCTTTCTCTTCATCTGATGCCAAAAAAAGAGTAGTTCATTAAATCAGTGCGATAACGCTGCCTTCCATACAATGCATAGTTTCTTGGACTTACTTCCACTATCACCCGGGAATTTACACTTTGTGTGAAATTTAGGGTATATTTAATTGACAGGGTAAGCATAAGGTGATTGCTAGAGGTCAGAAGGATCATCTCTAGAGTATCACATTTAAGCCACAGAGATTCAGACATACATATAATCCAATGTGTATTTCGAGATGCTGTCATCCAAGTAAATCCAAGTGGGTTATCCCCCTTAATATTTCCATTTACTAAAAATAAATCTCAGGGTTTCAATTCAGACCTTACCAACCTCCCCCTCTTCCTAGCCATCAGCGATGCTCCACAACCATTCTTTATGCTATACCATTTGGCATCTAAGCATTTGCAGTTAAAATATCCCAGTTCTGTTATTTTTGCATCCTCTTGTTCTAAGATTTCTGCCACCAAGGCTGCAAATGCTTCAAGAAATATACCAATCTTAACTGATTGCAGCCTATAGTGTAGATTACAAACACAAGAGCAGAGACATTGCGACAATGTGCTCTCATTTTCCATCGTTACTATCTGAATGTCTCTCCTTCTGGTTTCTGTAGTCGATATTTTTAGCCCCAGTCTATTTTTCAAAGCCCATAACAGCCCCACAAAAAGGACAGCCTCGCACACCCTAGGCTGTGTCCACTGCTAAGACCAAATAGCCATCTATTAATGGGCAATCTGTTTGCCATTTCACCTGCAGACAAAAGAAAGCATGTTAAGATCGTGAAACAAAGTCTGTCATTCAGATTCTTATGTTAACTATATGGACTATTTATGTCTAAAATGTGCTGATCGTTATTTGGTAGAAGGGTTATTGCAATTGACTACATAACCTATCCCCCTTCCAACCAAATAAAGGTTTTTCCCTTGGTATGGTATGATATGATATGATATGATATATGATAGTTTATTTATATAGCGCCTATACACAATGTGTTTCAAAGCGCTTCAAGGCAAGGAAGGGAAAAAGGGAAAATATAACGACATTCTTACAGGCCATGAACAGTAAGGATGTGAAATTAACTATCGTACTCGGCCTGACGACATTTCAGATAGTGCAAGTGCGAAGACATAGATAAGGAAGGGAGGGGGAGAGTGGGAAGGAATTGGAAACAGACAGGTGACGACCGTACTAGGCCTGACGAGATTTCAGGTAGAGCTGGAGGAAAACAAAAGGTGAGGGAGAGGGGTGCAGAAAGGGAGGGGAGGAACAAAACAAGTGACTATCGTACTAGGCCTGACAACGTTTCATATAGTGCTGGAAGGAGGGGGGACAACAGTAAAGGGATTAGGGGAGCAACAGACGAGGTTGCTATCATAGTAGGTCCAGGGACAATTCTGATAGAGTAAGTGCATAGAAAAAAGTAAGGGGAGGTGCGAGGGGAGGAGAGAACAGAGAGTAAGCAGTCAAAAGAGTGGAGAAGCAAGAGAGGAGAGCAAATACAATTGCAGAAATCAGTAGTAACAAATAATGTTGCAAGCCAGGATACAAGATGAAGATGGAACAGCATGATTCAGGGCCACCATGAGTACAAGAAGCAAAGGAAGTCCAGCATGAGAGTTGAGAAAGGGTGACGCACCGTGAATCAATGAAGTCCATAAAAGTAAAATCCAGCATTGGGCACAAGACGGTGATGGTAAAACCAGAATGTATCAGGACAGACTCCTGTGTGCAGGAAGGGGGGGGTGCACAAGGGAACAACATGGCCAGACCAGAGAGGGTGGGGATGGCCTGTTGGGACAGAGGGTGTAAATGTTGGTGCATGCTTACCTGCTGTCTTAGCAGGGGGTCGGACCCTGGATCCTCCTGGTCCGAACAGGTTCAAACAGAAATAGCCCTTTTCTTTGACGGCCCTTCTCTTTGGACGCCCGGGCGAGAGACGCCCTTCATCTAAGAGTTAAGAGCAGGAAGGAAGTGTCAGGGCTAAGAAGGTGGGCAGGGCTTAAGCCAGGTGACCTAGATCCATCCATCTGCTCCCCAGTTGCAAAAGAAAAGAGTCTGGAGGGCTCCTTAAGTAGGGAAAAGAGCGGCAAGCAGGAAGGCACCAGGTGGGCGGGCCTTGCTAAGTGGTGAAAAGAAGCGGCAAGCCGGAAGGCACCAGGTGGGCGGGGCTTAGGCCAGGTGACCTAGATCCACTTACACCTGCTCCCCAGGTGCATAGGAAAAGAGGCTGGAGGGCTCCTTAAGTAGGGAAAAGAGCGGCAAGCAGGAAGGCATCAGGTGGGCGGGGCTTGCTAAGTGGTGAAAAGGAGCAGGAAGGCAGCAGGTGGGCGGGGCTTAGGCCAGGTGACCACTTACACCTGCTCCCCAGCTGCAAAGGAAAAGAGGCTGGAGGGCTCCTTAAGTAGGGAAAAGAGCGGCAAGCAGGAAGGCAGCAGGTGGGCGGGGCTTGCTAAGTGGTGAAAAGGAGCGGCAAGCAGGAAGGCACCAGGTGGGCGGGGTTTGCTAAGTGGTGAAAAGGAGCAGCAAGCAGGAAGGCCCCAGGTGGGCGGGGCTTAGGCCAGGTGACCTAGATCCACTTACACCTGCTCCCCAGCTGCGTACTACAGGAATCACCCAATCCTAGACTACAATAAACTTCTGTAAGTCAGCACATAGGTCAGAAACCTGGGAATTGGTTCTTGAAATGTTTGTGCCACTCATTACTCCATTGGGAACTTCACATATAAAACTCACTCTTAAAGGCCAAGTGCTGCATTAAGCAAAGATGTCACAGGCTGATGATGACATCAATAACCTCAATGATGTTGATCCACCTATCAATGTCCCTCCGTACAATAGCCAACATTATTCTATATTTTTCATAATCTTGTTTTTATATATACCAAAGATGAATTACAAATTGTGTCTTGGAGTATTGCTGGTTTAGAAAATAAAGTGGACAACAGGAATTGTTAAGAATGTAATACAACATTCCACTTCATATGCCTGCGAGAAGCATGGTCAATAGAAGCAGTAGTAATTGAAGGTTATATGCATTTTTATCATAAATCTATTGAGGCATCCAAGGGCCAACCCAGTGGGGGACTTGTAACATGGGTCGAAGTAGCTTCATCATATAATGCTTAAGTATTGGCAATTGAGTGCCCAGACATTTTAGCCATTGCTCTGGAAATATCTCCTGTATAGTATTTTATTAGTAGTAGTATTAGTAATGTCTCCAATAGGCCCTGGAGTAATTCTGGTATGGAGACTCTCATGAAGCCAGAAATTATTTTAGAAAAATAAACATCGATCTATTAGAGGAAATATGAAGTAAAATGCATGGTTCTAAGAGACCTACATTTGTAGTATGAGCCACTTTACTCCATGAATGATAACCATGGTGAGAATGATCTAGCTTTTGACATTCCTGATATGTCAACCAATGTTACATCATGGCACCACCAGAAATTGTTTGAGGTGTTGAGATGTTCAGAGATTGACCACAACCCAAGTAGCGCCATTCTAAATCGGACCAAAATTGAGACATATTATCCTCCACTGAATAAGAATACTTCATTGTACAAAGAATTATCAAGCAATTAAACTGGACAAACAGGATCGGCACCCACTCCTTCCAAAAATCTGTGTGGAATTACTACGGATTTTAGATCGAACAATGTGTTCAAAACTATTTGACCCATAGAGAATAATTGATTTTATAAGTGAGGTAGCTTAGATTCTTTTTTCTTATGTCGCAAAACCTCAAGCACAGATCTTCCACAAGTTGACTGATAGGGAATCGGTGCAATATCAAGAGTGCCGACAATGTAAATGTAGGGTTTTAGCACTGGTAGACATATTAGCCTCAGGAACAATGATATGATATAGGGGTAAGAAATGAATATAAGAACATGAATAAAGTAAGGAAGAAGGCTTAAATGTTCATACATTGGACATTCTGATCAGCATCGGTTGAAAATAATGATTCTGAAGCATTGAACAAAGGGTATAAAGGTCACACTGAATTTCAGGATGTTCAAATTGCACTGCACACACAAAAAGCTGGAAAAGGTCATAGCCCAGAATATGATGCAGTATTAAAAAATGAATAGGTAATTTGAGTCCCATACCTAACAAAATGATTTAATGTCATTGTAACACTAAATAAAATCCCTCTCTGGTGGCAGTTTGTGTAGACCATCAAGATATTTAAAAAGGCTGGAAATATCCCCTCCTAGACCCATCTTTGGGGAGAGTGTTTCGAATCAATTAGAAAAATGGGTATTCCCAAACAGTATTCTATCTGGTTTACAGGCTGCATTCCAGAAAGGATTTGACAATATTGACCAGACCTTCAGGTTGCTCGTGCTGATTGTGACATGTGTTATTTTTAGGAAGGTCTAATTTTACCTGTGTTATATTGATCTTAGGACCAACTTTAATTTAATTCCAAGGCAAGTTCGCTGGTCAACATTACTAAAACTGGATGTACCGTCTGAACTTCTGAGGTCAAGTATGAATTTATACAGATAATATTACAAGTGACCATTCTGGACTAGGGGAAGATAAAATAGTTGCTTCCTCCATTGAAAAGGCATCAGGCATTGCTGCATTCTGACCCTGTCTTGTTTGATCTTTTTTTCAATCGTGTTGTGGTATTGATTACAATGTAGCGGCTGATGCACTTTTCTTAAATGGGAACGCTAAAGGGATTCTATTATTTGTGGATGAGCAGTGCTCTTGTCAAGAGCAGCATCAGGACTAAGAAAGCAAGTGTTGTTATTCGCTGATATGTGTAAAACTAAAGACCATGAAATTAATAATCTAGCATTAAAAACCATGTAGTGCTGTGGGAAAAAAGAAAGATAAAACAAATGAACATGCATTTTAACAGTGTTCCTATTGAAGAAATGGCATCGTATAATTAGTTGGGTGTACATTTATAGAAAGGGGACATTGCAAGACCAAAGGATAAAACCTAATTTAACATTTTTTAGAACTGTGCACCAGTCTACAAGTTTGCGTGAGGAAAGGAGGATAAAGCCAGCGTTAAATGTCTTCAAGGCAGAAGCCAGGCAATCTTGTTTATATGCTACAGATATCTGGAGGCATTCAATTTGTAATCTACTAATAAAAAAAGAAAATAGGTTTTTAAAACAACTGTTAGGGCTTCCCTTACCCACCTCAAATGTGCCTGTACATTGCAAATTAGGGTTACTCCTTATATGATATGATATGATATGATATGATATGATATGATATGGCATTTATAATGCTCCTATACACACATGTTTCAAGGTGCGACGAGGCAAGGGAATGGGAACAGAGGGAAGACAGAGACAACGATCTTACAAGGCCAGGTGACATTGAGAACGCGCAAGTGAAGGGGAAGGGGAAGGGGAAAAGTGTGGGCACAAGGGGGAGGGAGCATTGCAGTACATGGGATTGACAGTAAGATATAAATAGAAAAATAAGAGCAATAAATGAAAAGTGCAGCCAGCTGGTGGAAAGTGCTAAGGTAAGTGCAGTCATCAGGTGTCAGGTGCTGGTAGGGGACTGTAGGGATATAGAAAACAGTTCCCAAGTGTGGGGGTTGCCATGAAGGCAGTGCAGGTGTGAAACTGGTGTTGGAGGGAGTCTTGGACCTGAGATCAGAGGGTAGCCAGGTGACCAGTGCAGTGTCAATTTCAGCCAGGAGTTCAGCAGGGGAGAGAAGGAGAGAAAGCAGAAGCAAATGGGAAGGTCTTGAGGTGCCTCAGGAACCGGAGATGGTTCTATTCAACTTTCAGGGAGGCAGGGAGGCTGTTGCAGAGGGAGGCCCCAGCCGAAGAAAAAGATCTAACACTAACTAGTTTCTTGGAGAAGCGACTGATCCTGAGGGAGTTGTCGGCGGATGAGCGAAGAGCTCGAGAAGGAAGATATTTAGGAAGAGAGAGTTAAACATATTGTGGCACCATGACACTTTTTGAAAGTAATCTTCGCAGCCACTGAGAGCCAGTGCAGAGATTTCAGTCCTGGAGAGATATGATCCCTGCGGTTGAGGCCAAGGACAAGTCTTGCAGTTTTGTTCTGGATGAGTTGCAGAGGGTGGAGAGTTGAAGCAGGCAGCTTTATAAAGAGGCTGTTTCAGTAGTCCAGCCTAGAGAGAACCACATCTCTGGACACAGTGAGCTTCTGGGGGAAGGAGAGGAAAAGAAGAATGCCTCTGTGGAGGTGCAGCTGGTAGTGTGACTTCTTAGAGAAGTCAGAGATGTGAGGATAGAAGGAGAGTGTGCAGTCGAAGATGACCCTGAGGTTTTCAGCCTCACAGGTGGGAGCAGGAAGAGGACCAAGAGAGGCCAGCCAGAGAGTGGCAAGAATGGAGGGAGCAGGGGTGCTGATGAGGAGAATCTCGGTAATACTGGCATTAAGGCAGACATCATTTACCAGCACTTATTATTATATAATCATTAAGTTCTTAGAAGCCGGTTTTGTATTGCATAAAGCTACATTCTTCATTAGAAAAGTATCAGCCTCATTACAAGTTGGGCGGTGTGGTAGAAATCGGCTGTAATGTTGTGGTAATACCGTTACCGCAGCATTACTGCACCACCCAACTATGAGTTTGTCATAGAGGTGAAGGATTTGCCTCCAGCTAACAGCTGGCGTTAAATCTGCCTCCTTTCTGCCAAAAAAAACCCCAGCAAAATTGGCCGAATTACCGCTGGTGGTAATTCCACTGAAATCCCCATGGAGTCCTATGGGCTCCAATTAATGGGAACTAAATTAGCCTACTGCCACTTGTAATCCAGCTGTAATTCTGCCAGACCCAGTGGTGGTAACATTATTTCCATTTGGTTGCATCTCAGTGGGTTCACAGTTGAGATACGACCAAATCCATAATGAGTCCTCATATGCCTGTGAAGGAGCTATGACTGACATACTCAATCAATCAACAGCTCTACAAGTATGATGGTTCAAACATGCTAATAACATTTTTCAAGAAATCTGAGATTTTGTTTTGTGGAAAAACCACCTAAATATTGTAAATATGGAAAATACCTTATTAGTTATGGGGAAATATTTATCTTGATACCAGAAGAAATTCCTCTATTAGTGTGGAAATAGTTCACGTATTTTAGTTATCTATCAAGAATTCCCTTAACTTTAACTAGTATTCAGAATCTTTTATAAAATCGGACAGCAGATGTCTTCTAATCGAATTGCAGCTGGGCATATTGCTCTATGCAAACCTTTTGAAAAATTGGACTCTTATATGTTCTGACTTATGTCCTACATGCAAGAAGTAATAATGTTCATTCCACCAACTCATATGCTTTGAGGAGTTCATTTAGTTACAAAATAAAAAGGGATGCAGTCTCCATCTTTCTCAGAAGTCTCTCTCTCGCTCTCTCTCTCTCTCTAACTGCCACAGATCAAATTACAACATTCTCACATCATGATGTTCTATGATTTCACTGGGTACCATCAAGCTGTTCTATGAGTCACTAAAAAACTATTTACAAGCATATGCACTATGTACATGATATATATATATATAGTTATGGTTAAGTTGCTGTTTCCATAGGAAGAGCACTTTTTGGGCGGCCTATAACTCGGCTCCCCCTGGACAAATCCTCACCAAAGTTTGCAAAAAAAGTATATCGGCCACTCTGAATTCTATTACAAAGATTGGTGATGTTTGGTCCAGGGGGGGGAAGTTATAAGGGGTTCCCAAAACGTCTTTTTTTCCCATAGACTGGATGGGGGAAAAACTTTGCGCACGGCTACAGGCCAAATGTTGGATGGATTTTCACCAAATTTGTGGCAGGGGACGGGGCTTCGACCCAAAAGCGTGCTTTAGTAAAGTTGGTGACAATCCGTTCAGTACTTTCCTTTAAATCGACCAAAAAATATGTCTCAATAAATGAGTGTTATCTATGTCCACTCCGTGGTCACATTCACCCGTGTTCGCTCTGCAGACATGATACCGATTGGCCAGGTGGGGTGGCGTCATCACCGCGGACACGCAACGTCTTCGCCGATTGGCTACAGCAAGCCATGATGTACGTCAGAATGTGTGGATGCGCCCGACATCTTGGATCCGAAGACAGCGCGCTACCTACCAGAGGCGAAATGCTGTTTTGGAAACTGTTTTCCTCTCCTACAGTGCATGGTGAGGATCACAGAGTAAGAGATGGGTTAAATACTGTACTTGTTTGGCCGGTAGATGTTAATGATGTATTCGCCATGGGAAATGGTGTTTGGGAAATTATTTTCATTTCGTACAATGCTTGGGGGTGTTCAAAGAGTAGAGACGGATGAAATACTGTACTTGTTTGGGCGGCAATTGTCTATTACATATTCTGCATTGGCGCCTTCTTCAGGATGTTTGTACGTGCAGAAAATGAGGAATCTAATAAGGATACTATTTGAGTCCCTTCTGTGTACAGGCACCTTGAAAATGTTCACAGGACATGCGCGGCATTAGTGACCATTGCTTTTGAGTGTATTTCCCTATTATATTACATTTTCCTATGGGTGTGTTATTGCTTAGTACGCCACCATGGTGGAGACATGCTGCAGTGGTTGTGGGCAGGGCCTAGAGTCTTGGATTCATGGCTGTAGGCCGGAAGCACTGAAACAGCGCTTCTGGAGGTGTATGGGAGTATAGGTTCTCATAATTGGATTTCAATATGTTGCTTCAAAGCAAGAATGTATTTGGCTTCTGAGTGAAGGACACACAAGTTGCTTTTTTGGTTGACCCCTCAATACGCCCACGCATCCGAGTGAATGTAAAGGGGCAATTGTTTTTTGACCTTGAGCCCAAGAGAAACTTGCTCGCTATTCACTGAATGAAAGGGTCGAAAAAAACAGCAATTGATAAGGTTATGTTTTAAAAAGTTTGTAAGGGACATGCAATATCAGTCAACGAAGATACTTTGCTGTAAACACATTTGTGACTGATTTGCAGAAAAAGAATGGAGGCTGTAAATATTTTGTAAGTTTACTTTGGCCCACTCTACAGCGAACTGTGCTTTATTTTTTACATAACTGCACATTTAATTGTGCTAATATAATTGACATATTATTTTTCTGCCCTTTTACAATTTTCCTGTAATGTTGCAGAGTGCACAGGTTGCTCATTTGCAGGGTATGACCTCACTCAAGCTTTTTTACCATAAATATTTCTACTTTGAAACGTTTACTTTGTCCACATAGCTTTGTGTATAACTTATGTTTTTTTGGTCTACTTTGAAATGACGAGACGTAATGTTTTTTATTTTTCCACTCTTTTTTATATCATACCTAAATTATCGTCTTTCACTGTACTTGGCATTTTGTTTTCCCTTACGGCGCATGCAAAATCTTGGCGTTTGTAACCTCCACCTGTAGGTACACTTGGACATTACTAACATATTACTAGAATGTCAACTTTGAGCACGTACTTTTGTGTAGCACTTTGCACATTTTTTGTGTGCTCTTTTAAAAATGTTTGCTACAGGGTGGTTACTGACATGTATTTTTTGTAACCTTTCCCGCCTAGGTATATATTGCCATACTGTGCGTGCCATGGTTTTCAAATCCCAAATGAGGGCTTCTTAGGACGGCAAATACAACTGCTGGTGAGTGGTTGCCTGTCCATAACAATAATGTGGAATGATACTGTAAGCCTGCTTTGTCCGTTCGTTGAACTCGCTATTCGGAGCAATGTGACATCATTTATGGTGGTGTAGGCTCAACGTCATGACGGCTTCTGGGAAATAACTGTGGAAACAAAGCGATGCTTCAAAGAAGATCCCAAAATGTTTGTTTAAGCAAAAAAAAATTGCCTCCTGATCTTCAACATTTGCAATGCCTCCCTTACCAACATTGTAATCATTGCATTGATTGTGCCATTATTCCGATGGTCTCTGCAAGTTTGTTATTAAATAAATCAATTTTATAACCTGTAAAATGGTCACGTGTTCTTTACCATTCCACTGTTTTATTTGCAAATGTAAGTTATTACCTTGTAAGTCGCTGAATGTTTATTTACAGGTTCTGCGTCACGCCACGTACTTGTGCTTTTTGCAAACTACAATGGAAAGGGAAGAGGGGCTATGTATGCAATAACTGCCTTCCCTTCCTATGGCGGCCATCTTGAAAGAGGATTTTCTTTTGTGATCCTTACTGCCAAAGTCGCCTCGAATTACAACAAGTAAACGTCCTTTTTAGTAGCACACGTTACTACATTAGTAATTTAGACTATTGCTGGCAAAGATTATTGTGTCTATGTACTTTACAGAGAAATAAGGAGTACGTGGAGTGTATGCACATTTCTTTTCTCCATTATACTGTTGTTCAGGAGGAGAGGAAGTTACTGACGGGCCCATAGGTCAGTGCTCACCCTCCAGAACTTGTAAGACAAGATAGCTGCACCTTGAGAGGACAGGGCGTGCAGGATTCACATACTCTAGCATAACTCAATAATGAGGACTCAGTAAGTTGGCAAAGGAAGTCCGTTTAATGCAAGTACATCAAACAGAGAAACAAATGGAAATCAGCAGCATTGCAATCACCTGTCTCGCTCCGACTTCCTCGAACTTCAATTGAACAGCCACTTTTATGCATAAAACTCGTCATCATTGACATCTAACTTTACAAAAATCATCATGCAATATAATTGGTTAGGAAAGGTAATTTAAGCATAGGTGCTATATCTGTATATGGTAACAGAGCATGCAGATTGGATAACTCTTATTGGGTGGGCGTGTACGTCCAACCCTCTACATCACTCGTGATAGACTTCACTACAAGTACGACGTCTCATTGGTTCTACTGGCTACAGGACCCTAGATTACTTGGCCCATTGTGATTGGGCGGGTTACACCCGTAGACATAAATCCCCATTTTAATTAGCAGCATGCAGAATGGAAACCCAGGTGCCTGGTGTCCCAAGTTTCACCCTGCCTCCCTTCCATCAATCAGTATCTTAGGGCTATGTGTCAATTAGTTGGCTGGGTATGGCCTCAGAACTGTAGTCTCTTATCAGGAGAAGTGATGTCATCCTCGGGTTCTGGATGACATCAGGCGGTGATACTTCTTCGCGCCTGGCTGGTCACGTGTCTGTTCACCATGAATCTGCTTCAGTTTCCACCTTTTATTGTATTTAATTCTGCTTTGGCTCTGCCACCTGCCTGGGCCTCTCTTATCTTGACCTTCACGGGCGAGCTGGTACGCTCCGAAGCCTGATTCTTGCGAGTTGATGCTCTCCTCCCCTCCTCTGCGTGACCTCGATTTCCCGAGCATGAGCCGCTCTCTGTTGAGTTTCGATTCTGCTCTTCCTCTCTGTTCTGGCTGGGTTGTGAAACTTGGCCTGTAAGTCCTCGGGCAGCCTGGGCACACTTCTGCTTTACAAAATGGAGTCACACTTGTATAATGTACTCCATGAGGTATATATATAGTTGGCGCATGCTGCTTCTATTATCCTACTAAGCATAGCAAGCCGTATCGTTTTCTTTGCTTCTTGTGTTCCAAGCCTATTTACACATGTTTGACTAGTCGGTTACTTCCATTCTGTCTTGTAAGACGCTTCCCTACGTTTTAGCATCATCTCTCTCCTGTGTCCATTACATCTGTTTTCATAACTGCTTGTGCTGGCGTGTTATCTTCGTTAGCCGTCTTGTTCATTTTGCGAGTCTGTTCAGGCCCTTGTCATTTCTACTGGCCTTCCATTAAGGCCCTTGGGGTCTCTTCATGGACCGCATGAAGGTACTCTTCATTCCGTGTCAGCGGCTGGTATGGTTGTCTGATAGGGCACCGTGCTGCCCTGGGTTGTCTGGTTATGGGCACTTCAACAGGCACGGATCTTCTAATGTACACTGGGCCGAGTCCCAGTGCGGCTCTCTGTTGGTTCATTTGCTCTTCATACATCACGCACCTTGGCGAGTACCTTCCTGGTAGCTCGAAGTGGGGGGCAGGTGTGCAGGTCATGTCTGGGACCTTCTCTACACTGTGAAAGGTCGTTATGAACGCATTGTTATCTTTGTTTATGGGTGCCTTAAATTTTTGCCACGGCAGGCAATAAGGCAATATGCGAACGGCATTGAGCAAAAATGCATCAAACGGTAATATGAGTGACTGTATGTGTGGCAACACATTTTTTCCATCTGTTATGTGCAAGGTAGCAACACAGTTTCTTATGCTTTTGCATTACACCACTGCTGCTGTTTCTTAGAGTGTAAGGCTGCCTTTAGCTGATGTCTTTTTCAAATAAGTACAACTTTCCGTACCATTATATAATGTGTAGTGCATTGGCAATCGCTGCTTACCAATACGTGTTGCCGTTGTGTAACGCAAATGTTCAAGGTGGACGTTCCTACATGAATATAAAATCTATTTCCACATTGCCCAACAGGCATACTTCGTTCAGGTAAGTGTGTACTGATTCTGGGACTTGTCACGGTGCTGTGCAACAGTATATTTTCATGTGGCATTCTTCGGAAGGTGTATACTGTTCACCAAACCACCCTTCCTAAAGGGACCTTTTGGTTATGTTGCACCACTGAAAATCTGTGACATGCAGTACAACATTTTTTTCTTAGCTGCACCTTATACTGAAATTGTACTACTAAAAACCCATCCAATTCACACAAAAAAAAACTTTGTTAAGGGGACGTTATGGTTAAGTTGCGCTACTAAAAACCTATGCAATTCAGTGAAAAAAACATTGTTAAAGGGACATTATGATTCCAAGTAACACTGAAAAACCCTTGAAATTTGCCAGTTATGGTAAGCTAAGCAACCACAATACGTGCCACCATGGGGAACTGCTAAGACTAACACCCAGGACATCAAAGATGACATCACAAATGGCATTGATGACATCACTGATGACATCACATGTGTGGCTCCCTCTTTTTTCCTTTACTGACATATCTTGACCAGTAGGAAGTATACATTCTATATTTGTAGGCTTTTACTTCAAATATGTTCTTACAGTAATTCACTTGGGGTTCAGTCACAGCATATGAAACATGTACATCGGGGAAACACAGATTTGGAAGACCATTTCTATGTATGAAGAGGATCAGTAAAGTTGGTACTCCATCAAGACAGATCGAAAAATCTGGGTGCAGGGAATGAAAATTAAAATAGCGTGCCCCATTTCCCCTTTGAGGTTGGCTCTGAAAAGAGCATTTTTTTAAAGATGCCTCAAAAACACCTTTATTTTTTTATTTTATTGTTTTGAATGTTCATCTCTATCGCCATTTTTGACATGGAAGCAATTGAATTGTGAGAAATAATTTCAGCAAACACCATCATGCTGGAACATTACTCCACATTGTCTTCCTTCATTCAGTGGGTAACCTAAGCAGCATTTCTTATTCTTTTACAGCTGTTTATCATAAAGAAAATGTAGCACTTCCAGAACCTGCTTTTCCATGTTAATAATCATGTCTGTTTTCTCATGTATCTTTAAAATCGGATTTACAGAAATGTAATTGAACTGGTGGAAAACCTTGCAACTTTTTATAGTTTGCAACATTTCCCGGTTGCCTGCACAAAGAATTGAAATGCAAAGATCAGAAACTTTGCAAAGGCCCAAAGTAGGATTGATTTTACCAACAGTGATGCATTTTAGGTCTATGCAAGAAGTACTCTGGTGTCCCATCACATCCGTTATTTCCTGTATGACCTTGATCCTTAATACTGCTCTCCCTACTTTAGTTTCAGAATGTCCCTGCTGGGCAGCTCAAACAATGTTTTTGTTAGGAATTTGGGAGTGACCCAATACAAATGTTTTCTTGGTTCTCTGTCTTTCTTGGCTTCTGTCAAGTTCATCTAGATATTGTGTTAGTCCACCTGGCTTCTGCTATCAGGCAGCACGTTCCTATACTGCTAGCTCTTCCAGTAGTGGACAAGATTTGGGCACTGCCAAAACTAGTTGGGCCCCAGGGTACTTCTAGCTTTCCTCTATTGGGTCATTGTAGTCTTGCCTCTTAACTTTAGTTTGGGTAGGTGGTAGTTATTTTCATTTGCCCTTGTTCCTGCCCATTCTCCACCACTTTAGGGATACCTTCCTTGCCCAGACCTTCAATTTAACTACTCATTTACATTGCTTTGTCAAATGTACTCTTTATTTCTCCTCCATTGAGTGGTATATTCCCTGAACTGCTGGTCTCTGTCTATTTCCTTCCCACCCTTCTTTTCTCTCTCTTTCCTCCCTTCTTTGATATTCTTCCTCAATCTTGCCCCCTTCTCAACATCCTGTCTCGTTTTCTCTCATTTTCCTCCTCTATTTCCAATCTCTTTCCCTCACTCCATTACATTACCTCTCCATTTGATCACCTCTTTCTGGGGATTACAACCATGTGCCAACTCCCACTCACTGAACCCAGTTTTATACCCTCACTGTGTTTGTCATGAGCGGGAGAGCGGTGACAGCAGTACACTAATCAGAAGTCAGCTTTTGTGTTTGCTGGGAACTGTACAGTTTTTAACTCCCCCATGCGATTCCATTTGTGCTGTTGGCCAATTTGCACACCAAAGCCATTAAATAGGCCATCTGAAATCTTGGAATCAGGTAACATCTTGCCTATACCTGCCTGGCTCACATGCTGTGGCACCCAGGTGTTCAGCTGTTCACTTATTTTCTCAGTACAATCTATTGATTGTGCAGAAATACCACAAGACCCTCTCTTTCTAGGAGGGGCAGAGAATCCCATACATCCTGCACATTTCTCATCACACTCACTTCCCTTAAGAAATCTGACATGCAATTTGAGGAACCCTCCTACTATAAACCCATAAGTGGAATTCCTCAGTCCCCACACATTTTTCCTTTCATGTGTTCATCACATACTCTGTACATGGATGAGGATATCCGATAGCTTTGTTATACCATGTTTTGCAACTCTGTTTTTGTACTGGGCCGAATCAGCTCCATAGGAGTATCAAATCTCTGAATACTTGTATTAAGTTACACTACAGGGAATAATAACATGAGCAAGGGTGAAATAAGAGGAAGGGAAAGCGGCACATGAGTTTGCCAACACAGGGAGGGAGTAAAGAAAGGCTCAATGCTTGTAATAGTATGTCCGTGTGCTCGGCCATTATATATGGACACATTTCTAGAGAGTGGCAACACAAAGTAATACCTGTTGGGCTAATATATGTTCTGTGATTTTGAGTCAGCTATGGAGTGTCCAAATCAGGAAATGTTGGATGTGTGATTGGCTTGAAGGTGCTTGGGCAGTCCAGCTAGATATGTAAGCTTAACATGTCTGTTGTGTCTGTTCATGGTACTGAAGGTAATGTCTGGAATATGGCTTTCAAGCCCTGCCAGGAGGGCAGACATGGCCATTAATGGCCTGCCAGCTCGAGCTAACTCATACCTGAGCGAAGTGAGGGCCACAGCTTGAACTGTTGGCCGTTAAAAGTCCATGTACACCCTCCTGGTAG
Source organism: Ambystoma mexicanum (assembly GCF_040938575.1). Classification (NCBI taxonomy): domain Eukaryota; kingdom Metazoa; phylum Chordata; class Amphibia; order Caudata; family Ambystomatidae; genus Ambystoma; species Ambystoma mexicanum. Next base: position 262,710,003 of record NC_090941.1, read on the forward strand.
GGCATGAAAGCCATTTGCACACCAGGTTTTGTCTGGGGTGTGAATGGCTTTCAACATTTTTCATCGGGAGATCTGAAAAGTCACTTTTCCATGTCATACCAGTGGCCAGATGGGAGGGGCGCTGGGACCAGAGCGCTTTTATCCTGTCCCAAAGGTAAGTGGAGGTGTGAGGAGGCAAAAGAGGCTCCCGTTTCCTCCCCAATGAAAAAGGAAAAGAAAGTGCCACCCAGGGAAGGGCCTCAGGTGGCTAGGATAGCAGGCTAGGATTGTGTATCCTCGCCCGCTGTTCCTGCCACCTGAATGACTGAGTGGCCTTCCCTGGGTGCAAACAACAATTCTGGGACTGCAAAACCAACTCAGGAGCAAGCCTGATGCAAGAGTAGGGCATGTTATGGGTGAATGGTATTGATAGCACAAAGGTAAGGGATTTTGTTAGCAAGAGTTTGTTGGCCAGAGTTAATCAAGTAAAAAGGTGATGCCTGACTCTAGATGGAAAGCAGGAGTTGTTTGAGCTCTGTGTAGCACTAAAAGCCACAGTAAGGCAATCTTACAGTACTGAGGAGAATCAGTGAGGAAATTGTTTTGTCTTCTGCCAGCAAACATTTGAGGATGCCTCCGTCGCTGTGGAGACTGGAGCTCACTTTGGGGTTGCTAGGCTTTTCTGAGAATAATCTGTGTATAAACCAGCCAGTTCCAACAACTCAAGTTAATTTGAATTTGCCTAGTTACGTTAACAGTTCACAGTGCAGAGTCCCAGGAAATAAATGGGCATGAAACACAAAGGTATTTCCTCCAAAGGCAGAACCATGGGCAAGAGAATTGGTAATGTGGGAAACTTAAAAACTTGGCAACCATTTAAATGCAAAATACAGGTTTGCATCAAAACGTGTTAAAACACAAATGTGTTTACTGCAGAGCTGAACCCATACCTAGGCCCCTTATCAGCAGTAGGACATTAAAGCGAAGATCAGCCAGGGTAGAACATTCCAACAGGAGATGGCGACTCGTTTCAATATATTGAGTGCAGTATCTACATGTTCTCAAGGATCACTCAATACCTTTTCTTGCACATTCAACTTCCCCAGTGGAAGTACATTTAGCTTGAAATGTAACATGTCACAGTGATGCTTCCTAGACGGATGTTTTTTAAGATAGAAAAGTAAGACATTCTGTGCTCTTGTTTCATACTGTAGATTGTAATTCAGAACTGCCTCTCTATTTCTGATCCAATCAAGTTTCAAAATAATGTTCTTTTTATTCTCATGGGCCACTATCAGCTTGTCTATATTCAAATCATAGTTACTTAGTAATTTCAAACACGTTTCAAACCATTCTAGCAGAGCTCTTGACGTACTATTGTAGCATTCAATTTGAGGTTTTGCAAGAATACAATTCCCTGGAGGGAGCAGGAGGGCCCTACATAATTGCAATTGTTTGAAATCTGCCCATGCTTGCATGGATACCAGTCCTACCTTGTGCCTAATGACTGACATAGGTGTCCCCTTGTGGAGTGGAAGTAGCCCCTTACATACCATTGAATGTACATTATCCCAAGTATTTGCTAGCAGGCCTGACTCCACTCTGGACAACCGTTGTGGAGCGACCTTTTGGTTATAATATTTGATAATGGAGATAGCTGAATATCTCCCCAACTTCTTATCAAACACTAGTGTTTCGGTAGTGTTCAGCCTCACCTTTGGAGTCAGCCGATTGCAGTCACACTGATTCGATCTCTAACTCGTAATCTACACCCAAGTACTTCACTGATTGGACGACTTCCAGATGTTCTTTAGCTATAGCCCATCTGAATTTGGGCCTGATTTTATTACCAAAATTTAGCACTAGAACTTTCGATTTTTTCACATTTAGTTGCAAGGCTAAAAAATGTTCATGTATTGCTACTAATGCTCAATGAGGGCCTATAGGTGTTAGGTCAAACAGAACAATATTGTCGGCATAGGCATATTTTGAGGTTTCCCAGCCTTGGGGGAAAGTTTCTGATATTTTTTAACACTTCTCCTAAATCACTGGTATACAAACTATACAAGAAAGGGGCTAGCACACAGCCCTGACTCAACCCACAGTGGATACTCACCCACACTGTATAGTTTGTGTTTTGGTCTTAACTGACCCTTACCTTAGTGTCAATACGTAACGCGGTCAGTATATTAACCAGGGGAGCTGGGAATTCCATCTTCCTAAGTTTTGCCAACAAATGTTTCTTGTTTCCTTTATCAAATGGCTGAGAGATTTCGAGAAAGGCACAGTAAAACTGCCTCATTTGTTGTTTGGCCTGAGTTTGCAACAGATTTATCACAAAGCAGTTTGGGATGTGTTCAGTCCCTTCTGAATTACATCTTTATCTTTTACACACATATGCAATCTATCCAGAATTATAGTCCCAAAGATCTTGCTGGAAGCGTCAAGGAGAGAAATAGTGCAATAATTAGATGGAAGTGCCCTGTCACACTTCTTGTAAATTACGACAATATTTGCCTTTTTCCAAGAAAGGGGCAAGATCTTTGTTTTTATAATTTCACAAAAGAGTACATATAAATAGGCTGCTTAAATGTGGCATTTGCTAATCCATCTGGGCATGGAACATTAGAGGCCTTGCATTTCATAATGACTCTTCTTATGGTTCCCATGTCAATCTTTACTTCAGTTAACCAGTTACTGTTTGACGCCATTTTTTCCTCTACCCACTCATGTGAGCTACACAATTTACTAAAATTAATTTTCCACACGAGAGATGGGATAGGATGGCATTGAAACGCTGGCTGGTTTTATGGGTCCTTTATGAGTCTCCAAAAGCTAACTGAGATTTTAGAAATTATTGTGTGTAGTATCACCTCAGGGTCATTTATGTAGAGCAGGAACCGATGGCCTCTTACCCAGTTTTTATACCTACATTTTAGTGTTCGTGCTCCAGTTTCATACTCCAATAGCGTATCATATTTATGTCTACAATTTTCATTATTTCTTCTAGGACCACCCTTTGTCCTACTTGGCTTATAGAGATTAGCTAAAGCCACGTTCATAGCCATATCATATGTTTAGGAAATCTTTGTCTTCATTTAATCCCAAAAAAAATATATTAGTTCATTAAATCAGTGCGATAACCCTGGCTTCCATACAATGCATAGTTTCTTGAATTTACTTCCACCATCACCCGGGAATTTACACTTTGTGTGATATTTAGGGTATATTTCATTGACAGGGTAAGCATAAGTGATCGCTAGAGGTCAGAGGGATCATCTCTAGAGTATTACATTTAAGCCACAGATATTCAGACATACATATATAGTCCAATGTTTATTTCGAGATGCCGTTCGTCCATGTAAATCCAAGTGGGTTATCCCCCTTAATATTCCCATTTACTAAAAATAAATCTCAGGCCTTCAATTCAGACCTTACCAACCTCCCCTCTTTTTAGCTCTCAGCGATGCTCCACGACCATTCTTTATGCTATACTATTTGGCATCTAAGCATTTGCAGTTAAAATATCCCAGTATTATTACTTCTGCATCCTCTTGTTCTAAGATTTCTGCCACCAAGGCTGCAAATGCTTCAAGAAATATACCAACCTTAACTGATTGCAGCCTATAGTGTAGATTTCAAACATAAGAGCAGAGACATTGCGACAATGTGCTCTCATTTTCCATCATTACTATCTGAATGTCTCTCCTTCTGGTTTCTATAGTCGATATTTTTAGCCCCAGTCTATTTTTCAAAGCCCATAACAGCCCCACAAAAAGGACAGCCTCGCACACCCTAGGCTGTGTCCACTGCTAAGACCAAATAGCCATCTATTAATGGGCAATCTGTTTGCCATTTCACCTGCAGACAAAAGAAAGCATGTTAAGATCGTGAAACAAAGTCTGTCATTCAGATTCTTATGTTAACTATATGGACTATTTATGTCTAAAATGTGCTGATCGTTATTTGGTAGAAGGGTTATTGCAATTGACTACATAACCTATCCCCCTTCCAACCAAATAAAGGTTTTTCCCTTGGTATGGTATGATATGATATGATATGATATATGATAGTTTATTTATATAGCGCCTATACACAATGTGTTTCAAAGCGCTTCAAGGCAAGGAAGGGAAAAAGGGAAAATATAACGACATTCTTACAGGCCATGAAGAGTAAGGATGTGAAATTAACTATCGTACTCGGCCTGACGACATTTCAGATAGTGCAAGTGCTAAGACATAGATAAGGAAGGGAGGGGGGAAGTCTGAAGGAAATGGAAACAGACAGGCGACTACCGTACTAGGCCTGACAACATTTCAGGTAGAGCTGGAGGAAAACAAAAGGTGAGGGAGAGGGGTGCAGAAAGGGAGGGGAGGAACAAAACAAGTGACTATCGTACTAGGCCTTACAACGTTTCAGATAGTGCTGGAGGGAGGGGGGACAACAGTAAGGGGATAGGGGAGCGACAGACGAGGTTGCTATCACTGTAAGTGCATAGAAGAAAGTAAGGGGAGGAGGGGAGGAGATAGGAAAAGGTAGATGAGAGGGGAGGAGAGAACAAGAGAGTAAGCAGTCAAAAAGAGTGGAGAAGCAAGAGAGGAGAGCGAATACAATTGCAGAAGTCAGTAGTAACACATAATGTTGCAAGCCAGGATACAAGATGAAGATGGAACAGCATGATTCAGGGCCACCATGAGTACAAGATGCAAAGGAAGTCCAGCATGAGAGTTGAGAAAGGGTGACGCACCGTGAATCAATGAAGTCCATAAAATTAAAGTCCAGCATTGGCCAAAAGACGGTGATGGTGAAACCAGAATGTATCAGGACAGACTCCTGTGTGCAGGAAGGGAGGGTGCACAAGGGAACAACACGGGCGGACCAGAGAGCTTGAGGATGGCCTGTTGGACAGAGGGTGTAACCACATTTTGGTGCATGCTTGCCTGCTGTCTTAGCAGGGGGTCGGACCCTGGATACTCCTGGTCCGAACAGGTCCAAACAGCAATAGCCCTTTTCTTTGACTGCCCTTCTCTTTGGATACCTGGGCAAGAGACGCCCTTCATCTAAGAGTTAAGAGCAGGAAGGAAGTGGCAGGGCTAAGAAGGTGGGCGGGGCTTAGGCCAGGTGATCTAGATCCACTTACACCTGCTCCCCAGCTGCAAAGGAAAAGAGGCTGGAGGGCTCCTTAAGTAGGGAAAAGAGCGGCAAGCAGGAAGGCACCAAGTGGGCGGGCCTTGCTAAGTGGTGAAAAGGAGCGGCAAGCAGGAAGGCACCAGGTGGGCAGGGCTTGCTAAGTGGTGAAAAGGAGCAGCAAGCAGGAAGGCACCAGGTGGGCGGGGCGTAGGCCAGGTGACCTAGATCCACTTACACCTGCTCCCCAGCTGCAAAGGAAAAGAGGCTGGAGGGCTCCTTAAGTAGGGACAAGAGCAGCAAGCAGGAAGGCACCAGGTGGGCGGGGCTTGCTAAGTGGTGAAAAGGAGCGGAAAGCAGGAAGGCACCAGGTGGGCGGGGCTTAGGCCAGGTGACCTAGAACCACTTACACCTGCTCCCCAGCTGCAAAGGTAAAGAGACTGGAGGGCTCCCTAAGGAGGGAAAAGAGCGGCAAGCAGGAAGGCACCAGTTGGGTGGGGCTTGCTAAGTGGTGAAAAGGAGCAGCAAGCAAGAAGGCACCAGGTGGGCAGGGCTTAGGCCAGGTGACCACTTACACCTGCTCCCCAGCTGCAGAGGAAAAGAGGCTGGAGAGCTCCTTAAGTAGGAAAAAGAGTGGCAAGCAGGAAGGCACCAGGTGGACGGGGCTTGCTAAGTGGTGAAAAGGAGCGGCAAGAAGGAAGGAACCAGGTGGGTGGGGCTTAGGCCAGGTGACCTAGATCTACTTACACCTGCTCCCAGCTGCAAAGGAAAAGAGGCTGGAGGGCTCCTTAAATAGGGAAAAGAGCGGCAAGCAGGAAGGCAACAAGTGGGCTTGGCTTGCTAAGTGGTGAAAAGGAGCGGCAAGCAGGAAGGAACCAGGTGGGCGGGGCTTGCTAAGTGGTGAAAAGGAGCGGCAAGCAGGAAGGCTCCAGGTGGGCGGGGCTTAGGCCAGGTGACCTAGATCCACTTACACCTGCTCCCCAGCTGCGTACTACAGGAATCACCCAATCCTAGAGTATAAAAAACTTCTGTAAGTCAGCACATAGGTCAGAAACCTGGGAATTGGTTCTTGAAATGTTTGTGCCACGTATTACTCCATTGGGAACTTCACATATAAAACTGACTCTTAAAGGCCAAGTGCTGCATTAAGCAAAGTTGTGACAGGCTGATGATAACATCAATAACCTCAATGATGTTGATCCACCTGTCATGTTCCCTCCATACAATAGCCAACATTATCCTATATTTTTCATAATCTTGTTTTTATATATACCAAAGATGAATTACAAACTGCGTCTTGGAGTGTTGCTGGTTTAGAAAATAAAGTAGACAATAGGAATTGTTTAGAATGTAAAACAACATTCCACTTCATATGCCTGCGAGAAGCATGGTCAATAGAAGCAGTAGTAATTGAAGGCTATATACATTTTTATCATAAATCTATTGAGGCATCCAAGGGCCAACCCAGTGGGGGACTTGTAACATGGGTTGAAGTAGCTTCATCATATAATGCTTAAGTATTGGCAATTGAGTGCCCAGACATTTTAGTCATTGCTCTGGAAATATCTCCTGTATAGTAAGTTATTAGTAGTAGTATTAGTAATGTCTCCAATAGGCGCTGGAGTAATTCTGGTATGGAGACTCTCATGAAGCCAGAAATTATTTTAGAAAAATGAACATTCTTCTATGAGAGGAAATATGAAGTAAAATGCATGGTTCTAAGAGACCTACATTTATAGTATGAGCCACTTGACTCCATGAATGGTAACCATGGTGAGAATGATCTAGCTTTTGACATTCCATATATGTTAACCAATGTTACATCATGGCACCACCAGAAATTGTTTGAGTTGGTGAGATGTTCAGAGAGTGATCACAACCCAAGTAGCGCCATTCTAAATCAGACCAAAATTGAGACATATTATCCTCCACTGAATAAGAATACTTCATTGCACAAAGAATTATCAAGCAATTAAACTGGACAATCAGGTTCGGCACCCACTCCTTCCAAAAATTTGTGTGGAATAACTTCCGATTTTAGATTGAACAATGTGCTCAAAACTATTTGACCCATAGAGAATAATTGATTTTATAAGTGAAGTAGCTTACATTCTTTTTTCTTAAGTCGCAAAACCTCAAGCACAGATCTTCCACAAGTTGACTGATAGGGAATCGGTGCAAGATCAAGAGTGCCGACAATGTAAATATAGGGTTTTACCACTGGTAGACATATTAGCCTCAGGAACAATAATATGATATAGCGGTAAGAAATGAATATAAGAACATGAATAAAGTAAGGAAGAAGGCTTAAATGTTCATACATTGGACATTCTGATCAGCATCGGTTGAAAATAATGATTCTAAGGCATTCTTGAGGCAGTGAACAAAGGGTATTAAGGTCACACTGAATTTCAGGATGTTCAAATTGCACTGCACACACAAAAAGCTGGAAAAGTTCATGGCCCAAATGGTGATGCAGTATTAAAAAATGAATAGATAATTTGGGTCCCATACTTAACAACATGATTTAATGTCATTGTAAGACTAAATAAAATCCCTCTCTGGTGGCAGTTTGTGTAGACCATCAAGATATATAAAAAGGCTGGAAATAACCCCTCCTAGACACATACTTGGGTAGATTGTCTTGAATCAATTAGAGAAATGGGTATTCCCAAACAGTATTTTATCTGGTTCACAGGCTGCATTCCAGAAAGGATTTGGCAATATTGACCACACCTTCAGGTTGCTCGTGCTGATTGTGACATGTGTTATTTTTTAGGAAGGTCTATTTTTACCTATGTTTAATTGATATTAGAACCAACTTTGATTTGATTCCTAGGCAAGTTCGCTGGTCAACATTACTAAAACTGAACTTCTGAGGTCAAGTATGAATTTATACACACATAATATTACAAGTGACCATTCTGGACTAGGGGAAGATAAAATTTTTGCTTTCTCCATTGAAACGGCATAAGGCATGTGTGTATTCTGGCCCTGTCTTACTTGAAGTTTTTTTCAATGGTGTTGTGGTGTTGATTACAACTTAGCGGCTGATGCACCTTTCTTAAATGGGAATGCTAAAGTGATTCTATTATTTGTGGATGAAGCAGTGCTCTTGTCAAGAGCTTCATCAGGACTAAGAAAGCAAGTGTTGTTATTCGCTGATATGTGTAAAACTAAAGACCATGAAATTAATAATCTAGCGTTAAAAACCATGTAGTGCTGTGGGAAAAAAGAAAGATAAAACAAATGAACATGCATTTTAACAGTGTTCCTATTGAAGAAGTGGCATCTTATAATTAGTTGGGTGTATATTTATAGAAAGAGCACATGGCAAGACCAAATGATAAAACCTAATTTAACATGTTTTTAGAACTGTGCACCAGTCCACCAGTTTGCGTGAGGAAAGGATGATCAAGCCAGCATTAAATGTCTTCAAGGCAGAAGCCAGGAAATCTTGTTTATATGCTACAGATATCTGGAGGCCTTCAATTTGTAATCTACTAATAAAAAGAGAAAATAGGGTTTTAAAACAACTGTTAGGGCTTCCCTTACCCACCTAAAATGTGCCTGCACATTACAAATTACGGTTGCTCCTTATATGATAAGATATGATATGATATTATATGATATGGCATTTATAATGCTCCTATACACACATGTTTCAAGGCGAGACAAGGCAAGGGAATGGGACCAGAGCAGGGGTGGACTGGGAACTAAAACAAGCCCTGGAATTAATTACTGGGGACCAAAAGAGGCCCTGGAAATAAGGTTCAAAGTGGCCCCATTTGACACATTTTCAGCAAGCCCAATGCTTTTCCTATGAGAACATTTGGAAATATCACACAAAAGAGGCCCAGGGTGCAGAGGCCCACCGGGAAATCTCCAGAGTTCCCTATAGACCAGTCCACCCCTGGAACAGAGGGAAGACAGAGACAACGATCTTACAAGGCCAGGTGACATTGAGATTGCGCAGGTGAAGGGGAAGGGGAAAAGTGTGGGTGCAAGGGGGAGGGAGCAGTGCAGTTCGTGGGATTAACAGTAAGAACTAAATAGAAAAATAAGCAATAAATAAGAAGTGCAGCCAGCTGGTGGAAACTGCAATGGTAAGTGCAGTCATCAGGTGTCAGGTGCTGGTAGGGGAATGTAGGGATATAGAAAACATTTCCCAAGTGTAGGGGTTGCCATGGAGGCAGTGCAGGTGTGCAACTGGCGTTGGAGGGGGGCTTGGACCTGAGATCAGAGGGTAGACAGGTTACCAGTGCAGTGACAATTTCGGCCAGGAGTTCAGCAGGGGAGACGAGGAGAGAAAGCAGAAGCAAAGATGAAGGTCTTGAGGTGCCTCCGGAACCGGTGATGGTTCTCTTCAACTTTCAGGGAGGCAGGGAGGCTGTTCCAGAGGGAGGCCCCAGCCGAAGAAAGAGATCTAACACAAACTAGATGCTTGGAGAAGTGACTGATCCTGAGGGAGTTGTCGGCGGATGAGCGAAGAGCTCGAGAAGGAAGATATTTAGGAAGAGAGAGTTGAACATATGGTGGCCCCATGACCCTTTTGAACTTAATCTTGGCAGCCACTGAGAGCCAGTGCAGAGATTTCAGTCCTGTAGAGATATGATCCCTGCGCTTGAGGCCAAGGACAAGTCTTGCAGTCCTGTTCTGGATGAGTTGCAGAGGGCAGAGAGTTGAAGCAGGCAGATTTATAAAGAGGCTGTTTCAGTAGTCTAGCCTAGAGAGAACCACATCTCTGGAGACATTGAGCTTCTGGGGGAAGGAGAAGAAAAGAAGAATGCCTCTGTGGAGGTGCAGCTGGTAATGTGACTTCTTAGAGAAGTCAGAGATGTGAGGAGAGAGGGAGAGTGTGCAGTCGAAGATGACCCTGAGGTTTTTAGCCTCACAGGTGGGAGCAGGAAGAGGGCCAAGAGAGACCAGCCAGAGAGTGACAAGAATGGAGGGAGCAGGGGTGCTGATGAGGAGAATCTTGGTATTACTGGCATTAAGGCAGACATCATTTACCAGCACTTATTATTATATAATCATTAAGTTCTTAGAAGCCGGTTTTGTATTGCATAAAGCTACATTCTTCATTAGAACAGTATCAGCCTAATTACAAGTTGGGCGGTGTGGTAGAAATTGGCTGTAATGTTGTGGTAATACCGTTACCGCAGCATTACTGCACCACCCAACTATGAGTTTGTCATAGAGGTGAAGGATTTGCCTCCAGCTAAGAGCTGGAGTTAAATCTGCCTCCTTTCTGCCCAAAAGAAAATCCAGAAAATTGGCAGAATTACCGCTGGTGGTAATTCCACTGAAATCCCCATGGAGTCCTATGGACTCCAATTAATGGGAACTAAATTAGCCTACTGCCACTTGTAATCCAGTTGTAATTCTGCCAGACCAAGTGGTGGTAACAGTATTTCTATTTGGTTGTATCTCAGTGGGTTTACCGTTGAGATATGACCAAATCCATAATGAGTCCTCATATGCCTGTAAAGGAGCTATGACTGACATACTCAATCCATCAACAGCTCTACAAGTATGATGGTTCAAACATACTAATAACATTTTACAAGAAATCTGAGATTTTGTTTTGTGGAAAAACCACCTAAATATTGTAAATATGCAAAATACCTTATTAGTTATGGGGAAATATTGATCTTGATACCCAAAGAAATTCCTCTATTAGTGTGGAAATAGTTCACATATTTTAGTTATCTATCAAAAATTCCCTTAACTTTATCCAGTATTCAGAATCTTTTATAAAATCTTACAGCAGATGTCTTCTAATCGAATTGCGCTGGGCATATTGCTCCATGCAAACCTTTTGAAAAATTGGACTCTTATATGTTCTGAGTTATGTCATGCATGCAAGATGTAATAATGTTCATTCCACCAACTCATATGCTTTGAGGAGTTCATTTAGTTACAAAATAAAAAGGGATGCAGTCTCCATCTTTCTCAGAAGTCTCTCTCTCGCTCTCTCTCTCTCTCTAACTGCCACAGATCAAATTACAACATTCTCACATCATGATGTTCTTTGATGTCACTGGGTACCATCAAGCTGTTTTATGAGTCACTAAGAAACTATTTACAAGCATTTGCACTATGTACATGATATATATATATATATATATATATATATATATATATATATATATATATATATATATATATATATATATATGTATATATATATATATATATGTATATATATATATATTAATATTCAGTACAAAAACGTTGTTAAAGGTAGTAAAAGTAGAACCGAAAAACCGCTGAAATTCGGCAATTATGGTAAGATAAGCAACCATAACTCGTGCCACCGTGCACTGCTAACACTAACACCCAGGACATCAAAGAAGACATCACAAATGTCATTGATGACATCACTGATGACATCACATGTGCATTTACTTTTCATGAAAACTCTGTAGGAGGGATTCTTATAATGTTGACCAAAAAGTGTCAAGGATCATTTGAATAAATATTATGAGCTAATTAGTGCATTAAGCAATGCATTGATATAAATAGTATTCTATTATGAAGTTCTATCCAGTATACTAAGCAGCTCATGCAGAAACGTAGGCATTGTGTGCAGTATACATGATGAAGGTCCAATATTCATAATCTTGCCATGTAGAATAATGAAATGATAACTGCTTTCTTATTAGAGTTTTGCGTACTGTGAAACATGTAATAAGTAGCTAATAAAACCCACTTAATACATAATTACACTTAATACAGACAACACACAAAGAGACAACAACACATACAAATATGAATATATACAGGGACAGAGAAGTAAGCAAAAAAGCAGAAGTAGTAGCAGAAAGAGTTCATAACCTAACTGATTATCTTTATGCAGAGAAATGATTGCTCTATTTCAAAGCTGCCACTTAATGCATGTATGTGCTTGAAATTATGTCAGTGAACCCTAAGGAAAGGAGCGTGAGTACAATGTATACAAATATGAGCATATACAGGGAAGGTATAGTAATACAAATAAAACTATGAGAAAATGCTGATAACTCTAATGATTATCTTCATGCACAGAAAGTATTGCTCTCTTTCAAGCCTGTGTCTTCCGCTATATATATGTTTCATATGATATGACTTGACCCTAAGTCTACAAATATAGTACCTTTTCAATTTTTACTTCCTGACTGTTACTGAAGAAAACTATGTGGCTTAGATATGTAAGTAAAGGAAAAAAATGGAGAGCCAGCCATGTGATGTCATCAGTGATGTCATTAATGACATTTGTGATGTCATCTTTGATGTCCTGGGTGTTAGTGTTAGCAGTGCACGGTGGTGCGAGTTATGGTTGCTTATCTTACCATAACTGCCGAATTTCAGGGGGTTTTCAGTTTTACTTTGAACCATAACGTCCCTTTAACAAAGTTTTTTTACTGAATTTGATAGATTTTTAGTAGCGCAACTTAACCATAATATCCCTGAGTTTATATACATGTAACATAGAACATACTGAACCCCTAGCTAGTGATTTCGATGTCTGCGGACTACCGCCATGTCCGCGGACATATCGAAAATCTGAGCATGGTGAATGTAAATTTAAATAGTGTTCCCCATTTCCCCTTTGAGGTTGGCTCTGAAAAGAGACGTTTTTTTGGGGGGGTTTTGCAGATGCTTGACAGACACCTGTTATTTTGTATTTTCTTTTCTTACTTTACTCCTAAAATCTTCACATAACCTTCTCCAAAGCAACCCTTACATTCCAAAACAGAATGGCATTTCCCATAAAAGATAAGGAAATGCCATCTTCTTTAAAATAAACAGCATTACTGGAATCAATATTCTCATTATTACAGAAGAACATACCAGCTCTAAGCATGAAGGCACACATGCCTCGGTTGATTACACACCTAGCATTGTTTTGCTGAGAAAAAAAAACTGAACTATTGTCCCATATTGCCCTAGGTACTAATCCAGGAAAAAATACTTTGGCATTTGGAAGGATGTTCATTTCTGCTTGAACCAAGTGTTCCAAATCTGCCAAAAAAGTAGGGGCACTGACATAGCCCAAATGGAAAGCACCATAGTGCAAAACTACCACATGGGGACTGTTGATTCTGCCCATATGTTCACAAACGTGTACAATTCCCTGTACATTGCAATCAGGCACAGTGCTCCACACCACCTCCACTCCTTTAACATCAAAATTCTTTGCAACATGCCTGCATTGAGCGTACTCAGAACACCCCCATTTCGTTTATTTTTGAACATTTCAGGACACCGCTAGTGTTCTTAGAACACATTCAACTTGCCAGCGAACAATACGGACAACGTCCTCAGAACACCCCCATTTTCTTTATGTACGAACATTTCAGGACACTGCGAGTGTCCTTAGAACACTTTCAGCTTGACAACGAACAATACAGACAACGTCTTCAGGACAACCCCTGCGAACATTCCAAGACCCCACGAGTCTTCTTAGAACACTTTCAACTTGACACCGAATCCATTCTGTTTATTTACGAACATTTCAGAACAGCCGTGTTGTCCGCAGAAAAATCGAACACAACAAAAGTGTCCAGCACATTAAAAAAACAGAACATTGAACCTATCTCATACTCCCCCACCCTCCCCAAACACTCTTACACACCAACACACTCCACTAAATACAATTTTTAATCCAAGTTTCACCGCGCTGTCCGCGGTCGTCCGCGAAAGCAAGATGGCGGGCACCACAGAAAATCTGCCGCGCTTCACGCACCACGCCATCCAATCAGCAAACACGTTGCATGTCCACGGACATCACTCAAGCCGCTCAGCCAATCAGGGCACTTTCAGTGGAGCGAACCAGGAAGTCCGTCCGCGGAGCGAACGGAGATATCACTAATTTTTTTGCCTTACATTTTGGTCATTTAAAAAAAACTACTGGACGGATTTACACCGAATTTGCAAAAGCACACTTTCGGGACCAAGCCCACGCTCCTGCCGCAAATTTGGTGTAAATCCGTCCAGGGGTTTGGGCTGTAGGCGTGCGCAAAGTTTTTTCCCATTATGTCTATGGGAAAAAACAAAAGTTTTGGGACTGCCCTATAACTTTGCCCCTCCCGGACCAAAACTCTCCAAACTTTGCAAAAACTTTTTTTGCAAAGTTTGGTGAGGATTCATCCAGAGGGAGCGAAGTTATAAGCCACCCAAAAAATGCTCTACCTATGGAAACACCAACTTAACCATAACTACATGGACGGTACTGCGTCCATGTAATATATATATATATATATATAGTTACATGTTACATATAAACAAAGTTGTTTTCCTAAAAATATATATATATATTTAGGAAAACAACTTTGTTAAAGGGACATTATGGTTAAGTTGTGCTACTAAAAACCTATGAAATTCAGTGAAAAAAAGTTGTTAAAGGGACTTTATGGTTCCAAGTAAAACCGAAAAACCCTTGAAATTCGCCAGTTATGGTAAGCTAAGCAACCACAACTCGTGCCACCACGGTGAACTGCTAAAACTAACACCCAGGACATCAACAATGACATCACAAATGTCATTGCTGACATCACTGATGACATCACATGTCCATTTACTTTTTATGAAAAGTCAGTACAAGGGATTCTTATTGTAATGTTAATAAAAAAGTTTCAAGGATTATTGGAATAAATATCATGAGGTATGTAGTGCATTAAGTAATGCATTGATACAAATACCATTTTATTATCAGGTTCTTTCCAGTATACTAAGCTAGTCATGTAGAAACATAGGCATTGTGTGCAACATACATGATGGAGGTGCAATATTAATAATCTTGCCATGTTGAATAGTAAATTGATAAATGTTTTCTTATTACAGTTTTGCCTACTGTGACACATTTAATAAGTATCTAATAAAACCCACTTACTACATACTTGCATTATGGAAACAAAACACAAACAGACAACAACACATACAAATATGAGCATATACAGGGAAAATGAAGTAAACAAAAAACAACAGTATTACCAGCCAATCTTCATACCCTAACTGATTATCTTCATGCACAAACATGATTGCTCTGCTTCAAAACTACTTCTTCCCTATGTATAACTATCATATAATGTGACTGGACCCTAAGGAAAGTAGTGTGCATACAATGTACACAAATATGAGCATATCGAGGGAAAGTAAAGTAATAAAAAAAGTAGAACTAAAGGAAAGTGTTGATAACTTTACTGATCATCTTCATACATAGAAATCATTGCTGTCTTCCAAATCTGTGTTTTCCCATATGTACATGTTTCATATGCTGTGACTGAACCCAAAGTGAATTACTGTAAGAACATATTTGAAGTAAAAGCCTACAAACATATAATGTTTACTTCCTACAGGCCTAGATATGTCAGTAAAGATAAAAAGAGGGAGCCACACCTGTGATGTCATCAATGATGTCATCAATGACATTTGTGATGTCATCTTTGATGTCCTGGGTTTTAGTCTTAGCAGTGCACTGTGGTGGCACGAGTTATGGTTGCTTAGCTTACCATAACTTGCAAATTTCAAGGGTTTTTCGGTTTTACTTGGAACAATAACATACCTTTAACAACGTTTTTTTCACTGAATTGCATAGGTTTTTAGTAGCGCAACTTAACCATATCGTCCCTTTAACAACATTTTTTTACTGAATTTCATAGGTTTTTAGTAGCGCAACCTAACCATAACACCCACTTAACAATTTTTCTTTTCACTGAATATACATATGGATAATATTAATTTAATAAATATTTACTAGGATTGCCTTAGTGTGTATATATATAACATAGAAGATACTGAACCCTCTGCCCCATGCTAGTGATTTTAGATGTCCGCAGACTATGCGCATGTCTGCGGATGGACTCGGCCAACATCAATACTATCCAAAAACTCAGGGGGTATCTTACATTGTTGTATCATGCAATAGAAACACTGAACAACTTCAAAAAGCAGTACATAACACATTGCATTTAATAATAAATAAGAAGTGGAAACTGTATATATAAGACATCAACCGTCCATTTAAATAGCATATGCACCAGAATGGAAGATACCAAAACAAAATAAATATGCATCCAACATAATTACCTTACAGAAACTGCACAACAAAAAGCAGCAGCAGACCTACCAAGCAGTAACAGCAAAACTTACCAAAAAACTAGTAAGTATGCTACATTTATTTTATATATTTCTAAACTTTCTGTATTAGGTGCACTAAAACTATTATATATTTCTTTTTTTACACAGAAATTTCCAGTACTTTGGAAGGGCTGGAAAAAAATTTCCCATGGGTTGAAATGAGTGAAGACAGTGATACTAATGGTAAACACAACATTTCTCTATATAAGCCAATTAATAACCATGACTTTATGTGCACTTAACACATTTTTTTAACAGACCATACAAAAACTAAAAATAATATACCAAGAGAAACATTAGAAAATCCTCTGCAGTGAATGGAACTAAAAATGGATATGTTAATGAAAAATGTCATTATTTTAAGAGGACTATATAAAAGAAAAAATTGAACATCAATATGTTCCCCTTCTCCATGTCCCAGCCAACTATCCCCAATCTTTCCCCAGCAAGAAAAATGTTACAATGAGACTTCCATCCCTTCCTCCCCTACCGTCCATCATGTCCAAACCTCTAATTCTCCTGTATTTGTTTCAGTTTCTGCTTCCCCATCTCTTTTGTAATTTTTATACTTTTATACAATAATAAAATATTTAGTGTTGTTAATATATTCTACTGTGTCATATTTTTTTTAAAAGGCAGTTAGGCTGTCCGGGATGTCTGCAATTAACCAAAATGGGGGTGTCCTAAGGACACTATACCTGTTCGTACTGTCCGTGGGCAAAATGGTTGTGTCTGCAGAACACTAAAGCCATCTGCATGTCCGTAACTATGCAAATGAAGGTGTTCTAAGAACATTCCTCCCGTTCGCATTGTCCGCAACCACAATGAATATGTCCGTAGAACACATAGCACTTCCGCCTGTCTGCAAATGTGTGATGCACTTTTAATTAGTTCAGGGACAGGAACTGTTTGTAGAACACTTGCACACATGCGCTCAACTGACCTTGCGCATTTGGTGTCCTATGGACAGTCATCCCATTCACAATCGTGCCCGCGACATCATCATGTGACCGCACCCACCCTGAGAGTGGGTCCTTGTTTGCGAACACTGTCCGGGCCCCTGTACATTTAAAAGGTGCTTTTTTGAGCAACACAAGGTATTTTACTGTAAGAATTCACCCTTGCACATGTCCAGACAATGTCCCTGGTGATCTACATACTTTTTGGAACTTTTTGAGCCCTTTCATGGTGTTTGATGTGTGTCCACGGACAGCATGAGTGTCTGTGAAGTGCGCACCTGCACCCCTATAAAAGGCCACACCCCAGAGCTGCTCCTCATCCTGTTTTTGGACTTCCAGAAGAGACACTACTCCACACTGCTGGATTGCTCTTTTGTGTTCCTCAAGTCCTGAGTTCTTGCTGGTTCCTAAGAACTTTGAAGATGGCATCCATGGCATCCATGGCTGTTCCTGCTGCAGTTGCTTCTGCCTCAGCTCGACCCCCACCCACTCCACGACCACCACCTCCCCAAGGGCCTGCAGAGGAGAATGATGAATAGGATGAAGAGGATAAGGTAGTGGAAGTCACTACTACTACGAGCACTCATCCTGAATCTTGGGTGTGAAGGTTATTTGCCACTCTTGATGGAGAACCAAAAGCATGTGCGAACAAGGTGCACTGCACTCAGTGCAAGATGGTGTTGTGGCAAACCTGGTTCATATAGCTATGGTACTACATCAATGAAGCAACACCTAAGGTCATCCCACGGTGGGGCTATTCATAAGGTTGTACCTTGTGATAAATGTATTAGATTGAGTTCCCATGCAGCATCCTCTGTTTCTGCTCCTGCCACCACAAGAGACACTCCTGTGGGACAGTGTATCCCTCCAGCTGTCTCACAGGCCAAAGGTGATGCTGTTGACCCTTACCTTTCGAGGGTCACAGTATTGTGTATGTACTGCAACACACTACTCTGTAGGGTGGAGACCCTTCGAAGTGCTTCAAGACTGCAGTCAAGGAGCATGAGAAGGACTGCTCACTACATGAATAAGGCCCACCCTACATCTTCCTCTCTCCACCTGAATTTAATTATCCCTGTGGTTGGTGTCCTTTCTTTACCCTCCTTTTGCCTCCTTTCCTTGTGTGTCATGTTTAAAAAAATAAAGAAAATATAAAAAAGAACCCTGCCCCAAAAAAGGCTCTTTTCAGAGCCACCTTTAAGACTTTAACATTTTTTGGGGTGTTGTCATATCAGAACCATTGCACTTTTCTCCAGGTGGAAGTGGTGGCTCTGAAAAGAGCCTTTTTGTGTTGTTTTTTTGTGTTTCGAAAACTTTAAATGGTCAACACATACTGCAAAATGGATTGCTGTTATTCCAAAAAGGGTTGGAATGCCTTTTGTATATTTTGCAGAACAATCTGATTGCCAGCATAAGTAAGATATACTCCATCTCTGCAAACAATGTGTGTGTTACGAAACATAACATTTTAATTGTGAAAAGAGGACATGCCAACATCTCTCAAAAAGGCACAAACAGCCTTACTGACACGTGCTTCGCTTTCTCCATTTGTGGACCAAATGAAGAAGAATGTAGCCACATTTGTCTCTGCCCAATATGAGAAAAGAATTACCTGGGAATTTGGAAACATGTCCATGACTTTCCCAAGTCCTTCTTTCATTGCAAATTGCAAAGAAATTCCAGACACATGCCCTAAACTGTTCCCTCCACAATGAATAATAATAATGTCTGGATGACACTGTGTCACCAAAGTAGCACAAAGAGGTATCAAATCCAGACACTTCATTCCACGCACTCCATGCCAGTACACTTCCACATGAGCGAATCCAAGATGTGCAGCCACTGCACAGCGATCTGCATGCACCTCCAACCAATTTATCCATGAGTCTCCCAAAATCCAGACAATCTGCTTTCTTAAACACACAGCCATAGCTATCTCCTCTCTGGAAAAAGACTTTCTGACAAAGTATCACCTTCCACATCACACCCAGTAAAACTTATTACCCAATCCCTTGCTCTTCTAAGTCTCATGTGCATGCCTCTCAAACCGAAAATCCCTGTATGTAATATGTGATGTCCGCGGACAAACACAGAGTCTGCGGAGAGATAGAAAAATCTGGGCGCAGGGAATGAAAATTAAAATAGTGTACCCCATTTCCCCTTTGAGGTTGGCTCTGAAAAGAGCCTTTTTTTAAAGATGCCTCAAAAACACCTTTTATTTTGTATTTTTTTATTTGTTTTTCTTATTTTCCTCCAAAGTTCTTCACATTAACTTCTCCAAAGCAATCCTTACATTCCAAAACAGCATAACATTTCCCAAAAAAGATAAACACATTCCATCTTCTTTAAAATAATCAACATTAGCAGAGTCAATGTTGTCATTATTACAAAAGAACATGCCAACTCTAAGCATAAAAGCAAACATGCCTTGGTTAATTACACACCTAGCAATATTTTGCTGAGGACAAAAAACAGAACTATTTTGCCATGTTGCCCTAAGTACCAAACCTGAAAGAATTACCTTAGCATTCGGAAGTAATTTAATTACAAGTTTTCTAAATCTTTCAACAACGTAGGGGCACTGACAGAGGCCAAAAGCAAAGCACCACAGTGCAAAACAAACACATGTGGACTGTTCACCCTGCCAATATCTTCACAAACTCGTACAATTGCCTGTACATTGAAACCAGGCACAGCGCTCCACACCACATCCACTCTTTTAATATCAAAATTGTTTGCCACATTCCTGCATTTAGCATACTGCTCCAAACCATGCACAAACATATCTCCAACCACCAACACCCTGACTTTCTCCACCTCTGACAGCTTCACTACACACAGCCTCTTTCAATATAAACCACAACCTCAACACCTGATTGGCTGATCCCTACAGTCCTATTTCCATGCCAGATATGTTGAGAAGTCCCGTATGTGGTACGCCCTGTCCGCTGACAGCTACAGTGTCTGCAGAGTGTGTAACAATGGGGCAGCCCTTCTACCCATTCCACTTCACTCTGCACTATTTTATCATTGGCTACTGTTAAGCAGTCACACAACCATCCACCATTCACATGCAAGAACTCTACATCTAACTCCATCATGACAGATCAACATTTTAGATGTACTATCGATCACTCTCAGTGCAATTGGGCTGTGCCTGCAAAGGACCTACAGCATCAACTACTATAAGACTCCCCAAGATTTCTACTTGCAGATTCATGAAACAAAAAATACAATTGAATAGGTACAGAAAGAATTTTGATCAAGTACTCCCCTATTCCTTATCACCCTCTGCATGTGTAAGGAAAAATCAATTTCTAATGCTCAATTATAGAAAAATCTTAGTTTTATATAAAGTTGCGTGAATCAGAATGGATTAAGTATTAGAGATATGACATCAAACCGTATTTAAACAATCGTACATGCACAAATTTAACAACACACAGGACCATACATTTTTGGCAGGACAACAATTTGTGCGTGTGAGACAACAGAAGTATGAGTCCTTGACTGTCAGAAACCTCAAATGACAGTGTTATACAGAAAAACAATTGGACATTATAACATAAAACAACATAATAAGTGGCAACAGTTATTTTTGTGGAGGACAGCGATAATACACTGTCGTTTTGGAAAGTGCGTCTACACCGGGTTGTTTCAGCATCTAGGAGGGCTTGCTATGCCTCATCTTGTATACAGCCTTCTTCAGGATGGGACGCTGTACGATAAGATGTCCGTGCTATGGGTGATTATTACCACAGGCACTATGATGGGAATCCGTTCGCATCTATGAAAGCTCCCTACGGGGTCCTCTCAACGGAGGCTTTTGTCTCTCTAGTTGTGAACCCGTTTAGTTCCTTCAAAATAGTACAAAATTCTTTCTTGACCTATTCAATTGTATTGTTTGTTTCATAAGCAGCCCTCCTGGGAAGAATAGGCTCCAAACCAGGAGCCCAATTGTTAATACTACTTGCAGATTCATCCACATCCACATGCATGAACACAAACTACAGGTATGATTATTTTCTGCACAGTACATGCACAGCTCTTGTATGAATGCATATAAACGGAGTAACTGCCACTTACCCCGTATAATCTGTAAAATAAACTTACTGTAATTTCTTACATTTGCTATCATCAAATGTCACTTGCAAACCTGTCTGCTCTCCAAATTTTTGTTTAGACACTCAACTATCTAAAAAAGTGTCTTTTCATATTAAACGATGAGAGAAATAACAGTATAATTGTGGAAAAAGACTTTGTAGCCAGGATGCGTACATGTATCTTTATTGAAGCACACATAGACAATATCATTAGAAAGCCTCCCAACTGAAACAACACCACTGCCTCTACATCAAATCCTTGTGCTTTATTTCCCACACGTTCACAAATGCATACATTGCATGCTTTTTATGTACAATTCCTGCGATTTTTCTGTAAAAATAGCAAAAAAAGCATACGATTATTTCTTCTATCTCTTAACATCCAATAACACAGGCTTAAGAATCCAAGTGTGCTCTGAACACTTACTATTATACTCATTTGTAAAGCATGTTCAACCAGCAGATTCTAAGTAAAAGATACGGGATGAAAATAGGGAAAGGAAAGTGCATGTACATACAATGCTCAGTTATCAGAAAACACAAATACTGCAAAAACAAAAAAAACAATGTCTACATTAAGAGTGCTATAAACACAGATATTTACTAACTTCTTTCTTTTACAATTACAGTGAAGAGCACTCTCCTGAAAAGCAGCAGCAACTAAAGTACAAACAAGAATTTAGAAGAAACCTACTATGTTTTAACTGTTATTCAAACATACTAGATTTCTAGTATTGTAGAACAAACAAGTGTATTCACCCTGTACCATTAGATTTAGTATTAGTGCTTCACCTCACCAGCTGCATAGTTTGTATTGTCATCAGAACCCCAGTATAGTAACACACAAATACAAGAATAGCCTACCCATCTTGATGTAGCTGCCATTGCACAATCACACACCTCCACATACATCCTTATCATCATACTCAAACACTCATGCACAAAGCACACATACACTGCACAACAGCCCAACCCACACTTTCTTTTTTTCTCCCACAGACCCCAATGAATACCTACCAAAAAGCAACTCCATAGAAAGCAACGCAGAATTAGAGCAAATCAAAATAAAAGTGTCCAAAATAAGCATACATCTCTAGCAGAATGTGTACAAAAAAGTTCAAACAAAACAGCTAATACAGTCATTAAGCGAAACAAAACAAGCTTCCAGTACAGAAACTTTGCCTCCTCTTTCAAAATGTAAAACGAAACACAAAGTGCTTAACAAGACATCAGCTACCACTACTGCTAACACTCCACCTATAAATCTTGATGTAGTGGCAAGTAACCATACCAAAATAAAATATTTTACAAACAGTATTTTGCCACAGAGTTCTTCAGAACCTTATAAAAACAGGAGAGAAATCATGCACAACCCTTAAAACTTACTGTAGAAAATTAATCCTAGAAGCACTCATAGACAGTGGAATCCTTCTCAAAAGGAAGTTATTTTTTTTAGTTTTAAACAGAATGAAACCACTAACAAAACTAACTACTAAACTACAAAACATACTTCTCAATAAACAGAATATCAACAAAAATAGCTTCTTAAACATCTGTGGAGGTGAATGGAGTCACACCACAAGCAGAGAACCATATTTTAATGAAGAAGCATACAAACAAAAGCAAGCAAACCCAAATGCATACATAGCAGTGGACGAAGGTATGAAAAACGTAATACCATTAGGGAACAAGAAACGCTACTCACAAAAATATCCCCAGAAAACTCAGTATCACCTCTCCATTCCACTGAACCAAAACGTCCAGTCTACAAATGGCCCTGCACATCAACGTGTAACATTGCAAAAACATCTTTGAAATATGTACGCCAGTTCCTCAATCAGTATGTAATAAGCAAAGACACATTCTAAATGAAACTAATATAAAATATGGATGCCTGTCCAGTGCGCAAAGTTAGACAAGCCCTGCAATATCTAAAATTGAAGAAAACCTGAGAGAAACCATTGAAATAATTCAGGAGTCACCAGAAACTGGTCAATTTCAACTTCTAGATCCTGCTACAGAATCCAATATTTTAGACCATTATACAATTCATCCATTACACTCTAAAGACACCATAGATGATGCACTGGAAACATAACAAATGTGACAAGCCAAAGGATATCCAATCAGCATATTGGAAAAAAGTATAGAAGAATGTGCCTTTCCTCTACTCTTTCCTAATGGGAAAGAAGGAAGTTATGATGATAGACCCACACAAATAACAGCATCAGAATATCGCTCTTTACGAATGTATTCTGACAACCCCAGATTCAGACAAAATGTGGAATACATAATCCACCTTCTCTTTTAAAGTGAACTAGCAACTCTATGCTTCGGAGTTGCACATAGATTACTACAAAAAGTGCAAGAAAAAGATGAGGTTTTAGAGTCAAGTATTACAAATCTTTTAGCAAACATGAGTGGTACAAAAGAATACTGGTTCCGACGTCACTGTGTTGTACGCTGTATGATAAGAAACCTTGGCCCACCGTCTTGGTTTGTTACATTAAGTTGTGAAGAATATGCATGGGAAGATTTACACGATTTCCTACGTATAGCAATCAAAAACAAAACAAACATAGATATAAAAACACCAGGAGAACTCGGCTCTCTAGACCCTGTAAATGTATTAAGATATTTCCATCATCGCTTCATTGCTATGCTACACTTTATTTGTAATAAAACTGTTCCTCCCTAACATGTCTTCAGTTAGACATGGTGTCAAAGGTAAATCACCTAAGAACACATATTACATAAAAAGAACAGAAGAAGAAAAATATATCAATGATTACAATGCAATCATTGCCCTCCTATGAAATGCATACATAGATGTGCAGTACATTGCAGACAATTCCACTGCAGTTGCATGATGTGTCACAGCCTCCTTAACCAAAGCAGAGAAAATAGAGCTTCAGGACCTCTGGGGTGGCATATCATCTGACAAAACACTGTCACAGAAATTGTACAGTTTAGGCATAAAAAATGTTCTCTCATAGAGAATGTGGCTGCTATGAAGCTGCAGACCATTTAACCAGTACTGCCTTGTGCGGAAATTCTGAAAACATAGTATGGCTAAGTCTTGGTCCTGCTAAATGTAGAAAAAGCATTCTCAAATCATATGAGGACATAGAAACAATAATCAAAATTGATCCCAATAGCCAAGACATTTTGAAAAACAATTTACCAGACACATACTACCCAAACAGGAGTACCACCTTGGAAACCATGTGTCTCTACAACGTAGCCCAATTTTCACATACAAAAAAATATATAAAATCAGATGAAAACAAAGGTAGATACAGTGTGGCAAATTGGGAAGGCACATTAGTGAAACTTACAAAACAAAGCTTAATAAATCGTATCAAATTGTCATTAAAAACTCTTCAACATAAAGAACTGTATTACATGTCTATTCTACAACTTTTTAATCCATGGAGAAAAGAAGAAGAGTTACTAGATACCTATGACTCATATAAAGACACTTTCAAAGCAAATGAAAGTACTATAACAGATGTAATTTGTACACACTGCAAAACAATGTTGCACAATGAACAGCAACACAAAGAAGAACACTCCACACAGTAGTCAACCTTCTGTAAAAGGAAGCCAAGAACCACTTGGACAGCCACTAATAGTAAATGAG
Source organism: Ambystoma mexicanum (assembly GCF_040938575.1). Taxonomy (NCBI): domain Eukaryota; kingdom Metazoa; phylum Chordata; class Amphibia; order Caudata; family Ambystomatidae; genus Ambystoma; species Ambystoma mexicanum. The sequence continues at coordinate 262,734,938 of NC_090941.1, forward strand.
GCAGAATTAGCCATGGCAGAAGTAGAAAACACCATGTGCCAGTATGAACAATCTACAGAAGACTTTGCTGTACTAAAATCACAACTGAACAATGAGCAGCATAGCATTTTCTAAGAAATAACAAAACAAATTGAACATGGTGTGCAACATGAAAATTAAAACTGTACCTGCCCAGAATACAAACCTATACTGCTATACGTCAGTGGTCAAGCTGGTTCAGGCAAAACATTCTTAATCAAAATCATCAGCAAGTTCCTCCAACAATTCACAAACAACAAACTGTCAGCTGTTGTAACTGCCCCCATCAGGTTTAGCTGCCTACAACATAGGTGGTGTCACTTTACACCGATTACTACTCCTTCCAGTACAACACCAAAACAAATTAGACTATTACAAACTTTCTACAGAAGCTGCAATGGAACTATGCAGAGTATTCAAACAAATGAAAATGCTACTAGTAGATGTGGTGAGCATGGTCTCCAACCTAATGCTGGCTTTGATTCACCTCAGATTACAAGAGGTCCTCAAAACATACTACGAAGATCTCTTTGGAGGAAAACACATTATTGTTTTCTGAGATCTTCTTCAATTAACACCAGTGAAAGCTGAACCTATTTTTAAAACCTTGTGGCACAAACTGTGCATTAGAACTCTTGGCAGCATAGGAAATGTCAACCTTTGGCAACATTTCCAATACAGAGAATTAACTGAAAGCATGTGCCAGTTTGCAGACCTCGCATAGGCCAACATTTTAAAAAGTATTAGAGTTGGTGTACTATCTAAAGAAGCACAATCAATATTAAAAAAACATGCACATCCATACATTCTATGGCCATAACTTATAAGCCACTGATGTAATGGAGCAATTAGCACACAAAAAATGTCAATTGTATGTCCTTGATGCCAACTCTTGCAGGCTGTTCAAAATTCAATGACAAAATGTTGAAAAAATAAATGCAACCAATAATTCAAATTTGTTCCACAGACAAACTGGACATAACTTAAACGTAACCTAGACGTTGAGCAAGGAATAGTTAATGGAGCACTTGGTACAGTTGTTGGCTCTCAAACATACCCACATGACAACAACATTCAGTTTGTCAATATTCTCTTTGACAAACTATCAGAAGTTAAAAAGACAGGATGCTCAACAGCCCGCTTCCTTCTTTTCAAAGACATGTATGTACGCAGAGAACAATTTTCACTAACTCTAGCATACGCAGTAACCATTCACAAATCACAAGGTCTTACCCTAGATAAAGTATTGATAGATATTGGTAGCACAGTCTTTAAAGAAGGCATGAGCTATGTAGCACTACCACGCTTACGTACACGTGACAGACTATTTCTAATCAACTTTTAAGCAATTAAACTAAATGCTGATTTTCCTTGCATTCTAGAATACAATAGACTGTGTTCACTCTACTCCCCCCATCTAAAAACCTATCCTGTTCCGCAAAAAGCAAAACGATACAGGATCTCACTGCTATTCCTCCAAAGAAAGTAAAAGAAGCTAATACTTCATCAAGTACTACAACCAAAGAAGAATCTACTGCTGAAAGAAACTCAACTACTTCTTCAAAGAAGCAACACACACTCCAAACAAATGACTTTGACACAGAACTGTCAGGTCCATTCAAATTTTCAAATACAGCTGGTGTAAATTGCTACGCGAATGTAGCAATAAATATTCTATTCCAATTGCCACCAATTATTGACAACGTTTACATACACAGTACAGACCAGTTGTGTTTGCAAATGTTAGTCCTTCATAGAAATGTAACCAGCAATCCTTACAACACTTACAGTGTTTCTGGAATAAGACAGGATTTGGACTACTGTGCTGGAATGGTCAAATTCACTATAAACTCACAAGAAGATCCACAAGAATTTCTAATGTACTTACTACAAGTACTGGAAAACAAAAACATACCTATTAATGAAATCTTCCAGATTTCATACATGTGGAAACATACATGCACTCTCTGCAGCCATGTGGCACAGGAACAAGTCCCTAATGAATGCTTCGTGTATGTATCCATACCTAACTGTGAATCCATTCCATTTCAGCAACTTGTACAAAATGCAAACCATGGCAGATTATGTACTACCTGCAATTCAGATAATCGCTCCACCTTACAAATACAGACACATAGTAAATACAAAATAGTAATGCTTTTACGTTACAATGCAGATGGTACCAAAAACAACTGCAAGCTGACTGGATTCACACATGGTCAAGTATCACTTGGTAAGAAAACCTTAAAAACAATAGGAATAATCTACCATGCAAGAGCCACAACCAATGCAGGTCACTGCACTGCATATATAAAAAAGAAATGTGGATGGTGATGTCATCAATGATATTTGTGATGTCATCTTTGATGTCTTGGGTGTTAGTCTTAGAAGTGCAAGGTGGTGGCACGAGTTATGGTTGCTTAGCTTACCATAATTGGCAAATTTCTGGGGTTTTTCGATTTTACTTGTAACCATAACGTCCTTTTAACAATGTTTTTTTACTGAATTTCATAGGTTTTTAGTAGCGCAACTTAAACATAACGTCCCTTTAACAAAGTTTTTTCATTGAATTTCATAGGTTTTTATTAGTGAAACTTAACCATAACGTCCCTTTAACAAAGTTTTTTCATTGAATTTCATAGGTTTTTATTACTGCAACTTAACCATAATGTCCCTTTAACAAAGTTTTTTCAGTGAATTTCAAAGGTTTTTATTAGTGGAACTTAACCATAACGTCCCCTTAACAAAGATTTTTTCATATCATTTCATAGGTTTTTATGAGTGCAACTTAACCATAACGTCCCTTTAACAAGTTTTTTCATTGAGTTTCATGGGTTTTTACCAGTGCATGCTATTTTCCTACAACTTACTAATATCATACTTACCAAATATAGCAATATTTGTGTCCAATTTACAAAGTGTCACCTTAAAACTCTGCCATTTCCCACCTACTAGAATCATTGTTAACACTTCTTTACACTTTTTGCAACTATTTCAGCTAGTTTTGCATCCGTGGACATCTACGAACATCTGACTTCATAGCGGCCCTTCCAGACAGTGCCACCTGGCCATACACTGGCGCACGGCCTGATGACGTGTCCGAGAACCCGTCTGTACTTCACAATAAGATCTCTGTTTCGCGGACAGTTCAGAACTGCATTTTCTACTGATCTAGGAACTTTCAACTTCAAAATTTCCCTTGCACAGCTCTGACACCTATTCATACTCATTATCCATTAACAATCTAGTGCACAGTACATACTTTTAGCAAAACTGCTATTAATCTTAAAATGTCATCAGCTAATGACATCCCTCCTCCACAAGAGCCACCACCACTGCTGTAATCAAGGAGCATGAGAAACACACGCGCAACATTTTCCCTTGTCCACCTACCCCTCCATATTAGTGTTTGGTTCCTCTTCCATCATTTCCCTCCCAACCTTTCGTTCTCAGATCTCCTGCCAAAATAAATACATCCAAAAACAACAAAAGACATATTCCTTTAGGAACCACCTTTCACAGTTAAAAAATAGAACTAAAAAAACATTTATAGACTACATCTACTTTATATTTCTCAGTAAAGTACATAGACTCAATAAGATTGTCCAACATTTCCATTTGCATTTTATTGTTATGCTAATGGGAATATTGTGGCGTTCATCCTCCTTTCCAGGGACTGGAACGGTGGATACCGGCTCAGCAGCCAAAGTTATCAGCCCAAGCGAAGCGAGGTTGGATAACGAGGTCTCTGGACCATTATCCCCCCATTCTAGCCCCTGAAATGGGGGATGAAGGCCATTAGCACCCTAGGTTCCCAAAGCGGGAACCTGAGGTGCTAAAAAAGAGGATTTTACTTCCTACATTGTGATGTCATCTGTGATGTCCTGGGTGTTAGTGTTAGCAGTGCACGGTGGCGCGAGTTATGGTTGCTTATCTTACCATAACTGCCGAATTTCAGGGGTTTTTCTGTTTTACTTTGAACCATAATGTCCCTTTAACAAAGTTTTTTTACTGAATTTGATAGGTTTTTAGTAGCACAACTTAACCATAATATCCCTGACTTTATATACATGTAACATAGAACATACTGAACCCCTAGCTAGTGATTTTGATGTCCGCGGACTACCGCCATGTCCGCGGACATATCGAAAATCTGAGCGTGGTGAATGTAAATTTAAATAGTGTGCCCCATTTCCCCTTTGAGGTTGGCTCTGAAAAGAGCCGTTTTTTTGGGGGGGTTTTGCAGATGCTTGACAGACACCTGTTATTTTGTATTTTTTTTATTTTTCTTACTTTACTCCTAAAATCTTCACATAACCTTTTCCAAAGCAACCCTTACATTCCAAAACAGAATGGCATTTCCCATAAAAGATAAGGAAATGCCATCTTATTTAAAATAAACAGCATTACTGGAATCAATATTCTCATTATTACAGAAGAACATACCAGCTCTAAGCATGAAGGCACACATGCCTCGGTTGATTACACACCTAGCATTGTTTTGCTGAGGAAAAAAAACTGAACTATTTTCCCATATTGCACTAGGTACTAATCCAGAAAAAATTACTTTGGCATTTGGAAGGATGTTCATTACTGCTTGAACCAAGTGTTCCAAATCTGCCAACAAAGTTGGGGCACTGACATAGCCCAAATGGAAAGCACAATAGTGCAAAACTACCACATGGGGACTGTTGATCCTGCCCATATGTTCACAAACTTGTACAATTCCCTGTACATTGCAATCAGGCACAGTGCTCCACACCACCTCCACTCCTTTAACATCAAAATTCTTTGCAACATGCCTGCATTGAGCATACTGTTGTAAACCATGCACAAACATATCTCCAAGCACCAACACCCTGACTTTCTCCACTTCTGCCATCTTCACTACACACAATCTCTTTGAGCACAAATCCACAACCTCAACATCTGATTGGCTGATCCCTACAGTGTTCTTTCCATGCTGGATTTGCTGGAAAACCCCAGATGTAGCACGCCCTGTCCACGAACAGCCGCGGTGTTCGCGGACGGCGTCCACTTTACTCTCTGTGCCATTCCCTCATTGCATACAGCTAAGCAGGCACAAAATAAGGAGAACATCCTCAGAACACCCCCATTTTGTTTATTTTTGAACATTTCAGGACACCGCGAGTGTTCTTAGAACACATTTAACTTGCCAGCGAACAATACGGACAACGTCCTCAGAACACCCCCATTTTCTTTATGTACAAACATTTCAGGACACCGCGAGTGTTCTTAGAACACGTTCAGCTTGACAATGAACAATACAGACAATGTCTTCAGGACACCCCCTGCGAACATTCCAGGACCCCACGAGTCTTCTTAGAACACTTTCAACTTGACACCAAATCCATTCTGTTTATTTACGAACATTTCAGAACAGCCGTGTTGTCCGCAGAAAAATCAAACACAACAAAAGTGTCTAGCACATAAAAAACAGAACATTGAACCTATCTCATACTCCCCCACCCTCCCCAAACACTCTTACACACCAACACACTCCACTAAATACAATTTTTAATCCAAGTTTCACTGCGCTGTCCGCGGTCGTCCGTGAATGCAAGATGGCGGGCGCCACAGAAAATCTGACGCGCTTCACGCACCACACCGTCCAATCAGCGAACACATTGCATGTCCGCGGACATCACGCAAGCCGCTCGGCCAATCGGGGCACTGTCCGCGGAGCAAACCGGGAAGTCCGTCCGCAAAACACAAATTTTTTTGCCTTACTTTTTTTGCTAAGTTTGGTGAGGATTCGTCCAGAGGGAGCGAAGTTATAAGCCACCCAAAAAATGCTCTTCCTATGGAAACACCAACTTAACCATAACCACATGGACGCTAGTGCGTCCATGTAATATATTCAGTAAAAAAAAACGTTGTTAAAGGGACGTTATGGTTAATTTGCACTACTAAAAACCCATCAAATTCAGTAAAAAAAAACTTTGTCAAAGGGAACTTATGGTTCTAAGTAAAACCGAAAAACCCCTGAAATTCACAAGTTATGGTGAGCTAAGCAACCATAACTCGCGCCACCGTGTACTGCTAACATTAACACCCAGGACATCAAAGATGACATCACAAATGTCATTGATGACATCACATGCGCATTTAGTTTTCATAAAACTCTGTACAAGGGATTCTTTTAATGTTGACCAAAAAGTGTCAAGGAGCATTGGAATAAATATCATGAGCTAATTAGTGCACTAAGCAATGCATTCATATAAATAGCATTCTATTCTGAAGTTCAATCCAGTATACTAAACTACTCATGTAGAAACATAAGCAGTGTGTGCAGCATACATGATGAAGGTGCAATATTCATAATCTTGCCATGTTGAATAGTGAAATGAATATCTGCTTTTTTATTAGAGTTTTGTGTAGTGTGAAACATGTAATAAGTAGCTAATAAAACTCACTTAATACATAATTGCATTATTACAGACTAAACACAAAGAGACAACAACACATACAAATATGAATATATGCAGAGAAATGATTGCTCTGTTTCAAAGCTGCTACTTACTGTATGTATGTGTATCACATGAACACTATACAAGTTGAAAAACCAACACACAAACAAATTATATATAGTAATAAATAAGAAGTAGAACGTATATATCTAACACATCAAACATTAATTTAAATACCATATATAGTAAAATGGAATATACCAAAACAAGAAAGGTATGCTTCCAACATATTTACCTCACAGAAACTGCACAACTAGGAGCAGCAGCACATCTACAGAACAGTGAGAAGACAATTTACCACAATCTAGTAAATACATTTTTTTTGTTATATATTCCTAAAATGTCTATATTAGATACAATAAAAGTAATGCATATTTTGTTTTACCTCACAGAAATGTCAAATACTTTAGAATGGCTTGAGGAGAATTTCCCACATGGTGAAATGTCTGAAGATAGTGAAACTAATGGTAGACACTTCTCTTTAAAACCAAATTAATAAGCATTACTTTATGTGCACTTAACATATATATATATATATATATATATATATATATATATATATATATATATTTTTTTTTTTTTTTTTTTTTTAACAGACCATACAAATAATGAAAACAATACTCAACAAGATAATTTAGAACACACTCTCCAGCGCATGGAAGAAAAAATGAACAAGCTAATGACAAATTTCCACCTTTTGAAAGATTTTGTTGAGGACCATATAAAAGAAAAAATTAGATACCATTGTGCGATATGTACCTGTCCCCTCTCTCCATATCTCAGTCAATTATCCCCAAACCCTCTCCACGAACAAAAACGTTTTGATGAGACTTCCATCCCTTCATCTTCTCCTGTCCATCCTATTGAAACCCCCAATTCTCCTGTGTTTGTGTCAGTTTCTGCTACCCCTTCTCTATCATAAATTGTACATATGTATAATATAATGAAAAATAAATGTTATGTATGTGTTAATTTAGTCCTTTGTGTTTTTTTTTAAAAAGTCAGTTTTGGTGTCCGCGGTCAACACGGGTGTTCTGAAATGTTCGTAAATAAACAAAATGTGGGTGTCCTGAGGACACTATACCTGTCCGTACTGTTCGTAGGCAGGTTGAAACTGTTCTAAGAACACAGGCGGTGTCCTGAAATGTTCATAAATAAACAAAATGGGGGTGTCCTGAGGACACTATACCTGTCCGTACTGTTCGTAGGCAGGTTGAAACTGTTCTAAGAACACATCAAGTGTCCTGGGATGTTCGTAAATAAACAAAATGGGGCTGTCCTGAGGATGCAATGCCTGACCGTACTGTTCGTAGGCAAGTTGAAACTATTATAAGAACACAAGTGGTATCCTGAAATGTTCGTAAATAAACAAAATGGGGATGTCCTGAGGACACTATACCTGTCTGTACTGTTCGTAGGCAAGTTGAAACTGTTCTAAGAACACATCAAGTGTCCTGGGATGTTCGTAAATAAATGAAATGGGGGTGTCTTGAGGACACTATACCTGTCCGTACTGTTCGTAGGCAGGTTGAAACTGTTCTAAGAACACAGGTGGTGTCCTGAAATGTTCGTAAATAAACAAAATGGGGGTGTCCTGAGGACACTATACCTGTCCGTACTGTTCGTAGGCAGGTTGAAACTGTTCTAAGAACACATCATGTGTCCTGGGATGTTCATAAATACACAAAATGGGGGTGTCCTGAGGACACTATACCTGTCCGTACTGTTCGTAGGCAAGTTGAAACTGTTCTAAGAACACATAACGTGTCCATGGATGTTCGTAAATAAACAAAATGGGGTGTCCTGAGGACACTATACCTGTCCGTACTGTTTGTAGGCAGGTTGAAACTGTTCTAAGAACACATCAAGTGTCCTGGATTTTCGTAAATAAACAAAATGGGGGTGTCCTGAGGACGCTATGCCTGTCCGTACTGTTTGTAGGCAAGTTGAAACTGTTATAAGAACAAAGGTGGTGTCCTGAAATGTTCGTAAATAAACAAAATGGGGATGTCCTGAGGACACTATACCTGTCCGTACTGTTCGTAGGCAAGTTGAAACTGTTCTAAGAACACATAACGTGTCCAGGGATGTTCATAAATAAACAAAATGGGGGTGTCCTGAGGACACTATACCTGTCTGTACTGTTCGTAGGCAGGTTGAAACTGTTCTAAGAACACATCAAGTGCCCGGGGATGTTCGTAAATAAACAAAATGGGGGTGTCCTGAGGACGCTATGCCTGTCCGTAATGATCGTAGGCAAGTTGAAACTGTTGTAAGAACACAGGTGGTGTCCTGAAATGTTCATAAATAAACAAAATGGGGATGTCCTGAGGACACGATACCTATCCGTACTGTTCGTAGGCAAGTTGAAACTGTTCTACGAACACATCAAGTATCCTGGGATGTTCATAAATAAACGAAATGGGGGTGTCCTGAGGACACTATACCTGTGCGTACTGTTCGTAGGCAGGTTGAAACTGTTCTAAGAACATAGGTGGAGTCCTGAAATGTTTGTAAATAAACAAAATGGGTGTGTCCTGAGGACACTATACCTGTCCGTACTGTTCGTAGGCAGGTTGAAACTGTTCTAAGAACACATCAAGTGTCCTGGGATGTTCGTAAATAAACAAAAAGGGGGTGTCCTGAGGACGCTATGCCTGTCCGTACTGTTCGTAGGCAGGTTGAAACTGTTCTAAGAACACATCAAGTGTCCTGGGATGTTCGTAAATAAACAAAATTGGGGTGTCCTGAGGACGCTATGCCTGTCCGTCATGTTCGTAGGCAGGTTGAAACTGTTCTAAGAACACAGGTGGTGTCCTGAAATGTTTGTAAATAAACAAAATGGGGGTGTCCTGAGGACAATATACCTGTCCGTACTGTTCTTAGGCAGGTTGAAACTGTTCTAAAAACACATAACGTGTCCAGGGATGTTCGTAAATAAACAAAATGGGGGTGTCCTGAGGACACTATACCTGTCCGTACTGTTCGTAGGGAGGTTGAAACTGTTCTAAGAACACATCAAGTGTCCTGGGATGTTTGTAAATAAACAAAATGGGGGTGTCCTGAGGACGCTATGCCTGTCCGTACTGTTCGTAGGCAAGTTGAAACTGTTGTAAGAACACAGGTGGTGTCCTGAAATGTTCGTAAATAAACAAAATGGGGATGTCCTGAGGACATGATACCTGTCCGTACTGTTCGTAGGCAAGTTGAAACTGTTCTACGAACACATCAAGTATCCTGGGATGTTCATAAATAAACGAAATGGGGGTGTCCTGAGGACACTATACCTGTCCGTACTGTTCGTAGGCAGGTTGAAACTGTTATAAGAACATAGGTGGAGTCCTGAAATGTTTGTAAATAAACAAAATGGGTGTGTCCTGAGGACACTATACCTGTCCGTACTGTTCGTAGGCAGGTTGAAACTGTTCTAAGAACACATCAAGTGTCCTGGGATGTTCGTAAATAAACAAAATTGGGGCGTCCTGAGGACACTATGCCTGTCCGCACTGTTCGTAGGCAAGTTGAATATGTTATAAGAACACAGGTGGTTTCCTGAAATGTTCGTAAATAAACAAAATGTGGATGTCCTGAGGACACTATACCTGTCCGTACTGTTCGTAGGCAAGTTGAAACTGTTCTAAGAACACATCAAGTGTCCTGGGATGTTCGTAAATAAATGAAATGGGGGTGTCCTGAGGACACTATACCTGTCCGTCATGTTCGTAGGCAGGTTGAAACTGTTCTAAGAACACAGGTGGTGTCCTGAAATGTTCGTAAATAAACAAAATGGGGATGTCCTGAGGACACTATACCTGTCCGTACTGTTCGTATGCAAGTTGAAACTTTTCTAAGAACACATTAAGTGTCCTGGGATGTTCGTAAATAAACAACATGGGGGTGTCCTGAGGACGCTATGCCTGTCCATATTGTTCATAGGCAGGTTGAAACTGTTCTAAGAACAAACGCCTGTTCGTTTCATGTGTGTCGCACTTTTAATTAGTTTCAGGACCCGAACACTGTCCGTAGAACACCAACGCGCATGCGCAAAAAAGTTTCAGTGCATTTGGTGTCCTGCGGAAACCCGTTCCCTTTGCGGACATGTTCACAACGCCATCATGTGACCGCGCCCACGCTGAACGTGGGTTCTGACTACGGACACTGTTCTTGTCCGCGAACAATTTAAAACTTCTTTTTCAGGCAAGCCACATTTTTTTATAATAATAAATAACCATAGCACAAGTCCCAAACAATAATCCAGATTTTATACATACTTTTTGGGACTTTTTGAGCCTTTTTTTAGAGTTTAATCCGTCCGTGGATGGAGCGGGTGTCCGCGGACCGGCACCAGCACCCCATAAAGGGCCACACCCCAGAACTCACTCTCATTGTGTTTCTGGCTACCTTACAGAACACAGTGCATTTTGCTGCCAACTTTCCAGATTTTCATATGAAACCTGATGGCATCCATGGCTCCTCCACTGCCACCTGGTGCTACATCTGTTTCAGCACCACCCCCACCCCCTCCACCACCACCACCTCCCGAAGGGCCTCAAGAGGGGAAAAGGAGTGAGGATGTAGAGGAGGATGAAGAGAATGAAGAGGATGAGGTAGTGGAAATCCCTACTACCAGCACACGCCGTGACTCTTGGGCGTGGCGGTTATTTACCATTCATGGTAACAAACCCAAGGCGCGTGCGAACAAAATCACCTGCAACGAGTGCAATATGGTGCTCAGTCGCTGGAGACCTGGTTCGTACAGCTTTGGTACGACAACTATGAATCGACTCCTAAAGTCTTTCCATGGTGTGGCCATTCGCAAGGTTGTACCTTGCAAGGTGCATAGCAGGTTGAGTTCCACTACTACATCCTCCGTTTCCGCTCCTTTCACCACAAGGGGCACTCCTGTGGGAGAGTGCATCCCTCCAGCTGCCTCACAGGCCATTCATAATGCTGATGACCCTTACCTTTCGAGGGTCACAGTTGTGTGTATGTACTGTGACACAGTACTCTGCAGGGGGGAGAGACTTCGTAGTGCTTTCGAGACTACGGTCTCACAGCACGAGAAGACCTGCCCACTACCTAAGTAAAGCCCACCCTACATCTTCCTCTCTCCACCCACCCTTTCTTATCCCCGTGGTTGGTGTCCCCCCTTACCCTCCTTTCCCCTCCTCTCCTAGTGTGTCGTGTGTAAAAAAACAAAAAAAATATAAAACAACAAAAATAAAAAAAGGCTCTTTTCAGAGCCGCCTTTCACAGTTTAAAAAAAGAAGTGGAAAATAAATGGTGCAGGTTCACGGACATCTAAAATTTTGAGGTGCTGCCCTATCATAACTATTGCACTATTCTCTGGGTGGAAGTGGTGGCTCTGAAAAGAGCCTTTTGATGGTGTTTGTTTGTGTTTGAAAAACTTGAAATGGTCAACACCTACTGCAAAATGGATGGCTGTAATTCCAAAAAAGGTTGCAATGGATTTTGTACATTTCTTAGAAAAATCTGATTGCCAGCAAAAGTAAAATGTATGTGCTACGAAATATAATATTTTCATTGTGAAAAGAGGACATGCCAACATCTCTTAGAAAGGCACAAACAGCCTTATTGACATTGCGCCTCGCTTTCTCCATTTGTGGACAAATTGAAGAAGAACGCAGCCACATTTGTCTCTGCGCTATCCTAGAAAAAATTACTTGAGAATTTGGAAACATGTCCATGACCTTCCCAAGTCCTTCTTTCATTGCAAATTGCTAAGAAATTCCAGACACATGTCCTAACCTATTCCCTCCACAATTAATTATCATTATGTCTGGATGATGCTCTGTCTCAAAGTAGCACAGAGAGGTAGCAAGTCCAACCACTTCATTCCACGTACTCCATGCCAGGGCACTTCCACATGTGAAAATCCAATATCTACAGCAACTCCACAGCTTTCTGCATGCACCTTCAACGAATGTATCCACGAGTCTCCCAAAATCGAAATAATCTGTTTTCTGATGCACACAGCCATAGCTATCTGTTCTTCTCTCAGGAAAAAGACTATCTGACAAACTCTCTCCTGGCACAACACACCCACTGAACTTTACTGACCAATCCCTTGCTCTGCTCATTCTCATTTACATGCCTCCCCACCCCAAAATCCCTGTATGTAACACGCGATGTCCGCAGACTACCGCCATGTCCACGGACATATCATAACATGGACAGCCCTTCTACCATTTCCACTTTACTCTCTGTGCCATTCCCTCATTGGATATAGCTAAGCAGTCACACGACCATCCACCATTCACATCCAAGACCTCTACATCTAACTCCATCATCATAGATCAGCACTTCAAATGTACTGTTAATCACTCTGAGTACAAGTGTCATATCATTGGAAAGGCCCTGCTACAAGAAATACTGTACAAGTCTCCAAGATTTCTACTTGCAGCTGCATGCATATCCATATGCATGAACACAAACTACAGGTATGCATGTATAATTCTTATAAATTCATATAAACAGATTAACTGACTTTTAACTTGTATAACCTATAAAATGAACATACTGTTATTTTTCCCATCTGCTATAATCAACTGTCACTTCCAAACCTATCTGCTATTTAAATTCTTTCACACACACATTTGCAAAGCATGTTGAACTAACATATTTAAAGTAAAATATAAAGACTGCACATAGTCAAACAAAATTGCATGCAAACACTATGTTCAGATATCAAACAAGAATATTTGTACAAAAACATAAAAATCATTGTCTAAATTAACATCAGTGCTATAAACACACAAAATTACTAATTTGTTTCCTTTACAATTGCAGTGAAGACCACTCTCCTGAAATGCAGCAGCAGAATTTGAAGTACAAACAACAACTCAGAAGATACCTGCTCATTCCACAAAAAAAGTAAGTTAAATACCACCATAATATTTGTACTATTACTCAAACACACTGTGGGGTTCATTCATGCTATTTCTGCACCTAAAAACAGAGATTGTGCCCCATTCTGTTCACAAATCCCCATTTGTTAAACAGGGATTTACAGGCAGAACAAATCCACATTTTTCGGCGCATAAATGACATAACTCAGCCCCTAGAATTTTAATATTATAGAACAAACAACTGTTTTAATTCTATACCATTAGATTTACTAGTTGTGCTTCTCCTCACCACTAGCTTACTTTCTACTGTCATCTGAACCCCAGTTTAGTAGCACATAAATTCAAGAACACCCATCCTAACTAGTTGTAGTTGCCCAATGCACAATCACACACCATCACATACATCTTTATCATCATACTCAGACACTCATGCACACAGCACACATACATTGCAGAACACCCCAACCCATACCTTCTTTATTTTTTTCAACAGACCCTAAAGAATGCGTACCAAAAATCAAGTTGGTAGAAAGCAACGCAGAAGTAGAGCAAATGAAAATAGAAGTGTCCAAAATAAGCATCCATCTCTAGCAGAATTTGTACAAAAAGTTCAAACAAAATAGGTAATACAGTAATTTAGCGAAAAAGAACAAGCTTCAAGTACAGCAACTTTGCCTCCTCTATCAAAATGTAAAACAAAACAGAAAATGATTAACAAGAATTCAGCTAACACTACTTTTAAAACTGTTCCTATAAATCTTGATATTGTGCCAAGTAAGCATACCAAAAACATATTTTAGCAAATATGTTCCGCCATAGAGTCCTTCAAAATCTTATAAAAACAGGAGAGAAATCCTGCACAACCCTTAAACCCTACCCTAGGAAATTCATTTTAGAAGCTTTGATAAACAGTGCAATCCTTCTCAAAAGAAAGTTATTTATTTTAGTGTTAAACAAAATGAAACCACTAACAAAACTAATCACTAAATTACTAAAAAGATACAAACAAAAGCAAACAAATACAATTGCCATACATAGCAGTGGACGAGGTTATGAAAAAGTTAATAATACCATAATAAATACTGCTTACAAAAATATCCCCAGAAAACGTATTACCTCTCAATTCAACTGAACCAGAAAGTTTCAAGTCTTTACGCCAATTCCTCAATCAGTATGTGAAAGGCAAAGACAAAATCAAAATTAAACTACTGCAAAATATGGATACCTGTCCAGTGAGCAAGTACACAGGACTACAAGGACATTCATTGGCTTGCTTTTCAGGACCTATTTGCAAAACCACCTTCCATCATATCAAAATGATATCAACACATCATTCAACTATAAGGAATCTAGTCTATAAACTGTACTATGCTAAACGTCCTGCTTTAGCACTAGCCAATTTAAATAAAATTCTTCTACATGGTACAGTAAAAGACCTACTTGAAGAAATCGACTATATACAGAAAAAATATTTTGGAAGTCAAATCCACTTACAAAATGCAATAGCTTTACAACAAATTAGCAACAATTCTACGCATGGCAACCTTCTACTACACACATACAAAAAAGAAATACTGAAATGTAAAAGTACATCTGCTGAAGTACCAAACCATGTGCGTGTATGTTGCTGCAGAACTATTTATAAAAGTAACACAAAAACTGTAGACCTTACATACAAAATAGAAGACAATCAAGATTCTAAATGGTCTGAATTAGCTCTCTGCCTTATAGCAGCAAACAAATACAAAATAACTGACCCCTTAATTCTTTGCAGTTACTGCACTATAAAACTTGACAACAACCAAACTCCTTCACGTGCTATCACAAATAATTTGGAATTATTCCCCCTACCAAAACCCCTACAACAACTCTATTTATATGAGAGCATCATAATTCAAACAATGCATCCCTTTCAAGCAATAATACGCTTTCAACCAAAAACAGCAAAATTACCTCCCTCTGAATTGGTGAAAGGAATTTGTGGCAAAGTAGTGTATTTACCATTAGATCTAAACGAAAGAAATTTGCACACTCTGGGAGTGCAACGTCCAATGGAGCAATATTTAATTATCTTAGTAAATGGTGTACCTACAAAATACAAAAAAAAATGGCAACAACTGGTATACTTACATAAAGTTAGACAAGCCTTGCAATATCTAAAAGACAATAATGAATACTACAAAGAAATTAATATTGAAGAAAACCTGAAGGAAACCACTGAAATAATTGAAGAGTCACCACAAACTGGTTAATTTGAGCTTCTAGATCCTGCTACAGTATCCAATACTTTAGATCATTATACAATCCATCCATTGCACTCTACTGACACCGTAGAAGATGCACTAGAAACGTACCAAATGCGACAAACAAAAGGATCACCAATCAGCATATGGGAAAAAATATAGAAGCACGTGCTTTTCCTCTACTCTTTCCTACAGGCAAAGGGGGAAGGTACGATGATAGACCTATTCAAATAACAGCATCAGAATACCGCTCATTACGGATGTATTCTGAAGATCCCAGATTTAGACAAAATGTGGAATACATATTCCACCTACTCTTTGAAAGTTTACTAGCAACTCTATGTTATGGAGTTGCACACACATTAAAATCAGGAACCCACTTTCAAAATATGTCAGATGCGCAATTATTACAAAAAGTGCAAGAAAAAGATGAGGTTTTACAATCAAGTATTACAAATAAATTGGCAAACATGGGTGGTTCTAAAAAGTACTGGTTCCGACGTCATGGATAAGAAACCTTGGCCCACCCACTTGGTTTGTTACATTACGTTCTGCAGAATATGCATGGGAAGATTTACATGATTTCCTACGCATATCAAACAAAAACAAAACAAACATAGATATTCTAATACCTGGAGAACTTTTTTCTCTAGATCCTGTTAATGTTTCAAGATATTTTAACCATCGCATCATTGCTATGCTACACTTTATTTGTAATAAAACTGTTCCCCCCCTCAGAGAAGTGCAACACTTATTTTGGAGAAAAGAATACCAAGCCAGAGGAGCACCACATATCCACATGCTTTTATGGATTAAAGATGCTGCTAAATTTGGTCAAGACAATGATGCCACTGTATTACAGTTTATCGAAAAATATGTCACCTATGAAATTCCATCAGAAGCAACAAATAGTGATCTTCATGCACAAATTTTACAATTTCAAAGACACAAATGTGGCAAATATTGTCGTTGCAAATACAAAAACAAATGAAAATACTACGCCAAATGCTGCTTTGGTTTCCCTAGACTGGTTACAAAAACAGGTCAAGTGAACAACTTCATGTCTTCAGTTAGATATAGTGTTAAAGGTAAATCACCTAAAAATACATATTACATAAAAAGAACAGAAGAAGCAAAATATATCAATGATTACAATGCAATCATTGCCCTCTTATGGAATGCAAACATAGATGTGCAGTACATTTTAGACAATTCCACTACAGTTGCACGATATGTTACAGCATACTTAACCAAAGCAGAAAAAAACAAAGCTTCACGACCTCTGGAATGACCTGTCATCAGACAAAACACTGTCTCAGAAATTGTACAGCTTGGGCATAAAAATGCTCTCCCATAGAGAATGTGGCAGCAGATTGTTTAACCAGTACTGCTTTGTATGGAAAATCTGAAAATATAGTATGGCTAAGTCTTGGTCCTGCTAAATCTAGAATAAGAGTTCTCAAATCATACGACGACATAGAAACGATAGCCAAAAATGATCCCAACAGCCAAGACATTTTTGAAAAACAATTTGCCGGGCACATACTACCCAAACAGAAGTACCACTTTGGAAACCATGTGTCTCTACCACATAGCCCGAAACTCCACATATAAAAATAATATAAAACTCTATGAAAAAAAGGTAGATACAGAGTGACAAATTGTGAAGGCAGCTTAGTAAAACTCACCAAACCAAGTTTAATTAATCATATCAAATTGTCATTAAAGACTCCTCAACATAAAAAACTATATTACATGTCCCTGCTACAACTCTTTAAACCATGTAGAAAAGAAGAAGACATACTAGACAACTATGACTCCTACGAAGACGCTTTCAAAGCAAATGACAGCACTATAACCGATGTAAACTTTACACACTACAAAACAATGTTGCACAATGAACAGCAACACGAAGAAGAACTCCCGGCCCAACTAGATAAGGACACTCCTGACAGTAGTCAACCTTCTGTAACAGGAAGCCAAGAACCCCTGGGACAGCCACTAATATCAAATGAGGCAGAATTAGCTATGACAGAAGTAGAAAATACCATGTGTCAGTATGAAGCTAAAGAAGACTTAACTATACTACAATCAAAACTAAACAATGAGCAGCGTAGCATTTTTCAAGAAGTAACAAAAGAAATTGCACCTGGTGTACAACATGAAAATAAAGAATGCACCTGCCACAATGTACGTCAGTGGTGAAGCTGTTTCAGGCAAAACATTTTTAATCAAAATCATCAGCAAGTTCCTTCAACAATTGACAAACAACAAACTGTCAGCTGTTGTCACTGCCCCCACAGGTTTAGCTGCCTACAACATAGACAGTGTCACTTTACACCGATTACTACTCCTGCCAGTAGGACACCAAAACAAATTAGACTATTACAAACTTTCTACAGAAGCTGCAATGGAACTACGCAGAGTGTTAAAACAAAGGAAAACGCTACCAATAGATGAAGTGAGCATGGTCTCCAACCTAATGTTGGCTTTGATTCACCTCAGATTACAAGAAGTACTAAAAACAAACCATGAAGATCTTTTTGGAGGAAAACACATTATTGTTTTCGGAGATCTTCTTCAATTGACACCAGTGAAAGGTGAACCTATTTTTAAAACCTTAGGAAACAAACTCTGCTGTAAAACTGTTGGCAGCATAGGAAATGTCAACCTTTGGCAACATTTCCAATACAGAGAATTAACAGAAAACATGCAGCAATCTGCAGATCTCACTTATGCCAACATCTTAAAATGTATTAGAGTTGGTATACTATCTCAAGAAGCACAAGCAATATTGAAAACCCGGCATATTCATGCACTTTATGGCGATAATGCATGTGCTACTGGTGTTATGGAACAATTAGTGCCCAAAAATGTCAATTGTATGGCCTTCATGCCAACTCTTGCAAGCTGTTTCAAATGAAATGAAACAATGTTAAATAAAGAAATGCAACCAATAATGGAAATTAGCGCCACAGACAAACTAGACGTACATGGTATGACACTACCCATGTGTGAGCAAGCCACAACAAGACTAAATAGTTTAGAAAATTCAATCTCCAACTCAGCTGGGTTAGAAAAAATATTAAAATTATCCTTAAATTGTAGAGTAATGCTTAAACGTAACCTTGACGTGGATCAAGGACTAGTTAATGGAGCACTGGGTACAGTTGTTGGCTTTCAAACATACCCACATGACAACAACATTCAGTTTGTCAATATTCTCTTTGACAAACTTTCAGAAGTGAAAAGGATAGGACGCTCAACAGCTCGATTCCTTCTCTTCTAAGACATGTATGTACGCAGAGAACAATTTTCTCTAACTCTTGCATACGCAGTCACATTCATAAATCACAAGGTCTTACCTAGACAAATCATTGATAGATATTGGTAACACAGTCTTTGAAGAAGGCATGAGCTACGTAGCACTATCACGCTTACGTACATTTGACGGTCTATTTCTAATCAACTTTGATGCAAGTAAAGTAAACGCTGGTGTTCCTTGCATTTTAGAATACAATAGACTACGTTCACTATACACCCCCATCTAAAAACATATCCTGTTCCACAAAAAGTAAAACGTTGTAAAAGATAACTAATTCAAACAGAAATGCAACAGGATGTCACTGCAAATCCACCAAAGAGAGTAACAGAAGCTAATACTTCATCAATTACGACAACCAAAGAAGAACCTATTACTCAAAGTAACTCAGGTACTTCAAAGAAACAGCACACATTCCATAAAAATGACTTGGACACAGACCTATCTGGTCAGTTTAAATTTTCAGATATAACTGGTGTAAATTGCTACGCAAATGTAGCAATGAATATTCTATTTCAATTGCCACCAATTGTTGACAACATTTCCTTACACAGTACAGACCTATTGTGTTTGCAAATGTTAGTACTTCATAGAAATGCAACAAACAATCTTGACAACACGTATAGTGTTCATGGAATAAGACAAGAATTGGACGTGCAGGAATGCTGAAATTCGCTATAAACTCACAGTAAGATCCACAAGAATTTCTAATGTACTTACTACAAGTACTGGAAAACAAAAACATACCTATAAATGAAATCTTCCAGGTTTCATACATGTGGAAACATACATGCACTCTCTGCAACAATGCGACACAGGAACAAATCCCTAACAAGTGCTTTGTGTATGTATCCATACCTAATTGTGAATCCGTTCCATTTCAGCAACTTGTACAAAATGCAAACCATGGTAGATTATGTACTACCTGCAATTCGGATAATCGCTCCACCTTACTAATACAAACACATAGTAAATATGTAATACTAATGCTTCTAAATTACAATGCAGATGGTACCAAAAACAACTGCAAGCTGACTGGATTCACACATGGTCAAGTATCACTTGGTAAGAAAACTTTCACAACAATAGGTATAATCTACCACATAGGAGCCACAACCAATTCAGGTCACTACACTGCATATAAACAAAACATGTGGATGGTTTGAATGTAATGATAGTACCACTACTCTAAAACAGAGATTACCAGCAGATCTTACAAACACTTATTTAATCTTCTTAAAATCAAAATTTAATAACTAATCTGTACTTAAACATTAACAAAACTTCAATTAAAAAACTATAAACTATTATAATATGCCAACAGCTATCTAACTGCCCCAAGATTCTATAACAACTAAACAGATAAATGAATACCGCTAAAATATATAAAAAAATAAACAGTTAGAATACGCCATACTGGTATCTAAGTGCCCCAAGATTTTGCAATAACCAAACAGATAAATCAATACCACTACATTATAACAAAAAATAGACATTTGGAATGTGCCAACTGCTTTCTAACTGCCGCAAGGTTTTGCAATAACCAAACAGATAAATCAATACCACTACATTACAACAGAAAATAGACAATTAGAATATGCCAACAGGTATCTAACTGCTCCAAAAATCTGCAACAAGCCAACAGATAGAATATTAGCCAGAAACAACAGGTGAACACTGAAAACAAACATACAAATAGACTGTAGCATAACAAAAAAAGTTTTTTTTTAATCCGACATGGATTTTTTTTTCCACAGACCCAATGATTTCAGCAACAAACATAGAAACTCAGCAAATTGCATAGTACACTGGTTTGTAATCTACTAAATATGAGGGTCAAAATAAATAAAAAATGTCTATTATTCAATGTTATAGGTCGTTACAAACTACCAATACTAACATGATCTTTTCTTTTATCACAGAAATTGACAAGGAATATATGTACTCTAGTTACCAAACCAAACAGTAAGTATATTATAATAAGTACAACCACCGCAGCATATCGCACCTATAGTGGCTTATAACTTCGGTGCTTATAAATTTGGTCTTGGCCATGCACCCAAGACTCTAGGCCCTGGCCACAACCAATGCAGCATATCACACCCATAGTAACTTATAACTTCAGTGCTTATAAATTTGGTCTTGACCATGCACCCAAGACTATAGGCCCTGCCCACAACCACCTCAGCATATCACACCCATACTAGCTTATAACTTCGTTGCTTATAAATTTGGTCTTGGGTGCCAAAGTTTTAAGCCACTATGGGTGTGATATGCTGGGGTGGTTGTGGCCAGGGCCTAGTGTCTTGGGTGCATGGCCGTAGGCCTACGGTCTACGGCCTATGGCCATGCACCCAAGACTCTAGGCCCTGGCCACAACCACCACAGCATATCACACCCATAGAATCAAACATTTTAACTTTGCCATATGGGCACTTTTTATGTTCACAAACAATATGAGTGTTCTTAGAACAGTTTCATCTTGCCTACGAACAGTATGGACAGGTATAGTGTCCTTAGGTAATTTCCATTTCGTTTATTAACAAACATTTCAGAATACTGCGTGTGTTCTTAGAACAGTTTCAACGTGCCTACGAACAATACGGACAAGCGTAGCGTCCTCAGGACATCCCCATTTTGTTTATTTAGGAAAATCCCAGGACATCAGAGCGAACACAACAGGGGTGCCTGCCACCTAAATAAATGTAACATTTGACCCATCTCTTACTGCCCCACCCTCCCCAAACAGTCTTACATGCCAACACACTTCACTAAATAGTATTTTTCCACCAAGTTTCACCGTGCTGTCTGCGGATGTCCACGGATACAAGATGGCAGGCGTGCCTAGAAAATCTGGCGCACCACACGCTCTCAACCACCCAATCAGTGAGCACATCAAATGTCCGTGGACATGATGCGGATCGCCCAGCCAATCAGGACCCTGTCCGCGGAGCGAACAGGAAAGTGTGTCCGCGGACCGAACATAGATATCACTCATTTTTTGTGACCTGCTTTTTGGTCATTTTAAATAAAACTACCGGACAGATTTTCACCAAATTTAGAAAAGCATGCTTTTGGGATCAAGCCCCTACTCATGGTCCAAATTTGGTGAAAATCCGTCCAGCGGTTTGGGCTGTAGGCGTGAGCAAAGTTTTTTCCCCATTCAGTCTATGGGAAAAAAGACATTTTGGGACCCCCCTTATAACTTTGCCCCTCCTGAACCAAACCTCACCAAACGTTGCAAAGTAATTTAGAGTGGGCTATATCCTTTTTTGCGTCGGGATCCGTCCAGGGAGAGCGGAGTTATAAGCCGCCAAGAAAGTGCGCTTCCTATGGAAACAGCAACTTAACCATAACTACACAGCCACTACCATGGCTGTGTAATATATATTACACGGCCCGCAGTAGCAGCCGTGTAGTTATGGTTAAGTTGCTAAACACTTAGGAAGAGCACTTTTTCAGCGGCTTATATAACTGCGCACCCTCTGGATGCATCCTCACCAAACTTTGCAAAAAAAGTATATGGGCCGCTCTGAATTTTTTTGCCAACTTTGGTGAGGTTTCATGCAGGGGGGAGTTATAGGGGGTCCCAAATTTTGTTTCTCCATAGACTGAATGGGGAAAAACTTTGAGCACGGCTACAGCCCGAACGGCTGGACGGATTTGCACCAAATTTGTAGCAGGAGCGGGGGCTTTGGTCAGAAAGCGTGCTTTTGTGTGTTTGGTGGGAATCCAATCAGTAATTTTGTTGCAAACAACTGAAAAGTACATCTCTAAAAATGTATGATATCTGGGTCCACTCTGTGGACCCATTTCCCTGTTCACTCCGTGGACAAAAGTGTCATTGGCTTGAAGTACGGCGTGCTGTCAGAGAACTTTGGACGTGGTCGGTGGTTGGCTGGAGGAAAGCGTGCTCTTCATCCACATTTTCTGCAAGCTCTGCCATGGTGTATCGGCGGATAGTGCGCGGGCGTAAGGGTCTGCAAAATATACTGTACGCCAGGTGTTGGCAGCAAGAAGGGAGGGGAAGGGTGACAGAGTGAGAAGTGGTTCATGTGACATATGTAAATAGGTGGAAGAAGACGGAGGAGTGCCTGCAGTATTAGTGCATATTGTGCCAATTCACGGGAACCTAGACAGGCGACTATTTTGTGTGGTGATTGGAGGCAGCTGTCGTAATGTCCCGATAGCTTCTGCCGTGACCTGTTTGCGGCAACCTCTTTCTGTGGTGAGTGGTGGCATGTGAATTTCAGAATGGGAGTGAATTGCGCATGGCGTAGGTTGGGTGGGAACATGGGTTCTGTGGTGAGTGGTGGCATGTGAATTTCAGAAGGGGTGTGAATTGCACATGGCATAGGTTGGGTAGGAGCACGGGTGCCTGTGCTATGCGGATGGATAGCAGTAGTTGGGCACATGGTGGAATGCGAGGGTGCATGAAGTTGCAGATGGTCTGTTGAAGGATTAGACTATTGGGTGCATGGCCGAAGGCCGTAGGGGATAGGCCATGCACTGAAGAGCCTCGGACTTCAGCTCACCCCCCGCAGCAATGCATGTCTGACTGCATTCGGTAGAGGGTGATGCTTGCATTATGTGGTGTGTGCAGATTGGTTGGAGTAGGGCCATTGTTGCGAATAGTATGTGAGTAGGTTGGCAGTGACACAATACTTTGTGAAAGGAAGTGGGTACAGCTATAGTATGTGAATGAATGTGCACAGGGGTGCAGGAGACAGTGTTTTATTTCTACATTATGGTAACTGTAAACATTTTGCCCAGCATAGCTCCTTGGCAGTGTGTAGGTTGGGTAGGAGTGTTGGTGGCAGTGCTGTGTATGTAGATTGTCAAAGTTGCCATTACGTTGTGGTGGGTGAGTGCAAGGCCTCAAGAGCCTAGGGCTTGAGCACACCCACTGCAGTAATGCATTTTTTACTCTGCATCAGTTAGAGGGCGGTGACTTGTACAGAATGGATGTGGAGCATATATTCCGAAGCAATAGAGCAGCAGATGTGAGCTGCCATGCGTGTATGTTTGGTATGTTTGGTTTCGCTGATGATGGTAAGGTTTTTCATGTGGGGTTGGAGATGCTGCAGTGAAAAGACATGCAGTGTGGGAACTGGGTGCAGGGTTTGCATACTGTCAGTATACTACAGGGTATGGTTGAAGGGCAGCTTATATGTGCTTGGATAGTGTGCTGTCTGCAGATTGCTTGGAGTATGGACAATGTTGTGAACATTTTGTGGTTAGGTTGGCAGTGACACAATGCTTTCTGAGTGGAAGTGGGTAAGACCATAGTATGTGAATGAAAGGGCGTAGGGGTGCCGGAGACTGTGTAATGTTCGTACATTATGGTAACTGTTGCATGTAACGCTGTGGATATCCATTGCGTTATGGAGGTTGGATATTAGTGCTGGTGCCAGTGATGCATATGTTCATAGTAGTAGTTGGTGAAATGCTGACATGCATGGTTACATTACAGTGCAGGGAATGTGTGCAAGGAGCACACCCAATGCAACAATGCAGGTTTCACAGTGCATCAGACACAGGGTGGTGACCTTTTGAAGAATGGGTGTGCAGCACATTGTAGATGTACCTCAGCAGCACAAGTGAGTTGCAAAACGTGTATTGTGTTTTCCATGGTTGTATTGATAGTTGCAACATGCTACAATATTTTGTGTGATGCAGGAAATTGTGCAGTGAGAAGTTTTGTAGTGTGGCCACAGGATGCAGTGTTTATGTAATGTAAGTATGGAAGAGGGTATGGTTGAAGTGCAGCTTATATGTGGTTCGTTACTCTGCTGTGTGCAGATTTATTGAAGTAGGCCCAATGTTGTGAAGCTGTTGTGCATAGGCTGCCATTGACACAATACTTTGTGAATGGCAGTGGGTAGGGGTGGTGCAGGCTGTGGTATGTATGTGGATTCTGCTAAATGTGACACATTTTCGTGAATAGGTGTTTTATGGTGTGGAGGAGTTGGGTAGAAGTGCTGCTACGTATGTTACATTTGTGCATAATGTTATGTGCTCACATGGTCGCTTGCTTGGATCCATAGTGTTGTAGTGGGTGCGGAAAGGGCTATACTCTTGTGTGCATGGTCAAAGGTGTGCTGGCTGCATCTCAGGATCTTTGTGGATGCTGCAATCATCCATTCTTTAGCAGAAGTTTCTGGTGGGGGGGGCTTTGCAATCAAACAGAAAGTGTACTGAGAGTGTTTAACGGTAAATATGGAGTGGTGTACAGAAATGACAGTGTGCAATGCAGAGGTTTTTTATGTGATTGCAGCATGCATGTTTGAAAATTTGACAGCAACCAATGGGGGAGTGCTGCAAAAATGCCAGTGCAGAGGGAAGAAGTATTATGTGTGCTTTACTGGGCCGTGGCCCTCACTGTAGATGGGAAAGCACATGTGCCACATCCTGCCATTATGAGCAGGATGGAAATGAATTTGTGGGAAATAGGCGATTAGGTGTTTAGGGTGTGGTTCACAGGAAGGGGCAGTACAATTTTGTCCCAATACGGTGTCGTGAGGGTGGTCGAGATGGAGAGACACACAGTGCTTATCGTCAGTGATACCTTTGTGCACGATCTGCACAGATGTTGTGTGCAAAGAGGCGCTGCTGGTAATTTCGGGTTGGAAGGAGTGGATGCTTTTTGGGGCAGTCAGGGTGACTTCAGTTTTGGCAGTATGGTTCGCCTTTGCAGATATGTGCCATCTGTCACGAAAATTGGTTTTTTTGTTGTAGTGCACTATGGAAGTCTACATTTGGGTTACATGTTGTGTGGACGTTTAATCCGTCACCTGAAGAGGTTGCTGAACGCAGTGATGCAGATTTTTCCTACTGGCACGTTCGTTTTCTCATGCATAACACCAAGAGGAGTATGGGCCCAGGACGGTGTAATTGGTCCCCAGCCAGAGGTCGTAAGGTATGCTATAAACAGAATTATGCGTGAATTTATGCAGACTGCTGGCATGTTCTCCACCCACTATGAGATCATGAGGTCGCAAAATATGCAGTGGTTCCGTAGAAATGACATTTATTTGAGCGCCATTGGCAATGCTGTTTTCTTTTGCACTGTGCAAGAAACATTGACCAGAAGATGATAAAAATGTGAGGAGAGGCAAACAGAAACGCATATAAAGAGAAAAAACAAAAAAAGTTGCTTGCACGCATGTACAAATAAAAAAAAACTTTATACATCTACAACGGAAGACCGAATCCCCTACCCAGCTTGATATTGTTTACCCACCACAGATGCCCCCCCCAGCCCCTCACTATCACAAAAAGGTATCCTGGGTGGCCATGTGGATGTATGCGGATGGAGAAATCGTGCATACTTTCCTTGAACTTTGTAGTGGACGTGCTATGGAATGGCACAACATTTGTACTGTAAATGTGTAACGGTACATTTAAAGTGTTGTACAGGAGTGACAGTGTTGGATGATGGTGGCTTCAATGTGATTGGTGGATGCATGTGTGCCTATTTACGCGTAACCCAATGAAGTAGAGCTACAGAGAAGATAGTGCAAAGGGAAGAAGGAATGCTCCAGCTTTACAGGGGTGCGGCCCTCGCAGTACTTTGGAAGGCACACGTGCCACATTCTGCCCATCACACCATGTTGCCCATATGACATGGCACTGTGGGGATTAGCCAATCAGGTACTGTGGGTGTGGTTAACAGGAAGGGGCGGTGAAACTGTTATTCATTATATTCTGCATACTGAGAGTGGCTGACATGGCGAAATGCATTGTGTTGACTGTAGGTGATCCCTTTGTCATAGATCTGCACAACTATGCCCTGGAAAGACAATTTGACAGCAATTTTGGTTTGGAAGGAGTGGACGCATTGTGGAACGCTGTGTATGAGTGCAATTTTGCCGATATGCATGCACTTTGCGAAGACCTCCCCACTTTTGCAGCAGTAGATGTTATCGTCATCCACTACGGCGGCTTGCATATGGGTTACCTGGCTTCTTTAATTTGTTCTGTAGACTGAGGAGATTGCTGCATATCGTTAAGATGTTTTTTTTTCCATCGCCAAGGTGCTTTACGCATCCATAATACCACAAAGAGTATGGGCCACGTCTCCTAGATGTTGTTCCGAGCCAGACGCAGGAAGGTGTCTCATCAACAGAAGCATGTATACTTTCTTCTGCAAAAATGACCTCATTAGTTGTGGAAATGCAGAGTTTTCCCAATAAAATTGCATTTTGTTGCCACCCATTGGCAATGCAGTTTTGTTTGCCTGTCTACAGGCTGCAGTGAAGGGTTTACTGTACTAATGTGAGCACAAGAAAACACAAAAGCTAACAAAAACCAAAAAAAGGTGTTTCTGTAGAAGCCCGCATGCAACACGAAAGCCACATCTGTGGATTTTGTGGGTGGCGGCCATGGAAATGGGACTGTGGGGATTGTCCAATCAGATGCTTAGCCTGTGCAGCAATAGGAAGAAGGACTCCTGCTTCACTTGAGCCCGGCCCTTGCCGTACTTGAGGACCCGCACGTGCCACATTCAACGCTTCTCACCATGCTGGCCTATGGAAATGTGACTGTAAGGATTGTCCTATCAGGTTGTGCTCAGGGTGTGCATCACAGGAAAGCACACCAATAGGAAGAAGGACTCCTCCTGCTTTACTCGGGTGCAGCCCTCAAAGTACTTGGGGAAAGACACGTGTCACAATCTGCGCTTCTCACCATGGTGGTCAAAGGCAATGGGACTGTGGGGAATGTCCAATCAGATGCTCAGGGTGTGCGTCACAGGAAAGCTCAGCAATCATTATTTCCATTAGTTTGTGTGGTGCAGCTGGCAAACATGGCAAGACACAGAGTTTTCGTTGTGGGTGATGCCTTTGTGGAAGATCCATTCGTGTATGCCCTCCAATAAGGCTTTTGTGGCAACTTTGGTTTGGAGGGAGTGGAGGCTTTGTGGTGCAGTGTGCAAGCGTGCTGTTTCGGCACAGTAGTTGTAGATTGTCGACCCATGGCTTCTTTGGCAACTGTAGATGTTGTGGTTGTGCACTTTTTTGGTTCCATGCCTTGCTCCCGTGTGTACCATCAACTGAAGGATATGATGATAGCAGTGCAGTGCATTTTTCCCACTGCCAAGGTGCTTTTCTCATGTATACACCTGAGAATAGTGTGAAAGTATTCCAATGATTCCTGTTGCCATCCAAAGGTCAAAAGGGGTCTCATCAACAGAAGCATGTGTGACTTCTTGACTGCTGTTGGGATGTTCTCCTTTGAGAATGAGAACATTGATTCTCGATATATACACCTTTTCAAGGCAAACGGCATGTCTTTGTTGGCCAGTGGCAATGAAATTTTGTTTCACAATCTACAGGATGCACTGAAGACCCTATTGTAAGAATCTGAGCTGTTGTTGAAAACACAACTTTACTTACAAAAAACACAAAAAAGGTGTTTCTAGGGAAGCACCTGTAAAAAACAAAAAAACAAACAAAGGCTCTTTTAAGAGCCGCCACAACTAACAACTTCCCCTACCCTAGTTGAAAGTTATTCCTCACTCCCACGCACACACAGCACAAAATGTCAGCGAATATCGCGATAGTTGCAAGGTGGCACGTGTTAGATACACCCCTTTTGCAGATGACGGCCATAGAAATGGTCCTGTAGAGGCTACGGAATTGGTCAGTAAGGCTTCTGTGTGTGGTGTGTATACACAGACTGTGGAACATGGTGTATTTGTCGACAGACATGCAGAGTGTGCAGCTATGGCTGTGTGTTTCACGAGCCACAGCGTTCAGGTTTTAGTGGAGTTTGAAATACATTGACTGAAAGTGAATGGAAAACACTGTGAAGTGGCTGCTCATTTTGGAATCTATCATGTGTATGTGGAGTGCTATGGAGTACCTACAATGAAGTGACTGTGTCTGTGAGACAGTTTGGTGACACACAATCATGCTGATATTATTGTTGTGGAGTGAAAATTGCACAGCATGTTACATGAGTTTCAGTGCTGTTTGCGATGAAGGAGGCACTTGCCCAGGTCATGCGTTCGTTTCCGATCTCTTGCATAACTTTGTACAGCATTATGCAGGCACGGATGTTGCTGCGTCATTTTCTTTTGGCTCGCAAATGGAGAAAGCGTGGTACATTGCCAAGAAGTGTATTTGTGCCTTTGTACGACATGTACCAATGGCGTACTTCACACATGGGAATATGATGTTTCACAGTATAGTTTTCCCTAGCTATAACATTAATCTTCCTATGCCTGCCTTCCCGATTTCTGCACACCCCATCCAAATTGCCTTGGTGCCCTTTTTGAAAGTAGTGAAACATTTTGTAGTAAATGTTGCATACTGACAGTCTTCAAAATGCTCTGCAACACGTAAAGAAACCTCTTTCTGCAGATGCTGCCTTTCTAACCGATTGAACTACAGTGTTTTGACAGTGCCACGCCTCCCGCCCTGCATCCCACCCTGCATCCGTGCATTGACAATTCCATGGTTCATCTGTAAAAGGTGATTTCTTTATTTGCCTTTTTTCCTTTCCCTTTTTTCCTTAATACATTTCCATTTATTATGGTCTTGTGACACACGCCACAGAAGGAATAGCAGGAAAGGCCTGGTACAGAAGTGGCAGCACATGCATGGATTCCGTAGGGGATGTGCCTGGAGACA
Organism: Ambystoma mexicanum; assembly: GCF_040938575.1. NCBI lineage: Eukaryota > Metazoa > Chordata > Amphibia > Caudata > Ambystomatidae > Ambystoma > Ambystoma mexicanum. The sequence goes on from NC_090941.1 coordinate 262,764,515, forward strand.
GAATTGTTGGGTGGCCCTCACCTACATAGGTGCCAGTTATTGTCATGCTCCCGCTAAGACCCTTCCCACGCACCTCCAAGTACCTTCACTCTGTACAGTAGCGCGTTGTAGTACATGCGCAATATAATGCCCTTTGGCGGGTAAGGGTCTGTGGGATATTTTGACCCATGCCAATGTGCCCCACTGCACCACTTTAAAAATCTGAAAGTCTGGGTATGGGTCACAATCACAAAAGGCTGCACACCCCTGCCACATAGTCAAAGACGGGCTAAAAATAGAATTCTCACTGCAGGAGCATCCCAGTGGGCTCTGTTCCATTCAACATGAAGCAAGGCTGCAGAATTGGGCTAAAGAATGCCTTTTAAAATGCGGCTTTGCAACCTTCAAAATGCTGTTTTGGAGCTAGATCCATTCATTTTCCAGTGAATCATTGAAATTAAAAAGGGTTATAGATCATCAAGTTGGCTCAGAGGAGCCAGGCCTCACTGACTGACAGCAGCTAAAACATTTATTTCATGAAAAAGGCAGCGTAGCAACATTGTTTTCAGTTCCACAGGAGAAAAGGTTGCTAAAAATGGCAACATGTAACAATTTCAGCTCTGCAGAGAGAACTCCAAACAAAGGCTGGATACATACATCCAGACTGCAAACAAATCACTGCACTCAAGGACAGAAATAATGCTGAATAAAATGTGTGTTCTGCAGGGGAAAATCTGATGTAAAAGACTCAGTTTAAATGTGTTTTTTCATGAGGAAAGTGCAAACCCTCCTGTTTAAAAGCATGTTTTGGTTTAAAGGTTTAATTCCTGAAGAAAAGTCAAAGGATTGCTAATGTCAAAATACACTGATATATGTGTGCATTTTACATGTTTAATGAAAGATGTAGGTAACTTAAAGTCAAAACCCAGTCTTGCGTTAATTAAAATATTTAATTCTGGGCTGACAGCCTCAGCCTGGGAATGGTTGACCCCTTGCCACTGACAGGAAAAGACTAATTACTGCTGGAAGGTTCTCACATACTCAGAACAAAGAACTTATCAGACATTTGTCTGTGGCCCAGCCAAAGACAATGCCAGGCTGAACACTCATCCCTATAGGTAAGGGGCCGGGAGCTTCCCTCTCAAGGAGGAGGACACCCCACCCTGATCAAAGGAATTTGACAGCTGTTGCCAGTGAAAGACAAGTAAAAAAAACTGCTAAAAGACGTTTTGGTGTTTAAATACCTATATGTAATTAAGCTTTAAAAACCTTTAACTTTGCCACATGAAGGAGGACAAATCTAAAAGTTGGTAGTTGTAAATCTAATTTTATGCTCTTTCTGTGAAGACGTGATTGAACCATGTACTACATAATGAACAAAAGTTACACAAAAAGAATAATCGTGCCAAAACTATTGATGCTGCAAATATAATATTGTATTCCCGTGTTATAGGGGTGATTGCACAGATATGTACTGAATTAGGAATTGTTAGGACACACATTATGATTAAAATTGACAAAATTCCACGGAACGACAAAGACAGCTCTCACTGACACTGGAGTTGGAGGTAAAGGTAACCCACAACAAATGTAATGTATGTGTCCGATTTTATTAGTGGGCATAATTATAGAAATGTGTATTTATGGGAAAGTTAAATTGTGGTTCAAATAATTGTGGGAGTTCCCAAGTCACATCATAAAATATGACAGCTGTTTCTGTCTTCCAACAAGAAAAAGGCAAGTGCATTTGACTACTCACAGCTGTGGGAGTGTGGATTTTAATTCTGCCCCTACCATAAACTGAGTGATGTCACCTGGCATGATAAATAAGGGAACTTCACCACACACAGACACACACTGATTCCTGACTACATCCTGATTTCCGCGTGACGCACTGCTCCTGACTTCTGCATCCTGTTCCAGAACTCTTCATCTTGTCCTGATTCCAGACTTTGCAAAAACAAGGCCATCAGCATTTGCTGAACTCTTTTCAGCTAGGCCCAAATCCTGAAACCATCCCAAAAAACTTCGGAGAAATAATTCTGATCCAGTCTGGCTTGCTACCATTCATGCTTACCTGCTGAAACTTGCCATCCCGCAAATCTACAGTGTCCAGTGACCAAAAAGGCCAATCCAATCCAATCCAATCTGAGGTGCAGTCCAATTGACCGGTGCCCTGCTGCCTGTAGACCCAATCCGTGATGACCAGCACCTGACAGTGCAATCTTAATTTACAGTGGACTGTAAGTATAAACAGGAATCATAGTAACCCATAGTATATTTGTCTTTTCCTACCCCAATCTCAACCCATCCTCTTTTTAACTTAAGAACTTGTAATAGTAATCATTTCTTTAAAATCCTTTCTTCTTGTGAAAATCCCAAAAACTTAAAATCATCCCACAGGTAAACCGACTGAGTCCTCCAACGTGGACACGGAGGTGCTGGAGTTGGTTTCCACAGACCACTCCTGAGCTTACTGTGTTTCAAACTGGTAACCAGCCTGAATACCCTAGTTTAGAGCATAATTGTCATTGTAAAACCTGATTTCTGTTTTCATTTTCGCGTCTTTATTTTCAAAAACACCTCTCATTCAAACTTGCATAACTTCTTCAGTTTTATAGCTAGAGACGTAATTTCAACTCTCACTTAAATCTAAGACCTGTAGCTACATGCACAACATGTATTTGACATGTTTTTTTATTAAACATTGCATAGTAATATTTTGGCGGGAATTCTAATTTTTGCTTAAGTTTCACCCGTGTAAATTATTAGTATATAGTATAAAGTATTTACTAAACTTCTTTTCTGATTTAAAGTGTGCAGTGTTACTCATATGGTAGCTTATGTTTGTTAGAGTTTGTTCAGTGTTGCTCCCATAGGACTTTATGTCAATTTAAGGATTTTTGCACACTTTTCATTGTTTAACAAAGCCATTTTCAACTGTCATTTTAAAAAGTGTAAAATTTCCCAACATGCTTTTCTCTCTTGTTTTGGGAGGGGAGATTATATTCAAACACTGTACTTTTATTCCTGAATACCTGCTGCTTACTTACAGCTGTGTAGAATTGCTCATTTGTGAATTAAGAACTTTGCAGGATGAAATCTTAACCTAAGCGCTATCTTTTCACAAGCCAAAACTGTTCTTTTCCCTGTGTTTTATCTTCTGTATTGCTACAGGTGAATTCTTTTGTCTTACTTACTTTCTGAATTGTTTGGCAACCATATTGGTGATTGCTGCCCCATATATTAAAACGTATGTGTGTTTTGAGTTTTAAATAAAATAAATAAATAAATACATAATTAAATAAATAAATACATTTACCAACCAGCCTGATTCATGGTCCAGTGTGACCTGGGGGGTATTTTGAGAAGGGTGTGATATCACTCAGAATATTGAACCGATAGACACATTAATTCTTTAGTGCATTGCATGCTAGGCGAGACCCGGATGTATTGCCTGATTGAAATCCTTAACAGGTCTGTAGCGCGCCATATGGTCTGCAAGGATGTTTAAGAGATCCACTACACCACCCGAGTACCCCGCTTGTTGCCCGCAGCAGATGTGACAAATTCTGCACATGAAATTACCCTACATAATTGATGGAAGGGCGGTACACTGTCCACTTGTCCCTTGTGCTTTCATTTCAGTTGTCGTCAAATGCAGTACAAACACTTCATGCTACGCCATTAGTCTTAAGGGTTGCGTTCACAGAGATGCATACATTGTTGAATACATGAATGTTTGCAACAATGCAAAACACAGCTTTATTACGTGGAGCAGGAAGCCATTTATTCTGGCTAGGGAACACTCCTGCACAAACTGTTTGTCAAGGGTGAGTGGCCCGTACAGAATGAACAGGTATGGCTGCAGGAAATGAAAGAACAGGTCACTGCCATGGACCTAGATACATGACAGGACAAGGGACAATTACACCACGCTCTTAGTGAACTGTACATGGACCCAAAAGTGAAAGAGGAGCAGAGTAAAATTGCCAAAATAGCAGCCTACCTGTACCTCCACATAGGTGTAATGCAGGAAAAACATGCTGAGAACATAGTTCTGGCAAGGAATCAAGTGGAAACACTAGAAAAAATCCAGGCTTATGTGGACTCCTCAGAGCAATGGCTACTGAAGCGTCAAGACTCAGAGACAGAAGCTAGGCAGTATCTGACAAAACTAAAGGATGATGTGGCTCTCCTACAGCAAGAGAAGGCAGAGCAAGATACCTAATTACAGACACTGCAAAAGGAGTGTCAGGGAAGGCTTGACTCTCCACAACAGAGTGAGCAGAAGCTGGCACAACAATCAACTTTTAATAGAGCCTGTGCAGAACAGATGGTCGACCTACAAGACCAGATAGACCAATTAAAAGAGAAAAACAATAAATTAATTATTAAAGACATCCACTCTCAAGAGGAATTTGATGAGGAGTGCCAGAAATTCAGTGTATTTAAAAAACAAAGGGACAACCTGGCTGAACAGAGGGGCACTCTAAGTCTGGAGAGGGATGCCTTAGGCCAGGAAGTGAGCCAATTGAATACCAAGCTAGAGGAAACAAAGCTGGTCCTCCAGGAGCTTAGTGAAGTAAAAACAGAATATGAAAAGCTACTAGAGCACACCAGGCGGGTGGAGGATGCTCTGGAAAAGAGCACCCAGACCAATGATGCTAAAACTCAGGAGGTAAATCTCTCGCAGCAGAAATTGTCCCAGTATTTCCTACCAGACAGGAAGCGCAGAGAGACAATGAGGCTCTCTGTGAAAAGAATGACATGCTCCACAAACAGATAGCCATGCAAGAGCGAATTATTGAGACCAGTAAGGCCCTGATAGAGGAACAAAAGATTCAGATTTTGGCATGTCACCGGGGAATAGGGGCTGAAAGAGAAGAGATAGTGAGTGACAGAGAAACCCCTGATCCTCACATCAGGACCCCTGTACACAGGGACACTAACCCCTTCAATGCAATGAACTCGGCCACCTTCATGTCCACTGACTCATATGAACCAGGGGCCATGGGGATGGTAGACTTCAACAGAATGGGTAAAATGGGACTGGCAGATCAGCGCCTCCCAGAAATTGATGGACGGGCGTCTCTGTAGAGATCCCCAAATGTTAGGGCTAAACTCCCTGATCAGGAAGACTCCTGTGAGGGGAGAGTCAAGGAACTGGATCCTCAAAAATACTGCCTACCAAAGGATCAGTTTGTACAATTTGGTGGGGAACTCCAGGAAATCAAGCCCAATCCCAAAAAGAGAATCCTAAAGACCTATTCCCAGCTAGGGCAGTGGGGGGTGGGGGTTACGCCACCAATCCGGGGACCAGGCAGGAGAGAGTCAGAGGAATCTTCTGAGTGCCACAGGCATCAAGAATCTAGGCCCCCACATTCTGCAAGCCCATCTCAAACTCACAGAATCAGGGACAGCCTAGAGGATCAGATAGCCACCTCCAGTAGTAGTGCCTCTGAGTCAGGATGAGTGGACTCGGGTGACTAAGACCAAAAAGGCCAACAAAATCAAAAAGGCGATAGAAAAAGATCCCCTGAAGCAGATCAAGGCCATTGGGAGTGTTATAACTCCCTCTCAGAAAATGCCAGGTATTCAGTCTGGGAACAACTTGAATTATAGGAACAGATGATGGTTACTTTTCATCTGAAAGCTAGTCAGAGTTGCATCTAATGTGTAAAATGGATATTTTCCCCTGAATACTCCAGCTTCTTTGTGGGGCTGGAGGATCAGAACCACTCAAGATGGTACACCTACAGGGCGGCCATCTCAAAACACTTCTCAGTCCATAGAAATCCCCAAGAGGCCCGCAAGGCGGCCTACAATCTGCAGTGTGGGGAAGATCAGGCCCCACAAGAATTTGTGCAAGAACTGAAACGTGCCTTTGCGCAGACCACAAGGAGGGTGCGCACAGACATTAGGGAGTTCATTAACACCCTTTTCCATGGACTCCCCAAATACATCATGACCCAGCTGGTGAGGAACTTTCACGAGAAGAGATCACTGGACTGGGTCATTGAACAGGCAACCCGTATTTACGAAGTGCAGAAACCTGTAGAGAACAAAAATACTAATAAAACCCCCAAAACACCCAACACCCATGCTGCTGCTAAGGTGGCGGAGGTGAAGGTTGCCTCCATTTTAGATCTGGAGATGGAGGGGCCTAAAAATATACCTATACAGAACTCACCCTACCAAAGAACCAGAAGGCCCTCGGGCCAATCCCAATCAGGTAGTCAGGGAGGTAATCCCACAAATGAGACCCCTAACTCCCCTGATTATATTAGCCCCGATACAAAGGCAACAAACCAATCCTGGGGTGTGTGTGGACTCCCCCAGCCCAAAGGGGGTGTCCAACCAGGTAGCTACCAACCCAGGAAACATCCCTCCTAACTTTCCCTAGGAGGGCAGTGATCCCCGAAATGCCAGGTTGAGCTTCTTTCCCCGGTACCCGAAAAACTTCAACCCATAAAACAACCCTCCTTTCTTTCCCCACTTTCCTGAGCCCAGACAGCCCAATCCGGGAGAGGGGAGACCAAGGGTGGAAGGGTTACCAGAACTATCCCAACCCAGTGTATTACAGAAGAAGGGACAGTTACCCTTCCTGTGATCCACCTATGGTGGACCAGAGACCCCTGTACCAGCCAGAACGGGTATCCCAACTAGAGCGCCTGGTCCAGAACTTGTCCCAGGATCTGGGTTGCATGTTGAGGGCTCAGCAGAACCCTCAGATGACCATGGCAACTCAGAAATCCTCAGTAGTCCAGAGCAATGACGGGGAGAGTACCCTGAGAATTCACTGGTTCCAAAGGAGGAGGCACAGGGGGAAGGGGGCATTAATCCTTAGAGGAAGCTTTCTTCCTCACTTGTGAAAAGCCCCTGGAAACCCAGGAACCAGAACCAAAATCTCCTGCCCCCGAAAGTTTGCAACCCAAGGAACAGAAGGCCGGAAGGAGAAATAAAGGACCTAAAAAGACCCATTTTGGGGAGGAGGTTAGTGTCCTCCAATTTGAAGGAGAGGGGTCCTCAGAGGGCTCAGGGAAAAGGACCTTCTCCTTCAGGGATGGGGGAACTCCTCCAAAAGAAAAATGGGTCCCGAGAGATCCCAATGAAGACTGGGTAAATGTGGAGACTAAGTTAGAATCACCCACCATTGAACCCCAGAATGATTGCTTGGAAAACCACACTGCCCAACTGCCCAAAAATATTCTGGTGACTGCCTCCAAAAAGGGGGGGGGCTTGGAATCAGAACAGGGGGAGCCCAAAATTCCCCCAATATCCAACTGTCCTATATTTTTTGCAGATTCCCCAGCTCCCCAAAACCATTCTGGGTACTACCTCCAAAAAGGGGGGGTGCGGCCTAGAACCAGAGAAGGAAGATTCTCTAGCTACACAAAGCCATTCTGGGGACTGTCTCCAAAAAAGGGGGGCAGCCCCGAATCAGAAAAGGAGTAGCCTGAGACTCATCGAATCACTGAGTGTGTCATTTCCTGCTCGGATTCCCAAACTACCCAACTCCATTCTGGGGACCGCCTCCTAGAAGGGGGGGCCAGCCCAGAACCAGCACAAGAGGAACCCCAAACCTCACCAACCACTTATGTTGACTGCCTCCAAAAAGGGGGTGGCAGCCCAGAATTAGAAAAAGGGGAGCTCGAAACTCCCCCAATTCAGGTGTGTCAAAATTCTTTGCCAGATTCCACAACTCCAACCCCGACTCTTGACCCAACTATCCCGGTGTCAGAATCAGAAATAAGTAAATTGACCATCCAGTTTACCAAGAACGCCCATTACCTTTGCCCATTGGAGGATAAAGAAGGTAGCTTTTATGCCTCCATCCAAGTGCAAGGGCAATGTGCAATTCCAGCACTGGTGGACACTGGATCCCAAGCAACTTTGCTGTCAAAGAGAATCTTTGAGCAGTTAAATTCAGGAAGGGGGGAAAGATACCAGATCCCTCTTCCAGGACAACTCCAGAACTTTGAGGGGAAGGAAATTCCTGTTGAGGGGTCCGCAGAGCTGGAAATGAAAATTGGGCGTACAGGATGAAGCACCTGGTCATAGTCGTGGTGCCAGAGGGAGCCCCCTGTCTATTAGGGAATTACATCCTCTGTAGGTTGTCTCCCCTAATAGACTGTGTGAATAAGGTACTCTGGACCCAGACTCACAGGCCAATCATATTAGAACAGAGTGTCAACCAAGTTAGTCTAAATGGCACATGCCACATGGTTGACCAAAAACCAGACCAAATTAAGTGTTATCTTGAAAATAACCGAAATCCCACACGTTACCATCATAGGTGTGGGACAACAAGTGGGTGATGGGAACTCCTCTCCATTTCTGCAAATCAACCTTCCTTCCAGTCTCAAGAGGATTTCCACACTGGAAGGAGATACCCTGAAATTCTATACTAATTCACAATCATCAAATCCCAATTCCATAACCAAAATTGATATCAAACCAGCACCAAGTGTAGCTGGCATTCTGAAGAGGGGTGAACAGCTCTTCCTCCCGATTCAGTTAAATGACGGGAAGGAGTCTGTTCTCGCTCGAGTTGACTTGAATATCGAAGAAAGCTTCATCATCAAGAAACTCCCAAAAGACCAGACCCTACCTGCCGTAGAGTCAGTGCAGCAATGGGTATGGGGCCTGGAAATGCCCCGCTCCAAACATCTTCTGCTTAGCAGTTGCATGATCAAAATTTCTAGAGATAAGAAAAACATAGTGTACATAGTTGTTGGGTCGTGCGAGGTGTTCCTTCCTCCTTTTTTATGAGCTGTCACCTCCTCGACCAACTCATGATTAATTTGGACCCCAGTCATTGCCAAGCCCGGTCCCAACTGGAGAGTAAATCTCATGTCCTGGCAGTCCTAAAGAAAGCCTCTCAGTCAGCACTAGTGCTATGGTAGGAAATGGGATTTCAGAAATGGAGGAGTGGTCACCATCCCAGGCCTCACCTACATAATCTGCATCCCCAGATGTGACTTGCTGGCTGAAAGACAAGTGGGTCCACATAAAACAGCTAAAGAGTTGCCATCTCATGCATACTTTGTGGCAAATAGAAGAACCTGCAGAAAACCCAGAGGGAGAGAATGATGAAACCTGGGAGAATTTGAAATGGTCATTAGATACATGCGGGTAATGTTGTAGGGGAATAGTGTAATTTGTCACTGAATGCATGCATTTATCCCACTGCTGAAATCTCCATTGGAGCAGTAGTGGGAAAATGTTCATAACTGGTTATGTTCTGATTTTTAGTATTGGCACTAAGTATACCTATTCACCAAGGAGGACCTTTCTCGGGGAACCGGGAGGAAAAACCAAGGAGATCGGAGTGTCGCTCCAGACTGGAAAAGAAAGCTGAAGAGAAGACGGGGTATAGTTCCTATTCCAACCGGAGCCGGCGAGGAGAGCGTGTCACATCAATTGCTGATGGGAGAAGAACCTATACCTGAAGAAACTGTGGTTCTTCTCACGGACAGAAAGAAAAATCCCACAAGCCCGACTTCCCCACGACTGGATGTAAAGCTAAAGTCTGGGGGGTCTTATGTGGGATATTTTGACCCATGCCAATGTGCCCCACTGCCTCACTGCCCCACTTTACAAAAGGGGAAAGAAACAGCCAAAAATGAATGCGCAAACTCATGTGCATGCAAAAATCTGAAAAACTGTGTTGGTCACAATCAAAAAGGCTGCACTGTCACAGGTTTCCCCCCTTCTCACCTGTCTGTGTTGTTTGTTCGAGTTCTTCGATGAAGTCTTCTTTTGCACTGTTCGGGTCTTGCATAACCCTGTGCGTGGGTCCTCGGGTTCCAGTGTGCGGTTCGAGTACTGTCTCCAGGGAGCGTTTCGATGTCTGTGAAAAAAGTCCAGGAAATGGCTAGTAGCACACTCGGAAGGCGAGTGAGAAGTTAATCCAGGAATGCAAGGTGAGGACAAAAAGGGGAGGATGAAGGAGGAGGACATTTAGGGGACCGGTAACCAGGAATCAGTGAAAATCGCAGTACGAACTATGGCAGCACACGTCTGACTACTGCAAGCAGTAGCGTTGAGACGCTTAGGGCAGCGGGGGCATGTCTGCTTTGTAGAACGCAGATCATACAACGCAGAGACTTGCAAACAGCGTTTCACGTTCAGCGGCCATGATGGGAGTACTGCTGAGTTCAGTCCCCTATGGGTCAGGGCCACGAAGTCAAGAAGGGACGCGTCCAGTGGTTCATGACAGCATGCCTCCTCCGAAACCCAGTTCCTCCGGGTTTACCCGGGTGTATAAGGTGGTACCTTCAGAGTAGTCTGGGGGCATTTATGTTTGATACTGGTTCCCAGGTGTGTTTACTGGGAGGGTACCCTTTCCACTCGACCAGATACTGTAGCTGACCACGTCTGTACCTGGAGTTACATATTCTGGACACTTCGTATTCTAATTGATCATTGACAACCACAGTGGTAGATCTTGGAGCAGTCCAGGAGGACTGGACGAATGGTTTCAACAGAGAAGTGTGAAAAACTGGGTGGATCCTCTTCCAGGATTCTGGTAGTTTGAGTCAGAAGGCCACTGGGTTAACGATTTCCTTTATGGAAAAAGGTCCATAGTACCAGGGAGCCAATTTATTTGGTCGTAAGTGTCAAGGCAGTATTTCAAAGATAGCCAGACCTTATCACCCACTGCGTATGAGGACCCTGGTCTTCTTTTGGAATCCGCATAATGCTTGGTTTTTGTTCGGGCCTTTTCAAGGTGTTCTTTGGCTTCTCTGTATACGTTGATGAGGGTTTCAATCCAGGAGTCAACTGTAGGAACTGGGGTATGATGTGGGAGTATGGATGGTAGAACCGAAGGGTGGAATCCTTGGCTACAGAAAAAGGGGCTGGTTTTGACAGCCGAGTGGTCAGAATTATTGTATGTGAATTCAGCCACGGGTATTAGAAGTGACCAATCGTTCTGGACCTTGGTGGCAAAACAGCGAACATATTGCTCCAGGGTTTGGTTCACGCGTTCAGTAGCTCCATTGGTCTGTGGATGATAACCTGAGGAGAGGGCACGTTGGAGTCCTAGTATACGACATAAGTGTTTCCAGAACTGAGATATGTACCGAGGTCCTCTGTCAGATATGATCTTGGAGGGTAGTCATTGAAGTCAGAATATGTGTTCCAAGAAGATTCCAGCGAGTTCAGAGGAAGATGGTAGTTTATATAAGGGTGTGAAATGAGCCATGTGAGTGAATAAATCAATGGTAACCATGATAGTTGGGTATCCCCTGGAAGGTGGTAATTCCACAATAAAGTCTGTAGCGATGAATTCCCAAGGTCTTGTTGGCAGCGCTGGTTAGAGCAGGAGACCCGCCGGTTTCTTGTTATCATGCTTATTTTGAGTGCAGACTGCACAGGTATGGATGTAATGCTGGACGTCATCTTTCATTTTCGGCCACCAAAACTGTCTTTGTATTAAATGGAGAGTGTTGGTCATGCCACGGTCTCCTGAATGAAGGGTGTCATGACATAGGCTTGTGATCCTTTGTCGCTGTCTCTGTGTGGGGATGACCAGACCATTATCCTTGAACAAATATCCATCCTTTGTTTTGAGATTCCATCGATTCTTCCCAGTAAACTCCTTCCAGATCCAAGAGGACTGGGTTTGAATCTGAATGTCTTCCAGGAGACTGATTGCTTGGGCAACAATTATTGTATGGGGAAACATATTTGGGAAGGATCGGTCTTCAAGAATTTCGTAGTCGGGACTTCGGGATAAGGTGTCAGCAATTATATTGTGTGTTCCAGGGACATGATGGATTTGAAACTGGTACTGGGCAAAGAAGAAGGCCCAACAGGCTTGACGACTGTTCCTACATTCCAGGGATTGCAGAACTTGAAGATTCCGATTGTCCGTGCAGACCTGAACAGGATGTTTCGCTCCCAGGAGTAGAATACGCCAATCTGTGAAGGCTTAATGGATGGCTAATAGTTCTTTTTCCAGAACAGAAAAGTGGGTTTCGCTAAGAGTCAGGGTGCGCGAAAGATAGGCGATGGGGTGTTCTAATTTGTTATCAACTTCCTGTTTTAGCACTGCCCCGATGGCGTAGTTAAAGGCATCTGTTTACACTAGGAAGGGTCGATCAATGTCAGGTTGTGCCAAGATGGGGGCTTGTGTAAACTCCGACTTCAATCGTTGAAATGCCTCTCTTGGACTGCTGTCCAGTGAAAGGGAGTATCCTTCTTCAATAATGTAATGATCAGTTGTACTATCTCCGAAAAGGAAGGTATGAATTTTCGGTAGAAGTTGGCAAGCCCCAGGAAGGATTGAATCTGTTTCACAGTAGTTGGAACAGGCCAGGATAGAATGGAGTTTACTTTCGAGTGATCCATTCCAATTCCTTCTGGGCTAAAGACAAATCCGAGATAGTGAACAGTAGACACATGGAAAAGGCATTTCTCAGAATTAGCCAGGAGTTTCTGTTCACGTAGACGCTGTAAGACTGCTTTAACATGTTCTTCATGCTTCAGATGGTCCTTGGAGTATATCAGTATATCGTCCAGGTAAACTATGACGAAGAGGAACAGCATATCGGAGAACACCCGGTCCATAAAATGTTGAAAGACCGCTGGGGCATTGGCGAGTCCGAAGGGCATAACCAAGTATTCAAAATGACCAAAGGGTGTTCTAAAGGCTGTTTTCCATTCGTGACTTTCCTTTATACGGATCAGGCACCTCTGAGATCTAATTTCATGAACACTACATTTCCTCTCACCGCTTCCAGGATATCCAAGATCAAGGGCAAAGGGTAGCGGTCCTTGAGGGTGAATTGATTCAGACCACGATAATCAAGGCAAGGCCTAAGCTCCTTGGTATCTTTCTTGGGAACAAAAAACAATGAAGCTCCTGCCAGTGATTTGGATGGTCGTATAGTGCCATTTTCCAGGTTGGTATCCAAGTATTCTTGGAGGGCTCTTCACTCTGTGTCTGATAGAATGACCATCCTTCCAAAGGGAATCACTGCTGAGGTTTCAGTATCAATAGCGCAGTCTTCAGGTCTGTGAGGGGGTAGGGCCTGAACTATGGCAGTTGAGAACACATCAGTGTAATCCTGACAGGCACTGGGAACATGGATGATATTTGAGACTGTGAATGGGCCTTGCTGGTCTGTTCGCGTATCTTCAGAGGATCTTCTTCCAGGCATAGACAGTGGGACATACAGTGCTCTGAACAAAGAAACAAGGATCCTGCTGCCCAGTTGATGTAGGTGTTGTGCTTCTGTAACCAGGGCATACCCAGTACCATTGTATAATGGACAGATCCTATGATGTCAAATTTGATCCTCTCTTTATGGTGGTTTATAGACAGCAGGATCTCTTTGGTTTGCAGGGTTATGGGTCCGGAAGACAGAGGTCTTTCATCGATAGCCTCTACAGGTTGCATGCTGTCTCGTGTTTCATATGGAATGTGGTGGGTAGTGACCCAATCATGAGCTATGAATATCCCCATGGCCCCACAATCCACTAATGCCAGAACGGGATAAGCTTCTTTCTTGGAAGGTGATAGAAAGGCCTGCAAAATCACAAGATTGTTTTGTCCAGGAGAGTTCAAGGATGGAATAGATGTGGTGCAAACATCTCTCTCCCGAAGCTGCGCTCCTTCTAGGATTGGGAGCGGGCGTTTCCCGAACACTGTGGAGGGGCTAAAGGACATTGTCTCACAAGATGTTTATCAGAGACACAGTACATGAACAGCCCTGTGTAAATCCGTTGCATCCTTTCGTGCGGAGTTACGGGTCAGCGGAAGGCTCCTAGTTGCATGGGTTCTGGGTCTCTGGTCGGGGAAGGAGCGGGCTCAGGTCTAGAGGAAGGTTCTGTAGAGGTCTTTTGGTAGGGCATTTTAGTCTTCTTCTTTTCCGCCTTCCATTCCTGGATACGAAAGTCTATTTGTAAAGAGAGGTCCATGAGAGCCTGGAAGGAACCTGGATGAGCTACCCTGGCTAGCTCGCCCTTTATCTCTTAATTCAGCCCTTTTCAAAAGAGGGTAAAACAGGCCTCAGAGGACCAGTCTGCTCCCTTAGCCAGTTGCTTAAAGCGTGTTACAAAGGTAAGCATATCCTGGGATCCTTGTTGGAAGTCCAATAAGCGTTCTTGGGCACTGTAAACCTGTTCTGGGCGGTCAAACATGGTCTTTAGTGCCCGTACAAAACCATCTTAGTCATCCAGGAGGGCATCACTCGAATTAACTAAGGGCGTTGCCCAAGTTAATGCATTCCCGGAAAGATGTGAAATCATAAAGCCCACCTTTGCCCTGGGGGTGGAGAAGTAGTAGGGCTTAAAGGTAAAGTGCACTAAACACGAATCGAGGAAGCCACAAAGGTTCTTTGATGAGCCATCATATTTATCCACCACTCTGCCCAGCAACAAACTTTCCTTGGTCGCGGCATCACGTGACAGGACTAGTTGTTTCAATGCAGCATTCTCGGCCTTAAGATTCAGAACTTCTGTTGTTAACTCCTGCATGCGCGCATGAGGTCTTGAACTGCAGCCTCCATGTCTGTAACTGTATCAGTTTGTTGGCGTCTCAATCTGTCACAGGTTTCCCCCGTTCTCACCTGTCTGTGTTGTTTGTTCGAGTTTTTTGATGAAGTCTTCTTTCGCACCGTTCGGGTCTTGCATAACCATGTGCGTGGATCCTCAGGTTGCAGCGTGCGGTTTGAGTCCCGTCTCCAGGGAGCGTTCAGATGTTTGGGAAAAAAGTCCAGGAAATGGAGAGGAGCGCACACGGAAGGTGAGTGCGTAGGAAATCCAGGAATGCAAGGTGAGGACAAAAAGAGGAGGATGAACGAGGAGGAAATTTAGGGGACCGGGAACCAGGAATCAGTGGAAATCGCACACGTCTGACTACTGCAAGCGCTAGCGTTGAGGCGCACAGGGATGTGGTGGCGTGTCTGCTTTGTAGAATGCAGAGCGTACAACGCGGAGACTGGCAAACAGCATTTCACGTTCAGCTGCCATGTTAGGAGTACTGCTGAGTTCAGTTCCATATGGGTCAGGGAACACAAAGTCCAGAAGGGACGCGTCCGGTGGTTCATGACATGCACACCCCTGCCACACAGTCAAAGTAGGGGTGAAAACAGAATTCTGACTGCAGGAGCATGCCAGTGGGCTCTGCTCCAATCAACAAGAATCAAGGCCTCAGAATTGGGATAAAAAACGAAACTGCCTTTTAAAATGCAGCTTTGCTATGTTCAAAGTGCTGTTTTGGTGCTTGATTCATTCATTTTCCAGTGAATCATTGAAATTAAAAAGGGTTATAGATAATCCAGGTGGCTGAGAGGAGCTGGACCTCACTGACTGACAGCAGCTAAAAAATACATTTCATAAATAAGGCAGCCCAGCAACATTGTTTTCAGTTCTACAGGAAAAAATGTGGCTAAAAATGGCAACATGTAAACATTTCAGCTGTGCAGAGAGAACTCCAAGCAAAGGCTGGATACATACATCCACACTGCAAACAAATCCCAGCACTCCAGGACAGAAATAATGCTGAAAAAAATGTGTGCGCTGCAGAGAAAAATCATCTAATGTAAAAGACTTAGTTTAAATGTGTTCATGAAGAAAGTGCAAAATCGCCTGTTTAAAAGCATGTTTTTGTTTAAAGGTTTAATTCTTGAATAAAAGACAAATGATTGCTAATGTCAAAATACACCAATAACCATGTGCATTTCATATCTTTAATGAAAGACGTAGGTAATTTAAAGTCAAAACCCAGTCTTGAGTTAATTAAAATATTTAATTCTGGGCTGACAGCCTCAGCCTAGGAATGGTTGACACCTCGCGTCTGATAGGAAAAGACTAATTGCTGCTGGAAGGTCCTTGCATACTCAGAACAAAGAACTCATTAGACATTTGTCTGTGGCCCAGCTAAAGACAATGGTAGGTTGAACACCCATCCCTACAAGGGAGGGTCTGGGAGCTTCACTCTCAAGGACGCGGACAACCCACCCTGATCAAAGGAATTTGACAGCTGGTGCCAGTGAAAGACAAGTTTAAATGCCTATTTGTAATTAAGCTTTAAAAACCTTTAACTTTCCCACATGAAGGAGGACAAATCTAAAAGTTGGTAGTTGTAAATCTAATTGTATGCTCTTTCTGTGAAGATGTGATTGAACCCTGTACTTCATAAGGAACAAAAGTTAAACAAAAAGAATAATTGTGCCAAAATTCTTAATGCTGCAAATATAATATTGTATACCCGTGTTATAGGGGTCATAGCACAGATATGTACTGAATTAGGAATTGTTAGGCCAAACCTTTATGATTAAAATTGACAAAATTCCACAGAACGAAAAAGCTCTCACTGACACGGGAGTTAGAGGTAAAGGTAACCCCCAAAATATGTAATATATGTGTTAGATTTTATTAGAGGGCATAATTATAGAAATTTGTATTTATGGGAAAGTTAAATTGTGGTTCAAATAATTGTGGGAGTTTCCATGTCACATCATAAAATATGACATCTCTTTCTATCTTTCAACCAGAAAAAGGCAAGTGCATTTGACCACTCACAGCCGTGGGGGTGTGGATTGAAATTCTGCCCTTACCATAAACTGAGTGATGTCACTTGGCATGATAAATAAGGTAACTTCACCACACACAGGCACACACTGATTCCTGACTACATCCTGATTTCCGCCTGACGCCCAGTTTCTGACTTCTGCATCCTATTCTAGAACTTTTCATCTTGTCCTGATTCCAGACTTTGCAAAACCAAGGCCATCAGCATTTGCTGAACTCTTTTCAACTTGGCCCAAATCCTGAAACCATCCCAAAAAACTTCAGGCAAATAATTCTGATCCAGTCTGGCTTGCTACCATTCATGCTTGCCTGCTGAAACTCGCCATCCCGCTAATCTACAGTGTCCAGTGACCAGAAGGGACAATCCAATCCAATCTGAGGTGCAGTCCAATTGACCAGACCTACCCAGCTGACCATCCCGCCAGATGTGCCCTTCTGTCTGTAGACCTGATCTGTGATGACCAGCACCTGACGGTCCAATCTTAATTTACAGTGGACTGTAAGTATAAACAGGAATCATAGTAACCCATAGTATATTTGCCTTGTTTTACCCCAATCTCAAGCCATCCTCTTTTTAACTTAAGAACTTGTAATAGTAATACTTTCTTTAAAATCCTTTTGTCTTGTGAAAATCCCAAAAACCTTAAAATCATACCGCGGGTAATCTGACTGTGTCCTCCAAGGCGGACACGGAGGTGCTGGGTTTGGTTTCCGTGGACCACGCTTGAGTTTACTGTGTTTCAAACTGGTAACCAGCCTGAATACCCTAGTTTAGAGCATAATTGCCATTTTAAAAACTGATTTTTGTTTTCATTTTGCGTCTTTATTTTCAAAAACACCTCTCATTCAAACTTGCTTAACTTTTTCAGTTGTATAGCTAGAGACTTAATTACAACTCTCACTTAAACCTTTAGCTACATCCACAACAAATTAATTATTAAAAATTGCAGTGACATTTAGGTGGGAATTCGCATTTTTACAAAAGTTTCACCCGTGTACATTCCAATTCAAAGTATTTCCTAAACATCTATTCTGATTTAAAGTATGTAGTGTTGCTCATATGGTAGCTTATGTTTGTTAGGCCTGTTTAGTGTTGTTCTCATAGGAATTTACATCAATTTAAGGATTTTTGCACACTTTACATTGTTTCACAAAGCCATTTTCAACTGTCATTTTAAAAAGTGTAACATTTCCCAAATAGCTTTTCTCTCTTTTTTGGGGAGGGAAGATTATATTCAAACACTGTACTCTATTCTTTTATTCCTGAATACCTGCTGCTTACGTACAGCTGTGTAGAATTACTCATTTATGAATTAAGAACTTTGCAGTGGAAAACCTTAACCTAAGCGCTATCTTTTCAGAAGCCTAAACTGTTCTTTTCCCTGTGTGTGTTTTATCTTTTGTATTGCTACAAGGGAATTCAATTGTCTTACTTTCTGAATTGTTTGGTCACCATATTGCTGCCCCATATATAAAAACTTTGTTTGCTTTGAATTTTAAATTAATAAATAAATATTTACCTTTACCAACCAGCCTGATTCCTTGTCCAGTGTGACATGGGGTGGATTTTGAGAAGGGTGTGATATGAGTGGTATATCACTCAGGATATTGAACCTATAGACACAATAAATAAGTATTTAATTAGTTCATTGCATGCTAGATGTGACCAGGGTGTATTGCCTGATTGAAATCCTTAACAGGTCTGTAGCCCGCCACATGGTCTGCAAGGATGTTTTAGAGCTCCACTGCCCTACAGGAGTGCCCCTCTTGTTGCCCGCAGCATATGTGACAAATGCTGCACATGAAATTACCCTACGTACTTGATGGAAGGGCAGTACACTGTCCACTTGTCCCTTGTGCTTTCTTTTCAGTTGTCGTCACATGCAGTACAAACACTTAATGCTACGCCATTAGTCTTAAGGGTTGCGTTCAAAGCGATGCATACATTGTGGAATACATGAATGTTTACAACAATGCGAAACACAGCTTCATTACGTGGAGCAGGAAGCCATTTATTCTGTGTGACCTATGCAGCTACAGTACTTTTCTAACCACCACTAAGATTGTTTGTGCTCTGCATATTCTGCTGTTTGCTTACTTGCCTTTACATGCACTAGTATGTGCGTGACCAAGGCACAACAGCTTTGCCATTTTGCAGATTGACTTCAAACACTTCAAACAGTGGATGTCAATTTTTCCGAACTGTACCTAAAGGCTTAAAACATTGAATGCTTCTAAAAAATAAAAGAATACAGCTTTTTTAAACACACTCCACTACCTCTTGCCTCAACTTCATTTATGTGCATGCATCCTGAGACACAACACCGAGCACATGGTGTGTGGGGGCAGCTTCAAAAGGAAGAGCCTGCTGCTGATCAGCGTTTCATCTGTAAGTTAAAATGGAAAGCCAGAGCAGGAAATAAGGGTTATCATTATTATTATTATTATTATTATTATAAAAACATGAAAAGATAGAGCACTATGAGATGTGAAGCATATGTTAAATAATTCCAGCAATGCTCATCCTCAAAGGGTGTTGCTTCGACATCTCAAACTGGAATGGTCAAACAGCAGTTTTTTTCAAAGCAACAACTCTACTGCTTTATGACACTTAGACAAAGCATGTCACTTTTTCATCAGTACACTTTAAAAAAAACATGTCTGAATGAAATAAGGACTGTAATTATTAAATGTGTTTGACTTTTCGTATCACTAGACGCACATTGTAAAATATATAATTTGTCTGTCGATGTTATCAAGGTATTTTTCATAAAGACTGAGCCCTCTTTAACAATAATATATTTGCAAATAAATCAGTATACTATAATTTAGTGGTCCCAACTACCTGTAACTTTGATTTGAAGTTTGGTCAACTGACACTGAAAATCAAAACAACTGGTGAGTGCTCAATGTATGTTTGGTGGCGCATTTCATAGTTTTCTACTATAGCTATCATTGATTAAGGTTATTTTATGCGCAAGGCTTTGTCCACTTAACCATTCTTGGAAATTAAATTTCATTGTGTACATCATCCAACGAAGCATCATAAGTATTTTTGATTCAAGGTGGGTTCTTGTCATGACCATTTCAAAGTAGTTCTTTTGTAATAATGTCAAGAAAAAGAGTGCTCACAATGGTGTTATCGGTAGTGCCAGCACACCTATGGCAAAAAGCAGCAGTACATATCTACGCACATGTTGAACATTGTCACGTACTGCGATGTACACACAATGACGTGTTTCAAATGTGACAGTATCCTGGATTCACAATCAATGTGAACAAATCAAGTCTAATCCTAACACAGAACAGTAAAGTCGTGTGAGCAATGTTGAACTGTCAGCAAACAGTGATTGATCTTTCATGCACTGGAGATGTTACAGGTCTTTGTGGCACCAGTTGTCCTTTACGTGATATCTTCCCAAATTGTGCTTCACAAAATGTCATGCTTTTCTGGGCAGGTTTCCCTCCGCCCCCACCTCCTGTGTGATTCCTGTAGGATTTCCCGATGGGGAAACCTAACTGTATTTCTCGTGGCGGGGTTTGAGGGCCACTGTCCACTTGCCAGGCCAGAAGACTCAAGAGGGAAGTTTGGTTAGGTAATCAGAGGCGATGAGGAAAAAGCCTACAGTTATGAAGTGCTTTAAGAGACCTCCGGCTTAATTACAAGCCTGAGAGTCGAGAAATAACGGTGCTGTTAGCAAAGTACCAGCACCCTTTCTGCACCGCCATACTACAAGAATGTCTGCAGGGGCCGGGGGTCCTGGCAAGTGTGACCTGCTGGGAGCACCGGCCCCTGCAGGCATGGTTTTCACAGAAGCACTGGCACTGTTAGCAACAGTGCCAGTGCTTCTGTGTCCCCCGTACTATGGGGAATGGGAACTTACAGTTCCCACCGCCTGACATCCCAGGCTGCCGGGATGTAATATCAGGCAGCGGAAACAGTGTTACGATGTCAGCGGCAACACACTTGTAGCATCGGCAGATTACTGCCGACCTCGTAATGAGGCCCCTAGTTTCTTTCTCCTTATTTGCTGTTGGGTTAGGATTGAACAACACAGACTCACAAATCAGTGGCTCTGGAGATGTTTTGGGGTGTCTATGATGCATTAAGGAGAGTGTGGAGTGTTTTGGAGGAGTACGTTATAAAGGTGTTAATGTTGTTCGTGATCCACATAGAATCACCTTTCGTCTTTTTGGATGTATTCTTTAGACTCCGTTTCTGATCCTCGCTTTTTATACTTTCTCTCTTTTAAAAAAAAGTAAATTAAGTTCTTCATACAAATGTGTTATCCTCTTTGTGTCACCTCAAGCATTTAACACACATACGGTGTTTCATAACCCCTTTCTTTTCCTGTGTTTATAGAAAAACATTTTATTCTGAACCCGAAAATGTGTGTGTGCTCAGTCACATGTGTGTTTGGGAAATCTTTTTCCCATTATATTAGTCTGGGAGAATCCATGTGTTTGTTGTTGTCAATCATTTTGTGCTTTTGCACATTGACACCTTAGGCAAAAGCACATTTAGGGGCACATTATCCACAACCTTTTTTCTCTATGTTGACGCAGAGTGGGGGCCCACAGAGCAGGGCAGACAGCGGTTGAGATCAAGCTTGAGAAAGGGAAGACTGTGTAGAGCAGGGGAAGACGGTGATTGAGGAGGAAACAGTGATTGAGGAAGCGAGATTGTGGCTGAGAAAGTGGTAATGGTTGTTTTGGGGGATAATGTGGCTACACATTCTGAGATGGTTATGGTGTCAGCAGAGTCACACAAGAGTACGTGTTGGAAAAGAGACGGCAATCCAGGAACTACACAGAGAGGTAGCCACAGCTCTGCAGAGAGGGGTAGGCCAAAGAGAGATTGGGGGGAGGTTGTTGTTCAGAAGAATGAAGAGCACCAACAGAGTACCCCAGCAGATAACCTCGGAGGAGGAGACTGGACAATTGCACCATTGCCTAGTTGGGTGGTTGGGCCATAGTGGGCTCAGTTTTTCCTTTGGGAATGAATTTAGGATCAGAAGACACTCCCTACCCGTGAGACCATCACACAAATTATGATGTGTGTGGGACTACTTCAGCTTGCAGTCGGGTATTTCTGTCAGGGGAGGCAGGCAGTGTAATATGATACATCTACCAGGGAACAATTTATTGTGTTAACCAAAATCATTGTTCTTTGGACCCCTCCACACTATCTGTAGCAAAATCATGTTTTGGAAAATCTCAGTATGATCACTTTACCACACTAGAAGGCAGACTCTTTTTAGCCGTGATAGAATTCAAGTTGTGTTTCCTTTTGGAAAGAACAGGCAAGGCAGAAAGATGACAAATGTAGGCATATACTACATGTACACTGTGACCTCGGTCAGTCTGTGTGAGTGGGATGTCAAGCTAGAGGTGTATGCCATTGAAAAGCACATTATCCTCTCCCACTCTACCCTCTTGTTTGTTACTGGTCAGTAATGTAGTACAAATTAGGACATGGTGCACAGGGAGAGTGGAGAAAATAAAATAGTGACAGCACTAGTTGATAAAGCCAAATAAATTGAGGCACACCCTAACATTTGTTAGCATGGTACTAATATTTAGACAGTGGCTCTATTTATTATTAAAAACACATACATTGTGACAAATCCACCACTGACTACATTGTTGTTGCGAACCAGGCTGAAACAAAAATCAAGCATCTAAAACTATGCAGAGGATGTTGTGTGGTCTGCTGGTTGGTAGAGCCATACAAATTGAAAATGATGGGAAAACTAAAGATGTATTTTGCGATGCACTCAACCACAACGGTCAGAGTCTCCATGACTGTAGCTGGTTTGCACACAGATCCCCAATACCTGAAAAATCTGTTGTTTTGTCTTCCAAGAAATCGTCATAGTGTTTCCTCACAAGAAAGATTGTGTTCCAGCAGGGCTTGTGAAAATCTTTGAATATGAAAGCTTCTCTGGTTTAGCAGTGTGGGAGGGTGGAGCAAATGTGTTCATTGCCTGCAGCTGAGGGTGGATGGTTGCCCTTTTACCCTTTCCTTTCAACAGTTCTGTGGTTGATGCTGTCTCATTCAATCAGACAGGGAAGAGATGCCCCAAAGGGTACCTCACTCCCCCTGTGAGACATTTATTTTGCATAAATGTCAGGTGAGCAGAGGTGCTTGTTGTTTTTCCACCATAAAATACCTCCACACTGTTGTTTTTTTGGAGAGGTAAGATGGGCCCTTAATTCTTCTCCTTCTAGTGGTCTACTTGATGTACTTTACATTGAAGCTGTGTTGGTGCTGATGATCGAGGAATGTGTGCTTTTAATGTGATTCCCCACAAAGATGTAATATGACTAGCTTGTGTTTTTCAGATTCCTTTGGGAAAGACTGTACACCGGTCCACGTGGTGTTTTTAATGCCAGATGCTGTCTACAATGCTGGCACTTGACAAATATGTGTGGTTGTCAATGTCTGCACCCTCTTTAGTCTCCTTCTCGATAAGTTGTATTATCAAACTGAAGGTGTTTGAGTCTCAATTTTTCATCAAGCAATGAAGCGTTATATTTGTCATGTTTTTTCTCTGTCATCTGAAATTACAGGGGAGTGATTTTCAGTTAGAATCACCCACCATTTAACCCCAGAATGATTGCTTGGAGAACCACACTGCCCAAAAATATTCTGGTGGCTGCCTCCAAAAAGGGGGTGGGGGGGCTCAGAATCAGAACAGGTGTAGCCCAAAATTCCCCCAATATCCAACTCTCGATTTCTTTCGCAGATTCCCCAGCTCCCCAAAACCATTCTGGTGACTGCCTCCAAAAAGTGGGGGCGGCCCAGGACCAGAGAAAGAAGATTCTCTAGCTACACAAAGCCATTCTGGGGTCTGTCTCCAAAAAAGGGGGGGCAGCCCCGAATCAGAAAAGGAGGAGCCCGATACTCCTCCAATCACTGAGTGTGAAATTTCCTGTTGGGATTCCCAAACTACCCAACTCCATTCTGGGGACCGCCTCCTAGAAGGGGGGGGCAGCCCAGAACCAGCACAAGAGGAACCCCAAACCTCACCAACCACTTATGTTGACTGCCTCCAAAAAGGAGGTGGCAGCCCAGAATTAGAAAAAGGGGAGCCTGAAACTCCCCAAATAGCGGTGTGTCAAAATTCTTTGCCAGATTCCACAACTCCAACCCCGACTCTTGATCCAACTATCCCGGTGTCAGAATCAGAAATAAGTAATTTGACCATCCAGCTTACCAAGAACACCCATTACCTTTGCCCATTGGAGGAGCAAGAAGGTAGATTCTACGCCTCCATCCAAGTGCAAGGGCAATGTGTAATTCCAGCACTGGTGGACACTGGATCCCAAGCAACTTTGCTGTCAAAGAGAATCTTTGAGCAGCTAAATTCAGGAAGGGGGGAAAGATACCAGATCCCTCTCACCCCTCTTCCACGACAACTCCAGAACTTTGACGGGAAGGAAATTCCTGTTGAGAGGTCCGCAGAGCTGGAAAATAAAATTGGGCGTACAAGATGAAGCACCCGGTCATAGTTGTGGCACCAGAGGAAACCCCCTGTCTATTAGGGAATCACATCCTCCGTAGGTTGTCTCCTCTAATAGACTGTGTGAATAAGGTACTCTGGACCCAGACTCACAGGCCAATCAAATTAAAACAGAGTGCCAACCATGTTAGTCTAAATGGCACATGCCACATGGTTGAACAAAAACCAGACCAAATTTAGTTTTATCTTCAAAATAACAAACTCCCAGATGTTACCATCATAGGTGTGGGACAACAAATGGGTGATGGGAACTCCTCTCCATGTCTGCAAATCAACCTTCCTTCCAGTCTCAAGTGGATTTCCACACTGGAAGGAGATATCCTGAAATTCTATACTAATTCACAATCATAAAATCCCAATTCCATAACCAAAATTGATATTAAACCAGCAGGGGTGAACAGCTCTTCCTCCCGATTCAGTTAAATGACGGGAAGGAGTCTATTCTCGCTCGAGTTGACTTGAATAGCGAAGAAAGCTTCATCAGCGAAGTATTATTCAAGAAACTCCCAAAAGACCAGACCCTAGAGTCCCCGTCGTAGAGTCAGTGCAGCAATGGGTATGGGGCCTGGAAATGCTCCGCTCCAAACATCTTCTGCTTAGCAGTTGCATGATCAAAATTTCTAGAGATAAGAAAAGCATAGTGTACATAGTTGTTGGGTCATGCAAGGTGTTCCTTCCTCCTTTGATATGAGCTGTCACTTCCTCAACCAACTCATGATTAATTTGGACCCCAGTCATTGCCAAGCCCGGTCCCAACTGGAGAGTAAATCTCAGGGTCCTGGCAGTCCTAAAGAAAGCCTCCGAGTCAGCACTAGTGCTACGGTAGGAAATGCAATTCCAGAAATGGAGGAGAGGTCACCATCCCAGCCCTCACCTACAGAATCTGCATCCCCAGATGTGACTTGATGGCTGAAAGACAAGTGGGTCCACATAAACAAGCTAAAGAGCTGACATCCCATGCATACTTTGTGGCAAATAGAAGAACCTGCAGAAAACCCAGAGGGAGAGAATGATGAAACCTAGGAGAATTTGAAATGGTCATTAAATACATGCAGGGAATGTTGCAGGGGAATAGTGTAATTTGTCAATGAGTGCATGCATCTATCCCACTGCTGAAATCTCCATTGGAGCAGTAGTGGGAAAATGTTCATAACTGGTTATGTTCTGATTTTTAGCATTGGCACTAAGTATACCTATTCACCAAGGAGGACCTCCTCGGGAACCCGGGAGGAAAAACCAAAGAGATCGGAGTGTCGCTCCACACTGGAAAAGAAAGCTGGAGAGAAGACAGGGTATCGTTCCTATTCCAACCAGAGCCGGCGAGGAGAGCGTGTCGCATCAATTGCTGAAGGGAGAAGAACCTACACCTGAAGAAACCGGGGTTCTTCACATGGACAGAAAGAAAAATCCCATGTGCCTGACTTCCCCACGACTGGAAGTAAAGCCAAAATCTGGGGGGGGGCTTATGTGGGATATTTTGACCCATGTCAAGTGCCCCACTGCCGCACTTTACAAATTGCGAAAGAAACAGCCAAAAATGAATGCGCAAACCCCTGTGCATGCAAAAATCTGAAAAACTGTGTGTGGTTCACAATGCCAAAAAAGCTGCACACCCCTGCCACACAGTCAAAGTGGTGGTGATAACAAAATTCTCACTGCAGGAGCAAACAGTGGGCTCTGTTCCAATCAACATGAAGCAAGGCCGCAGAATTGGGTTAAAAAACGAAAATGCCTTTTAAAATGCAGCTTTGAAACCTTCAAAGTGCTGTTTTGGCACTTGATTCATTCATTTTCCAGTGAATCATTGAAATTAACAAGGGTTGTAGATAATCCAGGTGGCTGAGAGGAGCTGGGCCTCA
Organism: Ambystoma mexicanum; assembly: GCF_040938575.1. Lineage (NCBI taxonomy): Eukaryota > Metazoa > Chordata > Amphibia > Caudata > Ambystomatidae > Ambystoma > Ambystoma mexicanum. The sequence goes on from NC_090941.1 coordinate 262,790,427, forward strand.
CTGACTGACAGCAGCTAAAAAATGTATTTCATGAATAAGGCAGCCCAGCAACATTGTTTTCAGTTCCACAGGAAAAATGTGGCTAAAAATGGCAACATGTAACAATTTCAGCTGTGCACAGAGAACTCCAAGCAAAGGCTGGATACATACATCCACACTGCAAACAAATCCCAGCACTCAAGGACAGAAATAATGCTGAATAAAATGTGTGCGCTGCAGAGGAAAATCATCTAATGTAAAAGACTTAGTTTAAATGTGTTTTTCATGAAGAAAGTGCAAAATCGCCTGTTTAAAAGCATGTTTTGGTTTAAAGGTTTAATTCTTGAATAAAAGTCAAAAGATTGCTAATGTCAAAATACACTGATAACTGTGTGCATTTCATATGTTTAATGAAAGATGTAGGTAACTTAAAGTCAAAACCCAGTCTTGAGTTAATTAAAATATTTAATTCTGAGCTGACAGCCTCAGCCTAGGAATGGTTGACACCTCACCACTGACACGAAAAGACTAATTGCTGCTGGAAGGTTCTTGCATACTCAGAACAAAGAACTCATTAGACATTCGCCTGTGGCACAGCCAAAGACAATGGCAGGTTGAACACTCATCCCTACAAGGGAGAGGCTAGGAGCTTCACTCTCAAGGAAGAGGACAACCCACCCTGATCAAAGGAATATGATAGCTGGTGCCAGTGAAAGACAAGTTTAAATGCCTATTTGTAATTAAGCTTTAAAAACCTTTAACTTTGCCACATGAAGGAGGACACATCTAAAAGCTGGTAGTTGTAAATCTAATTGTATGCTCTTTCTGTGAAGATGTGATTGAACCCTGCACTTCATAAGGAACAAAAGTTACACAAAAATAATAATTGTGCCAAAACTATTAATGCTGCAAATATAATATTGTATACCCGTGTTATTGGGGTGATTGCACAGATATGTACTGAATTAGGAATTGTTAGGCCAAACCTTTATGATTAAAATTGACAAAATTCCACAGAACGAAAAAGCCAGCTCTCACTGACACGGGAGTTGGAGGTAAAGGTAACCCCCAAAATATGTATTGTATGTGTTCGATTTTATTAGAGAGCATAATTATAGAAATGTGTATATATATGAGAAAGTAAAATTGTGGTTCAAATAATTGTGGGAGTTCCCAAGTCACATCATAAAATATGACAGCTCTTTCCATCTTCCAACCAGAAAAAGGCAAGTGCATTTGACCACTCACAGCCGTGGGGGTGTGGATTTTAATTCTGCCCCTACCATAAACTGAGTGATGTCACTTGGCATGATAAATAAGGTAACTTCACCACACACAGGCACACACTGATTCCTGACTACATCCCGATTTCCGTGTGACGCCCTGTTTCTGACTTCTGCATCCTATTCCAGAACTTTTCATCTTGTCTTGATTCCAGACTTTGCAAAAGCAAGACCATCAGCATTTGCTGAACTCTTTTCAGCTAGGCCCAAATCCTGAAACCATCCTAAAAAACTTCAGGGACATAATTCTGATCAAGTCTGGCTTGCTACCATTCATGCTTGCTTGCTGAAACTCGCCATCCCGCTAATCTACAGTGTCCAGTGACCAGAAGGGCCAATCCAATCCAATCCAATCTGAGGTGCAGTCCAATTGACCAGACCCACCCAGCTGACCATCCCGCCAGAAGTGCCCTGCTGTCTGTAGACCTAATCTGTGATGACCAGCACCTGACGGTCCAAACTTAATTTACAGTGGACTGTAAGTATAAACAGGAATCATAGTAACCCATAGTATATTTGCCTTGTCTTACCCCAATCTCAACCCATCCTCTTTTTAACTTAAGAACTAGTAATAATTTCTTTAAAATCCTTTTGTCTTGTGAAAATTTCAAAACTTTAAAATCATCCCATGGGTAATCTGACTGCATCCTCCAAGGCAGACACAGAGGTGCTGGGGTTGGTTTCTGTGGACCTCTCTTGAGCTTACTGTGTTTCAAACTGGTAACCAGCCTGAATACCCTAGTTTAGAGCATAATTGTAATTGTAAAAAATGATTTCTGTTTTCATTGTGCGTCTTTATTTTCAAAAACACTTCTCATTCAAACTTGCATAACTTGTTCAGTTTTATAGCTAGAGACCTAATTACAACTCTCACTTAAACCTAAGACCTGTAGCTACATCCACAACTAAACTAATTATTAAAAATCACAGTGACATTTAGGTGGGAATTTGGATTTTTCAAAAGTTTCACCCATGTAAATTCCAATTCAAAGTATTTCCTAAACTTCTATTCTAATTTAAAGTGTGTAGTGTTGCTCATATGGTAGCTTATGTTTGTTAGGACCTGTACAATGTTGCTCCCATAGGAATGTACATCAATTTAAGGATTTCTGCACACTTTTCATTGTTTCACAAAGCCATTTTCAACTGTCATTTTAAAAAGTGTAACATTTCACCAAAACGCTTTTCTCTCTTTTTTGGGGAGGGAAGATTATATTCAAACACTGTACTCTATTCTTTTATTCCTGAATACCTGCTGCTTACGTACAGCTGTCTAGAATTGCTCATTTGTGAATTAAGAACTTTGCAGGGCAAAACCTTAACCTAAGCGCTATCTTTTCACAAGCCAAAACTGTTCTTTTCCCTGTGTTTTATCTTCTGTATTGCTACAAGTGAATTCAATTGTCTTACTTTCTGAATTGTTTGGTCACCATATTGCTGCCCCATATATTAAAACTTTGTGTGCTTTGAATTTTTTGAAACATATTTTTATTGGTTTTGGACAAGCAAGTTATACATTATGTCATGTGCAATTAAGGAATTTCAATCCGTGAAGTCTCGCTTGCGAATACAAATTAAAGAAGCAAACATAAAACAGCAACAAAACAATTGGTCAGTACAGAAGGTTTAGCTGTGTGAGGAGGCCAAAGTTCAGTTGGAGTGATCCCCACGAGGCCCCTGATCGGATTCAGAACTCCTGGAGGTGGGGCATGCTACTGGGACCTGCCGGGGGGAGGGGGAGAAGGCCTCCCTTTAGATCCAGGCTTTCGCTGTTTCAACTTTATTTTGCTGGCAGGGGCAGACCTCCCCAGCCGGGCGCCCCCGAATATCCCTCTGTAATTTATTTCAGTCCCATTTGTCCATCCAACGTAGGGAGGGTTGCTGTCGGGCCAGACCTGGGTATGACTGTGCTTAATCCAAGAAGGGGGACATAGTGTGGTAGAATTTGTCTCTATTCCCAAACCTGAGGGCGGTGATTTTTTCCGCCGCTATTATGTCCCAACATTTAGTCCACCACATTTGGACCGAAGGGCCCTCTGGGTTTTTCCAGAGCCTTGCCACTGAAATCTTGGCCGTAGTCAGCAGGTGGGAGCAAAGTTCTGCTCTGTGGCCTGATCGGGGGAATTGGCCTTCGCCGCTCACTCCGAGCAATATGATCCCTGGGTCCCAAGGGATTGCCAATCCTGTGATCTCATTGATTCGCTCTAACAATGCTTTCCAAAACTGCGTCGCCTTGGGGCATGTCCAGAACAGATGGTATAGTGTGCCTTTGTCCGGGCACCCTCTCCAGCATGTTGGTGGGATTGCCGGGTTGCATTTGCTGAGGGATTCTGGAGTCCAGTACCACCTGTAGCATACCTTGAATGCTCCCTCGTTACTGGACACACATTTCGAGCTTCTATTTGCTCTAGTCCAGATCTGGTCCCATTCCTCCGGCTCAATGGGTCTACCAATGTCTCTCTCCCATTTGAGCATGTATGGTTCCTTGTGGGTCATGTCGGTTCTATCTAGGATCTTGTAGAGGGTGGAGATTTTACCCTTGGGGGGAGGTGATGTGAGGGTCTGCTCTAGGGCTGTTAGGTCTCTGCTTCCCAGGTTTTTCATGCTCCTATTTGAGAGCCAATGCCTAAGTTGGGTGTATCTGAACCTCTCATTTTCAGGAACCCTGAATTTCGCCTTGCAGGCCTCGAAGTCCAGAGGATTACCCTCCTCAAAGAAGTCACCAACTTTCTCCAATCCTCCCTCCCTCCATCTCAAGAAGTCCTTGGGGCTGGTGCCCGGCGAAAATTCTGGATTCCCCCAGATCGGGGTGAGTGGGCCTGTAGTACTGCAGACTTTCCATAGCCGCGCCGCCTTCTTCCAGTTCGCCACCGTTATTTTGGTTGCTGAGAGTGGCCCGCTGGCCCGGCTGTCACTGGAGCATTTTATATGTGGTAGTGAGGTTATCGGGACTGGGCTCCAGGCCTCCTCCAGCTCCAGCCAGCAGGGTTTTAGATTGGCCTGTGGCCAGGCGAATGCGGGCGAGAGCTGGGCGACTAGGATATATCTGGCCACATCAAGTGCTGCCAGTCCCCCCACAGCCCGACCCTGCAGCATGAGTTTTCTTGGGATCCGAGGCTGTTTTCCATCCCAGATGTATCTCATGATGTTCCTTTGGAGTTTCTGTACCGCTTGCTCCGGGATAGCCATTGGCAGGGCTGAGCAGTTGTGAAGCAGTCTTGGAATGAGGTTCATTTTCGGAGCCGTAATTCTACCGAACCAGGAGATTTCCTGCTTCTGCCAGCGTTTTAGATCACTTTTGAATTCTTTGAGCAGAGGTGGAAAGTTAGCTTTATATACTTTGTTGGGTGAGCCTGGTAGTTGGACCCCTAGGTATGATAGGTGCTTTTCGGTCCAGGGAATCAGATATTCCTTTGCAATGTCCGAGATCATAGATCGAGGTAGGTTGATACCCAGCGCCAATGATTTGGAAAGGTTCACCTTGAACCCCGAAGCTTCCCCAAATTATTTCAATTCAGACCACAGCGCTTAAATGGATTCCCTGGGCTTGGTTAATGTTAAGAGTACATCATCGGCGTATAAGGCTGCTTTGTATATTTGGACTTTGATCGTCAGGCCTTGGATTGCAGCATTTTGCCGCACTCTGCTTGCGAACGGCTCCATAGGGAGGGCAAAGATCAATGGGGAGAGGGGACACCCTTGTCTTGTGCCTCTCGAAATGTGGATTGTGTCGGATCTGGTTCAGTTAATTCGCAGCCTGGTGGATGGGTGCTGATAGTTTGCTAGTGTCCATTTTATGAATTTGGGGCCGAAGCCAAAGTGCCTTAATGTATTGTGTATGTAGCCCCAGTCTAGCCTGTCAAAAGCTTTATGAGCATCGAGCGAGAGAACCATCAGCTCCTGACCCTTCCTGTTGGCTGATTCGATAACATTTAAGGCTCTTCTAATATTGTCGTGAGTGCTACGGCCGGGGATGAACCCGGTTTGGTCTGGGTGTATGATGTCCGGGAGTAGGGGAGCCAGCCTGTTTGCTAGGGTTTGTGTGCTTTGAATTTTAAATAAATAAATACATATTTATCTTTACCAACCAGCTGATTCCTGGTCCAGTGTGACATGGGGTGGATTTTGAGATGGGTGTGATATGAGTGGTATATCACTCAGAATATTGAACCTATAGACACAATAAATAAGTATTTCATTAGTGCATTGCATGGTAGGCGTGACCGGGTTGTATTGCCTGATTGAAATCCTTAACAGGTCTGTAGCGCCCATACGGTCTGCAAGGATGTTTTAGAGCTCCGCTGCCCTACAGGAGTGCCCCTCTTGTTGCCCGCAGCAGATGTGACTTATGCTGCACATGAAATTACCCTATGTAATTGATGGAAGGGCGGTACACTGTCCACTTGTCCCTTGTGCTTTCATTTCAGTTGTTGTTACATGCAGTACAAACACTTCATGCTACATCATTAGTCTTAAGGGTTGCGTTCACAGAGATGCATACATTGTGGAATACATGAATGTTTACAACAATGCGAAACACAGCTTCATTACGTGGAGCAGGAAGCCATTTATTCTGTGTGACCCATACAGCTACCGCACTTTTCTAACCACCACTAAGATTGTTTGTGCTCTGCATATTCTGCTGTTTGCTTACTTGCCTTTACATGTACTAGTATGTGCGTGACCAAGGCACAACAGCTTTGCCATTTTGCAGAATCACTTCAAACAGTGGATGTCCATTTTTCCAAACTGTACCTAAAGGCTTAAAACATTGAATGCTTCTAAAAATAAAAGAATACAACTTTTTTAAACACACTCCACTACCTCTTGCCTCAACTTCATTTATGTGCATGCATCCTGAAACACAACCCTGAGCACATGGTGTGTGGGGGCAGCTTCAAAAGGAAGAGCCTGCTGCTGATCAGCGTTTCATCAGTAAGTTAAAATGGAAAGCCAGAGCAGGAAATAAGGGTTATCATTATTATTATTATTATTATGAAAGCATGAAAAGACAGAGCACTATGAGATGTGAAACATATGTTAAATAATTCCAGCAATGCTCATCCTCAAAGGGTGTTGCTTCGACATGTCAAACTGGAAGGGTCAAACAGCAGTTTTTTTTTCAAAACAACAACTCTACTGCTTCATGACACTTGGACAAAGCATGTCACTTTTTCATCCGTGCACTTTAAAAAAAACATGTCTGAATGAAATAATAATAACTGTAATTATTAAATGTGTTTGACTTTTCATATCACTAGACGCACATTGTAAAATATATAATTAGTCTGTCGATGTTATCAAGGTATTTTTCATAAAGACTGAGCTCTCTTTAACAATAATAACTTTGCAAATAAATCAGTATACTATAATTTAGTGGTCTCAACTACCTGTAACTTTGATTTGAAGTTCGGTCAACTGACACTGAAAATCAAAACAACTGGTGAGTGCTCAATGTATGTTTGGTGGCGCATTTCATAGTTTTGTACTATAGCTATCATTGATTAAGGTTATTTTATGGGAAGGGCTTTGTCCATTCTTGGAAATTAAATTTCATTGTGTACATCATCCAACGAAGCATCATAAGTATTTTTGATTCAAGGTGGGTTCTTGTCATGACCATTTCAAAGTAGTTCTTTTGTAATAATGTCAAGAAAAACAGTGCTCACAATGGTGTTATTGGTAGTGCCAGCACACCTATGGCAAAAAGCAGCAGTACATATCTACGCACATGTTGTAACATTGTCACGTACTGCGATGTACACACAATGACGTGTTTCAAATGTGACAGTATCCTGGATGCACAATCAATGTGAACAAATCAAGTCTAATCCTAAGACAGAACAGTAAAGTCGTGTGAGCAATGTTGAACTGTCACCAAACAGTGATTGATCTTTCATGCACTGGAGATGTTACAGGTCTTTGTGGCATCAGTTGTCCTTTACGTGATATATTCCCAAATTGTGCTTCACAAAATGTCATGCTTTTCTGGGCAGGTTTGACCCCACCCCCCCACCTCCTATGTGATTCCTGTAGGATTTCCAGATGGGGAAACCCAATTGTATTTCTCTTGTTGAGGTTTGAGGGCCGCTGTCCACTTGCAAGGCCGGAAGACTCAAGAGGGAAGTTTGGTCAGGTAATCAGAGGCGATGAGGAAATAGCCTAAAGATATGAGGGGCTTTAAGAGTCCTAGGGCTTAATTACAAGCCTGACAGTCCAGAAATAACAGTGCTGTTAGCAAAGTACCAGCAACCTTTCCGCAATGCCACACTACAAAAATGTCCGCAGGGGCCGGTGCTCCTGGCAAATGTGACCTGCTGGGAGCACCGGCCCCTGCAGGCATGGTTTTCACAGAAGCACCGTTAGCAACAGTGCCAGTGCTTCTGTGTCCCCAGTACTGTGGGGAATGGGGACCTACAGTTCCCACCGCCTGACATCCCAGGCCACCGGGATGTAGTATTACGGTGGCAACGGGATATCAGGCAGCGAAAACAGTGTTACGATGTCGGCGGCAACCCACTTGTAGCACCGGCAGATTACCGTCGACCTCGTAATGAGGCCCCTTGTTTCTTTCTCCTTCTTTGGCTGTTGAGTTAAGATTGAACAACACAGACTCACAAATCAGTGGCTCTGGAGATGTTTTGGGGTGGCTATGATGCATTAAGGAGAGTGTAGAGTGTTTTGGAGGAGTATGTTAGATAGGTGTTAATGTTGCTCCTGATCCACATTGAATCAGCTTTTGTCTTTTTGTATGTATTCTTTCGACTCCCTTTCTGATCCTTGCTTTTTATAATTACTCCTTTTTAAAAAAATAAAATATGTTCCTCATACAAATGTGTTATTCCCTTTGTGTCACCTCAAGCATTTAACGCACATAGTGTGTTTCATAACACCTTTCTTTTCCTGTGTTTATAGAAAAATATTTTATTCTGAACCCGAAAATGTGCATGTGTGTTCGGTCACCTGTGTGTTTGGGAAATCTGTTTCCCATTATATTAGTCTTGGGAGAATCCATGTGTTTGTCGTTCTCAATAATTCTGTGCTTTTGCACATTGACACCTTAGGCAACAGGTATTTTTTTTTTTTTTAAAGGGGTAGGTGCAGCACATTTAGGGGCACATTATCCACAACCTTTCTTTTATAGGTTGACGCAAAGTGGGGGCCCACAGAGCAGGGCGGACAAGGGTTGAGATGAAGCTTGAGACAGGGAAGACTGTGTAGAGCAAGGGAAGATAGTGATTGGGGAGGAGACAGTGATTGAGGGAGGGATTATGGCTGAGAAAGTGGTAATGGTTGTTTTGGGGGATAATGTGGCTACACATTCTGAGATGGTTATGGTGTCAGCAGAGTCCCACGAGAGTACCTGTTGGAAAAGAGATGGTAATCCAGGAACTACACAGAGAGGTAGCCACAGCTCTGCAGAGAGGGGTAGGCCAAAGAGGAGATTAGGGGGAGGTTGTTGTTCAGAAGACTGAAGAGCACCAACAGAAAAGGGAGTGATAGTCCCCCAGCAGATAACCTAGGAGTAGGAGACTGGACAATTGCACCATTGCCTAGATGGGTGGTTGGGCCATAGTGGGCTCAGTTTTTCCTTTAGGAATGAATTTAGGATCAGAAGACAATCCCCACCTGTGACATCATCACACAAATTATGATGTGTGTGGGACTACTTCAGCTTTCAGTCGGGTATGTCTGTCAGGGGAGGCAGGCAGAGTAATACAAGGGAAAAATGAATTGTGCTAACCAAAATCATTGTTCTTTGGACCCCTCTACACCATCTGTGGCAAAATCATGTGTTGAAGAATCTCAGTATGAACATTGGGCCTCATTCCGAGTCGGGCGGTAAGGGTTAACGGTCACCGGTAACGAGACCGGTGCCGTTAAACCCATACCGCCCTATTCCGAGTTCCCTTTGCGGGTTGGAACTTAACATCTGCTTTTTGCAGGCGTTAAAAATCCAACCCGCAAAGGGACCTTGGAGCTAATTACGGCACCGTAATTTACGGTCGCGTAATTAGCGCCTTCCCCATTCTCATTATGCCCTATGGGGCAAAAATGGGAATGGGGAAGGGCCCATGGTGAATGAGGAATTACCGCCCCCGCCAACCTTGGAATGGGGCGGTAATTCCGCCATTCACCATGGCGGAGTCGGAGTGATAACGGCGTCAACCAAGGCGCTAATAGCGCCTTGGTTAACGCCAGGGTCGGAATGAGGCCCATTGACTAGCATGGTCACTTTACCACATTAGCAGGCAGACTCTTGCTAGCCGTGGTAGAATTCAAGTTGTGTTTTGATTTGGAAAGAACAGGCAAGGCAGAAAGATGACAAATGTATGCATATACTACATGCACACTGTGACCTCAGTCAGTCTGTGAGCGTGGGATGTCAAGCTAGAGGTGGATGCCATTGAAAACCACATTATCCTCTCCCACTCTACCCTCTTGTTGGTTAGTGGTCAGTAATGTAGTACAAATTAGGACATGGTGCGCAGGGAGAGTGGAGAAAAAAAGAAAATAGTGACAGCGCTAGTTGATAAAGCCAAATAAATTGAGGCTCATCCTAACATTTGTTAGCATGGTACTAAGATTTAGACAGTGGTTCTATTTATTAGTAAAAACAAATACATTGTGACAAATCCACCACTGAATACATTGTTGTTGCAAACCAGGCTGAAATAAAAAGCAAGCATCTAACACTATGCAGGGGATGTGGTGTGGTTTGCTGGTTGGTAGAGCCATACAAATTGAAAATGATGGGAAAACTAAAGATGTATTTTTCGATGCACTCAACCACAACTATCAGAATCTCCATGACTGTAGCTGGTTTGAAGATCCTCAATACCTGAAAAATCTGTTGTGTTGTCTTCCAAGAAATCATCAAAGTGTTTCCTCACAAGAAAGATTGTGTTCCAGCAGGGCTTCTGAAAATTTTTGAAAATGAAAACTTCCCTGCTTTAGCAGTGTGGGAGGGTGGAAACAATGTGTTCATTGCCTGCAGCTTAGGGTAGATGGTTGCCTTTTACCCCTTTCCTTTCAACAGTTCTGTGGTTGATGCTGTCTCATTTGATGAGACAGATAAGAGATGCCCCAAAGGGTACCTCACTGCCCTTGTGAGACATTTGTTTTGCATAAACGTCAGGTGCTTGTTGCTTTTCCACCATTAAATACCTACACACTGTTGGTTTTTTGGAGAGTTGAGAAGCCCCCTTAACTCCCCTCCATCTAGTGGTCTACCTGGTTTACTTTACATTGAAGCTGTGTAGGTGCTGATGATTGAGGAATGTGTGCTTTTAATGTGATTCCCCACAAAGATGTAACATGACTAGCTTGTGTTTTTCAGATTCCTTTTGGGAAAGACTGTACACCGGTCCACGTGGAATTTGTAATGCCTGATGCTGTCTACAATGCTGCCACTTGACCAATATGTGTGGTTGTCAATGTCTGCACCCTCTTTAGTCACCTTCTCCATAAGTTGTATTATCAAACTGAAGGTGTTTGAGTCTCAATTTTTCATCAAGTGATGAAGTGTTAGCATTGTCATGTTTTTTCTCTGCCATCTGAAATTAGAGGTGAGTGATTTTCAGGAATCACTTCTTCCTTATCAATCAATTGCTCTCTTTTTTGCTGAGGAGATGTCATAACGTATCTCTCTTGTCCCTGTTTGGTATCATTTCACCTTCCTCCTCCTCCTGAAATTCACCCTCTGGAACCTGATGCATTTACAATGGAACTGCATGCACACTTAAATTCCTTTACAGTCAACCTGATTCATTTGAGATACATAATGCTGTTCCTTGTAGAGTTGTTTGCCTGCCGGCTGACTGGTGTGGCCAGTGCAGAGACTCGTGTATTATTTGATAATCTCCAACATTAAAAATGGCTGCTGCAGTAGATGAAAAATAACTGACAGATTAAACCCCCCGCCCCCAAAACTTAGCCCAGCCTACCATGTTTGGTTCCTGAAATAGATACAGATGTGCATACAATTAACTCTTTCCTTCAAAAATGCATGTGGCGTTCTCAGTGGTTTTGCCTTCTCCCCATCTGCAAAATGCACATGTAATCTCTGTGATTTGGCCTTATTCTCTGCCTATTAAACACATTTGGGGCCCTAAGTGTTCTGTCCTTCTCCTATGCTTAGTTAGATTAGTAAGATTATTACTCAGTGCTTTGGCCTTCCCTTTTGACAAATAAATGCTATCGGCTTCTGAATGATTTGGCTTATGACGAAACCTACAAAATGCATGTTATGTTATCAGTGCATTGGAATTGTTTTGCTCCTAGTAAATATGCATGGGGTTCTCAGTGCTTGGGTTTTCTCCTATGCCTACAAGAACCTCATGGGGGTCTCAGTGCTTTGGGCATCTTGTCCATCTACAAAATGCGATTGGGGCTCAGGGGTTTGGTCTTCTACTCCACCTACAAAATTCACTTGGGTTCTCAGTGCTTTGGCCTTCTCCCCCACCTACACATTGTGCATGGGGCTCTCAGAGCTTTGGCCTTCTCTGTTGCCTACAAACTGCATGCAGTGTTTGCAGTGGTTTTGCCTTCCCCATGCCTTCTCACAAATTTCATATGGTGTTCTGAGTATTTTCGACTTTTCCACTTCCTACCAAGTGCGATACGCAATGACTGGCCTTCTCCTGCACCCAGTAAATCCACATGTGGTTCTCAATGATTTTGCCTTCTTCTATGTTTAGGACATTTAATTGGGGATCTCATTTTTTTCACCATCTCCCCAAACACCAAAATGCAGGTGGGGCTTGAAAGGGGAAGTTCACTCAAATATTGTACTGTCCCGATCATTCTGGTATACATTTTTAAGCATACTGTAATCGATCTTAAGACATTTTCCTATGCATCCTACCTTATTTTTTCTCAATTTTACAAATACGAAAACAATGAGCTGGGCGTGGCCATCTTGTGCTAATCTTATCCGTTGATGCATCGCCCTAAATTCAAGTGCCCTTGCGGCAAGAATACAGATCGCCTGCCTCTCAAACTGACATCACTAGCTAGTCCAAACGATATGCTCCACCTATTTTCATGATGTTTGTGGCCAGCTTAGTCAAACGTTCCCCGTCATCACCCACATCATAATGTTACTTAACGCCGAACCAGGAAGATAAACACACACATCCTCTCACAGCGCGTAACCTTTCTTGCTTGTCACAAATAGGAGAGCAACACATTATTTTTTAAGAAATAATCAATAGTCTGCAATGTAACAAGTGCTTCTATTTTTCAAAGAGCACTCACAAGAGAATATTAAGTCCACAAAATGAACAATGTGTATTTTCGATAAAAGTTATAACGAACATTGCATGCTTCGAATGTTGTTTAAACCTCCTCATGATCCACTGATTAAATAATATCAGGAAGTTCCATTCTCTCAATGTCACATTGACTAACTGCTCCACAGATTGCAGAAATTAAAATTACATTTTCATATGTCCACTTTTCATATATTACATGTTATAGTTTTTGTGGGTGTTCAACACATTGGGCCTCATTACAAGTTGTGCGGAATGCGTTTAACGGCGCCGGTAATGGTGCCGGCGCCATTAAACGCATTCCGCACTATTACGAGGTTCCCTCGCGGGACCCGATGTGGACGTCTGATTTATCCAGACGTCCTTAGCGGGGCCCGCGAGGGAACCAGGGAGCTAACAACGGGCCCTCTTGTAATGGGCCCGTTGTTAGCTCCCTCCCCATTCCCATTGAGCCCTATGGGGGCTTGAATGGGAATGGGGAAGGTATGGGCCGGGTTCCCTGAATGGGGAAATACTGGGCCCTCCATACTCGGAATGGCCCAGTATTTCCCCATTCCCCGGACCCGGACATGGTTTTGGAGGCAGCCATGGTGCCAATAGCGCCATGGCTACCTCCAAAGTCGTAATGAGGCCCACTGTGTCCTTCAAACAGTTGCTGACTTTCGCTCAAGCGAAATAACAACAGCAGCCTGTTTTCAGTGATTGAAGCCAGAGACGGATAGGTTTTGATTTTGTGAAAGAAGGACACAAAAAAAAAGAAAACTGGACAAGACGATGATTCGGGCAAGTGATTCAGAAAACCAAGGACAGTTACAAACAGCTATGTAAAATATGTTTCACGACAGGAATGTAAGGACAATCCAGAAAGGTATGTGTTGCTGCTAGATCGGGGATATATCATCTCTGTAAGAAAATTCAATCGAAACCCTACCTCTCCCTCGTTCCATCACTGTTTCATGGCACAAAGCATACCCTAATACTAGTCTTCTATATACCAACTGGCTATATCATTGTGCTGCTCTTGAATCATTTGTTTGCTTCTTACACTCCTGGCATACATTGCACAGCACTTAATTCATGCATGTCCTTTCATGCTCCCATGCACACTTGAATCATCCCTCTCTCCCATAATGCGAGACAGGGTGACATTGCATGCTCAGACTAAATAGGTCTTCAGTGTGTTCATTATCATGTGAAGTTGCCACACAACACACATGTTGAACATTTGTACAGCTCATTTTAAAACAAAATTCTTTTTTAAAGTGCCGCAAGCCGAAATGGGAACAGAGGTTAGTGAAAAATATTGCCGAAATGGTAAATTACATTCATGCTCCGACTAGGCCTTGTGCCAATAGGCCGTGCTAGTGCAAATGGGATGAAAGGAGGAGCCTATGGGGGTCTGAGTGCAGGAGGAGGGAGTTAAGATATGATATGATATGATATGATAGGTTATTTATAACGCACTTAATACCCAGAGGTTTCTAAGCGCAGACACGGGATTGAACCTGTGTTGCTCCTTGTCGTCTTGCTTCCAAAGTGAGCACATTGCTGCTGAGCTATCCTCCCGAGACAAATGGATTTCTAAACTCTAAACCTGATGGGCTGAAGTTTAGGAGCCCACTGTCGGTTTAGTGAACCAGGGGAACTTTCTGGACAAGCCAGACCAATCTAGGTAGTTTGGCAGGTGGCCAAGACTAAGTCACAGGAGAGGTGATAGTGATCAGAAGCCCACAATGAGAACACACAGTGACGGACAACAAATTACTCTTAAGTGTGTATGAATGAAATCTATACATTTTTTGTCGACCGGACAAATACATACAAGTAAACTTTAGTTATGCAAAAACTGTTGCCACACACAGTTCTCTACTACACAGCATGTATACAATACATTTCCTAATGCGACAAATGAGGAAAACACAGCCACAACCTGTAAAGAGAAGGGTTGGTTAACACACTAGGAGCATTAGAGAATTATTCAGAGTCCTTCCCTAACTTTCTAGTCCAGCCCTAAGAAGTGGGGAGCCTTGTGCTCAACAGTACAGTAGTGCATCAAAGTGCAGGTTTGTGCCGGTGAAGCAAAAAGCGGGTTTTTGGGAATGCTGTAGCAAGTCAGGAAGGGGCTTGAGGCGATGAAGAATTGGTTCCCACTATTCGAGTAGGATGTGCCCTTGGTGGCAGAACAGTTTTCTAAAGGTGAAAATAGATGGGGAGGGCCGTCTAACCCAGTCAACATTGAATACCTTTATGGGATATTCAAACGTAAAAGGGATTGGTTGTGCTTGATCCATGTAGCGAGATGGAGACATGGGGTAGATTTTATGTCTTTGATGACATCCTTTTGACCTCTTTCCATTGCCCTTTCAACAAACATATTGTCAGCGGGATACACCTCCACTTCGTCCATATAAAAAACATATGTTTTATTGGAACAACTTATTGCGTCTGCTAAGGAGAGGCTGTTAGGACCGTTTTTCTGAAGTCCAACTATGGGTTTAGTAAAACCAATCAACTGAGGCAGTACAAGACTCCACTCTTAGTATGAGGCTGTACCGCCTGAGTTTAGGGTATCGTAGACAGAGCAGCCAGGGTTATCTTAGTAGGGAGAGAGAGCTCTAGAATCAGTAGTAATGGTCCAAAGAAACACTGAAACACTATGGGCCTCAATACGAGTGTGCCGGTCCGGTAACAACAGTTCGGCTAAGCCTACCGGCACTGTTGTAACCAGACCAGCACACTCTGAGTCTGGGGGCGGCTGCCTCCCTGCCCGCAGACTTTGACCGAAGCACCAGCACTGTTGCACAAGGTGCCAATGCTTCCGTCCTCCCTATTCCCATTGAGTCCTATGGGACTCAAATGGGAATGGGGAGTAAAATTTTCCGGTGCCTGACTTCACGGACTGCCGGAGCTGTAATGCCCTGGTGTTTCCGTGAAGTCAGGCGCCGGAAAAAAAACACAAGTCTGGCGGCAGCCTGCTGGTTTTACCGCCAGACTTGTAATGAGGCCCTATATATTATGAAAAATAAATGGTTTACTTAAATACAAGTAGGCCAGGATAAATCTTTGGGGAAATAAGTAATATCACATTATATATAACTACATTTAAGAAACCACAACACTATGCTTGAAGGTACAGAGTCCAAAGCATATTACCTTATTTAGAACACCTAACAGGAGTTCTGTCAAAACCAATAGTTACTTTTAGATTACTTTCAGTAACACCAGGGAAGTAGATCCAATCAGTTGTACCGTAACGCTCAGCAGGAAATCACATAGTCATATAAACTGGACAATATACGTTCCTGATCTAGTGAAACACAGATACTGAAGCAATAACTCTAACTCATTTTCAAATAATGCAGTTACACTCAAGGTAAGTAAAACCTATACACGTTTTAAAGGAGCTTCAAGAAGGCAGGTGTTACCTAAGACTCTTTTTGTGTCGGTCTAAAACAGACCAGTTAAAACAAAACCCACTGTTACACTTTATGAATGACCCAAAGTTATTCTTGATAGATAAAACCTAAGGCACACTTATTATGGACAGGCTAACTGCAAGTCAAGGGAAGCAAGATCCAATTGGGGACACTTATACAATTATCCTAACATGAATAATAAAGTGAAACCAACAGCATTCCTTTTGGGGAAGAGGCACAACCAATTCACAGGTGAGTAACATAACTTTATGTCTACTTATCAGAATGGCAGAACATTTCTGAGATAAGTTAACTAACCTTTTTATATACTTTTCAGAAATGTTAGAAAATACTTTCTTACAATGTGAAGACAGTTTGAATACTCTAATGAAGTCTAGATAAGCCTTTCACATCAGTTAAATTGTTGAACAAAATACAAACTATGACGGGACAAGCAATGCCAAAGTCAATGGAATCACAAGGGTACCTTTAAGGAGCTTGGACAGCCAAAGTCAATTGAAACAGTCAATAGTTCTGATGCACATCTTCTTGTATATTGTCATTTTCTTAAAATCGTTCCCATGGGTGCCTTTACCGGGGCTGTGAAACAGCTTGTGGTAAAGGTGCACACAATGTATAAAAGGTATCACTGCCACCAGTCATTAATGGTAATCTGTCCTTGTAACATAGATTTTACATTTAAAATGAGAAAGGGGATACTCAGTATTTCCCAAGCGCTCCACATAAGGTGGGGGGTGATGGTCTCACTTAATAAAATGTAAATGGGATCCAAAGATCCTTTCTACCAATTGGAAACTGTGGTTCTCTCAAAGTTAGCCAGAGAAAGTTAAAAAGGGAGCCCCTAAGGCAACCCAGCAACAAAAGGCACGTATTGCCAAAAATTAGGATAACTTTTAAAAGACACTATGGAGAGTCTAAAAATGACTCCCATAAAAAGAGTGAGTGTGGAAAAAGGTTCCCACTTACAGAGGTATGAGAAAAAATAATCCACCAGTAAAGCAAAAAGTTCTGGGTTTGACACAGTTCAGGAAAATGTATCATTACTATGGACATCTCACCTAACAGATGCCATCAGCTCAAGTGTCATGGATTGCATGTGTGCTAGGGGTTTGGGTCTAGCAGAGGATTTGACAGACACCAAGCCTCAGTGTACCTTTCACAGATATGATATGAGATGGCATTTTTAACGTGCCTGAACACAAGTGCCATTGTGACCTTGGAGGGCCCTGTACTTCCCCTTTCAGGGAATCCATACCCGGACCTTCCCCATTCCCATTCGAGCCCTCATAGGGCTCAATGGAAATGGGGAGGGAGCTAACAATGGGCCTGTTAATAATGGACTCATTTTTGGCTCCCTGGTCCCCTCACGGGACCCGCTATAGACGTCTGGTAAAACCAGACATCCAGAGCAGGTCCCACAAGAGAACCTTGTAATAGGGCGGAATGGGTTTAACGGCACCGGCACCATTACCGGCACCGTTAAACCCATTCCTCTCACCTCGTAATGAGCCCTAATGATCCTACTAGGCCAGGTGACATTGAGATTGCACAAGTGCAGGGGAGGGGGTAAAAGGGAAAGTCCCGGGGGAAAGGGTGAGGGGGCAGTGAAATACATAGGATCAACAGAAAAGAATACATTAAATAAAACAATAGGTAAACGTGTGGCCAGCTTGTGGAAAGTGCAGGGGTAAGTGCAGACATCAAGTGTCAATAGCTGGGGGGCTTTAGGGATATAGAAGCAGCCCCCAAATGCAGGGGTTGCCTGGGAGGAAGTGCAGGTGTGCAGCTGGTTGGGGAGGGGACCTGGTCCCAAGATCAGAGGGTAGTCAGGTGACCAGTGCAGTTTCAATCAGGAGTTCAGCAGGGGAGAGGAGGCGAGAAACCAGAAGCAAAGAAGAAGGTATTGAGGTGTTTCCAGAATTGGAGATGGTTCTCCTCAAGTTTCAGGGATGTAGGGAGGCTGTTCCAGAGGGAGGCCCGAGCTGAAGAAAGAGATCTACTACCAACTCGTTGCTTGGAGAAGCGACTAACCCTGAGGAAGTTGGAGGCAGATGAGTGAAGAGCTCGAGAAGGAAGATATTTAGGAAGAGAGAGTTGGAGGTATTGAGGCCCCAAAAGGCCTTGTGGCTAATGCAGAGGGTTTTGCACTTAATCATTGCAGCCACTGGGAGCCAGTGCAGAGTTTTCAGTCCTGGAGAGATATGATCCCTGGGCTTGAGGCCAAGGACAAGTTTTGCAGTTCTGTTTTGAATGAGTTGCAGAGGGCAGAGAGTAGAAGTAGGCAGATTTAGAAAGAGGCTGTTGCAGTAGTCCAGCCTAGAGAGAACCAGAACTCTGGAGACAGTGATCTTCTGGGGGAAAGAGAGGAATGGAAGAATACCTCTGAGGAGGTGCAGCTGGTAGTGTGACTTCTTAGAGATGTCAGAGATATGAGGAGAAAAGGAGAGAGTGGAGTCAAAGATGACCCTGATGTTTTTACCTCGCAGGTGGGAGAAGGAAGAAGGTCAAGAGAGGCCAGCCAAATAGTGACAGGGAAGGAGGCAGCAGGTGTGCCAATGAGGAGAATCTCAGTCTTCCTGGCATTAAGGCGGAGATCATTGGCGGCATACCACTCCTGGATAGAGGACATACAGTCAGAGATGTGAGAAGGAGATGAGGTGTCGGAAGGGAGCCTGAAAATGAGCTGAGTGTTATCCGCATAGCACTGAAAGTTGGGGCAGAGAGAGGCAATGCGGTGGGAAAGAAGTGCCAGGTATTGGTTGAACAGCCAGGGAGAGAGGTTCGACCTCTGGGGAACACCACAGGTAGAGATAGAGATAGAGGAGAGGAAGGATGCAAGTTGGATCTGGGAGGGTCGATCAGAGTGGAAAGCAGTCAGCCAAACCAGGGCCTGATCGGTGATACCCAGGTTATCATGGAGACAGCAGAGCAGGATGACATGGTTGACCGTGTCAAAACCAGAAGAGAGAGCAAGTAAGATGAGGACACAGGGGGTTTTGGAGTCAAGGTTGGATTGTAGGTCTTCAGGGATGTTCAGGAGAGCAGTTTCTGTTCTTCTGGCAGCTATGAACACAGACTGATGATGATGGAGACAACCAACAAATTCAGTGTGAAGATTAATCTGGGAGATGGCCAGCTTTTCCAGCAGTTTGCCCAGGAAAGGAGTGATGGAGATTGGGCGGTAGTTAGCAGGGCAGGAGGGGTCACTGAGGGTTTCTTAAGAAGAGGGTCCGCAAGGGGGTGCTTTGGGGGAAGGGAAGACACCAGTGGAGAAGGAGTGGTTGCAGAAGTCAGCCAAAGCAGGAGCCAGGATGTCAATGTGGTCCTGACTTCCTGACTTTGCAGATGGGATATATCCATTTGCATATCAATCTTTCTCCCACCCAAATGGGCAGTCCAGCACCGAAGTTCTAGGGAAATTCTCTTCTGAACAATAGTACCAATAGCAACCCAAGACACGTGTCTTCTAGACAGAGGATAAGCGATATAAATGAAGGAAGGGTAAAATATATACATTAATTCATCATAAACCTGATTATATTGGCATAAATAAATACTTTTAATACGTTATCTAGCATTGAAATTGCAAGTGTAATACCATTAGATTGTTTCTGTACAATGTCCAAACATTGGGGAACATATTGTAAATGTTATTTTGAGCAGATTTTGAAGACAGAAACAAATCATTTAAATCTGGAAGTCAACCTTTCAACAAGTTCCGATTTTGGAGGACAAGGCTTGTTTTCAATGTTTTGTGGCATTGTATGTGTCCTGGGAACAAAGTCAGCATCCATTCCATGATTATGCATGGCCAACACAGTTAAATTCAGATCTTTCACCAATTCAAAATCCTTTTCCTGGTATATTGGCTTGGCCACCCATTGTTTTCTTCGTTTTGTAAAGGCCATGAGATAACAGAGCATCCTGAAAGTTCCTTCAATTTCAGCTTGCTCCCTCCGACATTCTCATTGTGCGCAAGTACAACTAGTCTTGTTCTGGCCTCCATACCGTCTATGCTGAAATGCAACCTTTTAGACCTGTACTTTAGCCACATATTATAGAACACCTCCAAATCACCAGTTTGACATAATTCAGTGAGTCCCTTCAGGTCTCTTAAAAGTGTTTTATCGTACACAATCTTCTCAAGTGATCTGTGTGGAGGGGAACATGGCACCAACCACTTCTTTTTGCGGTGCTGCTCCTTTCCATAAAGGTCCATGTGCAAATTCGTTAAAATGTTGGTTTTCTGTCCATGAGTGTACATTGGAACAATGGTGCATCAATAAACACAATTTTTCAAGTAGAATTTCTAGAGATCCATCACAAGCTTTGGAGCTCCACTAAAGATAGTTGCTGATAGACTGAGACCACTTTAAAAGGTTTCCCGAACCCTTTTTCTTTTTACCAGCAGCTGTAATATTTGTATTGATTGATTTGGCAATGTGCCATACATCAAATTGATGCTGAATGTGTGGAAACTGCTCTCACATGGCCTTGGCTGTTGAAATGTGCCTGTCAGTGGCTTTCCGGTCTATTTCAATTTCCCTGGATTCCAGATGATCGATAGATTTAATGAAACCATGTTTCTCCATGGCCACAGATGTTGTACATTCAGACACCTGCACGATGATCAAACTCAAAATGTATTTACATTCAATGTCTTCAAAGTGGTAAGTGTAGTACTTAGCGGAAAATACTGGACTGCCACACTATCCGTCGCCAGACAGTCTGACACAGTTGCCAAAGAATGTACTGTCCATTGACATCTGTTCGAGTTTCCAGGCATGACTAATATCAGGGATTAATAATTCCCTCTGATATTTCAGTAGTGGGTTTTAGCAAGGATCTCAAATCCCACAAATTGACAGAAACTGGAAATCTTACTGAAAGTCAATCCACTGAACAGTACAGCTGCAGATT
The DNA here is from genome assembly GCF_040938575.1 of Ambystoma mexicanum. Lineage (NCBI taxonomy): Eukaryota > Metazoa > Chordata > Amphibia > Caudata > Ambystomatidae > Ambystoma > Ambystoma mexicanum. The sequence continues at coordinate 262,811,319 of NC_090941.1, forward strand.
AAAGTAAATTTCAGGCAGGCATTTTCCTGAGCATCATTTGAGCAAACCATGAAAAGGTATTATGGAGATGGACACAGCTGGCCTGGATTTTCAGGTTGGCGCCTTGTAATACACAAGACCCATTCACCAATGGCTTCCCGCTTATGTTCCCTCTTAATTTATGATCACATTTAATCATTTGTACAATCTTGAGCAGGCAGCTGTCGAATACAATGTATTTTTCCTCCTTTAGTAGCCAATTGTACTGCAGTACTGTTTTTTGTGACTCAACGGTGGTGGACAATTCCCCCAAACTAGGCAAACTGAAGAAGAGATCTTGAGCACATTCTTCAGTCAATTGCATTGATGCTTCAGCCTCTGTTAGCTCAGGCTGTGATATTTCCGAATGAATTGGAGAAACAGGTAAAATTCAATGTTTGTTGTGTGGAACATTTTTAGAGGTTGTAGATTGTGTCAAAGGGGCTGCGAGCATTTGCAATGCATCTTCATTGTCTTCAGTTTCATCTAAGAGATTTTGCACAATGTAGCAATGGTCCATGGTAACTTTGTATGGTTTGCAGGTGAGATTCCATTCATTTTCCGGCCACTGGACATATGCATCACAAGTCTGAATATTGACTGGACCACGCTGTGCCTCAAATAGTAGTTGCTCTATTGTGAAATCCATTTGGATAGCAATATGTTTGCTTTCAGATATTGTCTGAGTCTTTATACTTCTCTTCCTTCTGGGCCTCTTACAGATTTATATAAAAAGATGCTCAATGTACACCACACATACAGAAGATACGATTTTCAAACTAAAATCATAATATGATTAAAACATCCATTTACAAACTTCTAAAAAAAAACGAGTTTGTTCTTTACCCTTGTTTTCTTAATTTGTTTTGAAACCGTGGTCTTCGTTTTGCCGACCACAACATCAAGCTGAAAAAAGAACGTTTTTATATGTTTTAAATCAGGCACATATATTTTCTACTCAAACAAACATAGGTAAATATCTACTAATAGATCCAATGTGGTGGAAGCTCAATTGTATTTCATATTAGGTTATGTATACCTCTGGCACATGTGTCTCTTCTAATTCACCATCTTGAGTACATTCCTTGGAGAGAATAATCATGAAAAAAAATTAAATGTCAAACTGAAATGTAAAATCTTTCATTGCACAGAGCACTTCCTCACAAATAAGTTTGAAATGATTGTGAACCTTATACTATAAGGTTTGTTGTTGCAAAAAAAAGAACATTCATATAAACATACCATCGAAAACAGTGTATGTGATTTGGTCATAATATACATTTCAGATTTCACCTGATAACCTTCTAAGATGACACATGGGGCCTCATTATGAGGCAGGAGCTCACGGAATGAAGGGGGTCGGTACGGGACCGGCCCCCTTCATTCCGTCAGGGCCGATTACAAGATTCCCATCGCATGACATGGATCGGACGCCTGGTAAAACCAGGCGTCCTTTCCGGGTCCCACGAGGGGAAGACGGAGGTAACAACGGGACACTCATAATGTGCCCATTGTTACCTCCATCCCCATTCCCATTGAGCCCTATGGGGGCTCAAATGGGAATGGGGAATGGTTCCTGCAAGCAGGAACCCGGAAAAGGAGCCTGGTTTGGTGGCAGCCATGGAGATAATAGCTCCATGGCTGCCTCCAAACTCATAATGTGGCCCATGGACTTGGTCTGAGATCACCCTACAAAACATTGTGATTATAATGTACCCTTCAAAAGTAGTTTGCTTTATAATGTTTCCTTTCAAATCTATTCTGTATTAGGGAGAAAGTGTAACGTTAGAACAAAAATCAAACAAGTTTGAAACAGTCCTAGGTTACATGCATTTCAGTCTCAAAGTATATCCTTTGTAGGATTTACTTTCATACTATGCATACCTCTTACTCTGGACCTGTTGCAAAGGAGGAAGTGATTGCAGTGAAGTTCCAGCATCCCCATATAACATAGTACTTGTTTTCATATGGATGAAAAAGCAAAATTAAACTGAAAGCATGAGGTGCAGACGATGGTACATACTGAGAGAAACCCATAGATGCCACTTTGTGTAAATTACCAATCCTATAGATAATCATTTTCAATATGTTTACATTCCAAGCATAACACATGCTTGTATTTTTCATTCACAAATAAAGGACTAGTACAATATAATTACTTGATAGACGAGTGAGGTTCATGTTGACTCCCGAAAACTAATTTATGAAGATCTTGCTCTTTCATTTTCAGTACATTGTCAGAAAAGAGTACAATGGAAAAGGTACATTAGTATTAGATATGTGGCCACATCCAATGATCTAAAATATCATTTTGTGCAAGTCAGTAGGGCTCACCATTGTGATACTAGATGTGTCAGTGGTTTCGTCACTGGTGAGGGTCTGTGCTTCCATCAGTGAGCTCTACGTAAAGAAGGATATGTCAACCAACACATTTCGAAAACATTGGGTGACTTTTAAAGGGCACTATGGAAGTTTTTACTAAGGGTCACATTTCACTGATTTATTCGAGTGTCCCGAAAGCGGGCATAGATAAAGTAGTCTTAAGTGAAATATTTAAAAATTTGGGTGATTCTGGTAACTAGGGAAACTTCAGTAATACAAGACTGATGGAAATAAACAATGAAAACTCTAAACCGTTCATGAAGTTACCTTTTCAATACACTATTTTAAATAAATTGAGAGATCATTGGGAATACATATTTATGCAGACCACTGTCCCACATCACAACAAACATAACATATTCATTGTCCACTACTCACCTGAGCCAGTGTGTGCCGAAATTGAGTCGGAATTGCATTTGGAAGCAATTTATGAAGATTCTGGGTCAACGCTTTTTTGTGTACTTTGATTGTTTGTACATATCGTTGATAAAGTGCAGGCTGCAGACACAGAATAGATTGGCCCTCACGTCTCCCAAGACAGCCTGGGATCTACTTTCAATCTCATCCACTGGAAAACCACAATTTGTAATCCATCTTATTAAATCAATATCCTTTGGGAAAATATGCAGGAATGTGCCCTGAGTTTTGGCATGGCTCACAGAAGGGCAACCAACATCGATACATGAAGTCATTCTTGAAAAGTCTGTAAGATCTGTATAAAACAATATAATTGAATATTACAAATAATACTTTATGGATGGGAATAAAGCAATTATAACACAGCTTTGTCTGTAAGGTTTGTTTTAAAGAAAGAAAGAAAACCTGTGTAACCTAGTTGAATTAACAAAGCAATAACTTTTTTACAGAATTGATTGTTAAACCGCAAATCGTAATATATTACTCGCCCATTGAATGAACTTTCAAGCATCAGAAGAAAACATGCTTTCAAGAATAGACCATGAAACATTCCATTCTGTTACAATGCACAGTGATGCAATGTGCTATTTACCAAGATCAAAATACATCAAACATTCAATAATAGTGAAGTCTTTGAGATAAATGAAAATTAGAATACTGGGTACATTAGGTCGCAATCGATAGAAGCTTTCAGAGCAGCGATCGATGATTCAGCAAGCAGGGGAAGAAGTAGCCGTGGAATAGTTATCCGGTGAACAGGTAGCTCAATGATGATATACCTTGTAGATTGCAGAGATGTTCTCCTGGTAAATGTCCAGGTTTTTATAAAGGCTTGGAAAAGTGGGTGTGTATGTGAATGAATGACGTATTTGTTGACACCCACTTAGCCCTGATGCCAATGTTTCACCTCTGCCATACCCACCCACCCAGCCCCCTTGTGAGCGCACAGGCATAAACTTGCTCGTACTGCCTATAGGGCAATAGGGCCATGGTTGTACCACAAATGCAAAATGCTTGCGTGGGTCATTTTTTGTAATGAAAGTGGCCAACTTTTTTGGGCCATGTGGGCCAGTTTGATGAGTTACTTCAATAGGCGGCTAGTAGTAGTGAACACTGTTGGTGAATATATATTTTTAAAATGCACAATTTGCATCACCTTTTCATCAAAATAGTAACCTTTGGGTAATATTGAAATGATGTCCTAAAAGGAATGATTAGCGACTTCGAACTGTGTGGCATGTTTTCATTGGTGCCCAAGACAATCTAATGGCCCAGTATGACCCTGTGCATAGGTGGCAGCTGCCATTGATACTAGGGAGGAGAATGGATGGGAACGAGATGAGCAGAAAAAAAAGGCCCGGAACACTACTCGATGGACAAAAACATATTTTGATTGCAGGTACAGGTTCTTGAAGAGGGGAGTCTGGAGAAACTGGGTTTGGCCTGGCCATGTGGAAAATGGATATCACAGAATATGTATGCATTCTTTGAGAATAGTCACAGGAACATCAGCATCGCGTGGAGGCATGGGGACACAAGTAGTCAAAAAGATAGGAGATTGGAAATCACATTGTTTCTCAAGATGTATAAGACCAGAGCTAACATAAGCAATATCTTTTAACATATAAGAGAAATCCTACAAATTAGCATGTATTGTGGGACATTCCTTTGTGCGTAGGACAGGAAAGTGGACCGAAGAGTCAAGAAACAAACTACCATTTAAAAACACTATCACATCCTGGTGAGAGCAGTCTATTCTGAACCGGAGCGTTCCCACAAAAAAGGAACACACATATCAGTAAATGTGATGGAATTATTCCACAGAGGGATTTTAAACATACTAGCAAGAAGTGGGTGTGAATAGAGCTTTAGGAGAGCAAGGGTCTTTTGGGTGAACCCGAGTGTCCCTTGACCCACTCAGGTGTTGCAGCATGGGCCTGGAAGCAAGCTGCCAGCAAGCGCAAGAGTGCTCACCAGACAAGATGTAGGTCCCCAATACACAGACCTGAGAGCACACAATGGCGTAAGTCGGTGAGCTAAGGAGGGCCAGTTCCTGTTTTACGGTTCAAGTGCCCAAAAAGTACAGAACTATGATCACACTGAACACCTGTTGATATGGGAAATAAACACAGTAATCTAGTTTGGTTTATTATTGTTATGTTTAATAATAACCACAGACGTTTATTGCCAACACAAAAACAAAGACAAACAGTGTGCATAATTGTGTATGATGTGTAATGTATAGTTTCAATGCTACACAAATGCTTACTATTCAGCAGCTTGTAGCACCTTGAGTGTCCACACAAACCCAGCTGCCTTGCGAGCGCATGGCCTTTGGTGTGAACTGCCATTGATACTGGGGAGGGTGGGGGATTGATGGTTTTGAAGAGGGGAGTCTGGAGACACTGGGTCTGGGGAGGTGAACAATGGTCCTTGCGCGAAACAACACTTTGTGGTGCACATGGTGTTAGGCAACTTGAGTGTTCCCCCCCAACCAACCCCCTTGGGAGCGTGCGGTCAGAACTGCCATTGGTACTGGAGGGGGGTGGATTGGGAATGAGGCGAGCCCAAAAGGCCCCAAACAGTGCTGAAGGGACACAAACTTATGTTGATTGCTGGGGAGGGATCTTGAAGAGGGGAGTCTGGAGGATCCCTTTGAGTTGTACATGATGTTTGGCACCTTGAGCATGACCATCCACCCACCACGGGAGGGGGATACTGGAGGGGGATGGATGGTGATGAGGTGAGCGCAAAAGCGCACCAACCATTCTTTCATGACCCTCATAGACGATTGAGCGTGTTCTTGACTCGCTGAAAAATTTTTGGTGATGTTGATGGCACAAAGAAACTACAAATTGTATACTTGAGGTTGCAGCACAGAGTGTGAAAATCCCCTGTACTGTCGCTGTCAATGGGGAATTTGGTGTGAATGGGTCGAACTACACAGGTGGGTATTACTTGTCGAATGCGGAAACCAAGCCTCTCATAAAGCCACCACGTAAACAAATGGTAGGCCACCAGCCTGTACCACCTGTGAAACAGAAACATCAATATTTGAATTGAATTAACCAGATACGTGTACCACCTTACTTGAAAAAGCATCCTAAATTCTATGGCATAGTTTCCCTTAGAAAAGTTACTTTCTGGAAAAATGTACTTGGGCTTTGAAGTAGCCACGCATTACAAAAGTGAACACCTATTCAAGCCAGAACTGTTTGGTCCATAGAGAAATTTGTATTTTTTAGTTGAAAGTGAAAGACACGTAAACAATGAACACTCTGATTGGCAATAAGTGAGAGAAATGTATTCAATTTACAGACAAAATTCATTCTTAGTGATCGATCAAAGTTATGACAATGTAGGAGGACAACATGAAATGTTAGTCGTCTCAGTGGTCAAAATGACATCACATCTAGAGTATACTTACTCATTACTTGGATTGCGAGGGTGAACTGTTGCACTAAGTTCATGCATAAGCACCATCATAATCCTCAACACCTACCTTGTGAGGCAGGCTGCCCTGAAGTCATGCTGCTCGGTAACGCATAGCGGTGGTGTGTCGTCTTCAGCTATGCAGGCTGAGCAGCCAGAGTTTTCTTGGCAGCAGCAGTTCTCCACCTCAGTTGGCATGACCTCACAACGATTGCAGGTGCACCAGGTGGAAACGTCTTCCATGCAACTAGGCTCAGGCTCATGCTTTGGTGATTCATATTCCCATCTATCATACGATTCCCCATTGTTTCTGTTGTTTCTCTTTCTCTTTCCATTAGTTCCTCTTCAGAATACTCAGGCTCATACTGGTAAGGCTGTATTGTTCTCATAGTTCCTGAAAAATGAAAAAGTACAAAATACAGTCAGAAAAAAAAATGTTTGTAGGAACTACTGGTAAAGAAGGAGAAGAAAATACATTGCAATCTTAAAAATACCCATAGAGCAAATAAATGCACAATCAACACAAACTATGACATTTCAGAATTATATAAGGTTTGGTGAAGCTATTGATACATTATACGACAACTATGTAAATAAAATGTAAGTACTGAGTTAAACCAGTTCTGTAAGTACCTGTTTGCGGGGCGTCGTACTAGGAAGATAGCTGAACAGAGCAGAAACGAGTCACGGCCGATCGAAACTCAATGCAGTGAAACTATTGAAAAAACAACTGCAACGTTGTCTGCTCAAAAAAGGGTCTGTTTATATTTGTTGAGGAAGGAAGCGTCCTGGCATTTCAATTGAAACACGTCAATAGCTTGCGCACAGAAAGCTTTGAACCGAGACGTGCATTGGCGTTGTGAAAAGGGGCGTAGGGGTCTAGTGATGTCAGTTTGAAGGGCAGCGATGTGTATTCTTGATGCAAGGACACTTGAACTTAGGGTGATGCATCATCGGATAAGATTAGCACACGATGGCCGCACCCAAATCATTGTTTTTGCATGTGTAAAAGTGAGGAAAACTAAGGTACGATGCATAGGAAAAAATGTTAAGATCGATTACAGTATGCTTAAAAATCCATAAAACCCAAAAGAAGTGGGAACCTCAACAATCACTGGTACCTTGAGGTAAGAACATATGACAATACACGAAAGATGGTACCAGGAGGGGAGGAGACTCTAAAAAGAAGGGTGAATGGATGCAAATTCAAATAATCATTTTCATTTTATTTTGAATTATATAATACATAGTACTTAGAAAATATTTATTTTACTACTCATACATTCAAACACATTCAATCGAAGTTATTTGCACATCTAATAGTTATATAAATGTAATAAAGTGCCATAAAAAGAATAATTCATTTCATTGGTACATTTCATTATAAACCTAATTACTGGTCATAGTTGATTCCAGAAAAAATATCGACTATTGGTGCTTTAACAGATAGTTCTTTTTTTCAAACAAGCTCCCCAGATGGTGAATAGTTTCGACTTGACCAATTTAAGTGTCTTCATCAGGATTGGATGAACATTTAACAGATACTTCTAAAAACAAAACAAACATACAGTTATAAAAAATCATTTTTTTTTTTTTTTAAAAACGTGTCTAAAATTGCATACCTAAGTCACCCCTCTCTTAGTGCCTCCTCTCAAAAACAACATGTTATAACACCTCAGGGTATAGAGCATCCCTATAAATTTGAGTCCCTCGATAGGCATCTCTCTTATCCACCGTGTTATTAAACGTTCAAATCAACCTAACCTGTTATAACAGAACCTCTTAATTGACTTAATCAATCTGGTTTCATCTCTAGCATCTTAGGTTTATAAAAGGCTAAAGGATATCCGAGAAAACTGGAACGAAAACACGTTCCTATAATCTCCGTAATATGCACTTCTTAGTTAGTGCTGAACAAACCCTTCTCGTCACACTCAACGGGTGACTTAGGTATGCAATTTTAGACACGTTTTTAAAAAAAAAAACAAAAATGTACCAATGAAATGAATTATTCTTTTTATGGCACTTTATTACATTTATATAACTTTTAGATGTGCAAATAACTTCGATTGAATGTGTTTGAATGTATGAGTAGTAAAATAAATATTTTCTAAGTACTATGTATTATATAATTCAAAATAAAATGAAAATGATTATTTGAATTTGCATCCATTCACCCTTCTTTTTAGAGTCTCCTCCCCTCCTGGTACCATCTTTCGTGTATTGCTTAAAAATCCATGCCAGAGCGATTGGGACAATAACATTTTTAAGCATACTTCCCCTTTAAGTATTAAAGTCTTCTGATCAAACTACACAAACACTTGTGGTTGACAGTGGTTGGGGCTACTCCATCCACCTTCAAAATTCTTGTGGGGTTGTCAATGCTTTGTGCCGTTCCCAGTGTTAGGCTTTCGCATCTTCCTTTAAAATGCATGTGTGGTTTTCTGTCTTCTCCCGTGGTAAAAAAAAAAAAATACATGTGGGGTTCTTAGTGTTTTGGCCTTCTTCTCCACCTTCAATATGCATGTGGGACTAACATTGATTTGGCCTTCTCCTCTGCCTACTAAATCCATTTGGGGCTCTCAGTCTGGAGGCTTTCTTCTGTGTCTCTAAAATGCGTATGTTTTGTATTGCTTGCCCAACCACATTCCATCCCTCACCCACTCACTAATAATGTGCTCCCAACAGCCCCTTAAAACATTCAAACCTAACTCATTAACTGTACCTAGGTTAGTATTACCCATTTAACTTTGCTCCAACCTAATTCTCTTGTAAATCCCTTCCTTAACAATCCTGAGCTGGTCCTCCCTCTTTAAATTCCAACCATTAACTTTCACAGCTTTTACCCGACTGTCTTTATATCAGGTGTCTGCAACCTTTGGCTCTCCAGATGTGCTGTATAACTCCCATCAACCCTAACTTAGAATAGACAATGGTGAGGGAACATAGAGTCGTAGTCCAAAACATCTGGAGAGAATTGGGTTGCAGATCCATGCGCTATATACACACGGGGTCAAACTGAAAACCTGTTTGAAGTAGTTAGTAGCATGATGGACAAAACTGGCTGAAGTTGAATGGTGAGATGACAGAGGCATTAATAGTGGCGCCCCCCACTTCTCCTCTGCTTTGGACCCTGGATTTCTGGTCCTCAAACCTCAGCCGTTTGCCTACTCCAGCAACAAAAACAGTAAAAAATCTATAAGTGAAGATATCTGCATCTCTTTCTTTAGAGGCAAACATTAGCTCTATGTTGTTTTACAACTACAACAATTGAAAAGAATCCTTCCTTATATTCCTTCACAGTTTCCTGCCGAGGTCGTCTCTGCTATGTTGTACAGCATCCTAGACTACTGTAACGCGGTCCTTTTAGCTCAACCTGCTAACCTATTAAAGAAACTGCAAGTCTTATAAAACACAGCAGTGCGTTTTGCTAAGGGCATACCTTATGGTTTACCAGTTTCAGCAGCTTCACTGGCTCCTGGTCAGATCTCGGATTGAGTTGAAATGTCTCTGTGTTATTCACAGAGCTTATTACAGGGGAGAGTGTTGTGCCTTATAGGAGAAAATTGTTCACTACCACCAATGTCGTTCTGTGAATTCAGCTTCTAAATGTCTTCTTCAAATACCGGAATATTCTCTTGAACGGTGTGGCGAACAAGTCTTCTCAGCGGCTGGTCCTAAATTATGGAACTTTCTCCCTTTGTTGCTCCGTGAAACTCAGACTTTGATCTTTTTAAGGCACAGCTAAAAAGACCTATCCGTTTGCCTAATGTATTTCAATCTTTCTTCGGGTATTCTGTTGTAGCGCCCTGATGTCACTGGTGCAGGTTTGATTGCGCTATATAAATACCTTATTGATTAATTGATTACAACTCAACAGTATTAGTAGTAGAAGAATTTTGAAAACATCCATTTACATTATGAGCAATACATTACAAGCAATCAAAATCCAAAATATAAACATGACAGAACGACCTTAAAGGAATGGTTTGGTCAAAAAATGTTATTGCCCCTACGGGTTGGCCATGTGTTTTTAAGCCTAAGTCGCTCGATTTTAGAAAAAGTTCCTATGACCTTACGCAAGTTTTCGTCCATTAAACGCACACGAAAACAGGCATCAGGGAGCTGCCCTTTTGTGATAATCCTATCATTTCCCCCATTCCCCTGGCTGACCTGCTTTTGCGGCACTAAATCATATCCCCCGCCCCTGAGCCTGACATTATCAAAACATTCATATTCCCTGCCTCTCTCCGTGACGTTTCAAACGCGCCCAGTCGTCTTCTACGCAACTTCACACAGAACCCGGAAACCAACACAGATCAACTCACAACACAGCGCGCCACAATTCAGAATATGAAACTGTACTTTAAAATCAAACAGCAACATGGTACATTTGGTAAAGTACATTTATTTGACATTAAATGTTTATAGAATATTCAGCAATTGCCATATGAACTCCGAATGCCATTTATTTTCTTTTATCTCTATCCGCAAATCCGTAAAAGTTTATTGTGAGTCACGCACTGTTCCTTTATGGTACACAGGGTGTTGGTTTTCGTTAAAAGAAGCACTTTGGTCGACGTTGAACCTCCAAGGCTGTTCCATCAAGTAGGCACTAGGCCAGCGTAAAGGTTGATATGTTGCTTCTAGCCGCTAGTACTGCGTAAGGGCATATGGGCCCTTGGCGATCGTCCCATAAAATCATCAAAATTGTGCAGTTGTTTACATTAAGCTGCAGCTGGCAGTTGAAAAAACCATCTGCCGGTGTCTGAAACTGGTGGCAGTAGCAAAAGGGAAGGATATACCTGTTTTGAAAACATAAAGGGGCCGATTCATGGAACAAACGTGCGCCGAAAACCTACGCGCAAGCAGGTGCGATTCATGGAAGTCCCTGCGCGTGTACACCCCGGGATGTGCGCCAAACCCGTGCATGGCGCATAAGTCACTGCAACATCCCGAAAGGCGTGGGCGACGCGCACAGTGAAAGCGTACAACCTCGGCGCATACACCAGAAAGTGGGCGGGACACGGGGCGTAACGCGCGGAATGGGGAACAACGCGCGAAAATAAGGGCGTAACTGGGGATGTACTGCAGGGAAGCAGACGGAACGCCCACACGCACTCGAACCACACATATTCATGGAATCGAATAGGGCAAAACCACGCACAGCCAAAGACACGCACAAGCCGAAACACGTCACACGTCCGTCACACGAAGGCAGGCGGTAGCGTCCCTGTGCATTAAAAAAGTGGCAACATACAGCAATTCGGGCTACGTGTATTTCAGGGGTTCGCGTGAACTTTTTCACGCGATCGGGCCTGGGGGAGCGGGCTACGTGTATTTCAGGGGTTCGCGTGAACTTTTTCACGCGATCGGGCCTGGGGGAGCGGGCTACGTGTACATCAGGGGTTCGCGTGAAGTTTCTCACGCGATCGGGCCTGGGGGAGCGGGCTACGTGTATTTCAGGGGTTCGCCTGAAGTTTCTCACGCGATCGGGCCTGGGGGAGCGGGTTATGTGTATTTCAGGGGTTCGCGTGAAGTTTCTCACGCGATCGGGCCTGGGGGAGCGGGCTACGTGTATTTCAGGGGTTCGCGTGAACTTTTTCACGCGATCGGGCCTGGGGGAGCGGGTTATGTGTATTTCAGGGGTTCGCGTGAAGTTTCGCACGCGATCGGGCCTGGGGGAGCGGGCTATGTGTATTTCAGGGGTTCGCGTGAAGTTTCTCACGCGATCGGGCCTGGGGGAGCGGGCTACGTGTATTTCAGGGGTTCGCGTGAACTTTCTCACGCGATCGGGCCTGGGGGAGCGGGCTACGTGTACATCAGGGGTTCGCGTGAACTTTCACGGGTGGGAGACAAGAGTGGGGGGCTGGTGAAGGGTGCCCCTGCACTGCTGGGGGGTGGGGGTGCTGGGAGACATGGGTGGGGGCCTGGTGGAGGCTGCCCCTGGTGGCTGGGGGGTGGGGGTGCTGGGAGACATGGGTGGGGGGCCTGGTGGAGGCTGCCCCTGGTGGCTGGGGGGGGTGGTGGGAGACATGGGTGGGGGCCTGGTGGTGGGTGCCCCTGCACTGCTGGGGGGTGGGGGTGCTGGGAGACATGGGTGGGGGCCTGTGGAGGGTGCCCCTGGTGGCTGGGGGGTGGGGGTGCTGGGAGACATGGGTGGGGGGCCTGGTGGAGGCTGCCCCTGGTGGCTGGGGGTGGGGGTGGTGGGAGACATGGGTGGGGGCCTGGTGGTGGGTGCCCCTGCACTGCTGGGGGGTGGCAGTGCTGGGAGACATGGGTGGGGGCCTGTGGAGGGTGCCCCTGGTGGCTGGGGGTGCAGGGGGACATGCGTTGGTGGGCAGTAGTGCAAGTTGACATGTGCGTTGGCTGGGGGGCGTGGCCATGGTGGATGGGGTGCCTGCAGGACATGTGCAGGGTAGGCCCCTGTGGTGTGAGCCACCTGCAGGGGCCGTGGAGGGTGTAGAGGGAACACCTGGGAGGACCCACACGTGCAGTTCACGTGTGGTGCTCCCCGCGCACCCCTGAAATACGCGTACCCTGCTTGCACGGGCCCAATCGCGTGTGGAAATTCCCATGCACCCCTGAAATACACGTACCCTGATGGAATCGCATGTGGAACTTCCCCTGCACCCTGAAATACACGTACCCTGCTGATATCGCGTGTGGCACTTCCCACGCACCCCTGGAATACACGTACCCTGCTGTAATTGCGTGTGTAACTTCCCCTGCGCCCTGAAATACACGTACGCTGCTGATATTGCGTGTGGAACTTCCCACGCACCCCTGGAATACACGTACCCTGCTGTAATCGCGTGTGAGACTTTACCTGCACCCTGAAATACACGTACCCTGCTGATATCGCGTGTGGAACTTCACGTGCACCCCGAAATACACGTACCCTGATGGAATCGCGTGTGGAACTTCCTGCGCATCCCTGGTATACACGTACCCTGCTGATTTCGCATGTGAGACTTCCCCCGCACCCCGTAATACACGTACCCTGATGGAATCGCGTGTGGAACTTCCCGCGCACCCCTGGTATACACGTACCCTGGTGATTTCACGTGTGAGACTTCCCCCGCACCCCGTAATTCACGTACCCTGATGGAATCGCGTGTGGAACTTCCCGCGCACCCCTGAGATACACGTACCCTGATGGAATCGCGTGTGGAACTTCCCGCGCACCCCTGAGATACGCGTACCCTTCTCGCACGGGCCCAATCGCGTGTGGAAATTCCCGCGCACCCCTGAAATACACGTACCCTGATGGAATCGCGTGTGGAACTTCCCGCGCACCCCTGAGATACACGTACCCTGCTCGCACGGGCCCAATCGCGTGTGGAAATTCCCGCGCACCCCTGAAATACACGCACCCTGATGGAATCGCGTGTGGAACTTCCCGCGCACCCCTGGAATACACGTACCCTGCTGTAATCGCGTGTGTAACTTCCCCTGCACCCTGAAATACACGTACCCTGCTGATATCGCGTGTGGAACTTCACGCGCACCCCTGAAATACACGTACCCTGCGGAAATCGCGTGTGTAACTTCCCATGCACCCTGAAATACACGTACCCTGCTGATATCGCGTGTGGAACTTCACGCGCACCCCAAAATACACGTACCCTGATGGAATCGCTTGAGGTACTTCCCGCGCACCCCAGTGATACACGTAGCCCGCTTGCTGTGCTGGTACAGGGTTAGCGCAGCCCTTTGCGCTGGATTGGGTATATTGATGGCTTTTCCCTGCGCGAGAGGTGTTCTTGGGGGCGTAACTGGCGCTGCTGCAGGGTCGCTATGAATTACCCCCAAAATGTATAATTAGTCTCGCCAGCCGATCTTTATTAATATTATTCATTTTATTTTTTACGGCCAAGCTGAAACTATTTGCTTTCAAGGATAGTGCAATGGAGTATGTTCGGCTCTAAAATCAATGTGAAAAGTAACTAAATAAATTGAGGTTAGTACACAATGAGAAACGACTTTTTGTCTACATGCCTGTGGAATGTGGACCTGCATGCCCATGTG